>NW_017566984.1:545142-1145142 GCF_001661235.1 Pichia membranifaciens NRRL Y-2026 | reverse complement strand
AAGAGTCCAAGCTCAACAAACTCACCCAACGTCTCAAGCGTCTAGAGAAGAAGGACACGCCCTTCGAGTACATTCATCAAGGTGCACTTGCCTACATCGGTTCCGAGCGTGCTGTTGCAGATCTCTCTTGGGGTGATTGGTCAACCGTCGCTTTAGGTGGTACCATGACTTTCTTTTTCTGGCGGTCTGCCTACGTCACTATGTTATTGGGTATCCGTAACAAAATCTTTGTCGTTTCGGATTGGTTGAAAGTTGCTATTTTCGGTAGAGATTGTTCCCAGGAATGAGCTTAACTTACATTCCTCTATGTATCTGTTTTTGCGAAGTTGTAGTCTAGGTACAAATACTTTATTCCCATCTTCTTTAATTAGTTGTTCTACATCATTAATCAATCTTGTTAGTATAAGCGATCTATCGTATGCACTACTTCTAATTAAAATGGCTTCGCACACTTCCTCTTCTCGATCTCTCCTGTTCCAGGTGCCACCATGGTTTCCCAGTCCAACGGATACAGTAACTCTCCGTCTTCGTTTCTTGCAAAGACAACACCCAAGTCGTTGCTAGCAGTCGTCAAATAGAAGCTGGCGCCGTCACCCAAAGAAAGAACAGTCGCACGTATTATATCACCCGGCTGAAAACATTCCCAAGTTTTCACACTGTCACGCTCAGTAGAACGCACATCTTGAGACCTGATCAATGCCTTGAAGTATTCACCCGACTCGGTAGGAAGTAGGTTCAACAATTGTAAATCCTCAGATCTTTGACGTGTGTCTTCGCCCTCTCCTGTCTTTGGGAGGACACTTAAGATCTCAACATTCACCCTCTGGTGCGTTATCTTACTAACCCTCGCAAGTACCACATCACCCACCTGGGGTGTAACTGCCTTATAACTCCTGCACTTTATGTCGTTCACATGATTCTGAGACTGTTTCTCCTTTCTGGCTATCACAGATACAACTTTCACATTATGTGCAGCAGCAACTGCTGGAGACTCAGAGTCTGCAGAGGACTTATCAATTTCGTCCGTTATCACGACGTATCCCAATGTGGTGGAGACAAGTGTTGGAATATTCTGGTTGTCAAACGTAATTGATTTTAAACGAACATTTTCACCTGGTAAAAATTTTATACTTTCCGAGTTTTCAGTTGGTTGATAAATTGGCAAAATAGGTTGCCCCGGTAAAACCTTTTCTGGGTACTGTAGTGCTGTCATTTTGCTATTCCTCTGCTTGACTTCTTGTTTTCGAATGGACCAACGAGTATTAAACAGACTGGTGTGCATTTTCAATATCCCACAGTTTCAATTCATGATACAAGAACTCTTTTTCTTTGCTTACGTCATATCTATGAGGGTTTTTTTTATTTTTTTATCAGATTAACATTTTTTTTTGAAAAATTTTTTTCATTTGAAAAGTTCACTTTATTTTCCTGACATCTAAAAATTTTTCTTATATTTTATGTCCTTCTCTTCTCTTGCAAACTTTCTTCTTCTTTTCATTTCTTTCTCTCTTTTATTTCATTAAGTATTAAAAACATCACAGCATACACAATGGCTAAGGCAGATACTAAGAAGTCTAAGAAGACCGCTTCCAAGAAGCAAGAAGAAAAAGCAACAAAGGAAGTCAAGGCAAAGAAGCAAGAAGTTTCCGAATCTGGTTCTGATTCTGAATCTTCTTCTTCTTCTTCCTCTTCTTCTTCTTCATCTGAATCCGACTCTGAGTCTGAGTCTGAGTCTGGTTCCGACTCTTCTGATTCTGAATCTGAAGACGAAAAGAAGGAAGAAAAGAAGGAAGAAAAGAAGGAAGAAAAGAAGGAAGAAAAGAAGGAAGAGTCTTCTGATTCTGATTCCGACTCTGACTCTGACTCTGAGGACGAAAAGAAGGAAGAGAAGAAGGCTGAATCATCCGACTCTGACTCCGACTCCGACTCTGACTCTGATGATGAAAAGAAAGAAACCTCAAAGAAGAGAAAGGCAGATGAATCTAGCGAAGAAGAATCTACTACTGCTTCTCCAGAACCAGAAACTAAGAAAGCAAAGACTGAAGATAGTTCCGAGCCAGCTACTCTTTTCGTTGGTCGTCTTTCATGGAACATTGACGATGATTGGTTAAAGCGTGAATTCGAGAAGTACGGTGGTATTATCTCCGCTAGAGTCATCACCGACAGACAATCTGGTAGATCAAAGGGTTACGGTTACGTTGACTTTGAATCTAAGGATGTTGCTGAAAAGGCACTCGCTGAAATGCAAGGTGCTGAAGTCGATGGTAGACCAATAAACGTTGATTTGTCCACCTCCAAGCCACGTCAACAAAACACCAACGACAGATCCAACGACAGAGCAAAGAAGTATGGTGACGCTAAATCCGAACCTTCAGACACTTTGTTCATCGGTAACTTGTCTTTCGATTCTGACAGAGACAATGTCACTGAGTTCTTCGCTGAATACGGTCCAGTCATTGGTGTCAGATTACCAACCCACCCAGAAACCGAACAACTTAAGGGTTTCGGTTATGTCCAATTCTCTTCTGTTGAAGACGCACAGAAGGCACTAGACAACTTGAACGGTGAATACTTGAACAACAGAGCTGTGAGATTAGATTTTTCCACTCCAAAGCCACAAAACAACAACGGTGGTGGTAGAAGTTTCAGCGGTGGTAGAGGTGGCCGTGATAGAAGTTTCGGTGACAGAAATGGTGGTGGAAGAGGTGGAAGAGGTGGCTTCGGTGGAAGAGGTGGCTCTGGTGCCAACTCTACCCCAGTCACCAACTTCAGAGGTACTAAGAAGACTTTCGATTAAACGTCTTAGTTCAACCTGATTTCCTTGTTTCCTTTTCACACACACAATTTTTGTTTTCCAATTGAGTATCTTTTCTTTCCAAACATCCTCGTGCATGTATAAATAGTATTTTTTGTTTCCTTCACGTTGATTTTCTCGATTCGCAACACTTACTTTGAATATATTTACTTATGTAGAGTACCTACGTATCTAATCTCGACGAACGTTAGATATGCTTTAATTTAGACTAAAACTTTATTTCCGATCATTGCTGGCTTTCAAAAGGTTTAGAGTGAATTATTTCATTTGTGGACAAAGCTCATTTTTTGACAGTTATATAATTTCAGGAAAATCTTTTACGTCCTGAGATAATACCACAGAAAAAAAATTTGGATTTTCGAAGATAACATTTTCATAGAGTCATTCGACTATATGAGCCTGCATAAGACCATTATTTCTTTCTGCCGTGTAGAAGCATGCTTTTAGCTTGACCCAGTAAATCTTTAGTTACCGAGAAAAGAAGTTCCAAGGAAGATAAACAAATCGCAACATTACTTCTGTCGCACACTCTGCCGCGTCTTCCATGTTTCAGGCTTCAAAACACCTTTATATTCTTCGGTGAACATTAAAACAACAGTTTCTATTGATAGAAGGAAGTTCGATTATTGATTGATTAGGTGACAATAGTGAATAGGTAAATGCAAGGTTCTGGTCATGCTGGTCGGCGATCGCCGAAAAAGTCTTTGATACCTCAGGACCTTGATTTCCATACAGCAAAGTTGCGTTCTCCCAGCAAGCGAAGCATGGCAGAGCTTAATAAAATAGCCTACAAAAATGCCTTACGGAATCGACCTGCCTTATCTGAAGAGGCGGACTCACTTTCGATCAACGAAAAATCGGTTATCGATGAAATCATTCGATTGAGCAAAGAAGATGGCTTGAGTCCGTTACTTCGTGAAGAAGAGGGAGAGGAAGAAGAGGGGCAAGAAGAAGAAAAAGAGGAGGACAAAGACATTTTCAATGGCAAGAAAAGGAAATTAGAAAGCTCAAGCAATGCTACTGAACAATATTCAGTTTCGAAACTAATAAAACTTAATAAAACTGAAGGGCTGCCTTCATTTATTACCCCCAATGTCACTCCAACTTCCTCACCAGTGAAGCAAGAATATTTAGAGTCACCTGATACAACACCATTACGTAGAAGTGCAAGAAAGAGGTCATCCGTTCTTGAAAGGTTGGAAAGCGTATCCAGTGAGTCCTCACCAAGATCTTCTAGAAGACAATCAGCTAACTTACATTCTAAATTCAACACAATTAATGACATTATACCTAAGCATCATAGAAGCATTAAGCTCATGGAACCTCCTCAAATCGACACCAATGATGATGAGTTGCTTGTTTTAGACTCCATGTCAAAACAGAGAAATTTATATCATGATGGATTTGAGGCATATTTTGAGCAAACCCAGACTCGAGGAAGAATTTCAAGAAGCTCAATGACTAAAGCTCCAGAGCTTTCATACGAGGAGTTTAACAGGTATAATAGATTTCTTGATTTGATCTGTACTGATCCCATCAACAGCTTGAATGAATTATATGAATTTCAGTTTTCACAGTGGCTTTTCGAACTACGAGAAGGATTCAATTTGGTATTTTACGGTATTGGTTCTAAAAGAAAGCTCTTGTTTAGTTTTGTACAAGACTTTTTATTGCCTTTGGATCCACATTCGAAGTGCATTGTCGTCAATGGATATAATACAGAATTTAATTTGAGAATGCTCATGCGAGAAATTTGGAGGGTATGTTTTCATAAGTCGTTACCAACAGCAAGAGAGACGAGAGAGGCGTGTAATTTTACTCATCTAGAATTTATGAAACCAAGAAATAGAAATAAAAGGCTTTACATTCTACTACATAACATTGATGGTGAATCTCTGAGAAATGATGATTTACAATACATGCTCAGCCAGCTTGTAATTATTAGGCAGGTATCCATGATATGCTCAGCGGATAACTTAAACACGCCACTTTTTTGGGATGCATCGGTCATTTCAAACTTTAACTTCATATGGCACAACACATCGACGTTTCACAGCTATTCAACCGAAGTGAGTTTCAAAGATCCATTGAGTATTGGTAGGTCTGATGAGCTTCTTGGATCGAGAGGTGCCAGATATGTTTTGAGTTCCTTAACAGGTAATGCTAAGAGTTTATACAAAAACTTGATCTTACAACAACTTGAGAGAATTGACACATACATTGGCAATGATACAAAACTTTTGGATAATAGAGGTAATATAAAAGGCTCCCTCAAAACCTGTGTTTTTCTTAGAGACTTTTATGAATTATGTGTCACTGAATTCATTATTTCTAATGATATTTCATTCCGCACCATTTTAGGAGAGTTTGTGGAACATAAAATGTGCAACTTAACCAGAGACACATCGGGCACGGAGGTTTTATATATCTCATTTACAATCAACGAAATGGAAAAGTTATTAGACGAAGAGCTAATGGATTAATAATTTTTCGTGTATTATAGCATATGTACAACTAATTTATAGATCAACCCAATCTTGTCAATATTTTTTGAAAGGGTTTACAAAAAAAATAAGCGTTACACATCTAAGAATGTTTCTTGAACTGGAACTTGGATCTACAGAGTGGACAAGTAGAGGAACCGGAACTCTTGAACCACCTGTACAAGCAAGCAGAATGGAAGTTATGCTTACACGTTGGACAAACCTTATTTGGAGTCGAATGATCAACCGCATTTAAAATTGAGTAACAGATTGCACAATCTTCATAATTTTCGAAGTTAGCAGTAACATTGTCTTTGAAATGTTTGATAGAGTCTAAAATTGTCCCGTTCTGAAAGTTGATAACATACTGAGCTGACATGATCCAAGACTTCCATTTTTTTTCATCGACTCCGACTCTACTAATTCCATTAACTGTAATTTGAGACAAAGGAAAATTGGAAGGTAGTAGAATAGAAATTTCCATTTTCTGTTCATCAATATTATAAAGACATTTGATTTCATTAGTTTTTCTGTTAATGTTTATCTTGAATTCCGGGTCTTCAAGAACGTTTTTATCGGATAAAGTTGAAAGGATGTCATTGATCAACTCTGGACTGATAAAACGAATGATAAATTTTTCGACACTTTGCTGAAATTGTTTGTCCTTTATTGAGTTGAACCAGTTTTGAGCAAATGTTCCTCCAATATTGTTCATTATCTCATACGCCAAATTAACCAATAGCTTTTTTGTTTCCTCCTCATAATTGAGGCTTGAATTATCTTTTAGGTCATAATTCTTCACATAAGTTTTGTCATCTTCATGAACTTTGAATCGATTGATGTCCAAGTCACCAAATATGAAGTTCAAGAATAAACAAATCCTTTCTTCCCCCAAATCGCTGATATAGTCTTGTCTCATTTGCTGAGTAATGTTTTTGAAATGGTCCATGATTAAATACCATGCCCACAAATATTGATAAACTTTCCAAGGCTCCTCAAACTCAATGTAATCAGTAAGAGGGGAAGATGATATATGGAGCAATACCAGGGGTAAGTGGATTCCAGAATTTCCCTTTTCGTCAGCCTTTTTCTTGGATAAGGTGAATTCAACAACTAGGTTATCCTGAACTTCTGGAATCAATTGGTGAAGTAGAGTACATCCCAGACGTAAAATCTGTATATTTTTACTTTCCATCAAACTATAGAACTTCTGGTAGTTTTTGGCCAATGTCTTAGATTCCACCAATTCAGTTAAAATGTGTGAAAATTGACTGCATACTATCTCGATGGGCTGATTGATATGACTAATTTTTGAAACCTTGAAAAATAATTCAATAATTTCAGCTTCTGTGTCTGAGCATTCATCATCCCAATTTTCAATGTCTCTTCTGTACTTGTTCAATATTATGTACAGCTTCAATGACCAACTCAATAAGTCAAGTGGAACCTGATCTTCACTATTTACAAGATTGATCGTCTCAGAAAGGAGTTTAGCACCCAAATCGAAAACTTTAGTGATAAAGTCCGAAGGGTAATTAGAGTCGCAAACGTAGTAGATACCATCAATGTATCGTTGAATAAATTGCATCATAACAATTCTTACTGGTTTAAAGCCTTCTTCGTAAGTCACTTCGCTATCAAGCCAAGTTGAAATAGTGCTTAATAGATTTAGGCATCTCTGGGGGGAAATCATGGTAAAATTATCAGGTATGTGATTGTTCAGGTCAACGTTAATGAACGCATTCAAGATTAACAATTCTTGCATCCCATTGAAACAGATGTCGGAAGGTTTTCTTATGCTGATCAAGTTAGCAATAGTGTTGGTTCTTGTATACTCCAAATTTTTTGATGTCAAATGTTGCTTTGAAGAGTCAAGAATTGTAAATAATAAATTAGCATGATTAATGAAAGGCTTGAAGTCAATCTTTTCAAAAGTCTCATTTGGTAACTGATCTGCCTTTTCTACTAAAATCTTCTTTAATACTCTGTGAGCATAATAACTCCTCACCTGACAGTTTTCATGCAACAAAGATAAAAGATAAGTGAGGTGATTCTCATCATTTGTATCTGAGATCAGATTTTGAACTATGCTAATGTAGGAAGAGCTACCGAACAAATCGAGCAACATTGTTCTGGCAAGAGTTTGAAACTCAACTATTTTATCCTCATATATTGAAGATAGTGTCGTATTCAAAAAAAGGATGTCTGACGAGAACTCAGAGACCAGCGATAAATTGATAATATTGGTCTCAGTGATACTGTCACTCAAAGTATGAATCTTGAACAATTCACCGTAGAAAACTGCTTTATTGATAATTGTTTTGGCATGTTCAAAATCGATTGCTTCTGAATTCTTGTAGTTTTCAGTAAATAAATAAGAAGAAAGATCAAATGCGTTTCCAATGCACAAAAGGTTGCTTAATTTAAATTGAGATATCTCTTTGAGTTCATCAACATTGGACTTTTGAATGATGTTTTTGATGAAAGCTTCCGGAAGCTTTGCCAATCTCGATTCCAAAGAGGAGAATTCAAGATCTGATTTTCCAATTGCAGTTAGAAGAGAGTTTTGGTATAGCTGTGCGAATGTATCATCAGAAACTAGGTTTTCCTCGAGCTTATCAAGTAGCACCGAGCCAGCCAAATAATCTGTGTCATCTGAATTATTCTTTTTCATGATGATAGATAAAAGCTGTTCAATAAATTTGGTATTTTTTTTGCTGAAATTTAAGAAAAGATTATTGTCATAATGTTTGGAGCAATTTAAAATAAAAGAAGAAAAACTTTCGTGTTGATACAAATTGAGCAAGATTTCAAGAGTTAGGAATTGGTAAAGGGAACCATGGTCTTCATTACCGATATTTCCAGATGTGTTTCCCTCTCTTGATAAGGACTTTGAGTTTTCAACTAAATAGTTATTTAGCTTGGTTGCTTCATGTAAATTGAAATGTCCTAGATTTGGAATAATCTTGAGTAGTTTATTAACGAGATTAAGCTCCTGCAGACTAACGAACGTCTGATTTATTAAAGAGTTAACAAAATGTTCATCAGCAAAGCTGGAGTGCGAATATAGTGCCAATGTTTCTAAAGGACAATCAACGAAAGTTTCTGAAATCTGCTTCGGTATAGTTTCAACAAATGAATTTATTGGGTCAGAATATTGAACGGCATTCTTTTTAATGAGAATGTTTATGACTGTAAACGATAGTGTAGGAGATACCGACGGTGTGCTGATTTCTTCTACAGCCTCAATAGAATTTGCCATCAAAACTTCCTCCAAATCTGATTTGTTCGAAACAAATAGGTTTATGAATGATTCCACAAAACATCGGGTGTTTTTTACCGTATAATTAGCAAAGTCTCCAAAAACAATGTGTTTATCAGGAAGAGCGTCCATAACGGACGAATTGACATCCAAAAGAACATCCTTGTTATCGTTTGCAAACGTATGTATTTCATGCATCAAACCAACGAGTATCGGTGACAATACTCTTGGCGAGTCCATGAGTTTGACTAGTGAGAAAGTGAACTCATCAAGAATTTTATCAGAAACCTTACTTCCAGTAACCAATGTTTGGATTATGCTGATCATAACCTTCCAACCCTTTTCCAGAAACTGGACAGTTTTTTCCTTCTCTACACTTCTCATAACGGCATCAAAATATGGCTCCACCATGGATGGATCCTTCAAATCCAATACTTCAGTAGGTAGTGTCTTTAGTAACCTGTAGACTATATCATAGTAGATCGGTTCACTATTGAGGGACCCGATCTCCAATAATGATAGCAATTTCGCATCGGCCTTTTTGATATTCGACCAGAAAGCAGGGTTATACGAAGTGGCGCAAACCCACGTGTCCATTATGGTTATTATAACATTTGAATAAAGTATCACGTTGACTTTGGAGTCAAACTTAATACCCTTGATCATCGCCTTTGAAAGAGCCTTGTAAGAGTGCTGGTCGATGATCGACTCCACATGCTTGGATATCACCAACGATTTGAAGGCCATGTAGGCTGATTTTTTCAAACTGAAGTCTTTTGAGCTGAAGGCCTCCATAAGAGTTTCCTGGCTGAATATAGACTTCAACAGACTTGTCGCATTTTCATTCAACGAGGCAACGTCATTTTCAGCCAAGGTATGAACAACAAGCAGAATGGACGCTTGAAGCACACGCAAGTACTTGGCCTCGCTTTCGTCCTTTGTTGAAAATCTCTCATCAGAGAGGGTATCCTTGGTTTCGTAGGCCAACACCTGATGGGAGTAATGCACGATCTGCGGGGTGAAAATCTTCCAAAGGTTTGAGATTTTCTCCTTCTTGTGTCCAAACGCAAAATCAATCGATTCTCGGCATGCCCTGGCTGTCGATCTATCCGTGTCAAATACCCCGGACAGCCACACACCTATCGTATCCCGCAAATATTTCACGTATGCCTTCCCCAACGTGAAGACAAACTGGGACTGGATCTGATGGGCTGAAGAACGCACCTTTTTCGAGTCGTCTATGGAGAGCTTCGGGTACATCTGTACCCACGTCATGATCGTCAAGTCGTCATTCAGCTCTGTCGGATTCCCCCGCACATACTCAAGCATCGTGCTGATCGACTTCTCTTTCGTGCTGGAGTCTCTCTTCAACAATGACTTGAATGCCAGCTTAAGTGTGTTTGAGCATAGTAGTAAATTCGGATCTGGGATACCTGTGATGTAGTTCAGGGAAACTTCGAACCCGTTGGTCCCCAGTCCTGTGTGTTGTGTATCTCCAAAAGCAGTGCTCATAACAATAAGAAACTAAGCAACTGGCCAACAACCAGACCCGACTCAAATAGCTGCTTCCCGTTGAGTTCTTCAGGATGGCAATGGTCTTCATTTCTTCATCATCTCCATGCTCCGAAAGCGGATGAAAAATTCACATTCGGAAAAGGTCCCCGCTAAGCCGATCGGCGCAGCACAGCCCGAAAACTCACGGCCGGACGATAACCCGGTTGCCATTTTCGGGAATAGGTAAACACGGATTATGTCAACACGAACGGCAATTGGACTTCTCAAAGGGGAAGGAGTGCCCCAGCTGGAGACTCTTGTGACAGAGGAGAACGCACGGAACAGGAAGAGAAGGAGGAGTTGTTGTTGATGGCAAAAGGTCGGGCCGTGTTTGGATACAAGACACGGTTGACTGGCAGATCGGAGGGACCAGAGCTGGCTACATAGACAGGTTTTCTCATTGCTAATTCGGCTTACGGTACAGTGTTGTATTGTTGATACGGGCCTATTTATTTCCCTCTGCAAAATCCCTGAACAGAGCTCGACACGCAAGCGTACAACGGAGTAGTGTGTATCTGTGACTCGGAACGAAAACGAAACAACAAAATGGGAAAAGAAGAGATTGCGCCGATCGAGTTTTTGAAGGGCAAGATCTACTTAGTGGTAAGTGACGAGAAACCGGAAGACACAGACGAGTTTGTGTACTTCACGATAGAGGACTCGCTTCCATACAACAACTTCAACCTGGACTTTGGTCCTCTACATGCCGGACACCTGTACAGGTTTGCGGTGGCGTTGCACAAGATTCTCAACGAACCGAAGAACAAGAGCAAATGCGTTGGTTTTTACTCCTCGAACGACTCGAGGCAGAGGACAAACGCAGCCTGCATCTTGTGCTGCTACATGGTGCTGGTCCAGAATTGGGCCCCACACCAAGTGTTGCTTCCGATAGCACAGGTGGATCCGCCGTTCATGCCTTTCCGAGATGCGGGGTACTCGCATGCGGACTTCGAGCTTACCATCCAAGATATCGTTTACGGAGTATGGAGGGCGAAGGAGAGGAACTTGTTGGACATGAGGTCATTCAATCTCGAGGAATACGAGCAGTACGAAAGAGTCGACCAGGGAGACTTGAACATTTTGGCCAATGACTTCATACCGTTTGCGTCTCCGAAGCAATCAAGACCCGGTGCTCCATTGAACGAACCCTTTAAGAAGGTTTTAGAGTTTTTCACCGAGCACGACGTCAAGCTAGTTGTCAGGTTGAACTCCCACCTGTACGATAAGAGGGAGTTTACGAAGAAAAACATCCAACACGTGGATATGATATTTGAAGATGGTACGTGCCCGTCGATGGAGTTTGTCCAGAAGTTCATTGGTGCTTCGGAGACCGTGATTTCCAAGGGGGGGAAAGTCGCTGTTCATTGCAAAGCTGGATTGGGCAGAACTGGGTGTTTGATTGGGGCTTACTTGATCTACACCCATGGCTTCACTGCAAATGAATGCATTGCTTACATGAGGATGATCAGGCCGGGAATGGTTGTTGGACCACAACAACACTGGTTGTACTTACATCAGAACGAATTTAGAGACTGGAGACACACAATGGTCTTGGACACAATCCCAGACGAGTTCATTGGAGGTCTTTTCCCTCTCATCTCTTACGAAGAGTATAAAAAAAGGGAACAAGAATACGAAGCCAATCCAAGTGAAGAGTCCAGTGACGATCAAATGAATTTCAAAAACGATCAACTGATCAGAACTCCAGTCAGAAGGAGAAAGATTTCCAACGGTTTGAAAATCATGACAAAAGCAGTCCCAATGGCAAGCCCAGGTCAACCTAGAAAGTACAGGTCCTTGGATAACCCTGTACAGGCATATGCCAACTCAGACGAAGAAGAAGCTTATACTTCCACCATCAACCAGACACACAACCAAAGTACAATAGAAGACAAAGAAAACAAGGAGAGCAGGTCCAACAATGGCTCCCCATATTATAAAAAAACCACCACCACAACTACAACTACTATGATCGCTCCTGCTAGTTCGCCTGATACCAGTGGCAGAGTGAAAGAGGATCCTAATTTTCTCAAAATCGGCAAGCAGAGGAAAACAATCGTGCATGCTGCAAAACCAAGATCCCGGGTTTCTAGCTCCGAAAAAATTATAGGTGGTTCAGGCGTTCGCAAAGCCTCTTCCAGTAAAAAGACGTCGTACGTTCACATGTAGATGAGAACAAATTAACGGGGTCCTAGTTTTGAAGACTGTCCTGTTAGGTGTAGTTTTATAGATTGTCGATAGAAATCAACTGACATAATCCTGAAATGTTCGCGAAGCTTCCATACTTTCCTTCCCATGAAAAACATGACAGTACTTTAATAGGGGAAGGTTTCCTGTCGGAGTTGAAAGATGGGTCCGGCATCTCCTTGAAGCTCACAGAAAATAAACACCTCCTCCACTGAGAAGAGGGGCTGGATCGCTAACTATAACAACTAATGTTTGCATCCACAGTTTCCAACAAACCAGTGGCGGTGGCACAGCCTATTTCTCCCCAGAAACAGATGATTGAATTTAAACAGGTGCCGATAAAACAAGTATATCATCTCTCTATCTTTATGCTACCCAATGTTCAATTTGATCCGGATTACACAGCTTTAGTTTACTATCAGATTTTGCCTGAAATTGATAGTACCGGAAACCAGTCTTTAAGTAATACTCAACAAGTTGTTCAAAATGATTTTAAGTTATTGGGGTTTTTGAATGACTTAAAGCAAAGCGCAATCTTTAAACTAAATCCTGGAAATATAGACACACCAGTACTAGCAGGTGCAAACGACGAAGGCGACATTGATATGGAATCTGGTATTTCTGAACTCGAAGAGCTTGAAACTGTCACAATGATTATAGGTATTAGCATTGAACCTAACCAAACGGCCACTCAGCAGTTAGACTGTTTGAGAGTCACAAGAGATTACAACACTAGTACGCCTGCACCGGCTGTGAAAAGTACTAGCACTGTCGCCACACCGTCGCAGTCTGAAATATATGCAGTTTCGAATAAGATCATCGGAAATGCCTACAATTATCTTTCCTCTTTCACGGATGAGCAAAACAAAGTAAGTATAAGCAAGTTTAACAACTGGTGGGACAAGTTTAGGGTTAAAATGAGAAACGATCCGAACTATTTACAGACGTTGGAGTAATATATATGTATAGATGTAGGTATTTATAGAGGTAATGCATAGTACCGGTTCATAAGACGTGTGGAGCTTATTCGGAACCCAAATATTTGTCAAAAGCAACTACTCTCTCATTCACTTCTGCTGGGCCTAACAGCTCAAGAATAACGGGAAGGTTGATACCAGATTGTGGGCCACTCAATGCGTATCTTAATGTTTGAAAAACCGCCCTTTTTTTCAAGGAAGGAATATCTGCTAGTATTTCACCAATTGTGGCATTGAAGCTTGAATGTGTAAGCTTATCTAAATGACTAACAAGTTCCTGCGATATTACTTTCAAAACGTCTTCATTTACTCTCAACTTTGAAAGCAATTCACTTTTGTCATATGCAGGTTTTACAAAAAAATAATGGTATTGCTCAGTATCAAAATCATTTACCGTTGTTAGACTTGGATATATCATCTTCAAAACTTCTTCAACCTTGGTGACATCTAAATTATCAAGTTTTAACGTTCTGGACAAATTTTGATGACTTTCAGCCACACAGGTTTTGAAAAAGTCACTGGAGGAATCTTTCAGCTTCTCAGATAAGTAGTGCTTGTTGAAAAAGTCTAATTTTTTCCAATCGACTTTAGCGTTACCTTTAGTCAAACCACTCAGCAACCATGTTTTTGTTAGTTCATCTAATGTATGAATTTCACTGGTTTTCTCGCCTAATTCTCGCTTTGGATTCCAACCGAATAGAACACTGAAATTGACCAAAGCCTCAGGCAGGTAACCTTTTTTTTTCAATGACATGATATCAATGTCACCGGACCTTTTGGAAAGCTTTTTACCACTCACAGTCGTCAATAGAGGAATATGAACAAAATTCGGTTTTTCCCATCCAAATGCGTTGTATAATGCTATATGCTTGGGAGTGGATGCGACCCACTCCTCACCTCTGATAACATGTGTGATCTTCATCAAATGGTCATCAATCACGTTGGCAAAATGATAAGTTGGCAATCCATCGCTCTTCAACAAAACAGGATCCTCGTATCTACGGTCAGTTGGATTTACTTGCGGCTGCAAGTTTATTGTACCGTGTAAAAGATCTGTAAACTCAGGATAAGAATCTGGCGATTTGAATCTAATTGTAAAGCTTTTACCCCCTTTAGCAAGGAGGTTGCTTTCCTCCAATGATATGTGTTCAAGACAGTGTCTATCGTAGGAAACCGTAGTTGGAGGTTTCAGCAATCTAGCAGAGTCTCTCAAGCCATCTAGCCTTTCTTTAGAACAAAAGCAACGGTATGCTAAACCTTCTTGCAATAACTTATCAGAGTATTTCCGATATATTTCTGATCTCTCACTCTGGCGATATGGAACGTAGGGACCACCAACAATCGGTCCTTCATCTACACCAACATCAAGCCATTTCAAAGTGTCGTATATGTTGTCCTCTGCACCCTCAACAAGCCTGTTTTGATCGGTGTCTTCTAGACGTAATAAAAATTGTCCATCGGTTGATTTAGCTAAAAGATAGTTGTATAGGGCTGTTCTCAAAGAACCTAGATGTAGAAATCCCGTAGGTGAAGGCGCAAAACGTGTCCTTACAGGATAATCCGGCTGCACAAGCAAAGGGGAGTGTTTGTGGTGCGAATGTTCATGTTCATGATGATCTGTACACTTTGAATTCCCGGTTCCATCAGATTTGTTTTCTTTCAAAATGGTCCGCAAATTAAATGCCAAGTTGGCAGATGATTTATGGAAGTGTCTTTTTGTTATAAGCATCAGTGATTCGCTCAAATTTTGAGAACTACTATCCTCGAGTAGTGAAGCTACTTTGCCCTGACCCACTCGGAAAGGTTAGTGTCATGTTCAACGCTCTTTACCGGTTATGCAGAATGAAGAAACTTCGAAATAAATGATAGTAGGCCATTTAGCCCAAATTGGAAGGTGAGCCGAAAAGGAAGAAATGTCTCGGTGGAAAAATCTTTCACCTGATATGAGTGATCTGAACTTCTTCGATGATCCATCATCGATCCTTCAGACTTCACTTTTCATTCAAAAGTGGACGAGTACTGCAAGTTACAAGTTAACTGAAATTTTTAGAACTTGCTATAACTGTTTTTTGAAAGACTGGTTAGGGAAAAGAAAATATTTCACGAGCGCAAGATGGAAGGACCACAGATCAGTCAAGTAGAATTACAGAAAAGTAAGGCAGCTCTTCAGAAAGCTAGACTTTCAAGAGCCTACCTCGATGCTGCAAAATCATTTGGGGTTGAGAAAGACATGGAATTTTGTCCATGCTTTGACATGTCTACTATAGAATCTCCAGCAGCTACCACAGGATATCCTGCATCTATGGGCATGAGACAGCAGAACTCGTACATTGATTCTGAATCTATCTTCAAGATTCTGGCTGCTGCTGGAAATGTTAGCACCATAAAGAACAATAACAATAGTGTTTCCAGCAGTGCCAACCAAGCTAAGCTTAGTTTGAAGGAAATTAAGCAAATGGGAATCAATAACAAACACAACATTGCTGCCAGAAACAAATACTACGGTTAAATGCTTCCCTTTTTTTTCAAATATTTATCAATTCACTCATCATATTCTTCAATAGTTTGACTCGACTCACGAACTCGCCTTTTCTTTCTCTGCTATAAACATATTCAAAAAAAACATAATGAAACGACGCCATATGTTCCATGACCTGTTGGGCTAATACTCCTTGATTTTTTCCTAATAATTTAATTTCCCAATTCCTAATTCTTCTATATATTATTATTACACAGGCTCAACTATATAGTATATACTCATACAAAACCGCCCTTATACATTGTGTTCCGGTTTGTATAAAAAACATATCCCTAATGATTTTTTTTTTGATCATTTCAAAAGAACTAATAAAACCAATAGGACAAAAGTTAGGATGATAATACACATCCAATCCCCCCGTTTCTTCAACGCATCTCTGTATTGCTGTAATTTATTGGTGGAACGAATCAACCTGCTGTTGGAGCTTTCAATTCCCCTTTCCAAATCGTTCAGTAACACAAATTGATCGCTAGTTTCCCGATTAATATGCATAGATATTTCTCGTTGCTGCTTGATTGAATTGTGCAATTCGTCCAGACGGTCATCCTGGTGTGAAAACTGTTGTTGGTTGTGAATGAATATCTGCCTGTTAGACAGATCAATAGGAGGGTTATCAATCTCCGAACTGTCTGGATCCATGGTTTCGAACAAGGAATCTTTATATCGCCCGTTGCCGTTTCCGCCGTCGTTAATCTTATTATTTTGGTTATCGTTGTGTATGTCTAACTCTTCATCTATGTCATCTTTGTAGGGCTTGAATAACTTCGGAGGTGAAGATTCAATTAACTTCTGCTTGAAACGCACCGACTTGTTCTGCTGCATACTGGCCATTGGATCAGCAGAAGCAGTGATTGTTACACCTTCTTCTTCATCAGATTCATTGGGTTGCTCTATGTTGTCACGGTACCTTCCGGAGTAAGGAAATTCTGATTTATTCCTTTCCGGTATGAGAAATTCAGCAGGAAGCTTGAACTCCGTTAATTCCTTTTTCTGGCTCTCGTCTAATGCCAACCCCGAGAACAATGAATCTACCGATCTTTCATATTTTGCCACCAACGTGTTGAACTTCACCGCGTCATCATTATCGGGCGAACTAACTTTCTTTTCTAACGCCTCACGGAGTTTGACAAATAAGTTATGCAAAGACTTTAGAATAGACTTTAACTCTTCCAGAGCTTCCTTATCCACACTTGTGGAGTAAGAAGACGATAAGGTAACTTGATCTTCCAGAATGTCTTGCAGCTGGGCAATTTTGTCTGAAACCTGCAGGAAAAGTGGATGCTGCATTTTTGACTAGAAGATAATAGTGTGACTGGAGCTCTCTCTTGCGGTTTTGAGTCCTCCGCTAATTGGCTGGCTCTTTTCCGTTGTAGACTTCTTCCGATTGCCTATGTAAACCGCTGCCATTTCAAACTATAGGCTTACAAACATGTCGATCTCACTCAAATCACGACACAGTCAGGTGTTGTAACAGTTCACCCGTGCACCTTTTTAGAAAAAGATACAACTGCACAACACTAGAGTATGTCGTGCCACGACATTATTTTTCTGCAACGCCATCCACTGTCTCTAAGGTGCATCACTACAATAGAAACTAAAGAAAACTACTGAGCACACCGCCACACGATGCACTCCCACTCGGTGCACTGCGAATTATTGGCCAAAATGCACGGGAAAAAGAAAAAACCGTCACCTGCACATACTGGCAAATTGTATCTCAGATGCATACTGGAATCCGGCTGTTTGCCGATAATTTCTGTCTCTCTCCATATCGTGACCCCCAAAGATCAAGACATATACATACATACAGTTGTCTGAGAACCTCGATTCACTTTTTGTGCCCTGAAGACTTCATATACGTGTGTTTGTGTCCAACCTTCTTCACAAAAAACAGATCCCTTTCCAATCCCGTGGATTTCCTCTTCAGACCAATACATCCCCCTACTTTCACAGGAAGACATCAATTCCTCACACAATTGTCTTGGCTGTTTGAATGGCACTTGTGACACAACACTTTTCTGTCTAACACGACCGACTTAGACGACCACACTACCGACAGAGCCATATCTTTTGGGACACCCTTGTTGCAGGGATAGACACATTCTCTACCTTCTGGCTCGCTACGAACCGACCTATCACAGTTGCACCATCCAAGCACAAGCACATTAGATACCACTTCATCCAACAACAAAGTTAATTCCTTTGAAATTCTTTTTCTCTGTCAGCATATTCTCTCTTTTTCCATTTATTCCTCTCCTGGTTTACCTTTACTCTGCTATTAATAATTTAATTATATTCCACCTAGTTATTCCAATTCAACGTTTCTCTTCATTCATAAGAATTTTCCATCTTTCTTACATTAACAACTACATCCTGATAAATCCAACAAGATGTCAGCAATATGGCCTTTTTTCAATCATTCCTTCTCCAACGCCAATATCAATAAGATCTTGAACGAGATTGAGCAAGATGCTTCAAGACGAACATCACAGGCCACAATCACATCTGTCCTGACTGCTACGTCAAAATCAAGCGGTGCAAAATCAGCCGCAACCCAAGGCTTGAGCTCGTCTCCAGTGCATACCTCGACTTCTGCGTCAGCACCCATCTCGAGTACAAGTGCAGTGCCGATATCATTTTCTGCATCTTTACTAAATAGTGGCAACAGTAACGGCACCAACAATTGCAGCAACGTCAATGGCTCGAGCCATGCTAATAATAATAGCAACAGCCCCATAGACAGCTCTCCTTCAACTGCTTCGCTTTCTCCCCATGTGGCGTATTCTCCAAATACTACCCAATTCAACATAACTGCTTCTCAATTATTGCATTCAATTCAAAACAATTCACCATCACCATCACCTTCTCCTCTTTCGAAAATAACCAATAGCCCTTCCACGCACAACCCAAATGATATACCTTCTGCTGAGGGCACTAACAATAATAATAGGAAAGATAGCAATACATTCGGTAACTTGAATTCAAAGAATGGAGTGAACAAATCTTCTGCTGAAAGCTCAACAGGTTCAAGTACTAAAAGTAAATATCATCAGTTGACAGGAAATTCCTCACCTCAAATTGAGCCACTGCAATTTCCTAAAAGCAATATAAATGTGTATCTTTTCAACAAGTTATTAGACCAGCCAAATTTGATTGATGAGATAAACTTGTCTAAAAACCAAAAGTTGATAAACTACTTGTCACAAAAAGATGTTATCAACACAATGTTTGAATATATTCTTTTCTCCATGAAGCTCTCGAAATACTCAAATGCATCAGAGCTTCCAACAGAGTACTTAACTCATGATATTTTTGTATCATCAACCAGTAGCTTTGACCACTCAGCAAACAATTCGAATGATGATTTCTTGGAGAATACCTCCACCAATAATGATAATAATGATACTAATGAAAATATTAATGATAGCGAGACCAATGAAAACGAAAATGAAAATGGCAACGAAAACGAAAATGAAGATGCGGATAAGCTTCAAAGTGCATTGCAAAGGGCCACTGTGATTTCAGAAATTATGATTTTACCAAACTCAAATATACATCAAACTTTGTTGACAAACTTTGATATATTCACTACCCTCTGGAGAGGTTTTATGAACAATGATCCAAGGTTCTATTTTAAGAATATAAAATTGATTGAGACCCCTGATGATGACAAACCTGCATACAATATCACTGGTCTAGAGACCTCTCCATTCGAGAGTGACATCAAAGTTGATACTACTGATTTACAGAAGTTATCTGAGCTGGAGGAGTCTAATAATTACATTAGCCTTAGAGATTCACATGAAATTATAATGTTTAATAATTTCTTGAAGTTTGTCGATGACCTAGCATTAATAAATATAGGCGGCTTTATGAACTTCATCAGGTTTGAACAAGAATACAACTGTTTGACTGATCAGTTTGTTAAATTCATACCGTATTCACAGACCGTTTGCGATTTATTAGTGAGACTGATTTCTACTGATAAGCCGTATAATTCAAATGGTTTGATAACTATTTTGATTGACCAACATTTAATTCTGAATTTATTGAAAATTTGCAAGAAATATTACTTGGATCATCAAGTTCAAGACAACGTTTGCAACCTGTTGAATGGGATTGTTGGAATTAGTTCCAACATTGGGTTCTGGGAGGATCATATCCCTGTGAATAACAACGGTGGTAATAACCAAGACGAACAACCGGATGCAAATAATAACAATCCTAACATTGGGCCTAATGACCTCACTCGACAGTTAGTTTCACAAGAGTGCACAGAAGAAATGCTTGACATAATTTTAACTCATGGAAACTACGGCCTTGTGACAATTGTGTCTGTTATAATTGAGGTAATTCGCAAAAACAATTCTGACTATGATGAATTTGACTGGATATCCTCTGTTAATTTTAACGATGAAAATAAAAGTATGCCAAGCTCAAGAGATCCAATATATCTTGGTAATCTGTTGAAACTGTTTTCGCTGAATTTGGACAAAATTGTGCAGACTTATCTGACTGATGGCTATTATGATTTTAAAAAACTGGACTGTCTTAATAGTTCAATAGGTCATAAAATTGAGCCTTTGGGTTACGAGAGGTTCAAGATAATGGAATTAATTGCAGAATTGTTGCATTGTTCGAATATGATTCTGATGAATAAATCAATTGAATTGGATAAGCTAATCTACAAAAGAGATTCTTTACGAGATATAAAGAAAACTGAGCAACTGGTTAGTGATGCAATCAATGGGCTTATCATCAATAATGATGTGAGAGGTGAAGACGACGAAGCGAACGATAATGACAGATTATCACTCAAAAGTACTAGCACTATTCCATACATTGAGATACCGTTAGAATTATCTGTGGGTAACTTCTTCAAATATCAGTTACTGACGACTAATGCAATCCCTCTGATAACCTTGAAATTGGTCAAATTCCCATGGAATAATTTCATGCATAATGTGATTTTTGATTTAATCCAACAAATATTCAATGGAAGGTTGGCAAATTGGGATGAAGATAGAGCAGTTAACCAAGAGGAAACGATTTTTGACGACAACTTAAGTTTAAACAAAATTTTAATCTGGTCACTTTTTGGTAATTATTCTGACTTCTTCAATGGTAACGATAACGATGACAGCGTTGATATCAGTGCTGGGCCAACATTTTACAAGGATTATGAATGCAAAGACAAAGATTATCCTGGATATTTCAATCTATCATTATTCATAGTGTATTCCTACAAATTGTCAAATAAGCTGTACAAAGCGTCCAATTTCAGGTTCGGCTACATGGGTCATCTTACATTGATTGCCGAAGAGATTCACAAGTTTCAAAGTTATGTTGAGAATTTTGGACTGACCAAAAACGAAAATGCTTTTGGTTTACATAAGGAGGCTGAAGATGATATTAGGCCCTTTTACTTAAAGAGCAGCTACTTTATTTTCAACGAGTTGTACGAATCTATATTTGAACACAAGGGAGATTTCCAGCCTTGGCTTGATTTCGTTAACTCCGAGCTTAGGGAAATCAGCTCGATGTACAACAAAGTTTTAGGCAACCCCAACGAGATTGAGGCTGAAATGACTAACCAAGAAGATTCACACAACTTTGAGAAACACGACAACCAACTTGAAGAATCATCCACTGTTGCTCGTGTCAACTCAGAGGAAAATGAAAATCCTCATCTAGGATTGAGCAGTGAACAAGTTATGGCGAATCTGGATATCCAAGAAACTCCAAAGGCCCGGAATGCTATTATATTGGACAACGGAGATAGCGACGAATTTCGAGAGAACATAGGAGACGACGAAAAAGACGTCGGTGCAGATCATGACAAAAAGAGTTCTAATCCTATTTATGATGACGATCATCTCGATGAAAACAGCCCCAGTGAAACCAACAATGATTCTTATCAAGCATGATATTTGGTATCCTCAAAAATGATGGAAGCAATAACGAAAATCAAATAAACAAAAATGTTAACGATAGATTTATGATAACTTTAACGAATAATGACTACAAGAAACATTCAAAACAACTCCCCCTCCTCCCCCCTTTCTCTCTATTTCCCTCTTATCTTTTAAACTTTATAGTATGTAAATAAATTTCTGGCATTTTTTTTACACACAATGCATAGATATACACGGTGGACACCCACCAGTATCCGGCGTCAATCAAACAACAGCCGAATAAGACCCCTTCTAATTAAAGTTTCACAAACTGTGTCTAGGAACAACTCAGATGATAGTGGACGCCCACTGTATAATGTGGATTCGTATCTTCGGATTAAAAACCGTCTTTTTACGAGTACTGTTTCACATTCTCTGCCCCTATGAGCTGGCCTTTAATATGGCAGCATTACATGTCGCATCAAGTGGAAGTACCGGACAAAGCCTTAGGCTCCGGTATCACAGCCTCACAAAATTGGCTGCGGCTATCCACCAATGAGAAACGCAATAGAGCTGGTTTCACAATAGACTCACGCGCTTGCATCAGAGAAGCGGCTAACTCATTGCAGATGGATCTCCATCTGGAAGTCCCGAAAATTAGCTGGCCTGCTGATCCAAACCATTCCACTCTGGCAGCAGGAAATTTGGGATGACCATGTAAGAGTCGGATTCTTCGATTAGATCCGTCTGTGGAGGGAGCATGGATCGCCCATGTGCTGCAAGCATTTTCAAGGAGCATTGTGCCCGGTGTCTTCTGCCACCGATGGATGAGGCGGAAACGAGATCTGGAGGCATCATACCGTGCTTTGACTATTTAGTGAACAAAGAGCTGTGGCAACTGGCCCCACCGATCCCCGAAGGGGGGAAAGATTTTGCTTAAAACACTAGCTCACCTCCAAACTGCGCTGTTAATTTCTTGATGTTATTTGCTACCTCGTCGTCGTCGTACTCATCGGTTCTCCCTGTGGGGTTACTATTTCCATGACGGAAATTGTGTGGCTCGGAAGTCTCGGAATAGGAGACAATGGTATCTGTGTCGTCGCCGTGTACGTGGACGTTTCTAGAAGTTCCGCCACTAGCCTCCAATGCTGGCCATTTGGAGTCATCGAGAAGTGGATTCTTTCTTCTGGTGCCAAAGGTCGAGCCCTCGTAGGAGACAAGAGATGTTGCATCAAAGGATGTAGTCGATCTCGTGGGTTTTGAATTAATGAACTCGTTGTTCTTCGGCTGGAATCTGGTCAACTGTATAGATGAAAGCTGTAGATTGTCGATCTGGCCCTCAACTAAACAACCTTTACCCCGATAAAAGGTAAGTAAATGGTTCCACAACTTATCTCTGTTCAATGCCTTGGGGTTACCCAATATCATTAACCCATACTTTGCACGGGTCAATGCAACGTTCAAACGACGTGGGTCACGCAAGAAACCAATCAGCTGCTGCGAGTTTGCTCTGACACACGAAAGGATGATGTAGTCCTTTTCACGACCTTGGAACGCATCGACAGAAACAACCTCAATATCAGCGTACATGTCCTTGTTGGTTGATGCGGAGTTCATTTGCATGTACTGTAGGATGTAGTTTCTTTGACCCTCGTAGGGTGTAATGACTCCAATCTGCGAAGGCTTGACGCCGTCTTTAAACAACCTGGTGACAATTCTTTCGACATTCATGGCCTCCACCCTATTCAAGTAGGAGGTACCGCTGACTGAGATTTCTTCCCGTCCGTAGACAGCCCAGAACATCATTGGGGTATCCCTGATGGGCCAGGGGAATGAAGAGTTGAAGACTTGTCGATCTTCGTTCGTAATACCGTTCTGCAAACTACCATCATAGAACATGTTACTTGGAAACTCACTTAAGCACGGGTGCATACGATACTGGACCTCTAATCTGATCGGCGTATGACCCAACACAATCAGTCTTTCAAACAACGATTGTCTCAAGCCTGCCTCACTAGCCTTTTTGTTGAGAATGACCGGTCCCAACTGCTGGTGATCACCGACTAGGATGAGCTGCTTGCAACCTTTGACAATTGGAATCAAACTCTCTGGCTCGGCAGCCTGGGTAGATTCGTCAATCAAAACAGTTCGAAACTTGTGTTTATCCAATCTTTTATCTTTAGCACCAACACAGGTGCAGCAAACAACATCACAGGCATTGAGAATTTCACGCTCATACCTTCTCAAGTACGAAAAGTAAGTGTTGTTGTCTGATGAAGACAATTCACCCAACTCTTCCTTTAACTTTATCAACTTCTTAAACTCACCCTTTGCCTTCTTCTTGACCAATTCGTGCAAACAGAACTTTGTGATACTGGAGTCGACATCTTCTCTACTTTTGGCAACCAATCTCACAACCCTGATACCCATTTTAGTCAACTTTTCAGTTAAATGGTCAACAGCGACGTTTGACGGAGCACACACTAAAATCTTTTCTTTCTTATACATATGGCTCAAGTGGTAGACGATTGTTGCTGAAGTAACAGTTTTACCGGTTCCCGGAGGACCTTGAATTAAGGTAAGTGGAGATTTCAAGGCAGTTTCGACGGCATAGAGTTGAGAAGCATTCAAACTTGGCATCTTCGGTATCGACAAATCATCTGGTAAATTCACTTCAAAGAAAACATCAGGAACATCTTGTCCCAGCAGCTTGAAACAAAGGTATTCAGATATAGACTTGGAATCAAGAGCAAATACTTTCATTGCATCCTGCATTCTTTCATACGATGTGCCCTTCCAAACAAACTCCGCAGTAAACCTGTTGGTAATGTGAATTGGTGGCTTCTGCTGCTTTGTAGAATGAATCATTTCCAAGGTGTATTCTTCTTGGCGTGCATCTGGTAGTCTGATAATATAACCTGAACCTTCCCAGGGAGAGTCCATCTCTGGGCCGTCATATCTCAAAATCATTTCATCACCGACCGCAACTTTCAGATCGGCAGAGTCAGAGGTTGAAAAATAAAAGGACGCTAAATGTTTGTTGTTCAACGATAAGGACCATTCAACCGATATATAATTCAAGCCTCTGCTTTCTTTCATCGCCTTGTCATAATCAGCTTCTATCTTCACCAAAGGGGCGAAGGACCTCTGGTATTGGTAAGGATCGGTATAGCGCATCAAGATTGGAGCTATTTCAACCTCTTTTTCTTCTTCTAAATCGTCGATAGTAGCATTCTTATCGAGTCTCCATTTCATTTCAAGTTTGATTATTTGGTCATACGTAATGGATGACGCATTGATTAGATCTTCGTCTGTAGGGTAATGTGCAACCCAGGACAAAAGCTGACGATCTTCGATCAAGGACTGCCACTCCGTTGTATCCCAGTTCGAGTCTTTCTGCTGTGCACAAGGCAGACGACAAAGAATGACAACAACGTTTTCTTGCTTTGCAGAAACAAATCCTAGAACAAAGATATTCTTGTTTCCACAATTGTAACATTCGAGTGTGGAGTCACCCAAATCTCCGTCGGGATGCAACGACACCGAATTATGTTTTGAAAGAACCAAATGGGTGATGATGTGTGATCCTCGGTTGCCTAGCTTCCCATTGCAAAACCATTTATTGCATATCTCGCATTTGACAGCACAGGATGCATTAGAGATTCCACAATATGAGCATGCGTAATATGGTCTTTCCAATTCCAAATTGTCTCCATTGTTCTCTGCCATTGGAAGCTCATCTTGAGGCTCTGCATGAGTAATGATGTGGTCATGACCAACGTGATTGTACATCTGTTGGGGTTCAGCTTCCGCTATCGGAAACTCTGATGACATTTTATTTTCTTTTTTTCGATTTTTCCAGTGCAATATTTATTATGGATCTGAAATCTCTATTGAAGAAAAGAAAATGTAGAGAATATACGAGTAATCAATGACTAATCTTCATGTAAATCAATATATATTCATATATCTATGTCTGTAATATTGCCTAGCTCTTTCACGGGGTAAAAAAGCAGTATCGGTCTTCTCCTAGGCGGCTTAATTCCCCAAATCATCGAAAAGAGTCGGTAACGGTTGGAGGAAAAATGAACAAGTGGAAAGAAAAAAAGAGGGAGCTATGCCCTTTTGCGCACAGTGCGGAAGAAAAACAGGCGATCGACGTACTCAGTATAATCCAAAGTTCAATTAGGACCATAAATTAAGAAAGTGTATATAGATACTTATTTATGATATGATGAAAGAGAGTAACTTTTCATTTCGGAAAATTCAGATAGCCATCATGAAGAGAAACGAGTAAAAAAAGGGAAGCAAAGAGACAAAATGTGCAACAAAGATCAAATGCAAAATAAAGCAAAAAAAAAGAGTAATAAATAGTAGAATGTATTATATATTAGTTAATGTTGGTATTGTTGTTATTGGTGATTGAAAGGAGGGGGACAGAATGATCAATAGACAACAAAGGGAATTCAGGTATGGTAGACTTTCGGCTGAATTCTTTATGCGAAGCTTGGAACAAATATAATATGAGATGTGAAAAACTTAGAACTGGCTGGGAGCCCTAAGAAAAGAGGGTATGGATTTTGTTACTGTTGTTGAAATATCTTTTTCGGAGTTAGTGTGGGGTCGTTGCAAACAAAGCTGTTTCTCAACTCTCTGGTTCTTGAAGATAGATAGTCGTTGGCTGAACAGACGTTGACAACAGGAACCCCGATTCTGGAGCCAGTGTCGTGGGTGGAACATTCTTCCAATTCATCTTCAAAGTAAGAGTTGTTGGTGGTACAACTTTTCAAGCTGGCCATTTCCTCAACAATGCTCTGGCGTCTTGACCCAGTTCTTGAGTTTTCGCTGTTGAGGTTGTTGTCTTCTGGAACCCAGGATTGGATGGAGCCGTCTTGCTCCTCCTCTTCTTCTTCTTCTTCCTGGGTTTGATTGTGGTCATCAGCTATAGCAGAATGAGAAGAAAAAACGCTGTATAGTGGGGTTCCACGACCAGAATGTTTAGTTTCGGCGTTGTTGGCACTGGTGCCTTTTGAGCTTTTAGGTTTGTTTATATTCAACTCTTCATCGATTCTTGCGTCGCCGTCCTCCATGCAACCTTGATGAGCCATTCTTCTTGCCGCGATTCCGTGCTTCGGACAGTTAATGGACAAAAGGTCGCCAGTGAGCTGGTTTTCCAACAACTGCGCATTATTCAAGTCTCTCAGATCTTCTGCTTCTTCTTGGGCGTCATACAAATCACTCTGTCTTTTCAAAAAGTCGTTATTATAAGTTGGAGGAGAAGGAGAGCTACTGCTGGCGTAGTTCTTGTTGTTACCACTTGAAAGTCTCTCATAATTCAAAAGATCCAAATAAGAATAGAATGAAATCGATTTCCTTTGCGGAGACACAAGAGGAGAATCAGCATTGAGGGGATTATTAGAGGTGGCATTGTTGTGATTATTGCTGCATGTACAGTGAGATTCTGACTTTGTCTTGAGCAGAGGAGAGGATACGTTTGAGAAAGATGATCTCGATCTGTTGTGGGAGAAGGATGTTTGGAGATGCTCCAAGTTGATCTGATTCTTCGCTGGCCCATTATTGGCCGGGTTCGAGTATTTCCTTGAGATAGAGAGTCTTTGAGAAGATGAGCCTGAGAAGGAGGCGTTGGAGACATGCGAGTGGCTCTTGAAAAGTTGCTCGGAAGTACGGGCATGCGGAACCTCGACCACGTCGGTATCGTCAAATTTCTGGCTGGATATCAATTCCACAGTCGAGTCCAAAACAGGGGAGGTGTAGTTTTCGGATAGTAGGTGACGGGGTCTACAATTGGAGAGGATGTAGGAGTTGTTCAGGTTGGTGAAGGACTGGGAGCGGGAATGGGAGCGAGAGCCTGACCGGGACGGTAACTGTGCCTGTGGTTGTGAATGAGGACGGGGCCCGGAGGAGGGTAAGTCGACGTTCAAGGTGCTGTTGTTTGTGCTGGTGCTGAAGTTGCTGTTGTTGGCCAAAGGGCTGTTCGAAAGGTCTGTTGAGAGGTCGGCATTCTGGACGTTTCTCTCGAAAATGTCGACCGGGGACGACGGCCCGCCGAAGGGCTTGTTGAAGCTGAAGCTTGGGCTCAGGTTGACGTTGGGGCTGGCCATGTTGATGTTGCCGGAGGTCGAGCAGTTTGAGTGCATGCCGATGCCGCCGGTGAGGGACTTGTTGAGCGGTGAGGTGCAGGCGTTTTTGGACGCTGGCGCCGGCGCAGAGGACGAGGACGAGGACGAGGACACGACCGACAGCTTGTTCATGTTGGAGGGCAGTTTCTTGCCCTGCTGGTTCCTCTGCTGGCGCTGGAGGTCGTTGGGCAAGGGCTTGTTCAATGCAGAGAAGCTGGTGCTGCCCGCGGCGCTGTTGGCGGCGGGGTTGGCGGTGCTTGCCGACGGCGGCGGAGAGGGCACGCTGGCGGTTTCAGACTTGTCCGGCTCGTACAGCGGGTCGTTCTTGGACAACGCGGAGGACGAGGTGGATATGGCGGGGCCGGTTGCGGACGGGATGTCCGTCGAGGATTTGTGGGAGCCATTCGAGAAGTATCTTTTCAAGCTGGTGGAGAGGGTCATTGTCCTAGTGCATTCCAACGGGCTGGTGGGTGGCTGCGTGGGTGGCTGCGTGGGTGGCTGCGGGGGGAGATGTGAACGAAGCTGGGGCAGATCTGTGCTGGCAGGCGAGATCCGGGGACAGACAGCGATATATATGCGACTTGCTGGACAGGATGCTATCTGGACGGCGATCCAGGAGCTGGCAGGCGGGGAGTGTATCGAGGTATGAGGTGTGCGCAGGTGTGCGGGTGCCGAAAGGAGCAGGGGGCGGAGGCCTGCGAGGGGAGGAGCTGCCAGATAAGCGGGACAAGACGAGGCAGGTCTGGGGGATATATAGCGGCTGCGATAGCGGCAGCCTGCGTAGCGTCGTAACGTCAGACCCCCGTAGCGTCAGGCCTACGTGCTGCTGCCTCGCCTCGCTGCGTATGGCCCGAGACCTGCGAATGTGGTGATTCGACTGTTTCCACCGCTGTGCGCTGTGCGTGCCCTTCACTGGTCCCAGTCTTCTACACGCCTGCCACATGCCGCACGTACACATCCGGCTGTAGTAAACAGGGCAAAGATCCTGCCTTCTTGTCTGGCCAGCTCGCTCTCCGGCGGTCATTCGCGGCAGAGGGGCAGTGGCGCCAGACGGCCGCGAGCGGTGCTTCGCCGGCAGCAGCGCTGCAGGGCGGCCAGCATAGTCTGCTGCACGGAACGCGGCGGGCTGCAGGAGCGCGCGCGGCAGACGCTGGGCTGACTTTTCCATGCGGTGCATGATCTCCGTGCCCGCCCCGTTTTCCTACGGTCGGCAGGGAGACGTCTCTCCCCGTGTTGTGCTGACGCCGGCTTTGACGCGGGCGGGGAGCGCGGACGGTCACTGCAGGGACGGGGAGGGGGTCGGCACGTGACCGGGTGCGGGGAATGGGCCACAGGCTCGAGGCGGTCGCTGCGTTTCTCGAATCTTCCGTCGCGCGCGCAGGCCGCCGCCGCCCGTGCACCGGGGGGGGCGATCGGGCCGATCGGCGGAGGCACGGGCGCGGGTGCTTACGTTATCGGTTTGCTGGTGCTCTCCCGGCCCGTTTTTCAGCAGGCGTTGTTGTCGCCGAGGACAATAACGGGTAGACGTAAACAAACAGAGATGGATCGGGTATCGCAGCTCAACACGTCGGAGGCATTGCTCGGCTGGTGCCGCCGTCTCGTCGTCCCTGTGTCCTTTTGTGTGCCTCTGGATCTACGTGCGTGTCTGCGTCTGCGTGTGTGTGCTCGGATCCGCTTCCCTCTGGCCTGGTCTTGTGACTCGTCTCATCAAAGCGTAGGAATCCTCTCTCTGCGTCCCCCTCTCGGCCCTGCACTCGGCAGACATATGTATATAAGGACACCGTGAGCACCCTTCCTGCACAGATCGACCCAGCGCAAGCCATATAGACACATCCACCGCACACCCTACTCCCCACACACCGCACACAGCCATGGCGTCCCACCAACCCACCTCAGGGACTTCCAAGGTGATCGAAAACCTCCAGACCACGATCGACTCGCTCAAGTCGGAGCTCAACGAAACAAAGGCCACGCTGTCGGAAACAAAGCAGAAGTACGCCATCCTCTCGAAACGGAACGAGAGCATGGTCGAGCAGCTCTCCAACGTCAAGCACCAGGCAGAGGTCGCCGAGTCCTTGCTCAAGAGAAAGGAACGAAGAGTGCTCGACCTCGAGTCCCAGATCACAGAGGTCGCCTCCAGCTCAGACTCGTACAGGTTCCAGTGTGAGACCTTGAAAAACAAGATGCAGAACATGGAGTCCGATAAATCCAGGCTCCAGGCCGAAAACGAGAGACTGTCCAAGTCCTACGACATCCTACAGTCCTCATTCAACGACTACAAGCTCTCCATCAGCCACTCCGTCAGCAGCTTAAAATGCCAAATCCCAACCTTCATAGACTCCACAAAGAACAGGCTAGCGGAAAACCTCAGCCAGCTGCACTCCTCGCAGCCACAGATAGATTCCTCCTACAATATGATGCTGAAAAATTCGAAAAGGTTGGAAGAGCTCTACAGCCAGAAATACGACAAAGTCAATAACTACCTTATCCTCTTGGCCGAGTCCACCAAGCAGCACGGCCAGTCCACCTCCATCATCATGGAAGAGTGCGAAGACATCTTGAAAAAGCTCAATAGAAACGAAGACGTTCTTTTGAAAATCAAAAATGAAACAACAGGAAACCTCACAGACCTCGATAAAATGAGAGAGTTTAACAAAAGAAGAGACTTCTCCATCTTGAATGATTCCTCCAACATCCACAACTCTCAATCGGCCGCATCCTCGACTATCTCCTCCCCATCGCTGAACTCCCCCTCCACATCTGCATCTCCTTCCTTTGCTGCCGGCACATCCACAAAGGCCAAGAACTCACTTTCTTCGTCGCTCTCCAACGGTGCTGCAAAGTTCTCAGAAAAGAGAAGGATATCTCCGGGCATTCTAGACTCCAAGTTCAACCCGCTGAACAATACTAGCAGAGGCTCCTCTCCAGAAGTAAATGAGAACGACTCTCCAAGAGAGAGATCCAATAACAACAACAATACAGTCAACCGTGATAGGAAACGTCATAGTCTCAGCAACATACCGAAGAAGGACCAAAGGAGAAGAAGCTCTTACAGGCAGTCGATGAATCTTGATGACCATGCCAACTTCAATAGCGATCAGCAGGACGATCAAAGTCATATTGACAGAAGGAAACGAGTCATCAGTTCAAATAGCCCAGGACCTTACTCACCTTCCTCGTCTAATTCCTCCACTCTCGGCAGGTCGAACAGTACAAGGAGAAACAATAATAGACCCAACAACAGAGTATCTTCGACAAGCTCGAATCCCGGCAATAATAATAACCACAGAAGGTCTTGGCAGCCTCATGATATAAATGATTAATAAACTATATTCCTCCTCTTTCCTTCTCTCCCCTCCCCTCCTCTTCTCTCTTCTCCTCATATACATTGATAGATCATGCTATTTGGGAACTTTTGTATATGGATTCAAAAGTCAATAGCTTTAGCAAGGTTGTGAATAGTTTCTCTCTTCTCACCTCCGTGTCAGACTATTTTTCTCACCTCCTTCACTCCCTTTCCTTAAACTAATTCTTCTTCTTTCCTTTTTACTAAATAGAAAAGTTGTAAACTTAGATCCTTATAGATTCAAAAATAGAAAGTAAGAAATCTATTTTTTATAATTAGAAACAACGTCTTACATACATGTCGAGTAAAATTACAACTAGAACAAACCCTCGATCTCGCCCTTTTCATTGACTTCGACGTTCATGAAGCCACACTTTGTGGCAAGACCTGGGATGGTCATGATCTTGTCTGCCAATGCATACAAGTAGCCTGCTCCTATACTGGCCTTAATGTCCTTGATAGGGAACTCAAAGCCAGTAGGGACACCCTTCAGTTTAGCATCGTGAGAAAGAGAGTATTGCGTCTTGGCAATACATATTGGCAAATTGTCAAAGCCTTGAGCAGTATACTCCTTGATCTTCTCCTTGGCAACATCGCTAAATGACACAGAGCCAGCACCATACATGACCTTGGCAATGGTCTCAATCTTGTCCTCAATGCTACCCTCTAGAGAGTAAAGCGTATGGAACGACTCGTTCACGTCCTGTGTTGGGTATTCCTTGTTGGCGCACTTGATCACACCTTCAGCCAAGTCCTTGGCACCTTCTCCACCTTCTTCCCAGTGATTGGAGACAATAGCGTCGGTGGCACCGGCTTCTAAGGAGGCCTTCTTGATGATGTCGTGTTCGGCATCCGTGTCACTGGACATCTTGTTGATAGCGACAATGACATCGACACCGTATTGCTTGGCGTTCTGGATGTGCTTCTGCAAGTTGGCACATCCCTTGGCCAACATCTCGACGTTCTCGCTGGTGTATTCGAATGGAAGAGGGGCACCGGCCTTGACCTCGGCACCTCCACCGTGAACCTTCAATGCTCTCACGGTGGCGACAATGACAATGACGTCTGGCTTGAGGCCGGAAGTACGGCACTTGATGTTGAGGAAACGTTCTCCTCCCATGGTGAAGTCGAAACCGGCCTCGGTGATAACGTAACCTTGCTTTTCTCTGACCTCTTCAGGAGTGAAGGATGCAGAGGTACCGGCGAGCTTCAAGGCCATTTTGTCGGCCAATATGGAAGAAGCACCGATGGAGATGTTGGCAAAAGGACCCGCGTGGACAAAAACAGGGGTGCCTTCCAAAGTTTGCATCAAGTTAGGCTTGATGGCGTCCTTCATGATGGCGGTGATGGCGCCGGCAACACCCAAGTCCTCGCAGGTGATTGGCTCACCGGCCTTGGAGGAGGCGACGACGATTTTCCCAAATCTCTCTCTCATGTCCTTCAAGGAGGTGGACAAGGCCAAGATGGCCATCACCTCGGAGGCGACGGTGATGTCGAACCCGGTCTTTCTGATTAAGCCCTTTTCGGTTGGTGCCTCGTTGATGGTGACCTCTCTCAAAGATCTGTCGTTCAAGTCCAAGACTCTCTTCCAGGTGATGGTCTTAGGGTCGACGTCCAATCTGACGTACTTGGAGACCTGTTCCGGAGTCCACTCGTCGATCTTGGCCAAGTCGAGGCCGAGCTTCTTGGCTCTGTAGGTCAAGCCGACGGGCACGTCTCTGGTGCCGTCCTTCTTGACCGGACAGAGTCTCTTGAACAAGCCGACGTCCGTCTGTGTGGCCTCGTGGAACATTCTCGTGTCGAGCGCAGCGGCAACCAAGTTGTTGGCCATGCCGACCGCGTGGATGTCACCGGTGATGTGCATGTTGAACTCGTCCATAGGGATGACCTGCGAGTATCCACCGCCGGCAGCACCACCTTTCACACCGAACGTGGGGCCCATCGAAGGCTGTCTGACGTTCGCAAAACACGTCTTGCCCAGCACAGCGCCAATGGCCTGTGCCAACCCGACAGTGGTCGTCGACTTGCCCTCTCCCAACGGCGTAGGCGTGATACCGGCAACCAAGACGTACTTACCGTCCTTCTTGTCCTGCAATCTGTCCAACACGTCCAACTTGACCTTGGCCTTGTACGATCCGTATGGCTCCAACTCGGCAGCAACAATGCCCGCCTCCGACGCAACGTCGGAGATGTGTTTAGGGACCTGGTTCCGGGAGATCTCGTAATCCGAAGGAACTGGCTTCACCAGATCGAGCTTTAATCTTTTGAACTGTTGTGGCATGGCGTGCTGTGATCTGTGTCTTGACTACGGGACAAATCAACCAGAGGGGGGAGAAACACTGCAAAGAAAGACCAACAAAGACAAACACCACTGCAAACAACCAAGAAAAACCATCCAATTCTTCTCTTCTTCCGCTTCTGCTAACCACCAGGGGATCAACCTCCCCAACTGCCCCCGATAGCAATTCTATTCCGCTTCACCATGTGCAAATTTCAGCACCAGACCTGGGGAAGAGACCCCTGCCTGGACAGAGTCTGACTCGGTTTCGGCCTCGGACACACCCGACAGCTCACCCGAGGCCCTTCCGATTGGCTGGCGACGATTTTTCCGCCGATCGACCCAAAAAAATTGCAGTCGATCGGCGCAAAAATATAAGGTGCCGTCGATCGACCCATAATTATCGAATTCCGTCGATCGACCCAAAAGCAGATGCGGACGATCGACCCAAATTGGGAACAAAGCTCTCTCCCGCTGGTGCCTTCCCTTCTCGGAGCTTCTCCGGAACATGAATCCGGGCCACAAGACGCTGATGAGAAAGATGGAAGACAGATGCTAGGGCAATTATAGGGGGGTGTGGGGCCCGGCAGAGAACGAGGGATGAGCGGCCGAGTTGAAGAAGATGCGGAAGCTATGACGGTGGGTCCTGCTGTGCCCGAGGCAGGCGGGGTTGGCGGAACAACGGGGACGATAAAGACGCTGAAGACGGTGCCGTCGAAGACGGTGGAGGCGGTGGCGGGGTTGTCGGCGGGGTTCTGCACGACGCTGCTGGCGCACCCGCTGGACTTCGTGAAGCTGCGGTTGCAGTTGGACACGACGTCTGCGTCGCAGCAGCAGGCGGTGGGCCGGATCTACCGCACGCTAGTGGCGGCGTCCACGGACGCCGCCACGGGGCAGGTGTCTGTGCCCCGGTTCCTCGGGAACGTGTACCGCGGAGTGGGTCCCAACTTGCTCGGGTCGACGTCTGCGTGGGCGCTCTACTTCTACTTCTACCGGCAGTACAAGAACCTGGTGCTGCAGTACGCAGACCTGGACCGGGACAGCTCGCTGCAGTCGTGGCACTACCTTCTTTCGGCGTTTGCCGCCGGGTGGACGACGTCGGTGCTCACCAACCCCATCTGGGTCATCAAGACCAGGATGATCTCCACACAGCGGACGGCGCCGGGCGCCTACCGCTCCGTGCTCCATGGCCTGCGCCAGATCTACACGGAGGAGGGCGTCCTCGGCTACTACCGCGGGCTCACCCCGGCGCTCTTCAACGTCGCCCAGGGCGCCGTGCAGCTGTCGCTCTACGACATCTTCAAGCGCCACCTCGTCGACCGCAACAACAGCAACACCGCCGCCGACGACCCCGCAGGCCAGCGCTTGACCACGCTGCAGTACTTCTACGCCAGCTCGACCTCCAAGATGCTCTCCACAGGCGTCTTCTACCCGTTGCAGGTCGTGCGTTCGAGGCTCCAGGTCGTCCACCACACCCACCGTCTCCAGAGCGTCACCGCCCTCTGCGCAGATATGTACCGCCGCGAGGGCCTGCGGGCCTTCTACAAGGGCTTGCTCACCAACCTGCTGCGGGTCGTCCCCGCCACCTGCACAACATTCCTCATCTACGAGAAGATGAAGGAGTACCTCGGCGCCTAGCCCGCCCACCATACCCTACTATTCTGATCTGTATACTCTTTAATCCTGTACATACATCCATCTCTCCCCTACTTGGCCACGCGAACAGTATAGAGGGCTCCCTGCCTTTTTTCACGCTCGGCCCGGCCGCAGAGGCCTCTGCCAGAGATCAACGACCTGGCTCTCCAGCGCTAGGCTCAGAGGAGATATGAGCAGGTAGACAGCGGGACACTGCACACAGAAGACGGCAGCAGCAGCAGCAGGGTAGATCGCAGTTGCAACCACATCGCACAGCACAGCACCGCACAGCAGAGCGCCAGCTATGAACATCCTTTTGCGGCCCGGGTCAAAGAGAACATTGGCCTTGGAGTCGACGACCCACGTCCTCCTGTTCAGGTACATCCACGAGACGCAGAAATGCGCCATTGAACTGATACCGAAGACGTCGTTTGTCTCGCAGCCGTACAAGCAGCTCTCGAGAACACGCCCGCACGGGTTTTTGGGCTTGATCGAGATGAACGACGACGTCTTCCTCTGCGTCATCACGTCCAAGATCCACGCTGCACAACCCTTGTCCGGCGAGAGCATCAACAAGATTGCCGACGTCGAGTTCCACTCGCTCACAAACGACTCATGGGACTTCCTCGACCTCAATTCAAACGGGTACCCAAGCATGGAGACAGACATGGACCCACAATCGAGCAACCAGCCTCCTAGAATACCGCAGCACCCGTGCTATGAGTTGCGCAAGCTTCTTTCGGACGGCTCCTTCTTCTACAGCTCGGACTTCGACTTGACCAGCACCCTTCAGGGCCGTGGGGTCAACCTCAAGCAGCGCTTGTCGGTTGACCTCTACCACACCGACTACATGTGGAACGACTTCATGATGCAGGGGATAGTCAGCTTCAGAAACAACCTCTCCGACAAGGACAAACGGGTTTTAGACAACGACCACTTCCTCACCACCGTCATCCGTGGGTTTGCAGAAACATTGAACACCGCCGTCAATGGCAGAAGCTCGAAAATCACCATCATCTCCAAACAGTCCTGGAAAAGAGCAGGCACGAGGTTCAACGTGCGAGGCGTCGACGACGACGGGAACGTCGCCAATTTTGTCGAGACGGAGTTGATCTACAACGACGGCCACCAAGTGTTCTCCTTCACGCAGATCCGCGGCTCCATCCCGGTGTTTTGGGAACAGGACACGGCGTTGATTTCTCCCAAGGTGCAGGTTACTAGAAGTTTCGACGCAACCCAGCCTACGTTCGAAAAGCATTTCGAAAATTTGAACAGTAAGTACGGACCTGTGCACATCGTCAACTTGTTGTCGAAAACTAGAGCCTCTGAAATAGAGTTGAGCAATACCTACAAAAAGCATTTCCTTGAGTTGAGAAAGAAAAACCCTGACTCGGTTTTTTTCACCGATTTCGACTTCCACCAAGAAACTTCCAAGACTTACGCAGATGCAACAAGACTATTGCCCCTCTTGAACGAATCCTTTGATGATTTCGAGTATTTTCTATTCGATCTCGACCGCTCGGTAACGATCTGCGAACAAAAGGGCACCTTCAGAACAAACTGTTTGGATTGTCTAGATAGAACAAACGTAATTCAGCAGGTCATCTCCTTGCAAACTTTGATTGATCATTTTGAGAAAAAGCATGTCCATGATTTGTCCAGCTTGAAAAACAGCCACAGCACTCTTTGGGCTGACCACGGCGATAGGATCTCCCAAATTTACACCGGTACAAATGCCCTCAAATCTAGTTTTTCAAGAAGTGGGAAGATGGGCTTTGCGGGCGCCCTATCGGATGCTACCAAATCCATCAGTAGAATTTACATCAATAACTTTGTTGACAAAAACAAGCAGCAACTCACAGACACTTTATTGGGTAAGATATCATCACAAAGGCAAGTCCTTATTTATGATCCGATCACCGAATATGTGAACAATGAATTGAAGACCTATGAATCTAAGTTCACATCCCATAAAGATATCACGATCTTCACAGGAACGTTCAATTTGGCTGGGGCTAGCGACAACAAAAACCTGACAGAATGGTTATTCCCCGACGAAGGGTTCAGCCCGGACATCTTTGTAGTTGGGTTCCAGGAAGTAGTCGAATTGAACGCGTCCAACATTTTGAAAAGTGATGGATCTGTTGGCGAATATTGGACAAAGGAGGTTGAGACAACCATCAGAAAAAACTCAAAAGACAGTTACGTCCTACTAAGGTCCGAATTTATGTCGTCGATCCTTTTGTTGCTATTCGTCAAGTCGCAGCATGTTGCCAAAGTCACAGACGTTGAAGGTAAGTCCAAAAAGACTGGGTTGGGTGGGATGACTGCTAACAAGGGTACCGTTGCAATTAGACTCAATTTCTGCTCGACGTCCTTTTGTTTTGTCAACTCGCATCTATCCTCTGGCTTGACGTACACTGATGAGAGAAACAACGATTTCATTAGCAGTTGGAACGGCATCAGGTTCTCCAGAAACAGATACATCAAGCATCATGACAATATTGTATGGCTCGGAGACCTGAATTACAGAATCACGTTCCCTAATGATAAAGCAAGGGCTTTAATTGAACGCAGTGACTTGACTACGTTGTTGTCAAGGGATCAGTTATCCTATCAGATGATGCGCATACAAGAGTTCAAGTTTTTCAAGGAATCCGAAATCACCTTTCCTCCAACATACAAATACGACAAGTTTTCAGACGACTACGACAGCTCGGAGAAACAGAGGGTACCTGCATGGACAGACAGAATCTTGTACCGAGGGAAGTCGCTAGACTCACTGGTCTATTACAACGCAAGCTCCATCAAATTTTCAGACCACAGGCCGGTGTACAACGTCTTCCGTTCCAGGGTGAAGGTAATCGACGAAGATTACCGGGAAAACCTCTCGAGCAAGATCCGTGAGTCGTACAAGATTGACGTGAAGGCGAAGGACGACCGCATAGAGTTGAACGACGCCTCTCCTACGTCGTCCACGCCATCTTTCACCGAAGATTTGAGGTCCAGGAGATCAGCAGCATCCTCCGTGGCGTCTCACACGCCTACGACGGCAAACCTGATAGACTTTGAAAGTGTTTCCTCCGTGTCTCCACCACTTCCAAGACGTCCTCTCCCGCCCGTATACAACGCCGAAGAGACGAAGAGCATGTTGATCTCGGGCTTGACGCCCTCCAACGTGCAGCAGTCCATCGAGAGTTCCATGAGGCCGCTGCCGGCACAGAAGCCCGACTTCGCTGCCTTCTCCGTCATGTCTCCAACAGTGTCACGGTCGGGCACGCCGGTCAAGTCTAACCCGTCGTCCACCGCCGTCTCTCCACCGCCGCCACCCCCTCCAAGAAGAAACATCTCCACTTTGTCCACCCACTCAAGAGCTCCGTCCGCCGCAGATTCAGCCATAAACTCTTCCACCTCAGGGTCTACAAACGGTTCTTCCGCAAACGATGCTGTCAGGGATTTACACAAGGTCGCTCCCATCGTGCCGTCCAAGCCCCGGATCTTGAACGACCTTTTTGCCGCCGAAACGTCGTCCAACGCAGCAGCCTCTGCAACCCCGGCGCCACCTGCAGCGGCAGCAAACCCTGCTTCCACGCCGGTATCCTGGACCGCCATGGCTCCGACAAAGAGGCTTACCTAGTAACTAGCATTAAATCATATAGCATGTATACAATCGACACGACTCCACACGACTCCACTTTTATCTCGGAGTTCAGCCCGCCGCGCCTGGGTCCCCGATCGTTCCCTCCGATAAGAAGGGGACTGGAAAGCAGCAGATGTTGAAACCCGGGGAAGGACGGCGACAACGACTACAAGAGACAGGACAAGTAGGGCAGAGCACGCAGGCAGGCGATAATTGTAACGCGTGCTATACAGGTAGGCAGGCAGAACCAGGAAATGGACTTGGGTGTAATGGCTAGACAGTGCGGGCAATTGGGGCACGAGTCACTCTGCGGCTAAGCATTGCCCTGAAAACGTGTAGCGGTGGAGCTGGTGACGGCATCAGTAGAAATTGTGGGGTGTGTAAGGCGTAGAAAGAGCACGGGGAGCAGCAGTGTGGCAGTGTGGACTATAGCCTGGGTCTCACGTCTTGCCGTGTCAGCCACACGGGTCAGGAAAGTCATTATGTGGTGTAGCGCCAGGTGGGACAGGTTGACGTGTTGGGAAAGCAATAGGTGCAGAAAACCTTGAAGCTTTTCGGATTCTAGTATCAGGAGGAGAAGCAGTAGCGGAGGAGGCACTCACTACCTTTCCCTTCCTTACTTTCCTTCCCAGCCTGCCCGAAGATGGCTTGGCTATGTCGCTTTATATAGAGGTCCTCCTCCCCCGCTTTACTTCTTATGTCTTCGGTCGATCTTGTGTATAGCACTTATCTCTCCAACATTTCATTTTCTACAGAGTGATTCACATTATCATAAAACAATAAACTATCAGATTCAAACTAAAGAAACAAGATGACAGGCGCAAATACCATGCTCAAGACATTAGTGTTCGGGCTTGCTGGTATCTACGTGATCAAGGTTGTTGCAGATACCGATGCCCCAAAGCCAATAGTTGTGCGTGAAAAGGTCGACGCTGCCTCTGCCGGAGCCTACGATAGCCATGACAAGGCTTTTCAAGACCTTCGCAAGAGTATCTACAACTCCGGCTCGGATGCTTCTCAGAAGGCCATGTCCATGTACGAGGAAGCTTACCAGAAGGCCGTCGACGCTAAAAAGAAACTTGAATCGGGTAGCAATAACGACGGTCTTAAGTTCTGGGCTGACTCCGACGACGCTTTGAGACAGAAGTACCAAGAGGCACAGAAGAATCTAGAAGACGCTAAGAACTCGTTGGGGAAGTATTCACAGGATTACAGCAGTATTTTACAAGACGATCTTAACAGAGCCAGTGACTATGCGTCAAAGAAGGTTCAAAATGCGGTCGACTCCGTAAGCAACCACAAGGTCACCGCCGAAGATAAATTGCAAGCAAACCTCGACTACTACCACAAGCAGGCCGAACAAGCAAAGGCAGATTGGGACTCGACCAAATCCAGTTGGTGGAGATGGAGAAAAGCCCAAACCAAGGAGGTTCAGGACCGTGCCGAGGAAAAATACAATTACTTCAAGCAGCAAAACGACAAAGCTGTGGATAGCTTAGTCGACTACTTGCAAGAACAAGGGCGTTCGGTGAAGGAGGTTTTTGAAAAATACGCTAACAAACAAAAGGATAACCTTGAATATGCTGGAAAGTATGCTGCAGACCTCAAGGATCGTGCAGTGGGTGCAGGCTACGATGCAAAGGACAGTGTTCAAGAAAATGCTGAGTATGCCAAGAACTATGCCGCTGGTGCAAAGGATAGCGTTGTCCAAGCCGGTTATGATGCTAAGGACAAAGCCAAGGACCACGCAGAAGCTGCCAAACACTATGCTGCAGGTGGTAAGGACAGGATAGTCCAGGCTGGTTATGATGGCAAGGACAAGGTTCAGGAAAACGCTGATTATGCCAAGAATTACGCTGCCGGTACGAAGGACCGTCTGGTTCAGGCCGGTTACAACGCCAAGGATAGCGTGCAAGACAATGCAGAATATGCTAAGCACTATGTTGGTGGTGCTAAGGATAGTGTTGTCCAAGCAGGTTACAACGCCAAGGAAAGAATTCAAGATGACGCCGAGTATGTCAAGAACTATGCTGGTGGAACTAAGGACAAAATTGTTCAAGCTGGTTACAATGCCAAAGACAGGATTCAGGATGATGCTACTTACGCCAAAGACAGTGTAGTTCAAGCTGGTTATGATGCGAAGGACAAGATCCAAGATGATGCTGAGTACGCTAAGAACTACGCAGCAGGAACAAAAGATAGGGTTGCTCAAGCCGGTCATGACACAAAAAACGAAGCCGAAGGCTATGTAGCTGGTGCTAAGGATTGGATAGAAAAAGCTGGTTCCGCTACAAAGAATTATTTGAAAGACAAGTATCATACTTTGTGGAACTCAGTTGGTGTATTTAAGACCAACTCGAGAGAGCTTGCTGAAGAAGCAGTTGCATACTATGACGCTGAAGTTAACAAAGCAAGAAGAGAATATTATGATACTCAAGCCAGCTGGTTCAGATGGAGAGCAGCTCAATCACAAGAGGTTCAAGACGAAGCAAAGGCACGTTGGGAAGTCTTGAAAGCCAAAGATGAGGCTGCAAGAAGTGAATTGCAAAGATGGAAGAACGAAGTTGTCGACAAATAAGCTTACAGATTGGGAGAGCTACAACTTCGTTCGTACTGAACTTTATGTAAAATTTTGTTGTTTTTTTATAATGCCCACTTTATCATGAAATAAAATGTCTGTTACGAGCTCAGTTTATTTATTATTGCTTTCCAAAAAAATAAAAGCAAATTGTGTAAATTATGTTCCTTTCTTTATAAAACTTTCTGCATAGGCTATGAGAGAAGAAATGAGTCATTTCCTTCGTTCATAGCCTGTACAATTTTGGTATACATTACTTCCTTACTGGTATAACAAGGCAACTTCAAATAGTTTGCGCATGTCATTACACTTGGCAAATAATCATCAGGCTGCAATTTATCTTCGCAATGTTTCAATACAACTGTGAAAGGAGGGGATAACCCTTTGAATCCTTCAAATGGTAATCTAGGTGATCCTGTGATAAATTTCAAAAACTTCCTCCGCTCATCTTTGTCAAAATTTGACATTATCTGGATTAGCCATTCAACTTGTGAAGATTTGTTGTTATATCCATGGTCTGCATGAATCATAGTTATCAATGTCTCCACGTTCCAGTTTTCGACATCATTTCCTGATAATCTGGTCAATTCTTCAGCAGAAAACAAAATCATAGAAGTAAATGGAAAAATTTCAGAAAATCCTGAAACAAAAGACTTTATTTGATTTTCGATACCCCCATAGATGGTAAAGTCAATTATTTTGTTGATGTACATTCCTAAATTTGAACTATTCACTCCAATTTCATCCCCATCTGGAATCAATTTGATTTCTTCGTAGCCCGGCAAAACAAATGTGAGCATTAAATCGGTAACCTTACATCCTGAGATTTGAACTTCTTCCCAGTCTGCTTCAGGAATACGAGCGAATTCATCGAGATAAAGTTTCAAATGTTGTAGAGATGAGCTCAAACTTTGGTCCACACTTTTTATTTTCTTTATCGAATCCGAAATATCATGCACAAAACTTTTCGTGGCAGAATACTTCATTGCAATTTCAAAAAATAAAGGATTGAAGTGAAAATCAACTATTCTTGAATCCAAGAATGATCTTGCTAGAAATTTGCCCAAAACCTTGAAGTACAATAAAGTATTATTCAAGTGTGGATCCAATTTATGAAGTGGCCTCGGGAATAGCCCGTGATCGTCATGTACATAAAGTTCATTATTGTACTGAAGTTTAGAGTATTGATCACTTCTCCACATACGCAATTTTAGTCTCCCAAATTCCTTGGAAACATTAGAATAAAATTCTAGTGTAGGTCCTAAGCCTGATCCAACCTCACCAAAGTATTCGATCTCAATGAGACCTGGATTTGTTGCATAATTTTCCATTACCTTGACAGCACTTGAAAAGATTCTATCCCGGGATATCCTAAGTTTGTGTCTTATTGATCTACCTAACATTGGATTTCTTGTAGTTGAGTTTGAATCCTCCTCCTTTGACTTTGAAGACCAGAAGTCAATAAGTCTAGAGTAGCCAAAGGAAGTTGATTTCAAAAAGAATAGGCGTGTTTCTAATGGAAATAGAAACGGAAACTCTCTTGGAATGATAATAGCCCAATCAGGTAAAATTCCACTAGCAACCAAAAGTGGTTCATCCAATTGGCGGTTCAACTTTGCCGAGAGCTTATAATTCAAAAATAAGACCTCTGAGGTACTTGGATTTTGAACATTCTGGTTCATAGTATACAAGATCTTTAACAGTTGTAATGTATCTATGGTACTTTTCTCTCCAATATTTGTAAGAGCATCATCTACTGTTTCTTCAAAAGCCGAGCTATCGTCTGGAATTAGTTTACCAGGAACATACTTGTATTTGATAACGTGGGCTTGCTTCAGCAGATCTCCCTTCAAATCGTTCAAATTCCGTTGATTTTCTGAAGACTTATATATAACACCAAATATTGTTGCATCTGATGGAATTCTCTCATTGTCAATAAAGAACTCATAATGGTAGTCATCATCAAGAGAAGAAGAATTCAAATTAAAGTTATTGCCAAGGTTGATTGATTTCGAGTTTTTAATAAAATTTTGTATGCTTTCAAATGTGGCGATTGCCTGTACCACCAATAACACACTTTTGTTCTTGTCGCTACTCTCTGAGTCCATAGGAACAAGTTTGATTCTCATTTGTTTAGTCATTGAAGCGGCACGGAACCTTGAACTTTGTGATGCGTCCGAATCGGATCCGACTATATCAAAAGATTCATTTCTATCCAACGATTCCTCTAATTTCTTTACTAGGAAAAACAAAGGAGATGTTTTCTCGTTAACACATGGACTCAGGGCAGAGCAAAATATATACAGAAATGTCTTGCAAACTGGTGATTCAAAATTCTTTCGGCCTTGAAAAGTGTGCAATAGTTCATTGATTATCCCAGAAGAGACTAGTTCAAAACTGGAAGTAGATTTGTTATTGGAGCTCGAATCTAAAATGGTCGCAAATTTAGTCCATAAATCAATCCATTCATTCTCTGAGACTAAGGTCAGGTCGCCCCTTAAAGTGGAGATAAAAGTTTCCAGAAACTTCATACTCTCCGACTTGGTGAAATTGTTTGACACTGAAAGAGTTTCATAGTCAAAGTTAATCGAACTTGATAAAGAAAGCAAAGATTCCAAGATAGTCCTTAATGACAATAGTTTCAACCCATCATCCAGGATGCTAAAAGATTGGTTGATGGATTTGAAATGATGGAGTACACTAGAAGACTCACCGAAAGTTTCAGCATCATCCGCACTTGTGCCTGTTTCGTCATCATTATTATCATCTTCTACCCAGTTCTCGTAGTCACCATCACCATCCTCATCCTCATTTACTGCTTCGCTTCCTGCATGATCAGCATTCGACCCAGAACTGTTTGAAAACCCTTCAGCTTCTTCACCAATTGTTTCACTGGTATCTACTATTTTGTTGTATTCCTCAGTGGTAGCCAAAGTGAATTCTTGTATCTGTGCAATCAAACCTTCCTTTGTGAAGCTTTCCAAGAAAGTCACAGGGTTTCCATTGATCAAACTTTGTATTATAAGAAGTGAGCCAAAAATCAACGAATAGTGTTTGAAATCTTCACTGTTTTTGGAATTCTTTATCGTATGTTGCAAGAGGTTTTTCCCACGATTAATCGTTGATGCTAAAATTGAAGTTATTTTAGATTTGAAAATGATTGACTTCAGTTCATCAGGAGAACTCATATATATCATCCTCAATACTGATAGCAAAACTAGCCGTCTAACCTTAAACTCGACAGTGGCATCATAAATGTTCAAAAGTAGAGGAAAAATTAAGAGATTGAAATCATGTAACGATTCAGAATTGGATTTGATTAGTATAATTTTTTCTGCATTTATGTTATGTTTCTCTTCAGGCACTAAGGTGTAATTGCCTATATCAGTTTTTTGCTGACTCTTTATTGCTGTTGAGTTCAACGGTATTATGGAGGATATAAGTTTGAGTAATGTTACCAAAAGCTCTTTGGGGCATTTTAACAATGCATCGATGGTTACTGTGCTATTTTTAGAATGGGATACATCATCATGTTCGTAGGAGAGGAAAATCTGCATTATCATTGAACCAATATCACATTCCTGTAGCAGATTGTTAGAGAATTCGGGGGAGTAGCTGGTTAGAAGAGACAGGGAATCCAATAATAAAATGCAAGTTTTGAATGTGACCAATCCTGACGATTTCGTACCGTTGCCCAAGCAAAGTGGAAAAATCTCGAATAATTTTTTGATGAACTCTAGATCGATCATAGCTGTTAAAACCTCGGGGGTCGTATAAATGTTCCTGATAGTGTTGGCAATAAAAATCCATGCAGATTCGACGCATTGGGCGTCCGTGTATTGTGTGGCGACGTTTTTTATGGTTGGGAAGACGTCGATGATGTCATTGTACTTTGTCTTGGGGATGAAAACGGAGGCGTTTGCAGCCACTTGTAAGGCCTTCCGTTGGGTATGGATGGTGAAAAAGTCTAGGAACGTCAAGACTATAGGGACGGAGCCCTTATTCAAGCATTGCTTTCCCGCCTTGCGGGAAATGATCTCCAACGCTTGTAGGGCTTGCTCGGCCATATCAATATAGCTGAGATCTAGGAGTTTCGAGTTCAAGCATTCAATCACGCCGGCGGAGACGATCTCGTGCATGAGCTCGTAGTTGACCTCTGCGAGGTTGTATATGCAGCGGCATGCCGCCACCTGTAGCTCCAGGTGGTCTGGGTACCCGCTGATCACAGCGACAAGTTTTTCCGCCAAGAGATAGGTCGGGACCTGGCGTTCTGACTGTATGCTCGTCATCATCAAGAGGGAGTTGGAGATCTCGTTCAACGTCTCCATGACGAGGTAGGGGTCCTTGTGGGTGCTCATCGCGTCGATGAGGTCGGAGATTCTAGCCGAGGTGGAGGAGGGCATCAAGTGGTCCAGCAAGAGTCTGGTCATCTCGGATCGTCCGCCGCCTCGGGCAGGGGCGCTGCTGTTGCCGTGGCTGCTGTTGCTGCTGTTTATGGGGGTGGCCCTGTTCCCAGCGGGGTCGCCGTTGCGGCCGCCGCTGCCGCTGCCGAAGTAGCCCAATCTGTCGGAAATGAAAGACTCGAACTCGGACAACCCTCGAGTCGACGCCGAGCTGCCCGAGATGGCGTTTGCCAGCAGTCTGATGGCCGCTGACCGCGAGAAGTCGCCGTCGTCTTCATCCTCGTCCTCGTCCTCGTAGTCGTCCTCCTCGTTCTCCGTGTTGCCTCCATCTCTGGCGCGCTCCTCGTCCTCCTCCTCGTCCTCCTCCGCCTCCTCCTCGTCTTCCTCTTCCTCCTCATCGTCATCATCCTCATCCTCCTCCGCTTCATCCTCATCCTCCTCGATGAACGACTCACCGTGGTCCTGGCTGCTCAGGCTCCTCGCCAGAATCTGCACGTTGCCGTGCCGGTCCCCGCCGAACCCGTCCGTTTCCCCGCTCTCGAACGCAGCCTGTGCATCGACCTCCTCTGCCCGGCTCCTCGACCGCTGTGTCTCCGAAAACCGCCGATAGTTGCCCGTCAGCCGCCGTAGCACCGCCTCTTCGTCGTCCTCCTCGTCCTCTCCGTTCTCGTCCTCGTCCTGGCTGCCGCCAGCCGTCCTGGCAGCCCTCGCAGCCCTCAGGACCCTTCTCTGCGCCCCGTCGGCCGATGAGCCGACGTCCGACAGCTCAACATCGCTATCTGCGTGTACCTGTTTGTCGTCCATTGTGTGCTTTCTGCTGCACGCTGCTCCTGTTGCTGTGCCGTCCGTGCGGTCTGCTGCTCTGGCGACGTTCTGTGTCTCTCCACGCCTGTCCACCGTCCTCTTGCACCCGTCACAGTCCTCCTTGCCACCGTCACAGCCTCTCTCTGCTCAGCTACCCCAGTATCTGGTCGATCCGACTCGCCCTCACACAGGAAACCCGAGAAAATCGAAATTTCCTCTTTCAGCACCAGGGCCTCCCGGAATTTTTTTTCTTCTTTTTTTTCGGTACAAAATTTTTCCTGGCCTTTTCAGTGGAGGAAGGAAAGAGAAGAAGGAAAGGCAGAGGTCAAGCAGCAGCGTAGAGCACAGCACAGCACAGCACAGCACAGCACAGCACAGCAAGACACAGCATGCCTAGATCAAAGAGATCCAAGTTGGTGACGTTGGCGCAGACCGACAGAAAGGGGAAGGAGAACAAGGTGAGAATATTCGATGAGATCAGAGAGGGCCTCGACAAGTTCAGGTACACATACGTGTTGGGGCTCGACGACGTCCGCACGCCTGTGCTCCAGGACATCCGGAAGGACTGGGCGGGCTCGAAGCTCGTTCTCGGCAAGAAGAAGGTGCTGCAGAAGGCGCTTGGCCAGACGCCGGAGGAGGAGTACAAGAACGAGCTCCACAAGCTCGCCCGCTTCGACGACGGGCTGATCGGGCTGCTGCTCACGGACGAGAGCCCGGAGACCGTGGCGCAGTACTTCGCCTCGTACGAGAAGAAGGACTACGCCAGAGCCAAGACCAGATCGCCCATAACGTTTGCGCTCCCCCAGGGCGTCGTGTACTCCCGCGGCGGCCAGATCCCCGTCGAGGAGGACGTGCCTATGTCCCACTCGATGGAGCCCACCTTGAGAAACAAGTTCAAGCTCCCAACCAAGATGGTGCAGGGCAAGATCACCCTCACCGAGCCTGTCACCGTTGTCGAGCAGGGCCACACTCTCGACGTCACCCAGGCCTTGATCATGAAGACCTTCGGCGTCGCCTGCGCCGCCTTCAAGGTCAAGATCTACGCCTTCCACGACGGCGACACCAGCGACGTCGTTGTCCTCCTCGACCCAGAGACCGCCAACCCCTAGTTTCCTATCTGTATCGTATCTAATCATCTAAACTGTATAAAACTGAACCCTGCAGTCATGTGACTCCCCCACCCTTACTTTTTCGCGTTTTGTCCCACTTTCCCGGTGCGATTAGCGGTTGGTGAGCTTTGGGGAGACGGGATGAAGACGGGAAGGCTGACGGAGCCAAGGCAAGAGGGAACAGGCGGGATGCAGGGCGGTTTGTGGAGGCAAGCAAGGACACAGGGACACAGACGGCTATGGGTGGCGGCTACAGAAAAAGCGACAGCTCTCTCTACCCTGGGAAGGTGGGCAGGAAGACGGGATTCCAGGTGACATGGACGCCGACACGCGGAGCCAACGGGTTGGAAGACCCGAAGGAGTTTTTCTTGTCAGACGACGAGTTCGAGTCGCAGGAGACGACGACGACGTCGCCCGTGAAGCGGCTGTCGATGCGGTTTTCGAAGCTGCAGGAGCTGCAGGCGGGGTCGCCGACAAAGGACAGCAGGACGTCGCAAGCGGGAGGCATGTTGGAGGAGGTGAGGGAAGCGGAGGAGCAGGAGGCCGGAGAGGCGGAGAAGCCGGAGGCGGACAGGCTGGAGGCGGACAGGCCAGACGCCGGGAGCGCCAGCTCCGTCAATGCCAATGGCAGCGCCAGCATTGACGGCGGCAGCGACACAGACAGCGACATGGACCTGGAGGAGGCGATAAAGAGGGCTGAGGACATCGGCACGCCGATCAGAATACCCCACAGGACGCTCACGTCGATCACCGGCTCGCCCGCGTCTAACAGCAGCACGGTGCTGTCGAACAAGCCGCTGCTCACGCACACCGCCAACGGCTCGAAGTTGACCAAGAACATGGCGTTGAACAAGAACACGAGGAGCTCGAAGTTCGAGCCGCAGGATATAACGAACGCAGACCCGGAGCCGGCAGAGACCGGCGTCGGCGTGCTGAACGTCGTCATGGAGGAGGACGAGCGGGCGCCCCTGGACGATGCTGTGGCCGAGAAGGAGAGCCAGGTGAGCCCGGCAAACCCGCCAGGCAGGCTATCCGACGTAGCACCATTTTCTGAACCCCTCGACGGCAAGCTGGAAGCAGATGCGAAAGCAGTAGACCCGGTGTCGGAAGAGCCGACCGAAAAACTTGTCTCGTACAGCAACAACGACGAGCTGAGGGCGGCGTTGGAGAAGGAAAGCTCGCCCCTACTGACGCAAGTCATAAGCCAGCCGGCCACATCACCGAAGAAAAACGACAGAGCGGTTGCGGATCAGGCTGAAGACGTTGAAAACGGTCACACCGGTGATGCTGACAAAACCTCAGAAGATATCCAAGATCAAGCGCTACTGGAGCAAGAAAACAATGAGGCAAAACCTAGATCTAGAGCAAAGCCAAAGCTGCAGGCAAAGAATGAAAAGCCTGTCACCACAACTGATATCGTGGAGTTCATCAGATCAAAAGATGACCAGAACAACTCGATGCAAGACAGAAAGGCAAACAATCTGCTCAAAAGAAAAGCTGCTGTTAAAAGCTACTCCACATCGGAGCTTATTGACTCTGCGTCTGAAAATGAGTCTACCGACGACGAACTTTCGGCACATGACTCCAAAGCAACCATCGCCCGAAAGAGTAAGTCCATGGACACTGTTTCTCGAATACCAGCAAAGGCAACTAGGACAGACTCCAAGGTGTCTAAAATGCTTGTCCCAGCCAAACCCAAGGCAGCATCAAGGCAGAACTCTAAGGCAAAGTCTGCGCAGCCAGCAACTCCCATCCGTCGATCAACAAGAACCCGTGTTGCCCCAGTTGCAAGCTGGAAAAACGAGAAAATACTGTACAAAACTGAAAAGGTTAATGGTGTCATTGTCAAGAGTGTCGATAACGTTCTGCACAGACCCGACACTAACAACGCACATGCAACTCCGCAATCTCGTCAACGGAAAACAAAGAGCGCAAAGGAAGAGTCTCCAAAACGTGCTCCAGCTACGAAAAAGAAGGCACTCAAATCGAGTTCGTTCGCAAATGACAAAGAGATCGAAACAGTCAAGTTAATCGAAGAACCCAAGAAAAAGAGAGGCCGTAAGCCTAAAGCATCTGGAAAGCCTTCTGAACCAAAAAGCGTTCCGAAGCCTAGAACTGAAAGTGGCGGCCACCCAGAAGTACGAAATGGTATCAAAGCGCACGAGAAGAAGGCAGCAGACTTGAAACCAGCTAAAAGAACTTTGAAGAGGAAAAGTGAAGTGACTGAAAACAATTCCTCAATATCCCGGTCACGGCTCAAGAAGCCAAAGACGTCCACTAGCAATGAGGAAAACCCAGTTGACAACGGAAATACATCTCTCGATCTCCCACCCACTGGATGGCAAGGGACCGGAGATGGCTCATTGGCACTATCTATCTTTGAAGGGCCGGGAACAGAAAAGCAAGTCGAGCGTACTGTTGCATATGCTCCTGGTTCTTACAAAAATGTCACAATAATCAAAAGTGAAGACGAATACTTCAAGGTTGGAACTTTGTTTGATCAAGACTGCGAGTTCTGTGGTGGTGGTATCATCGAACTACCTTCTGGTGCTAAGAAAGCAGTCAAATCGAACCATGACACCTACTTTATATTCTATGTCATAAGTGGTGAAGTGGAAGTCACCTTAAGCCGGAACAACTTCACAGTCACAGAAGGCTGTTCCTTTGAGATACCAATGGGTAACTACTATCAGTTTGTTAACACAGGTGGAGCTATGGCGAAAATGATGTTTGTGCAAGCAAAATATATTGTGATCGGCGAAAACAGCTCCTCTGATAGCGATGAAAACGATAATCGTTCCGACAATAATGACAATGGTGATGGAAGTTCAGAAACCGCTTGATTCTTTTCTCTTACCTCTTCCTATCATGACGAACCTGTATGATAGTTTAACATGTATTTTTTTCCCTTCTATGTATTATGCAAATCTGTAAGAGTGTTTATCCAAATAATTTTTTCCTTCTCATTCGTATTAACATCAAAGTACAAAATATGTTTTTACAGTCCCCAACAGGCACTACCAAAGTAAAACTAAAATTACATTATATAAAATACCCTTAATGGAGGTCTGGCATTTAGCCTTTTTTCGATTTCACCTGGACCACTTTAGCAAAATCATCAATGCTGTCAACCTTTGATCGGTCTTGCTCGTTTTTCTTAATAAGGGACCGTAAGAATTCAGATGCAGCTGCAGGTTTTGAGTAACCATTTGTGTTGTTTTTTTCATTACTACTACTTTCATCAGGCTGATAAGGGAGCGTTTGCAACGTTGTTATTTTCCCGTATTTCTTAGATTTCATTTTTTCATCTTGCGGCATCCCCATGATTTTTTCGAATGAGACTTGGAACGGATAGGAGCAATGTGTTCCCCGTTTAAGACACCTTTTGCATGATGGATGCACCTCATCACATTTCACTTTGCTCTTCTTACAATTCGTACACCCTAACCTGCTCCTCCCTTTCCTAAAAACTGGCTTCTCTATTTCTCCTGGCATGTTCTTGAAAGTATTCGTTCGTGTGACCTTTATTCTGACCTACGTTGCTTCGTTTGATTCGATATGATTTGATTTACAACGTTATCAGTAAGCCCATCCACCTTTGGCTTCTTTTCTCGGCTTCGGCCCAACTGCTCTTTCTGGAAGCGCACACTCAAAAAAAAAGGCGACCAATTTCAAGTTCTCTATGCAACTAACTTACAGCTTTTATGATGTGTGTATTTAATGCATTACGTCTAAGCTATAAAAAAGTCGTTACACAGTAACTATGCGTTGTTGAATTCTTCTAAAGTATCCCTCTCGGTGTCGTGCTGTAGGGGTTCGTGTCCGTGTTGATGTAATTGATTTTTTTCTTGTTCTTCTTCTTCTCCTTCTTCTTCTTGATCCGATACGTATTCCTGTACGTTTGATCTCACGTGTTCCTGTACGTACTCTTGTTCTTCATAATCTTCTTGTTCATGATCTGGATCTTCTTCGCTATCCTGCTGTTCCTGCTCTTGATCTTGTTCCTGCTCTTTCTGCTTTTCAGTCCGGGCTAGTTGAACAAGTGGCGCCAATGTTAAATTGTTAGCCGCCATTTCAATAAACTTGGAATTCAACAGTTGAACGCTATTAGCACGTTTATCGGGATTGACCTCTAGACAAGCGTCAAGGAATTCTTGCAGTTCAGAGCTCAGAGACTCCCTCTCTTTCAACTGCGGCTTGCCGTTTGTGGTGATCAAAAATAGCGCACGCAGTGGTGTCTCATTCAAATAAGGTGGTTCACCTTCTATCATTTCAATAGTCATGATACCAAGAGACCATAAGTCGACTTTGGGACCATAAGCCTTCTTTTTGACAATCTCAGGTGCCATCCAATATGGTGTACCCACCATCGTGTTACGCTTGGATGCATGGTCTTTGATTTGTGCACAGAAACCAAAGTCAGTTAGCTTGATATCACCAGTCAAAGAAAGTAAAATATTGTCAGATTTAATATCACGATGAATGATACCTTTTGAGTGAAGAAATCTCAAACCTTTCAACGTTTCACGGCAAACTGCACCCGTTTGTCCTTCGGTCATAATACTATGAGTGACGATATCTGTCAAAGATCCACCCTCCATGTATTCCATAACAACCCATAGATTCTTTTTGAGTAGATAGGACTCAATGAAGTTGACAATATTGCCATGCTTTGAACCTTTCATGACAAGGATTTCGTTGATAATCAGCTCTTTTTTAGGTTGCTTTTCCAGCTCCATTTGCTTGATTGCAACACATTGATTGGTGACGTTATCATAGGCAGTGTAAACACCACCAGATGCACCCTGGCCAATTTTTACAAGATCATGGTACCTTTCGCTTGGATCCTTCTGCGAACAAATCTCACGAAGCTTTCTCATGTATTTGACATCCTTCGCCCGGCGTATCTCACGACGTCTCTCTTGTTCTTCCTCTGACATTTGTTTCTTTGAAGACTTCGCAGGAGCGGAAACCGGAGGCGCAATTGGAATAGGGGGAATTGATTGCTTGTCTTTAGTCGAGGATAGCCTTGAATCCTCTTGACTCTTCCTCTTGTCTTCGTTACCAGTTGCTGGAGTAGTAGCTGGGAAAGGAACTGGAGGTAAGCTTTTATCAATTTTTGCCTTTAGTTCATCTTCAGTAGGACGTTGTAGCTCATCTTCTTCCGGCTTTGAAACTTGATGGCTTGTCCTGATGTCCTTCTCTGTTGTGTTCATCTTAAACATATCTTCATTTACTTCGTCGTTTTCTTCCTCAATTATATCATTGACATCACTCATTGGAGGAATGTCTTTCGATAGAGAAACAGGGGATTTGAGTGTTGAGAAAGGTTCAGGCGCTAAGAATTCATCAGCTGTTGAACCTTGTGAGGGATCTAACGCAGACTTAGATGTGAACGTTGAAGGTGGTGGTGGTGGTGCGCGTTTTGGCTCGTGGTAACTCAATGAATGTGTATCGCTAACGTTTGGTGACCCATAGTTGGACAAAATTGCAGGGCTCAAACTTCCCTTACTAATAAAAGCAGTGGTACTTGCTTGAGCTGGTGTAGAAATTTGAATAGGTCCATCAGGGTTCGTTATACCCTCCGACAGATGGATAATGCGTGGTTTGTAATCGGCTGCATTCGTTGCTGATCTCTTTTTGCTGAAACGACGAGAGAAAGATTCAATGATGGAAGTGGAAGGTGAGTTTGGCGCACTTCTTCCAGTACTACCAGAGCTTATAACCCTTTTATTTGTCACTGGAGAGGTATTATTGGAGCCAAGATGTTTACGAGCATTTGAAAGAGAAGCATGTCTTGATAATGAGATTGATTTACTTCCACTAGAAGATGGGGTTCTAGTTTGGTTAGCAGATGAAGAAACCGTAGAAGCAGATGGAGGAGGTGGCGGTGCGTGTCTTTTCGGTATGTACTCGATATCGCCCTTGCTGTCGAAAGTTGGACTTGTTTGAGTGTTAGAAAAGTTGCTATTCTCTGTTCTAGGCGTTTGATACAAGTTTCTATTGGCGGCAGAAGAGAGTGATGTATCACTCTTGTATGATTGTCTTGGATAACTGTTGGATGTGTCCGTCGTGATATGTGTCGTCTCGTTGGAAGAGTCTTGAGCAACTTCTTGAGTCGAGTCCATGAAATCGCTATCACTTGAAGATCGTTTAGTACGGTTTCTCGATGAAACGTCCATGAACTTATCTCCTTCTCCTGGCATGCCTCCCTTACCATAAGCTTCAGAGTAAAACTTTAGGACTTCCTTTGCTTCTACCGGATTCGCCTGCTGCTCGGCAACAGATATGCCCTGGGCCGTAAGTATCCTTGCCCATTCCTGAGGTAGGTCTTTGTAAGTTTGAGTTTCTGAATCGTAACTAACATGTGTCTTCAAAACTACATTCTTAGGAGCGGATATTTTCAGGTCTTGAGATAACGAACGAGAGCTTGAGTTCATGCCAAACACTTTGGTAAACCCGTTGAAAAGCTTTTTCTTCTTCTTTTGCTTGTTGGGGAGATCCTGCACTGAGTTTGATGTTTTCGGTAGCTGTCTCGTTTTTATATCATGAGGTATAGAGTTGGACCTTGCATGGCCCCTCGAAGAGTTGCTAGTAAATGATGTTGGGTCGGAGGGTAAAGTGGAAGAAGACCGCTCGTTTAATGTAGAGTTCAGATTGTCGGCTTTTTGAGTGACTGTTGTGTTGCTGGTGCTTTTATTGAGCACATTTGCATGTGTGTTTGCAATAGTGCCGGCGCCGGCGCTGGAGGGTTGGGTTTTCTCCCCGCCTCGGTGACTTTCTTGCACAAAGTCGAGGCTGTTGGTGGAAGCAGTTATTCCGTTGTCGATCTGGTTATAGTTCTCAATGATCGAGTTGAAGTCGAGGTCTGAAGAGGCTGCCGTTTTCATGTTTGTGGCAAAGGGGGGTTTCAAGTCTTTGGAAGACAAATCCATCTTCAGCTGGTTTATGTCAAAGATAGAGCCCGAGCCCTTGTCTTCAGTCAAGTCGTTGGAGTGGGTGTCTAAGCGTTCGTTCATCAAGGCAGACTCAGACGGCACTTCGAGATTTTTGTAAAGCAGTTGTCTGTTTGGGGTAAGTAGCTGCATGTTCTCTTCGTTGGTCAACTGCATGCCCTCGAACTCGCCAATCATCGGAGAAAGTGTCTGGTGTTGGTTCAGCTGGTCGTCGAAGTCGAGCAGGTCCGGGGTGGAGAAGTCGAAGTTGGCGACCTCTGCGATGGCGTCATTGTGGGCTGAGTGGCGAGACCTAGGGGTGCGGTTGGCATTGTGCTGGGTAGTGATGGCACGAGGGGTGCTCAAAAGAAGATCGTGCTCGTCGAGGTTATCTACAGGCTTCATCTCAGGAGTGGTAATCTCTGACCTATCTCCTTCTTCGTCGTCCTCTTGCATTTCAATGTCCCCTTGCACGTGGCTGCCATGCTGGCTATGCCTCTGCTCGGCACGCTCGGTGGGACCCTGCTGTTGATTCGACTGGTCGCCGGCCTTGTCCAGCTGCCTCTTCTCTGCTTCTTCCTCTTCTTTTTCTTCCTCTTCTTCGCTGGAGTCAAATCCGGATTTTGCGTTGTTTATCTGCGTGAGCTCCTCGGTTATCATGGTGATCTCGGAGCGGTGTGGGTGAAGCGACGCTCTGTCAGGCACAGGGTCCTGACTGGCGCTGGCATCCTCCTGCACCTTCCCGTTTCCGTTCATGTGCCCGTTGCCGACTGCTTCCTCGTCTTCGAAATCCGATATGGTCTCCTCCATAATCTCAGACGCTCCAATCTCCTTCAATGGCGCTATCTGCTTGCTCGGCTGGTACAGCTCTTCCTCGCTGGGGCGGTCTGTGGCCAAGGCGTCCATGTTCAGCGTCCCTCGGTGACGTGGTAGGTTCACAGATTCCGAGTCAGACATCTGTTTCTCTTGTATGTGTTTGTGTGTATGTGTTACACCGCGGTCAATCGCTTCACCAGTGTAGCGGTCGAGCGTGTATCAGATGCGGTCTGTTCAGGCTGTCAACGGCGACGTGTCAATGTGCCTAGTGTGTGTACGTGTGGAGCGTGGGGTCGCAGGAAAGGAGGGCTTTGTGTTGGGGCTCGTCGTGCTGCCGTCTGCCTTCTGCGTGCTGCTACTCTTGCTGTCTGCTCGTGTGTCGTGTGCTACACCACTGCACCCTGTTGCCCTAAATCAATTCTATACTGCTCCTTCCTGCCTGTCTCTGCTGTCGTGATGGTGATGTACGACACATCCTCCTCCCACCGCTGCCGCTGAGCACTCGCTGAGCTGCTCCCCCGGGGACGACGCAAAACGGAAAACGGTCAAAGAGGCCAACAGCCGCGGTCTCGACCAGGGCGAAGAAAGGCCATGACACAGCGGGTGTCGTGGGGGTACATGGGGGGACACCGTATTAGACAGGGTGGTGGGTTACAGAAATTAGGAAGATATATAGGTTCAGTCCTCGTTCTTGGACTCGAAAGGAACAAGCTTCTTGGTGCCCTCATCCCAGGAGGCGCCTCTGTAGGTGATGGCCTCAACGGCGGCGACAACGTCGGCAAGCGAACCTCTCTTCTGGCTGGTGGAGTCTCTGTCTCTGAGGGTGACGGAGCCGTCCTGGATGGTGTCGTAGTCGACCGTGATGCCGAAGGGGGTGCCCAACTCGTCGTTTCTGGCGTAACGCTTACCGATGGACGCACCGGAGTCGTCGACCTTGAATGGGATCTGGGCACGGCGCAAGGTGGCCTTGACCGTCTTGGTAGCGTCCTGCAACTCCTTGTTGTTCATCAAGGGCACAACCAACACCTTGGTTGGCGCCACGAGAGGAGGGAAGGAGAGCACCGCTCTGGCGGAGTCCTCGGGTCTGGTCCAGAAGCTGTGCTCGAAGATGGCGTAGATGACTCTGCCGATACCGAAGGAAGGCTCGATCACGTTCGGAGTGTACTCTCTCACGTGGACGGTCTTCTTCTTCTTCTCGATCTTGATCAAGCTGTCTGGAATCTCTGTCTCCGCGGCCGCCGTGTTGGCGATCTTGGCGGTGATCTTGCACTTCTGCTCGAGCTCCTTGGCAAGCTCCTCCAGGTCGCACTGCGTTCTCGTGTTCAACCACTCCTCGACCTTCGGTGCGTCCTTTCTGAAGAGCGGGCCGAACTTCTTCTTCTCGATCTCGCACTCGTACAGCTCGACCGTCTGCGGCTCCTTCAACGCTTCTCTCACAGCAAGCTTCTCCTTCGTCTTTGCAGCGTGCACGGAGAGATCGTATGCAGATCTGTCAGCACATCCAACACACTCGATCCACCCGTAGGACGTCTGCAATTCAGCGTCCCAGCAGTCCTGGGCATAGTGTGCCATCTCGTTCGACATGTGCTGTCTGAAACGCAGCTTCTTCGGGTCCACACCGATCTTCACGAGGAAGAGGTAAATTCTACCGATGAAGTATCCCAAGGTCTCGTTGTCAATGATCTTCTTGGCAACAGCCTCGCCGATGGTGATTTCGGAGATGTCCGTCTTACCGGCCTGCTGGACCTCCTTTGGAAGAAGAGAAATCTTCAAGTCCTTGATGGCGTCGAAGTTGGCGTGTGCCTTGTTCTCGGGATCAACAAAGTGCTCGATTTCTGCCATCAAAAATTCTCTCACTCTCAAAAGACCGGATCTTGGGGAAATCTCGTTTCTGAAAGACTTACCAATCGAGGCAGAGGCGAATGGCATTCTCTCGTTGTTGAAGTCCAACAACTTGTTGAAGTTCAAAAACTGGCCCTGTGCAGTCTCTGGTCTGAGGTAGCCCTTCAATTGTCCAGATGGCCCAATAGCGGTCTCAAACATCAAGTTGAACTCGATTGGAGGCTCCAAAGCCTCACCGGTGGCTGGGTTGCCGATGTTGTATTGCTTCATCAACGCTCCCAGCTCAGGACCGGAGTAGCCGTCAATCTTGGCCAAAATGGTCTCGTACTCCTGGACGACTTCGTCGTCCAACTTTATGGCCTTAATCTCCTTGACCTTCTTCTTTCTCTTCTTCTTCTGCTCGTCCTCCTCCTCTGGCTCCTCTTGCGCAATTCCTCTTGCCTCCTTGTCACCCTTCAATCTGGCCTCAATCACCTCTTCGACCAAATGGTCTGCTCTAAAGATCTCACCAGTCTTCAAGTCTCTGCACATCCAGTCCGCAAACTTGTCGACGTGGCCCGAGGTCTTCAACACCTCGTGTGGGGTAAGCATGGTACAGTCCACTTCCAACATGTCTTCTTCGAGAACAAAGTGCTTTCTCCAGGCGTCAATGATGTTGGCCTGCAACGCACATCCCGGTGGACCGTAGTCGTACAAACCAGAAACACCACCGTAGATCTCGAAAGATGGCGCAAAGAAGAAACGACGCTTGAGCACAGACTCAAGGGCCTCTCTTGAGAACTCTTCGTTAGACATTTTGCTGTTTGGTATTACCTTCTTAAACTTAGATTTCGATTTCGATTTCGATTTCGTTGCACTCGAATAGTTTTTCCTATCGACTGAAAAAAGGCTGCTAGTTCGTAGCGCTGCTGTAGGAAGAACCGACGGTTTGTAAAAAGGTCTTGTTATTGACAACAAAGCGTGACTACAAAGCATTAACAGTAAGGGAACAGAAGTAAAAGAACGGAAGAAAAGAAGGGCAGCCCGACCCGAGCCAGCTGACGCAAGAGAAAAATGACACTACAAGATGTCTGTGTCATTCCGTCGTTCTCGACACCAAGCGTCGGCAAACTTTTTTCTCGAGAAAAAGGGCCGTCAGCTTACGTCAGCTTCTTGCACAGAACCTCGAGATGGAAGTCCCGACTGGCCATGATGTCGTTCTCAAGATGGTCCTGGGTGTCGGCCACCTTGCCGCCGCTGTCGGCGGAGACGGGTATGAGGACCCGCTCGACAAACTCGTAGCCAAACTTGGAGTACATCTGGCCGAGCAGGTGTTCCTCTATGGCGGCGATCCAAATGTCCGTGGCCGCGAGTTGGCTCCGTGCAAACTGCTCCACGGTCCGAATCAGATGGGTGCCGACGCCTGGGTAGAACGAGATGAACCCGGTCAGCTCGTAGGAGGTGCCGCTGCCGCCGCGTGGCTTCAGACACGCCATTCCGAGGAACCTGCTCGTGAACTGGTTATCTGGTGCTGGGAGACACAACTTCTCGGTGGTGCCTTTCTTTGGCGACACCGAGTCGTCGTAGAGGATACGCGGGTTTTGGGTATCTATGGTTCCCTTCGGGTAGAGCTGAAGAAGCTTCTCCCTCGCTGCAGCTGCGTCATCGACCAGTTCGTCGACGTCGATTTTGACGGTGGACGTGCGGTCCGTGCTGCTAGCGCCAGCCCGAGGGTCGGCGAAGCAGAATAGAGCATAGCTCGACTCTTCCGGGACAACGCAGAGGTCTTCGACGACAGAGTGCTTGATTCTTGGAGAGGTGATCACGTTAAACTGGAATCGTGGTGCGTTGTATCCTCTGTTGATGGTATGGACGAGGAGATCTTCATGTTTTTTCAGCTCGGGCGACGAGAAGGCATATGCTTGGTAGAGAAGTCCGTAGTCCTTGTCTTGGGTCATTTCGCCGGTGGAACTTGTAGATCTTGCTGGCGGTGGACACAAAGCTGGATCTATTGTGGAGAAGAACTATTCTGCGGTATCCGCAGCAACAATAAAAAACGAAGCCCCTACAGCCAGCGACGGCCGAGCAAATGGAGTGCGAGGGATCTTTTGGAAATGGCGAGAGAACGGACGCAGATAAGAGCTGCAGATTGTCATCGGAGTAGGTAGAAGAGGATTATAGTCGGCAGGACTTGTATTAGAACTGAAGTTTATAAATTAAACAAATTATACAGAAAAAAGGGAGACCGGTGGCAAAAATGGAGACCAGTCAAGGTGTATCAAGTGGAAACTGTAAATAAAAGCGGTTTTATAATAAAAAGAAACTGGACAAAACCAGAGTGATAAACGAAAAGAAGGAAACGTTGTTTCCCATAGCGGCGTTGAAGGTAGAGGAGGAGATGAATTGGACAAATCCGCTCGCAGAGGAGGAGGATGAGGTAGAGGAGGATGTGAGGGTAGTAGATGAAGACTCCGGTGTGACAGATGTGACCTCTAGCTTTGCAGTGGTTGATGTGCTGCTGTGGAATGAGAGGGTAGGAGTTGTGGAGGTCTCTGTTTTGTAAGAGGATGAACTGAAAAAGGAGGAAAAGGAGATTTTGGAGGAGGCTGATGAGAATAAGGATGATGAGGCTGAAGAGTAGGACGAGCGTATTGATGAGGAGGCAGCTGAGGAAGATTGTTTGGATGATGCGGTGGATGATTTTATGGAGGAAGAGGATTGTTTGGACAATGAGGATGATGAGTTCCTAGAAGAAGATTTCTTGGAGGAGGAGGATGATGAGGGGGAGGAGGAAGAGGAAGAGGAAGAGGAAGGTTTAGAAGAGGAGGCCTTGGACGATGATCTTGCGGAAGAGGACTTGTTGGTGTCCACTTTGTCCTGGCCGGTGTTGAAACCTGTTCTGCCCAAATCCTTCATCCAGGTCTCCTTGTCGGAGACGATGACGTTGCTCTGCAGGAATCCGTTGCCATCGTAGATGTAGGAGGTGTTACCCTTGACTTGGGCGTCGGAAGGAGGGTCGTAGCAGACGACGTCGATGGTGTCTAGGGCGACAAAGAGGTAGCCCGGGTCGGAGAAGTCCTTTGCGTTCCAGTCGATGTCGCCGCCGGCCCACTCGACCGTGCCCGGCGCGTTCTTAGTAGGGTCGCCCGCTGGCCAGATGGAGAACTGGAGTCTCGAGGGCGTCTGCGGGAAGTCGTACTCCTTGGAGGTGTCGTTGTAGGTGTCGGCCTTGTTCAACGTCCTCACGGAGACGCCGTCAATGGACCACGTGACGGAGTCCTCGGACCAGTCAATCTCGTAGGTGTGCCAGTTGGCGTACGTGTCGGAGGCAGCGGCCTTGACGGAGTTGGTGTAGTTTTGCGTGCCCTCAAAGTAGAAGTTGGTTTCGGCGACTTCCAGCTCGCTGCCGACAAACTCGTAGTCGATCTCGTCCTGCACCTGCGAGAAGAGGATGGCGGCGGAAACCACGCCGGCGTTGTGCGACGTCTTGAACTTGAAGCTGACTTTCCCGTACCAGAGGTAGAACGTGGAGGAGATGACCCCGCCGACGGAGTGGGCCGGCATCTTGATGATCACGGAGTCGTCCTGGTCTTCGATCTCGCCGTAGTAGATGAAGTCCGTCACGGACGTGTTTCCCAGGTAGTCTGTTTGGTTCATCATGTCTGCTGCTCTCGGCGTGTAGGTGCCGGCCTTGCAGGCCGGCGCCGGCATGCACGACGACGAGTTGAACGAATAGCGGGGGTCACACGGTCCGAGACAGTACGAGCCCGTCCCGCACGTGCCTTCGTTCGAGCAGCAAGGGAAGTCTTCCGGACAGTGTGAGTCGGCGCTGCACGATAGCGTGTCTGCCACGGCGGCAGCCGCAAACAGCGTTGCTGCCAGAGTCTGTACAAGTGTGAATTTCATGTTGCCTTTGCGTATACTTGTGTGATAGCTGAGCTTTCGCCTGGAGAGAATCCAAGCAAAAACAGCCTCGTGTCCACAATCCTCCACATGAAACACGCAGGGGGGACGCCGGTGGGTCTGGGGTATTTATATCTTTGCCACCCAAGACCCCCAACGGCCCAATTATGCTATAAATGGAAAACTAAACACAAATAGCCATGCCAAGAGACGCCGCTGAGATGGCGACACGGTGGCTGGCGTGTCTCGCAAGACGTGTCAACAATAGCGACACGCTCGCTGCGCCGCGAAAACCGAAACAGCGCTCTAACAGGAGTGAAATGAAGGGATCAACCGCGTTGCTTCCCGATCGGGAAACAGCCAATCGGTAAATAGCCCAATCGGGCAATATGTTCGAAAAGGGCGTTTTGGGCCGATCGACCCAAAACATTACGTAATACCATATTTGCGATTATGTCAGCATTTTGCGGCGATCGACCCAGATTACGTCAGCGTCTTTTTCTTCTTCTTTTTCTACTTCTTCCCCCCGCGACCGCTCTCGGCCAATCACAGCGGCCAGAATGGTCCGCTCACGCCTTATTTTCGCCAGGGAGGGCCCAGACGGCCTGCACATGCCTTGCTGGACGGGGTACATGGAGAAAGGAAAGCTCAGCAACAGGTCTCCGTGCAGCACCAGACACGCCCGCAATCCAAACCAGGTCCCGCCACTAGCTAACAGGAAACACCCGCCCACTCCACACAAGATGTCCACCGTCACTCTCGTCAAGAAACAAGCCGATTTCATCCTCAGAACCCCTCTTTTGAGACAGCTATTGGTGCCAACAGCCAAGGCGTTCACGTACTTCTCCGGCTACAGACAGATGGGCCTCAAGCTTGACGACTTGCTCCAGGAGGAAAACCCAGCCATGCAGAAGGCTATTTCCAGACTCCCAGCAGAAGAGTCGTACGCCAGAAACTACAGAAACATCACCGCCCACCAGTTGGCCGTCTCCGTCGAAGTCTTGCCAGAGTCCAAGGCCATCAAGGCTAGTGAGGACACCCCATACTTGACTCCTTACGTTTTGGAAGCCGAAGCCGAGCTTGCCGAAAAGGAAGCCTTGAACAACTCCGTCCTCGTCAAATAAGCAGTCCTGTAGCTGGCTATTTGTGATGTTATCCATCTTCCTCCCACCCATCCTTTATACATTCCCATTTTTGCGTGGTCTGCATATCCATGTATAACTGAACATCTTTGGTATTTTCTTTTATGTCTATAATCAACTAAATAGTTAAAAATCCTTTATTTATTTACCTCTTCGTTGATCCGGCCTCTTCAGTACCCGTACTCGTTGTACACAATGTGCTCCTCGTCCTCCTCGATGGGGAAACCGCATTCTTCAAGGATTTTGGCAAACCCCAACTCCAGCACAAGGTTCTTCAGCTCTTCGTTCTTCACACAGAACAAGCCCATGAACCCAAGCGAGTTCTGCCACACCTCCCCGTACTTGGCGGCCCTCCGCGGAACAATCATTATCCAGTCCGGCATCATCAGCAAGTTGTAACTCATCATCGAGTCCTCCATGTCGTGCTCCTTGTAGATGTTCAATGCCCTCTTGATCAAGTACATGTAGAGAATGGCCAACGAGTCTTGCTCATCCTCCTCATCGCTTGGATCATCCTTCAATTTCAAGATATAGTGCTTGAAACTGGCCTTCTTGTGGAACAACGGTCTCCGGTTCTCAACAATCTCCTTCGGTATAAAATAGTCAACACCTCTCACAACATCATCCTGGTAGACGTGGAAGTTGCTAGGCAGCATCATGAACTGGATGTGCTTGTGGAACTGCGAGTACCCACTCTCCGGACCGCTGTTAAAGAAAGAAAAGTACCTCTCAGTCATGTTCTTCTCCTCAATTTTCCTGTTGAGGTTCTCCAATATCGCATGCATGAGCTGCAGCTCAATAGGTTTCAAAAGAGTGTCTTGTTTTTCAAACTCCTTCGTGACAAGCAAAAAATGGTACCTTGTGTTCGGATACTTGTTCAATATCAGCCGATAATTTCCAAACAACGAATCAATAATGGTCAACTCCGGCTCCGGGTGAAGAAATGGGTTCTTTTTCTGGATATCGGCAATCTTTTCCTGTGTGACCTTCACGTCATCCCCAGGTTCGCTTGCACGGTTGTTTGGTCGCTTTGATAATGCCTCTACGACCTTAATCTCGTACTCCATCTTGGTCTTCTTGTCTGTGATCCTTTCAAAGTCGCTGGCCTCCTTGAAAACTAAATCTCCATTTTTTTCAGCTTCATCAAAGATCTTGACAATCCGATCAAAAAGGTCAAGATCCCGTAACTCTTCCAACGTTTCAATGACGAGCGGTTCACCCATATTTTGCTAATTCTGCTTAACGTGATCTTAGTTTCTAACCTCAGAATGGAATGCAGAGTACTGTCCCAGCTTCTACCACTCTCTGGTCATCAGTGCTCCACCCTAAAGTACATCATCGTGTCCCTGCTTTCATCTTTCGTTGCTCGCCGCGTCACATAATAATTAATATTTCCCCATGACGTGATAGAAAATTTGACACCGGCATGGGGACTGACAAGAAGACACTGTAAATCACGTACACTATCAGACAGGCCCAAGGCTGTAGCCAGACCTTACCTCTTTTCGCAAAGAGATTATTCGATCTCGATTTTAAATTACCTCGTTATATATTATATAGTCAAATCTAGTAAGCACAACTTACTCGTCATCACAGGAATATGTGAATCCACGGAACATCTCCTGCAGCTTAGGAGACAAAACACTGTTAACCGGTGTCAACTTGGCAGCCTGAGAGGTGAACTCTTCCTCAAAGCATTTGGCTTCTCTAGGATCGCTCACGTCGGGTTTGTAAGGAGGGGTAACCTTCATATTGAAAATGTCATTGAAATTGACATCTGCAAAATAGGGATGCTCCATGATCTCCTCTGCATCCCTCTCACTAGAACCTAATCTAAGTTTGGCATCTCTCGTCAACAACTTTTGAATAATGTCGACAGCTTCTTTCGACATACTTATTGGATAAAGCGGTTCATCGGTCAAAATAGCATTAAAAACTTCCTCTTCATCGTCACCTTTGAAGGGTGTTTTGGTCAAGATCATTTGATATAATAGCACACCAAACGCCCACCAGTCAACAGCCTTGTCATAGGTCTGTTCTCCAGAAATGATTTCGGGGGCCATCAATTCCGGAGTACCACAGAAAGTTCTCGTCTTGTTTCCAAACCACATGTTTTCCTTGCACAAACCATAATCAGCCAATTTGATGTGGCCTTCCGTGGTCAGCATGATGTTATCTAATTTCAAATCTCGGTAAATGATACCATTGTCGTGCAAGAACTTCAAAGCCAGTAGAATTTCAGAAGCATAGAATTGAGCCCTCCTCAAAGAGAATTTTTTTTGCTGGACATGCCACATCAAATCACCTCCACTGATATACTCCATGACAAAATAAATTCTGTTTTCAGTTTGAAAGCATTGGTACAGATTCAGCAAGAAAGGATGTTTCTTTTTGTTTGCAACCAGGAAAACTCTCTTTTCAGATTTCGTACTCTCAACTTCATCGTTTTCAACAATGAAATTCTTTTTTAATACTTTGATAGCACAGAGTTGGTTATTGTTGACATATTCTGCAAGCATGACTTTACCAAAGTTACCCTTACCCAAGACAGATAGAAATCTGTAATCATCCAAGCCGTATCTTTTACGGTGGCGGCGTTTCTGATGATGGCGGTGGTGATGATGTGGATGTGGATATTGTTTAGGTGCGACTGTCGAGTCAGCAAGTGTCATATCTTCAGGAGCACTTTTGGAGCCCTCTTGTGGGTATTTAGGGATTTTAACACTGTGTCTGATTTCGAGTTCTGAAGAGTCAGCATTAGCTTCAGGCAAGTTGCTATCAGTCGTTATGTAACTATCCTGAATCTCTTCTCTGGTGAAAGTGTTATTGCTCGTTTCTCTATCATTCGCTTCTTCCAAACTATTTCTGGTGACCGCTCTTGCCGGATATAGGTTGTCAGTTGGCGGGGTGATTATCGGTTGTGTTTTATTCGTAGGTTCCAACAGCTTGTTATGATTTTCGACACTCATTGTGCTAGTATCTGCTGTATTATCTACCTTGTGATCATTATCCTGATAGAAATAATCATCTGGTTTATCATTATTATCAAGGCTTCTAATGTAGTTGTTGTGGCTGTTACTATTATTTTGAGCATCGTTGCCTAACGACAGATTCAGCAATGTGGCTGCTCCAGAGGTGGTCTTCTGCTTGGTCAAAGGAACACCATCTGTGACTGCTTTAGAAGCTGGCAAAGACTTCCTTTTGCTAGTTTTCTGTTGACTTGCTCTTAAAGCCTCCAGAATTTTTTCTATAGTTTTTGGTGAGATACCACAGAGATCTGGAACATAGTGCATACAGTTAGCATGGCACATGGTACCACATTCTTCACACTTGCGAACATTCTTCTTACCAAATGGTAAAAGATAACCACAATGGCAACACCATTTTGCACCACGATTTGTAACCGGACTAAATCTGTGTGGGATTCTATGGTTCAATTTTGTGTCTTCCGAGCTGATATCAGAACTTGATTTAGATATACATTTGGCAATGATGTTTTTGATACACTTTTGGTGGCATAAGAACAAACAGTCTTCACATTGGAAGCCTGTGTACCTCAAGAACTCGTTACAAACAGCACACGACATGATGTTGTAAAATTGTTTCTGCACAAACCTATGTCCCTGAGATTCCACAACTTCTTCTTTCCTTTGACGGATTGCACCATGACGTCCTAAGCCGCTTGTGAAATTGTTATGGTCTGTCCTGTTTTTACTTTCATTGGTTTTAACAAAACCCAGCGTTAGTAATATTTCACCAGTCGGTTCTATTCCATACCAACCAGTCGATCTGATCGCTGAGAAGGTTGAAGCTGAAGAGGGAGAATCACTTGTACTTGTTGCCAAAGGAAGCTTTTGCACCGAGGAGGCTTTTGAAGATAGGTCGGGAACAGAATTGAGCAGTGTGCTCGACGACTGGTTCCCTGTACTGTCATCTGAGATGTTAGAGCCATTGATCCACTGTTCGGATGTGACCCTCTCCTGTTTGACCTTCTTTCTACGGATCTCTTCTGCAACATCAGATAAGGAAAGCCAGAAAAGGCCGACGGGAATCAACTGGTCGTTTATCTTGTCGTACACTGTCAAGGACAGCTCGTTGGCCTTTTCGACATTGATGTCGAAAAAGTCGGCCCATCTATCGTTTCTTGATCCCTTGGTCCTGGCTCTCTCGTTGTCATCTATTTTAATACTGATTATGCATTCTGGGTTCCTGGAAAAAAGCGGCGATTGGATGTGATCTACGTTTTTGATTGCCTGGATCTGGATGAACAAGACGCCGGATAGCGGGTTCTTCCTGACAGTGTTGATCATGGCATTTTCCCTGGAAATATCGTCAAAGTCGATGTACATCGACTGGTACTCCTTCATAGCTCTCTTCATGAGCTGCAATTTTCGATCGCTTTCGGACCGGCCCCGCTCGGCCATGGCAATGCTGGACCGGTCACCTTCGACCTGGTAGAGGTTGTACATCTTCTCGTTTGCTTCCCTGTACTGTGTTTCGACCTGGATCTTGAATTCCAACAACTGCATCATGTACTGGATTTTGTGGCCCAAGGACGGGCAATCGTACTTGAGGAGGTCCAACGCCGTGAAGAGCGGCCTCTGTCTGACCTGGTTGTACGACTTGGCATTGGATGTGTTCGGGTTGTTGCTGCCGGCGTCGCTAGTGGAGGAGGCGTTCGAGATCTGCAACTTCTTCAGGATCGACTCGAGGTACTCTATGTTTTTCTGTGCTTCTCTCACCTGCGTGTTGCATTTCTGGATAACGGACGGGTTGTTGGTCTTCTTCCGCACGTTGGTGGCTCCCTCTGCCAACTTCTTCTCCCGGTCGATCTTCTTCAAGATGTCATTCAGCTTGTCCTTGTTATTGTTGTTGTTCGAGGCCATGGCGGGACGCTTGCACGAAGTCCTGCTTACAGAGAAGGTGCTGGCGAAACAAAAAAGAGAAAGGTGGACGTAAAGGTAAACAGATCACCTGGAAAACGTGTCTGTTTGATGCAGGCTGGCTCCTGTCGGGGTAACTGGTAGGTGGTGGTCGGTCGTTCGTTCGCTGTCGTCGCAGTCGCAATCGTCGTCGTCGCAATCGTCGTCGTCGCAATCGTCGTCGAAGGGGACGTGGTCGGTCAGTCGGTCGGTCGATCGATCGGTTGTATTCTGGACACCGGCTGGTCGCTGATCTGTTCTGTGCCGATCTTTGCTGCCGGACAAGCTGACCCAACGGCACTAATTCCGTCGTGCTTCCGACCTGAGGCAAAACAGACAGCCCGGCCGGCTCATGAGAGAACCAGGCTCTCAGGCTCTCAGCCCATACAATGGCGCACGCCGTTCGCTGCGCTATAAATAACGAGGACAACAAACCGCAGCGGCCTGTTCCCAAAGAGGAAATACTTGCTTGTTCCTTTCAGAACGGGTCATCATCGTCTTCTTCTTCACCACCTGGGGCAGTCTATACGTCTACAAAGTTCAGCGGTTGTTACACTTGCACTCGCAATCGGGAACAGGACACACGTAGTGCTTGGAGAACCACTCCTCGGCGTGTCCTGCATGCATACAGTGGTTGCAAGATAGACAGAAGCTGAACCACTCCTTGAACTGCGACTCGTTCGTCGCATGTGGAGACTGCTTCGAGTTCTCTGGCAGCTTGTCGTCGGTCTTGGAGAGCTGTACCTGCTTTTCCTGGTCGGCCGGCTTGTCCAGGTCGGCAGGACTGCTCATGTGCATCACCTCCTTTGGCACGGGGACGCCCTGTGTGATGAGGCAGATGGCACAGCGGGGGAGCGGGAAGCCGCAGTGCTGGCACGAATGGTTGTTGGTGTCCTTCCGGGTCTTCTTGTCGTTGGCGTTGGCGCCGTGGGTGCTGCCGCTGCCGCTGCCGCTGCTGGAGACAGTGTCCTTTGTTATCGACTTGTGGCAGTTCGTGCACTGGAGATAGAGCTGTCTCGGCACGAAGTTGCCCGAGGGGCTCTGTTCGTTGCTCTTCCTGGAGAGCTTCGCCCTCGCAATGTCAAACTTCGCCCGTGCAGAGAACAAGCTCCAGCTGTTGAGCAACGTGCGGTAGCTATCGACCCAGCGTTCGACCCGCTCGTCGGTGAAGTACTTCGGGCTCGCAAACGACGCAATCAAACACGCCGTCTGAATGTCGTTGTTGCGGTCGACAAACGACTGGAGGAGGTTGATGCCCTTCATCGTGATCCCCGTCAAGATGATCCCCTCCACATCGCCCCGCTCGATCATCGTGTCCGCCAGCCGGTTCAAGTAGATCTCCAACTCTGAATCGGGAAGGAACCGCAACGCCACGCCAAGTCTCTCTCGCAATGGCAACGCAGACTCGTCAAGAACGTCCCACCAGTTCCCGTCGGCAATGTACGCAAAGATTATCCGCAAGTAAGGGTCTTCCAAATCAGACGCCAACTGCCTGCACCTATCCTTCCACGTATTGTTCGTGGTGGAGTCCTTGAAGGCAGAATACGCAGCTATCGCAGTAGACATGATCCGGTAGTTCTCGTTGTTCGATTCGCCCAAAATGCTGATTGCACGGTTCACGTCTCCGTGGAAAACAGCCCAGCCAGCAGCCCTTTCGTAGTTGCCGTTGGCCACCAAGTTGATGTACTTTTCCTCCAATTCTCTTACCCCAAAGTCCCATCCAATGACGTACATGGCCAAACGTCTCTGGACCTCTTTTGAGCTCTGTCCTTGGAACCCAATTACCGGCTTCGCAAGTAGACTGCATTCTCTAGCCCTTCGGTCTACAATCCCCTTCGCAGCATTCATGATATCCTTCTCGGTGATATTCTCAAATCCAGTGTACCTATTGAACGTCATAAAATCTTTGTTCATGTTCCAAATCCCAAGCACTCCTAGATAACCAAAATCAAAGTCGCCGAAGTTCATCTTGCCCGCAGTAATTAAATCATATGAAATGTCTATCCATTTCCATGCATTGTTTAAGTGCAATTGCGTCTCGTATGTATTCATGGAAGACAAGGTCTCCATGTTATTTTTACAGCTGGTCCCATACCCTCTCGAAGCTCTCCTTCTTATCGTGGAGCATATATCATTCTCCAACAATGAGTCCGATATCAAAGCCATTGCCTCTGCATCAGCCATGTACCCGTTTTCCCCATTTGCAGCCTTTTTCTTCCCATCTGTAGCCTCCTTGCTATCATCGAATTCTTGTGAATTGCCCAACCCCTCATCCTCATTATCATCTTGAGTAGTTCGTTTGGACAGCGAAAGGGCCGCCAGCTTGTCATCTATTTTTTCGATTTTATTATGCATTGTATCGTTAACTTCATCTATTGCAAATTTGCTGAAAACGCCACTTGATCCACAGAATGTGATATCATTGTACGAGCTGAAAGCAATACTGTTCTGGCTGTCAACAACTTTCATCTTATATATACTACCAGACTGCCGCATGCAAACTAGCTCTATGCCATATGCTGCATTTGCGGACGGGGCGTAATCAAAGGAGATAACCCTCTCGTATTTCGTCTTAGTGTCATGCACTTTTGAAATAAACATGGACCCTGTCGGTCTAGCGACCTTTGGTACAAAGTTTGGATTCTCCTTTTTATTCAGCTTCACCATTTGTTCATATTGGTATACCTCTGACTCAAGTGGAGGAACATTGGCCACTTGCCATCTTCTCACCAAATCACCATCAAATAATGCACCAATTTCGCCTCTCTGGACGGAAGAAAACCGATACGGAGAGCCATTGGTCCTTCTCTGATAATCATTCAACAATTTGCTAAACAAAAGAACGGGGCCCTCATTTGACACGTTTGTATTCTGATATGCACTGTTCATCTGGAATGATTCTGTAAGTTTCCGACGATCCCAAATCGCAAGGGAACCGTCTTCACTGTTGGACGCAAACATGAAAGGGCTGAATGGATTAACGCTTATGTTCAATGTGCATCGGGTTGCAATCTGATACGTTGGCTGATTGCTTCTGACATCATACTCTCTGAGAAGCTTGTAACTTCCTGTGACAAAGTTTTTCGGTTCAGTAGGACAAAATGAAAGCGATGATATACTTTCGTTGGTGATACAACTGAAAATTTTGCTGGTTTTGCCCCTGAAGTCACCTCTTTGTAAACTATTAATATCCCAGACGTGAATGGAGTGATCTTGTCGTCCTCTGTCATAGCCCAATGCAATCAGTCCATTCTCATTAAACGAGACAGAGTTGCAGGATCTCGGCTGCAGTGGTTTGAGAACAATCGGCTCGACAGATGAGTCTCTGATGTCTATAAGGAAGCTTCTACCGTCAAACTGTCCTACAGCTGCCAAACCTGGAGTAGCATCAGAGTAATTTATGCACTGTATGTTATCAAAATCAGTTCTCTCTGTTATTTTCACAATGTTGTCTTCTTCATTGGTGGCATGTCGGTCTGTCTGATAAAGGGACACGATCTCCCCATTTGGATTTACCGCCAAATACTGTTCTTCACCGTCAACCTGCCATCTTTGAGCACGAATCACAGAGCCAGACATTTTCAGTTGCGCTTTGTTCTATATGTTATTATGGAAACAAAACAATGATAAACTGGCAGTTTGACTAGACGAACAGTAAAATTTCAAGATTAGGAGCCTGTAATTCTTCGATGATTAGCCGTCGGAATTTTCCTCGCATCAAGTCTTACCGGTGCGTAAATGTTGTTGATGTAATTAGTAGTAGTGATACATACAAAACAGCTATAAAGTCTATACAAGTGTGGGAAAATAAATACTGGGGTTTCCATTTTAGTGTATCTTGACCTTAAGTTGTTCTCTCTGAAGATGCTGTTTTTTTATGTTGATATCTCCTTCTTCCCATCCCTCCACTTCGTCAAAAAGGGCACCCCATTCGCATTCTCCCTTCTCCAGAAATACAATTCCTAAATCATAGGTTCTTGATTCTCCCGGCTTAAGTGGAGTTTCTACGCTGTATTGTAAGACACCGTTGATTAGGATCTTTTTCTCAAAAGTATAAGGGGGATCTTTGCACACAGGTATGTGCCTGATGATGCCAAAAATTAAATGCTTGTTCCTGTTGGTCAACTGGAGGCGGACTGTGTAAAACCTGTTGAGATTGGCATTATTGAGATCAACAGGTTGATTTTCCTGGTCTAATAAAGTTAACAAAATTCCTATCTTCTCAACTTCCAGTACCTCAATCATTTTGGAAGAAAATCTAAAACTTCTTAGATCGATGGTTCCCGTTTTACCCGCATGGATGGAGCTTGAGCTTGAGCTTGTTGATGAAACTTTCCAAGTAGCACTCACACGCTTTAGGATTTCCTCCTTATACCAAAAGGCATGTTTGATAAACTCCTGTTCAGCTTGAGGGGTTTTCTTATCTACTACGAACTGTTTATTTCTCAAGCTTGGGATTCGTTGATTGAGATATTCTTCGTCAAAGTCCATTCTCAACAGGGGTATGAACATCCTTATGTTTTTCCGGCTTTGCAGTTGGGAAGTAACGGAGAACTTACCTTCGACAGTCTTACCCACAGAATTCATTGAACCGTTTATCTCACCTTCTTTGTCATTCTGAGGGTTGCACTCAATACATATCTCCATCTCCTCTGACCACATGTTCACAAAATCTAATGCGAGTAAACAAAAATGAGAGAGTTTGTAATTTTGCTCCTTCATCTGTCTCAAATATTCCCAACATGGATCCTCATTCCATTCACTTATCTTGGTATTAGAAGTCAAAGAAATGATATCACATCCTGCAAGTTCAACACTAGGATAAACAGTTAGATTCACAGGTATAGTGAGACTCCTTTTGAACTCCGAAGCTGTGTCTTTTTGATGAGAATATTCAAGAACTAAATTTGCTTCATTAACACCAAGTTTTCCTCGTATCTCAACTTCCAAATGAAAAGACTCATTACCTTTAATCTGTGCAAGTTCATTTTTATTTAAAATTTTGAATGGCTTCATCATCAATAGTTGGTATTCAATCTCATAAACTTCATTGGGTTGTAAGGCTTTGTTATTAAGCTCTGCATTCAGTCTATCAGTGGTGGAATCCTTGAACTTGGATATCAAATGATTAATTTCGGTATTAGAGGCATTTTTCAAAACCACCTTGAATTGTTTTCTTTCGCCGTCCAAAAGCATTAACCATTTATCAGAGAGTTTTACATCCATAAGCTTCAATAAAGGCTGCTTATAAACAACAGAGATTTCCCATGTCCTCACCAAATCGGTTTGATTTTTATCGCTTAATTTATTCAGCTTAGGTGGAAAAGATTTCGGAATGTGAGTTTTGGACACAAATGTCTGTTTTTTACAGATATCAATCGATGCAATTATCCCCTTGATTGCAACTTTCCCATGTTGTTCAGGTATGATTGCTAAAGAAATAGAAATTTCGGAAAGCGGTTTCAGAAAAATTGAAGGAAATTCTGTGATTGGCTCCGTATACTTTTTAGTGTCCATAGTAACCAATTTTAATGGAAAATTATTTTCTGTGTATAGTGATAATTCTCTCACTTCCACCTCAAAAGCAAAAGCGTTTCGTAGAATGATATGAGCACCAGTCTCTTCTCCTTCTACTATATTATCTGCAGCAGTATCAAACTCAAAATCCAAAAATAAGTTCTGGTCCCAGTAGTCAGGTGTAGCGCCTGTTAAAGAGCAGAACTCACCAATTTTCTGATGAACATCCATTTGCTCCTTTTCTGTCAAAATTTGACGAAAATGCTTCAGTAAAATAGATCCGTAATAGGTGTAGCCCTCATAGTGCTTAATTTTTGTACAGAAAGAAAGTAACTGGAACAAAAGCTTCTTCTGTAAATGGTTTGTGAATCCAACGTAAGCGGAGTTTTTCACTTTTATTCCGTAATTCTCGCAATACTGATTTAGCATTGCATTCAATTCTTTGTACTCAAATCTGTTTATGGATATGACGTGCTTTGATTCAATAATCCGGTCTAAGAAATTTTTTATCATCAAACATTTTTTCATTTGCATATTAGTTTTGGAGTATAAGGAAATGAGAGTGAAAAATATCTGGGATTGTTGGGTTAAGGAAAGATGTCTAAAACCTGAATCCAAAACATGGGAGCAAAGACTATTGAAATGTTCCAAATCGAAGTTCTTAGATGTCTTTCGATTTGTGTTCGTTGAAGAAGAAAACAGGATTTCATGGATTAAATCTAGATCGAAGCTACCCTTTGCATCTATGGAAACCAAAAGAGAAGCATATCTGAGCAAGCTTTCAGACACGGCTATTTGTGGGACATAGTCTGTATGTGCTAGTTTTGCTTGCTCGTAGAAAGCAGATGATAGTCTACCACAGTTGAAAATCGTTTTCTCCACAGTTTCAAGTGGAACAACAGGTAAGTTCAGAGTAGAGGAGGAATCATGGCCTAAACCATTCAGTTGTAAGGAGGCTCTAGGGGAACTATTTGGCGACAAAAAAATGCTGTCTATGTCTTTTGCCTTCAACAAAAGGGACTCAATGAATGAAGGTAATTGGTAGGGAGCTCCAATCGATGATAGTAAAAAAATGCAAACAGCCAGTGCATCCAATGCAGAAGCTAGCCAAAGAAGGTCATTTGCAAGTTTGAGATTGAAGATGGCCTCGCATAGATCCGACAGTGCACTTTTCAGGTTCCCAGCCATAAGGTAGAAGTTAGCACTGAGTTTCAGCTTCCTTCCTTTTGCGCTCATCTGCTTTACCTTCTCAGAGTTTAGCTCAAAAGAGCTGGCAATTTTCTTCTTAGCCCTACCGATCGAGCCATCTAGATTGCCAGGAGATCGCAATGTAGTATGTTCATAAGCTGATGCATAAGTGGAAAAGTTGCTCAAAAATCTGGACGTTATATCACATATTTCAGTCTCCATATTTGCCGTATCGTGATCAACTGTATAGACCTCGCTTAGTTTTGAACTGTACGTTTTCGGACTGTCGAAAATCATCAAGAACTGGCTAATTGGGGCTGGATATGCCTTTTTCAATGTACTTTTCAGACTTCGTATTCTGTCATCCGTGAGATCGGCATGCCACTTCAATATACCTATCACAATTGCTGTTTTCCTGAACGGTTCAAAATCGTGCAAAAAGAGAGATTCTTGATCATCATCTCGGGTGATGAAATTGTAGTAAAGGTGGCCCTGAGGGTATGCTTGAGGATTAAATTTTCCTGGATTGTGTATTAAGTCTACTGCTCTAACGTCCTTCACCCTCTTCAGAGTTTCGAGTATTTTTTCGAAGTCAGACTGGCTTAGTTCATCGACGGGTACGAGGAGAGCACGTACAGTAGCAGGAGACACAAATGTAACTGAATCCATTTGGTGGTGCTGTTGCCGACTTCTGGTCTATATCAGTAGCCAAAAGCCTTTGCCAGTGTTGTCAAAAAGATGCACCTCTGTCCCGTTACCTATAACTGGTTCTCTTCAGATCGGTAGAAATATTACCATCATCGATTACTATTTTGATGGTGGGTAAGTTTCTCTGGGTATCAAACGCGAATAAGCCGCAGGGTCGAACTGGAGCATGAAGATGGTAATTTCCACTTGGCTATCGTCAAGCAAAAAAGCGAAAAACCGTTAATTAGGATTCTGTTCTTCAAAAGTTTTCTTTCTTAATTTATTTCAATTTTCCTAAAAAAGCTACAAGCTTCATCGGAAAGAAAAAAGTGTAGGCGTTACTTTGTTAGATTAGAGATTTTTCCTGCTGGAACCAAAACTTAGATTAAAGCTTCGACTAATTTGTTGTAATCTGTTTATTCTAGATTGAATATCCATTGCTAGTAGTACCTTTTAACAGTATGATTGTTGCTTACATATATATAACTAATATAACAACCCACAAGCTAATACTCTCAATCATAAATACAAGAGACACACCTCTTGTATTTATACACTTTTATCCTCGGTTAAACCTTCCATGATACAAGCACACGGCGACTAACTTTCCAGTTTTAGAGTACTAAGATGCCTTATCATGATAAGATTCTTATCTCTTATCTCTCGATCCTTATTTGCTTGGCATCTTATCTCAACAATCCTTATTGACTTCGGCATCTTATCTCAACACCCCACCATAATCTAAACACTTGTAGATATGTTCGACATTCCAGCCAGACCAACAAACTTATTGAATTTAATCTTGGCCAAACTTTTAGTCAACGTATCAGCAACCATATTATCAGTGTTGATTGAAACTATCTCGCAGTTTCCTTTTGAAATATGATGTCTAATAAAATAATGTTTTATGTCAATATGTTTGGTTTTTTGATGATGAACAGGATGAGTTGATAACATGCTGCACCCTTCGTTGTCTTCAAAGATGCAAGGAACTTTGTTCATTTTGAGTCCAATGTGCTTCAACAAGTTATGAGCCACTTTGCTCTCACTTGTCCTAGAGATGAGGGCATGAAACTATGTTCATCGATTAATTATCCGAAGTGGTATCATCATACAGTTATGCTTATTGCCGCTCAAGGTGCTGGTCTTGATGCGTTCTTCACCTCTGGAGATGTGTTGTTATTTGTATATGGCACTGGGTGATGCAGTTAAAGAATTACTGTGGTTAACACAACTGCTGAAACACATTGGACTCAAAATGAACAAAATCCCTTGCATCTTTGAAGACAACGGAGGTTGCAGCATGTTATCAACTTGATTGACCAGCGTTAATAAAACTATCCCTTAGTCACTATTTCTAGTCACTGGTGTCAAACTACTGTTTCCCGGGTACTGCTGCTAACAGCAAAAGTGCTTACCCTGATCTCCCTTTTTTCCCGGTGTAGCCTCGGGTTCGACCCCTGCCTCCCAAAAAACTATCCCTCTTGGCAGCGACAAGAACTTTTAAATTCTCCATCGAACATTGATCGAAATTCAAAGGCATTCTCAACTTTCAAGGGTACAAGATGCCGACATATTCCAGTTGTATGCTCTCTCGGAATAGTGCTGGTAATTGACGACTTGACTCAGGCCGTAGAAGTTGAAGATTTTAACAAGACAGGTTGACGACTTTGGGCCTAGACAAGAGCTTAATTTGTTTTATTGGGGGCGGAGATAAAACTACCCAAATTTCAGTTAGTTTTTGGCATTTTACAAACTAGGACTGTCTACGTTACAACATTAAAAGTGAGCTGCAGTCACAGCAATGACCCAGAACTATATTGCAGGAGAAGATATCCATTTTGAATATGAAGATTCAAAAAACAACAAAATAGACAAGGCATATGTGGCCAACCGTGACATGACGGTTCAAGTTGAGCTTGATAATTCACACGAAGCCTACCCTGTTTCGAGAGTGATCAAGCAAGAGGCCAACGGAAACGTTGTTGTTCAAGAGGTTGTTGATGATCACAAATTTCACTCTTTTCACAGAAGTCAGCGCTACAATGAACAAGGAGAAATTGGAGAAGAGGACGAAGTAGGAGAAGACTACAATGATGATGAATATGATTATCTTCACTCAATTTGTGCATACTGTCAGAATGACCATCGTTGCGACCACGACATGCAGATGGAGGAAGAAGAAGAAGAAGAAGAAGAAGAAGAAGAATATGAATATGAAGAAGAAGAAGAAGAAGAAGAAGAAGAAGAAGAAGACTATAACGAAGAAGAAGACGAAGAAGACGATGACGAATACAATGATCACGATTGTCAATGTCCTCACCACCACTTGCACTATTCACACCATCACCACCATCATCATAGCCAGCATTACACAAAGCACGAACACAACCAGTATGATAACCACCATGCCAGCCACCGACATTGCAAGGATACCAGCGGAGTTCCTCGCTCAAGTTTGCTAGAAAAGCAGAAAAGGATAATAAAGGAACAGATACAAAGACCTGTCAGCGGGAACTTTCTCTGGGACTTTGAGTTTCCAGAAGATATACCTGATATGATTGAATTTTGGATAGGGCTACCTTATGAAAGGAAACGAGAAATAGCCAATATAGATTTTTTGAAAGAATTGGACCAAATTCATGACCACCAAAAACCTCAGGGAAGTTGCAGGTTATGCGGAAACAGAAAGTCTTCAATAGAGAAAGAACTTGAAAAGTTATACAATGGGTATTACAACGTGCGGAAACTTGCAACTGAATCGTTGGACGAGTGTGACCTGAACATAGAAACAATAAATACGATATTTTTCATTGTCGAGGAGGAAAAGATAATTGAACAAGAAGAATCTACGGATGCCCTCGAACGAGAATTACTATCAATGGCCGATGATCTAGTAAAAAATAATGGTGAAAACTTTATCAGTCTGATTGAGCAGCTGGACGGTGAGGCCAAAGACAGCCGAATATCCAACGCTTCATCGGTAAGTACCGCCAATGACGAAAACAACAGCGATATAAGGAAAACCCATGGACCGGAAATTAACAAAAATGATAACGATCTACTTCAAAAGGGCGAAAACATTCTTTACAATGATGAAAATGAACACAACAACGAAGATGGAGATGACAACGTACGAAAGGACGAGAAGAATGAATTAAAGGAAGAAGGAAACCATGAAGAGAAGGATGGCGAAGAAATTCTAGGGGAGGAAGAAGTAGAAGAGGAAGAGGAAGATGAAGAGGAGGACGAAGACTACGGATTTGAGAGCGACAATGCATCATGCTCTTCTGATGTTAGTGAAAATGACTACACATCTAGGAAGAGACTGGAAGAGACATATAAAATGCTTCAGATATTCTCTTCTAAAATTCTACGAAAAAAGGTTCATGATGCTTTTCAAGCCAAACGGGCTGAAGACATATCGAGGAGTCTTCTAGCGGAGGAAGAAAGAGAGAGCAAGTTGAAAAAGGAGAAAGAGGAGAAAGAGAAGAAGAAGAAGGAAAAAGTCAAGGAAAAGAAAAGACTGCAGCGGTTAGCCAAGGAAGAAGAGCGAAAGCGTCTTGAAATAGAGAAAGAAGAGAGTGAAAGAATGATTAGGGAGGAACAGCTGCGTAAAACCGAAGAAGGCCGTAAGCGTAAAGAGGCAGAGAAGAAAAAACGAGAAGAAGAACTTAAGGCCAAACAAGAAGAAAAAAAGCGAAGGAAAGAACTGGAGCTGGAACGCTCAAGGAAGGAGAAGGAGGAAAAAGAGAGAAAGAAGCAAGAGGCGAAGAAGCAAAGAGATGAGGAACTGCTGAAGAAGCGGGAGGAAAAGGAGAGGAAGGAGAGAGAACGCCAAGAGAAGAAAGAGCAAGAGAAACAATTACTTTTGAAGAAACAGATGGAAGAGGAGGAGAGATTGGAAAAGCGTTTGAGTGAGCTCAAATTAATTCAGCAAAAGAACAAAGAAGCTGATCTCGAGAAGGAGAAACAGAAGCAGGCCGAGAAGTCGCTGCAAGAGTCAAGACCATTACATATGGGAACTCCTACTCCTCTTCCGAACAATTCTGAAAGCTTGGGCAGCAATGGTCTGCATTCTCACCTTTTCAACTCAGACTTCATACCTATGAATCAGTCTACGCTTGCCGCCCCTCCACATCATTTCCCAGGTTTTGACTCCACACCGCTCTTGGAAAGCCATTCTTTGCTGAATATGAAGGCAGGCGCTTCCTCAATGTACGGAGCAAACACTTTCACCAACCCATTTGGCAATGATTCTAGCGGGTCCAACGCTCACTCTCTCCTCAACAACAACGGCTTGACCACCAACGTTGCGAACCCATTGCTTAGCGAAGAGTTGGGCTTCCAGGAGCAGAACAAAGGATTGTTCAATTCGGCGTTGTTTGACTCCAAAAGCCTCAGTGGTGAGGGCACACCAAAGGTCAACGAGGGGTCTATTTGGAACTCGAGTGTCACCCCACTCAACAACCTAGGCACTCGGGAGACGTCCCAGCCTGCCGCTACTGCTGCAACCGGACGTCACAATTCTATCTGGTCCTCCGGTGAGATGTCCGGTACTAGGACACCCAGCTTTTCGTGGAGTACTCCTGTTGCAAACGGGGCGGATCCGTTGGCCACCAACCCACACACATCTGGCGTGAGCGTGAGTGCAACGGAGAGCCTCGGCATACCACAGATTGAGCTTATCCAGCTGGAGAGTTTCAAGGCTGCTGGCCGTCTACCGCACATCTCATCCGACATCCTTTCTGTGCCGTTGCTCTATCACTACACAAGGTCCTTGCTTGCCGGGAAGCTTCCAAGCTTGAAGTTGGAACAGTTTGTGGCTGCCTTGTCTTTCGATCTCGGCTCCAAGCTGCAGTTCTCGTTCAGCATTTTCAAGGACGACAAGAATGAAGACGTGGTGAAGATTGTGAAGCGGTCTGCAATGCTTCCTGCGAACGGAATGGGCGGCATGAACCTCAACAACCTCGGCATGGACATGAACTACATGAACAGCAGCCAGCTCGGCGGCCTGAACGGCGGTCTGAACGTGTTCAACGGCATGAACAACATCAACCCGCTGAACTGCGGCGGGCTCGAGAACCTCGCCATGAATGGCAACGGACTCAATTTGATGAACAGTGACGCCGGTCTGCTGAACGCCCTGAACGGCATGGGCTCCATGCACACGATGAACATGAACCCGCTCAACATGAACCTGGCTGGCCTGAACATGAACACAAACATGAACACAAACATGGATGTGGGCGGCCACATGGGCCTTGGCGGCATGCACATGAACATGAACGTCAACATGTCGGGTCTCAACCCGCTGCAGGACTACAGTAACAGTGTTGGTCTTGACTCCAAGGATCCTGACCGGCTCCAGCCTGCCGCCTCTGCCGCCGCCTCTGCTGTTGCTACCGCCGACGGACGCCACTCCTCCCGCTCCGGCTCCGTCCTAGCGTCTAGCACTGCCGCCACAGACACCTGGCCATTGTTTTGACGTCCCCGCCGGACCCAATAGCCCTGTGTATCCGTCTGTAATCCCTTTATGTAGCTGTCTAGCCGAAACGTCAACAAGCAAATCCGTTTTATTACAAAAATAGCACACGCTGACATAATTCTTTCCGCTCTGCAGCCAAGATGGGAGACTTTCTCTCTCTTCACCAGGTACGGGAACGAGGTCGAAAGTGACAGGAGTGCTTTGCAGGGGTACTGGCGGTGCAGCGAGCTGGCGAAGAGGATAGACCACTTGTATAGCTCAAGTGCCGCTTTACACACAAGAACGCCCATTGTCTCTGGCCGGCACTCTTTCCTCGCAGATTCGGCTCGACCCCCATTCCTCGTGCCCCCTTTCTTTTTTTGCATGTCATCATCGCATACCGCCAGGTACAGTTCGAATTCCAACTCCAGTTTCAATTGAAAGAGATCACACAGACAGAGCAGAAACCAGACCTTTGTAAACAGCATACATGAGCACGAATCCAAACGAGAACGTCATTAGAAGGAAAATCGTGATTGTCGGAGACGGCGCCTGTGGGAAAACGTCGTTGCTCTATGTGTTCACGTTGGGCGAGTTTCCCACTGAGTACCACCCGACGGTGTTTGAGAACTACGCGACCGACTGTCGTGTCGACGGAAAGCCGGTGAGGTTGACATTGTGGGACACAGCGGGCCAGGAAGAGTACGAGCGGTTGAGACCGCTCTCATACTCCAAGGCCAACATCATCTTGATCGGCTTTGCCTTGAATGCGCCCGACTCCCTCGAGAACGCCGCGGTGAAGTGGGCCCAGGAGGTGAAGCAGTACTGTCCAAACGCTCCAATAATATTAGTCGGCTTGAAGAAGGACTTGAGACCCGCCGACGACGGCTCGGACCCACACTACTCCTCGCGGTATGTCAAGACCCAGGACGGCGACCGTGTTGCACACTACATCGGAGCCAAGAAGTACATTGAGTGCTCCTCCTTGACAGGCGAAGCCGTCGATGACGTTTTCGAAATCGCCACAAGAGCAAGCTTGATTGCTCGTCCGCTGGAAAGACAATCATCTGGCTGCTGCACCATCGCTTGAACACCTAAACGCTCAGCACTGTAAAGTCCTACCTCAGAAATTGTCGTATTTATTTCATTCCAAAAGTACCAAAAGAGTTTCACCACTTCAAAAAAAACAAGAAACATACACTACAAAAAGAGAACAATAGTTTCATCCCACCCTATCCTACGAAAAATGCTATTCCTGAAAATCCTTCCTTCCACAGCAGGCATCGCCCTGTGCACGCTCCTTGCTTTACAATCAATATTCCGGTATTTCCGTTCATTTCTTATGCCATAATTCCTAATATAATACCTTTTTACCCTTCGCTTGCTCAAATAGTATTCCTTCCAATTGTACCATAGCTTCACTCCTTTACTATTTTAGCCCAGCCTAATTTAATTTAATTTGATTTATGTTAACTTAATTTTTCTTGATTTGCCTCAACATGACATGACTCAATAGCCAGCTTCCTCGTATCATGATAATCCAACTATATTCGATCCTTTTAACTCAACAAAGCTACCTGCTTATTCACTATCCACTGTTCTCTTTGACTTTTATAGCTTGGTGAGACATCTTTTTTTATGTATTTTTAAATAAAACAGTATGTATGTATATGTTTTTATATATCCTTTCATAATTGTCTCTGCATGAACAGAAGCATGTATATTGTTTCGATCAAAATACTGTACAACTCCAATCCTTATTTTTGCGGTTATAATTTTGGCACGCTCTAAACATGATGAAAAGTTGAGGGCGATGTACATGAATTTTTCATGTTATCTGAGCTCAGTGAGCAATAATAAGCTTTTTTTTCAATTCGGAAACAGACACCTACACAAGTCAAATGCCACAGTTTACTTACCTGAGAAAATTTGGTACTTGCTTAAGCTGCAAGCAAAGCATCAACTATGCTTCTCCGACAGTTTATGCACTTTCCACCGCTCCAGCAAGGGCAGCAATCGGTGTTATCCGTATCACTGGACCCGCTTCAAAGAAGATCTTCACGAAGTTGACACATTCAAGTTCCACCCCTCAGCATAGGGTTGCATCTGTAAGGAAGATATATGATACTCTAACGACGTCAGACGTATACGGGGAAAGAAAATCAAAGAAATTATTACTGGACGAATGCTTGGTATTGTTTTTCGAGTCTCCTAAATCTTACACGGGTGAGGACTTACTTGAACTACATCTACACGGTGGTGTTGCCGTGATTAACAGAGTAATGAGCACGATTGGAAAGCTTCATTCACCTATATCCCCTATCAGATTGGCTGAGCCGGGCGAATTTTCCAAACGTGCTTTTCAGAATCAACGATTTGATTTGACAGAAGTAGAAGGAATCAACACCCTCATTCATGCAGAAACAGAAATGCAGCGAGTCAGTGCTTTATCATCAATGAAGGGTGAGACAAACATTCTATTCAACCAATGGAGAGAAAGAATTTTGAGAAACATTGCCTTGCTAACAACAGTCATAGATTTCGGTGAAGATCATGACATAGATGAGGTCAATGATCTTTTTGACCATGTCAACATCGATATAGTAGACTTGCAAAAGGAAGTTGAAGAATATCTTTTGAAAGTAAGACGCTCTCAAATACTACTGGACGGCATCAAAATAACGTTGACTGGCCCTCCCAACGCAGGGAAAAGCAGTTTACTTAACATATTGGCTCAGGATGATAAGGCAATAGTAAGCAGCATTGCTGGAACAACAAGAGACGCCATGGACGTTCCGCTTGATATAAACGGATATAAAATAATCATAGGAGATACCGCAGGTATAAGAAAGAGTACGGATGAAATAGAAAAGGAAGGTATTAAGCGAGCCAAAAAGAAATCAATGGAGGCCGATATCAACATATTGATATTGCCGGCCGACGAGTTAGACACAGAAACTGAGTTTTTGGCTCATGCCTTAAGCTTGGTGAGAAACTCTGATAAGGAAAACATGTTGATAATCAACAAAAGCGATTTAATATCTAAGGAAATGAGAGAAGAAATACTGGTTTTATTCTCCGAAAGGCTGGGCATTCCTCAAGAGAGCATCCTGTTCATTAGCTGCACCGAGAATGAGGGCATTGAAAAGTTGATTGGCAACTTAACTGCTCGTTTTGAAAAGGTTACTAACTCAGATAAAGAAGATCCTATTTCTATTTCAAATAGAGCAAAGGAAATACTCGCTAATGATGTCCTTTATGGGTTTAGTGAATTTTACAAATTTAAAGAAATTGACGATATTGTAATGGCATCTGAGGGATTGAGGTCGAGTGTAGAAGGAATAGGGAAGATTACTGGCCAAGCTATAGGCGTGGAGGAAATTTTAGGAGTTGTTTTCTCCAAGTTCTGTATTGGGAAATGATCCCAATATTTGCGATTTTACCGTCCGAGTATATTACTTATGCACAAAATTAATATCAAACAAAAAAATGCTTACACGTAGAACAAGCTGCCGATTGGATTTGATGTTGGACGATTCGGACGATTGTTGAACGTATGTTTCAATTTCACAGGCACAGTAGAATAACACAAAGGGGAGAATGATTTAGGGAATGCAGGATTGTTACCATCATCAACAGATTCAGTGTATGAAATTTCCTTGCTGTCAATATCGTAAGTAGAGATTTTTAGTCCGAAGAGGCCTTCGGAGTTTTCATCTACTTCAAATTTTCTAGGTGAGAATGCCAAAGATGGAGCACCATTGAAAGGATTTGTGAAATAAATAAAATAGAACAAGGTCCCAAAGCAGACACCAATTAAGTCTCCCACCAAAACATCTCTTACTCTATGCCTATGATCAGAAACTCTTGAAAACGAAACCTTGCAAGAGATAATCAACGGGTACATAATGGAGAGCACAAGCTTCCAACTAAAATACGAGGATCCTGACATTTTTATTTTCCCTATCAAGAACAAAACCAAAAAGGTTTGCGATGCAAAAACAGTTGATGAGTGGCCGCTAGGAAAGCTCTTGAAACCATCATTTATCAATGACTCGTCTGGATTCTGACAGAAGTCTACATTGTATAGACTCCCCAGCACTGGGATTGTCGAGTAATCTGGTTGGCACCGTGTTAGAAAGTCAGGTCGAGGAACAGCAGCAATGTTTTTGATAATGACTACTAAAAGCAATTGTGATGAACAGCAACCCAAGCTCCCCAAAATGGCCGCATGCATATCCCAGAGCATTCTCTTTTTGTTTCTATTCCTCAAAAACCACAGGCAGCATATGACCACAATAAACAAAGGTATTAGAAGAATCAATATCAAAAGATACCAAACTGGAGCATATGTTTCATTTTCGGCCTTGTAAGCATGCATGATACTTATATCATTTATACTGAAATCTGTATATCTGGTGACTGCAAACAACTGCCAGTTTACTGCAGCTGATAGTACAATAAAATAGGTTAACCAGTCAACTAAGTATGACAAGAAAGAAAACAGTGAAACTTGGCAATTGCAGACTCTATAAAATGTGTCTTTGAAAATCATGCTTGGCGATCTAGTCGTCACCAGTATCTATCGGATGGCTCTGTAGGACACGAGCTTTCTGTTTTTAACAGTATTCCCTATTTGGGCAACTAAAGATAGCCGGATTCATACCTTTTTGAACTTGGTTTTCTTTTGCGCGACGACCAAAATGTTGCAAGCACTGTCGTTTGGAATCGTGTCATTTAGATTTCGTGAGGGGAATGCGAAAAGTCCAAAAAGAACATGTTTGGAGAAGAGATTGCGGAATAAGACAGAAGGGGTGAATATCCGAACTAATAGATGCTTCAACACACAGAAGTTAAAAACAATAGAAAATGTTACTTGCTTGGACTGCTTTTGGTATGTTGCAACGCTGGAAGGAACAGCGGTTGAAATGAAACTCCGGACTGAACTACGATACTAACCACCATACGATGTCCATCTGTAATCTACATATCGTTTTCGACAGGTGTCGGTGTAAGAGCCTTACAAATGGGTATCAGACAAGCCCCATTATTACATGCTCCTATGGGTTTTGTCTACTCAGCAGCATTCACGACCACCGTCGGATACTATTTTGAGTCTTGGGTTGAAAAGAACGATGAACTCCTAGAACTAAGATTGGCTAAGCTCAAGAAGCTCAGAGAAGCCAGTGCTTAAACCCACCATACCATACATCTCAACAACACAACTGTCATCTTACATAAAACAGGCTCACAACATTCCTTCAGTTAGTTGTGTGACGCAATATTTCCGATAATGGGTTCTTTTGCACACTAATGGAAAAAGCGGTTCAGCTCGATACGTTCCATTTTCTAGTACGTTTTTTCCATGTGTGGGCCTTCTTTATATCATTATTTATTATTCACGTTTTTACAATCAACTTTGCGATAAATTAGTTTTATTAGCCTGATTTTTGGGACCAAGCATACAGAGATATACTACACTATTCTACATATCGATATATCCTTCCTTCCGTAGTTCATTGATATCTATGTTCATATCCTTCTGAAGGTCTTGGAGCTCTTCCTGTAAATTCTCATCGAAGGCACCGAAGCTGTCGAGCCCCACAATTGAGCCAGGGGTGAAGCCCGTAGTGTAATCGTCTTCGTGGCCGACAAGATCATCATCATCTCCTTCTTCGCCATTATCGTCGTAGTTGTCGTCATCTTCATCGTCTTCATCATCTTGCTCGCCGATGTTGTGCCCATCTTCGTCGTTGGCTTCCTCCTCCTCCATATTGTCTTCTGGTCCACTGTTGTCACTATGATCGTCGTCACTATCACCGATGTGGTAGTTGTCATCGTCCTCGTCGTCCTCGTCGTCATCTTGGCCATGGGCAACGCCAGGAACGCCGCCCGAAGGAATCAACTGTTCTCCGCCCGGAACCAACTTGGCGGCTTCGGCAAGGTCGCTTGGAGCCTCTGTATTGTTTTTGAGCTGTTTCTGGGCCTTGTGTTCGTCGGCCATGGAGTTGTCTCTGACATCCTTGGTCTTCACGTAACTGTCGATATTTTCGAACTCCTTTTGGTCGATCATGCTAAACTCGTACTTCTCTACCATGCCGTGTATCCTCACGTCTAGGAGCACGTTGAAGGTCAGTCTTGTGATCGAGTTGTACGTTATACTCTCGATGTCCGTCGAGTTGAAGATGTGGATCGGTTTCCTGAATCCGAAGATGACGTGGTTCGGCAAGAAATAGAGGTATCCCTCCCTGTTGCCCTTGTAGGCCTGGACAGAGAAGGTTTCGTCGTGGGACGTGCAGTCAAACACTTTGAAGTCGATTAAGGACAGCTGCGACGTGAGATACTGGACAAACGTCTTCCCGCTCAAGATGGAACCAAACTGCTCCTCAAGCTGGTCGTTGTTGAACTGGATCAAGAGCGGATCATTCTTGAAGACGTCGCCGTCGTTGTGGATGTAGTCGACGAGCAGGTACCGCAGCGGTTTCTTTTCCGGGACGTTCAGGATCGCTGCAAACTTGATGTTGTCAGGACTCAACGACCGCAAGAGGAGTTCAGGCTTGGCCTCCAGCGACTTTGTCAACGCCAGATACGCCTTCTTCTCGCCCTTGACCGCTCCGAAGAGCAAGTTGAGTCTCTTCCGCAACGGCGACTGGATCGAGAGATCCGGTAGCTGTAGCATGATGTTTGTGCCCTCTAGGGACGATATCGTGGCCGCAGACGGCGCCAGAGGGTGCTGCACACCGCTTTCCAGCTTCTTTCTCTTTGGATTGTCCTGCTGCTGCTGCTGCTGGAAGTGATCTATCACCGCTTCGAAGACCTCCTCACTGGCAGGAGCCTCGTGCACGATCTTCTCTACCTTCTCTCTGAGAGCCTTGGGCAAGCCCTGTAGCTTTCCTCCGGCTAGATTCATCAAGTGTGCTCTCTCTGCTGCAAATGGCTCTTCCTGAAGTCTTTTGGAGCCTGAAATGACGCTGTGCCAAGGGCGGTACACGTCTGCAACATGAGCCTCGTCATTTTGACGACAAGCGTGTCTCACGGGCTTTTTTCGGTGGGGACCTGGGAGAACCATCTTTCCTTTCCCGGCGGCGTTTTTTCCCCCGACGGTGTTTTTCCCGCTGCCTCCCCGGCGGTAAGACCGCCGGTTTCCCACAAACCCCCCCAAGTCTCCACAAAATCCCCACGAAAAGGCACCCCGCCGCGACGCGTCCCCCGGCGGCTTTTCGGGACGGGCAGGCGCGAGAAGAGCCGGAGCCGGAGAAGAGATGGCGATGGAGATGGCGGAAAGAGGACACGGCGTCAGGGCAGACAGCAACGAAGTGAAGTGGAGGTTCTGCAAGGGCCTGCGGGCAGAAGGAAGAGGCAGTGGGGTAATAGTGAAGCCAATTGGACAGAGCAGTAGTAGTGCAATGCTTACACTTCCGATGTGGCACGACGAGGAGGGGAACGACTACCAGGCGGTGTCCCCGAGACAGGCCCTTCGTGTGGCTCTAAACCTGAAAAAGTTGATAGACACGGTTGTTCCACTGGCTGTTCCTGCGCAGAGGATCAAGTCCTTTGACTTGAACCTCCCATACGATGCCACATTGAAGGCAGTCTACGGCGCCGCCGGCGGAGAGGGGGAGGACCGGGTGTCATCCGCCAGGCGGTACCAGGCGTGTCTTGTTTTCTGCTTGTTGAAGGTTGCCGGGTGGTACGAGACGTTGGCGGAGGCAGAGCTCGCCAACAACGACATCTACGGCAGCCGGGCGCTATTTGCGCAGAAACTGGCGTGCATCATCATTGAGCACGAGAAGGACGACAAGTACTTGTTTATCTCGATGCTCTGCCACCGGTACTCGATCAACTTGAACGACGAGGACTCTGACCCGGAGAACGCGCTCGAGTTGGCTGCCGACACCCACTCGATGATCATCTCCACGTCCGGGTACCAGCGGTGCATCAAGTGGTTGTGGGTCGGCTGGATCGTCCAGTCCAGGGACGACCCTTCCGAGTACGTCTTGTTCAACGGCAAGGCCAACACCTCCTTCGCCAGCCACTTCGATCCGGACAGAATCCAGACTCCGCTATACCAGAACCTCCTCGAAATCTTTGTTGCCGTTCTCTTCTTGGGGCTCTACACGTTTGTCGCCAACATCGACGCCGTGCCAGACTCGTTCAACTTTGCAGAACTGCTCCTGTACGCCTTCACCCTCGGCTTTGCACTCGACGAGGTTCAGCGGTTCTACCACTTTGGCTCCAACTACATCCAGTTCTCAAGTGCCTTTAACGATACCCTCTACGCCATCATCTTCATCTCCTACGCCTTCCGTGTTATGGCTGTCTACTGCTTGAACTCGGGGAATGCAGATGCCTATAACATCACTTCGCAGAGGTTCCTTGCAGTGGCTGCTCCCTTCATATGGATCCGCATGTTCTTTTTCTGCGACCTCTACCGTTTCTTCGGCGTCATGATTGTCATGATCAACACCATGATGAAGGAGTCGTTGATATTCTTTTTCTTGTTGTCCGTGGTAATCATTGGATTTTTGCAAGCATTCGTCGGATTAGACCAGGCAGACGGTAAAAGGGACTTGACCTATTTCATCATCACCAACATGCTCCAGACCATCCTCAGCGGGCCAGATTTCAACAGTATCGAAAGGTTCGCGTACCCGTACGGTAGTATCTTGTACTACTCCTACAACTTCCTTGTTACTGTTATTCTTTTGAATATCTTGATTGCCTTGTTCTCTCAGGCGTATTCAGAAGTTATTGAGAATGCAAACGACGAATACTTGCACCAATATGCAACCAGAGTCTTGAAATACATCAGGGCACCGGATGCAAAGATCTTCTTTCCACCGTTCAACTTGATTGAGATTTTCCTCCTCGACCTTCCTCTCTACTGGTGGATGGACAGAAAGCTGTTTAACAACATCTGCAACAAGATCATGTTGCTTTTGTACTCACCATACCTTTGTATCATTGCCAACTACGAGTCCAAGCAGGCCCGGAGAATCAACTACAACAGGAAGTTCAACCTCTCCGATGATGCTAACGAAGAAAACAGAGAGTGGCTTTTAACTGACGGTTACGAGGAAACAATGAATGATGAGGCAAACAGACACATGATTGCCCAAGCTTTGCAAAGACAGCGGGACGCGGAAAGCACAGAACCCGAGTTTGCAAAGCACTTCCCTGCTTGGAGAAAGAAGGTTGAGAACTTGAAGCCACCGATTAATCAAGCAAGCAATGCAGGTGTGAGTCTTGATAGCTACCAGATCATTGATCACATCAACAAGTTGACAGATAAGGTCGAAACCTTGATCAAACAAAACACCAAGATGAGAGAAGAACTGAGTTCCGAGAAATGAAGCTTGTGTAAGAATGCAACCTCAATGTCTCTACAGTTTTGTAAATTTAGTGTACACTTCAAGCTTGCTCTATGGACTGAAATATATTGATTGAACTGTAAATCGAAGTGCTAAATGTCAGTCCTTATCGAGGGATTATCCCTATTGGGAAGCCGACCGCAGGCTTTTTCCCCTCGCCCTCAGTGACAGCGCCTTCACTTTTTTCGCAAGTACATCGAAAAGATACTGTTGACACCATGATGTACCAAAACTGAACAACGGTCCAGCGACCACCTGCACCATTCCTGTCAGCGGAACATCTTTATAATGGACAGCAATAACACAGAAGGAAGCACGCATGATATTGAGGAGTATAAAGCGCTTACCACAGTTTTGAGTGCCCACCTGGGATACAAGGCATGGGCTCTTAGAGAGATTGTGAATCCCAAAAAATTGAAATTTGACTCATTAGCTGACGACGAAAAGACGCTGATAAGCTGGTTTCCAGATTACACAGTACAACTCGAACACTCAGCAGCTTTGAACGGTCAGTATTTTGAACTTGTAGCCAACTCAATGGGCCCTTCTTGGGGTGCAGGCGAGCCTCAGACTTGGTTTCCGGAAACATCGGCAGACTTGAACCGTCTTCTCGGCATGATGAGTCAATACGTTCGTGAATGGTCCAGCGACGGGGAAGAAGAGCGTGAGATATCTTTTGGCCGGATTCTTGGTGCTGCCGAAAGGCTTTTTCCTGACATTGACTCGAGACCGGATGTCGAAGTACTAGTGCCTGGAGCAGGTCTTGGCCGATTATTAGTAGAGTTCGTCAAAAGGGGATTCCGAACTCAAGGAAACGAGATCTCATATCACATGCTACTCAACTCCAACTTTATACTTAACAACACCTACTGTGAAAACAATTTTGCATTGTGCCCGTTCATCCACAAAAGCTCTAATGTTGAAAAGAGAAATTATCAGTGTCGTCAAATATATTTCCCTGACTTTAACCCTTCCGATATGTCGAGGATAACTGAAGATCATCCATCGATTCCCGTTGAAGAACTAATGTCTATGGTTGCTGGCGGATTCACTGACTTATACGGGCCCTTCAATAAGAACAAAATTAGTGATTTAGTTACTGATGATCCTCTGGCAATGGAGTTCCGAGAAGAAAATTCGGGCAAGTTCAAAATAGTGGCAACATGTTTTTTCTTAGATACCGCAACCAACATCATAGATTACCTTAGAACTATAAAACACTGTTTGTGTGATGACGGCTACTGGATAAATTTTGGACCTTTACTGTGGCATTTTGAAAATGACGACAACGCGTACAATGTAAAAGTTCAAGCTGCAGATGGGAAAGTAATTGACGTCCCAACCCCATTAAAGGGATTAGAACTGTCACGGGACGATATATTAAATTTGGTGACGGATTTAGGGTTCGAGTTTGTGGAACACGAAAGCGGAATAGAGTCTTCCTATGCTGGTGATGCTAAATCTTTAGGTAACTGGAAATACAAATGCGAATATTGGGTTTGCCGAAAGAAAAAATAAAGTCAGAAGTTTATTCAAAATTCAAGACCCCTACAACTATTTACGATCAAAAAAAGGTTTGAAGCTTCTGTTCGAGTGGGACTTTATCTCTTACAAACCCCACTGCAGTTTGCCACTCTCTCAAATGTCTTTCACTAATTTCAACTTTTTCAGCAATAGCTTCCTCACCTGCTAACGTTTCACTGTTTGAGAAAAGTAAAGATTTTGACAATTTAGCCATTACTGCAACTATCAAGGTCATTGATTTTCCTTTCCCTCTAAAATACTTGTACAAAAGTTTTGCCAAGGCAATTTGCGAATCCCCAGATTCAATCAAAATCTCATCCAAATGCTCTTTTTTAATTGGCAAACCCATAGACGATAAGAAGATGTATAGCTGAATTGTTTTGAACTTACTTTCAATTTCTTCCTTCGAGCATCTGGAATCTACTTGGACAGACAGCTTTCTTCTTTTTTCTGAGATAGGAAGGATTTCTAGTTTGATGAAGTCAACTACTTTTTCAACGGAAAGCTGCTGAATACTCTCTAAATCAATTGAATCCTCCCCTTGTTCATTATTTGAAAAAGCATAGGATTTATTTTCAATTTGCTCCCAGTAGCTGTTATGTTGTTTTATGATTTTTTTATCCCCGCCAGAACTTCCAAGCATACCAAAAAACAAACTATGCTGTCCACTTGTTGTTGCCAGAGATCTGTTTGAAGCCTTTTCTGAGGTAACGAACTTGTCAATAAGATCATTTAGTTGCAAAGTCTTCAGTTTCTTGACAGTTTGATTAAACCATTCCATGATGAGACTATCTACTTTTGAATCCAGCGTCTCCGCCGAGTGGCTACCACTAACAACTAAAATTTGAATACCCAAAGTTTTTCTCATCGATTTTAAACCTGCCAATGCTATGTAACCTAGCTGATATTCTGTCCTGATCTTACCAACTAAACTTGCAGACATCATGAAGGTTATAAATTTTGTTAGCGACCGTTTGACAATATCATCTCGCAAAGATGTTTGGAAAAAAATATTGACACAATTTGTATGATCCTTTGTAAATGAATGAACAAAATAATTGGAACCTTGTGGCAACATAACAGAGGAAGGGAACTGATACTCTTCTCCCTCAAACTTCTGAACAAGTTTGGTTACAATTGGAAGGATTGTGTCTTTTAGCAGGTGTCCATCGATTTCTCCCTGTACAAAAGCTGTTAGATAGCAGGAAGAAAATATTCTGGGCAATACAGATGACAAAGTTTCGATCGTCATTTTTTCACAAGATTCAACTCTTTGATCTAGCATCCATGTGTTTTCCTCGATGCTTGCCATTAAGCCTAAAGATGCAGTTTCCATTGAAGACATACTTTCTGCATTTTTATACTTCAGAAGCACGGCATTTCTTGCTTTTTCAAACTCTTTCATTGGGACACATGTTGCAACTGAATCTGAAATTAATTTGAGTTCATTTATCAAAACCTTCAATACCTCATCAAATTTGTTTTTTGGTCCACTGACGTGCAACAGTAAACCAGAGTCTCCTTTAAACGATGGAAATAAATCGTAACAATAATTCATGGTAAACGCTGGGTACAAGTACTCGTTCACTCTAAACTTCACTAGCTGAACTAAAATCTCCAACGCAATGACCAGGGAAGGTTTTGCTCCAATTGTTGTATTAATGAGCTCCAGTGTGACCAAGACTTTGTTTTTAAAAGATGGATCAACCTCTTTTTTGATCCACAATTGGCACCCTTGGTCATGATGGAATAGAATTGGCTTTTCCAAAAAAGTTATATTTTTTACGGAATAACCCAAAGCTGCGTTAGCAGAGCTTTGTACTGTGCGCAATACATTGTGAAGTAATGCTGTTTGATTGCTAATCGTATCATCTGCAAACATGTTCGGAGGTGCAATTCCCAGATTATATGTTTTCCTATCAAAACTCACAACATCGGGGTTCAACATTCCAATTTTGAAATCAAACTCAAAATCTGTTTCTGTATGGTAATTATCGGGCAATTGTTTAATCCAATCTAAATTTACTTGTGCAACATTGCCAACGAAACTGACGAGCGAGTTACCTAAATATAATACAGCTTTTGCAAATAATTGAAATGCTTCTGCTTCTTTGATCCACCACTCTTTTGCGTTGTTATTTTCTGAGTACCCACCACAAAACCCTTTTGTGTCCCGATCATAAATGTGCAATCCTTGGACAAAGAACGCTCCAAATGAGCTGATATCAAGTAACATATTCTTGCTTATAGATCGCTCTTCCCAAGCAGAATTCGACTCTACTCCAGCATTAAGAAAATTGTAAATGGAGATACCGTTAAATTGGGACATTGATTTAGCCAAGTGTTTGGTGAACTTGGGACTGTTGTTTGTAAATAGAGAGATATAATTGAAAACAACATCTATTACTTGAGAAATGTATGAAGTCCCAGTTGGAGTCAGCATTAGTTCAATTTCGAGTAATACCGTATCATACGTAATGGAACTAGTTTTTGTTGTAATCGAGATAATTAGCTCTCTACGAGACAGCTCTGAAGCAATAGTACCTTCTGCCTCAGATCCAAAAGTTTCACACCAAAAGTTGATATAAAACATAATCTGCTTTTTTGTCAACATCTTCAAATTTTTAAAGCACACAGGAAATGCAATACGGATAAGAGGATCCAAATCTTTGTTTATTAGAACTGCTCTTTGTAGATTGATCTTATTGTAGACATTACAATCATATCTTTTCGACCACACTTGTTCGCATACATTTGCGTTTAGCGGAGATGTTGCATTAGGCATATGACTGTGACTAAATTTGGACTCACCTATCTTGCCAAACTTTGAATGTGCCAGCTTTTGCAAATAATTCAAAGATTGAGGCCCTCTCAAGACAAATGCCATCCTGTCTGGTGTGTATTCAGAAGCAAAGAAAGTGCTCAACTGTGAATGTGTGTTACCATTTTGTGTACTACTTGTCAATGATTCAAAGTTGCCAGTCGAGAACCTTGAGAATGGGTGCTTGGAATTTGCCAACAGCTTATACCCCTGAAAAGCTAATCGGTGCCTTTTAGTTTTGTTAAGCGTGTGCTCGTTATCCACAGCATATATCTCACGATTAGAGTAGCTGGATTCGAAGTTGGGATTCTTGAAGTTAGATGTGAAAATATCCAATATGTTCTCGAAATCAGACTGGTTTTTTGAGGAGGCGGTGATGGGAATACTAAAGTAAAAGCTTGTAGTTTCATTGGTTGTCAATGCATTTCGAGTTCCTCCTGCATAGTGCACGGCATTTCTGTATGCATCAATCTTGGGAAAGTCTTTAGAGCTAAGTGAGATCATGTGCTCACACAAATGTGCCAAACCAGGGACATCATCGGGGTTTGCATGGTGTCCCGTGGCCACTGTCAAGCAGCAAGATGCCAAGTCTTCTGACGGATCTGCTATAACAAAGCCACGAATTCCGTTAGGAAGTTCTATCAGATTATAGCTTCTCTGTTCACAAGAATACGGCACAGCAAAGAGCTGCCGATGAACTGAAGGTGCCTCGGACATCGCTGAATTGCAAGAATAGTAGCCAACAAAGAAGCCTGTACAAAAATCTACACAGGGAGCTCTTTGAAACCAAGACAAAACATTCAAAGGTGCTGCTGTGCTTTCTTATATCCTCCTTGCTCCCAACTCCGAAGCACCCTCCACAATCATGGTGCAGAAACTCCGATTTCCTCTTTCGGATGCCTCAATGACATAATTTCTTACATGGCTTACATAATCCAAAGCTAACGTAAGCATGCTGCGCCACATCATTGCCGAACTGCGAATGTGGCGGTGCAGAATTAGGAACGCCTTCTCTCGTTATGAGAGGAAAGTAGGCAGAACGAAGAGAGAAAGAGAGAGAGGCTCTCTCACAATAGCGAAGATAAGATGGCACGAAATGACGGTTCTCATGGCCCTCAAGGCCAGCGGTTTTGGAGGAAAATAGGAGCTATTAGTACGGGATACACGCAGACGTACACACCGATTGTCTGCAAATAGTGGTACTCTCTACACAGACCATACTCTGCTCTTCCGGTTGATTCCTGCTACACACGCATTTTCCTACGATTGATATTAGTATCCGCATAAAGAAATGTCTGCTTCTTCACAAATACCCGTTAAATTGGTCTTGCTCGGCGAAGCGGCCGTGGGCAAGTCTTCTCTAGTTTTGAGATTTGTGTCAAATGACTTCCAGGAAAACAAGGAGCCGACCATTGGTGCCGCTTTCCTAACCCAGAGATGTACTATCGGAGACAAGACCATCAAGTTCGAGATATGGGACACTGCAGGCCAAGAGCGTTTTGCAAACTTGGCACACCTATACTACAGAAACGCCCAAGCTGCGTTGGTTGTCTACGACGTGACCAAACCAGCAAGTTTTATCAAGGCCAGACATTGGATGAAAGAGTTGAAGGAGCAATCGACAAAGAGCATTGTGGTTGCCTTGGTGGGTAACAAGTTCGATTTGATTCTGGACGAAGAGACGGGAGAAGAAATCGAAGGCGCAAGGAAGGTGTCTGTGGAAGAGGGCAAAACTTTGGCTGAAGACGAAGGCGCTGTATTTTTTGAGACATCTGCTAAAACGGCTTACAACGTTAACGAAGTTTTCATGTTTATCGGCGAAAAACTCTTGGAGAACTTAGAGAAGGCCCAACCAGAAGAAGCACAGTCACAGACACAAAACAACAGAATAGATCTAACAGCAGCACCACAGCACGATGTAAATGAGAACGCTTGCTCGTGTTGAATGTGAGTTTCTTCGCTGTTTAGAATTTTCTTATCGAATTCCCATTTTTTCTCTTCTTTTCCCTTCTTGTTCCTCTGGCTCCTCTTCTGTTTTCTTGTGTCCATTTTCTTCTTACACCAATATTTTGTTTTTGAGTTTTGTCCCTTCTTATAAATTGTGCTTTATAGCTCTGACCTTAAATAGCAGTATGTATACATGCAGAATGATGTATAACGCGGTTGATAATTTTCTACACTGATTCGTCAAGTATGAAATGAATCGCCTTTATATCAAACACGAGAGAGACATATATTTATATACATAACCAAACATTACAGCATTATCATTATAGCTTCGAGCGGACGTTTTCATCTAAACCTCCGGCAGTGGCGGCTCTGTTGATCTCCAACATTCCGTTAGCCGATCCAGTGATCTTCTCATGATCGTCAAAAAAGACAACAGTAACTGTCAAATCATCTCTGTACCGTCTACTCAACGGGGATGGAATACTTACCAGCAGATTGACATCGTCCTTCTTCCCTCCATTACTCAACGCGTTACGAATCAAATGTGTTGCAACGTTTTCGTCTTCCAGCAGATAGCCAGTCATGTTGCTCGTTCTTCTGTATCTTTGCTTTGGGTTACCAGCCTTATCAGAAACATCAACAACTTCCGGTAATTTTTTATCTTTAGAACTCGTCCATACTGAGCTGAATATGCCCCTCTTCGGCTTTACCATTTTCTTGGATTCCATCCATTTTACCACTAGACCAACAATCTCTTCATTGGATAACATTTCGTAAAGACCATCCGATGCCATGACCATAAAGTCATTCTTGGTTGGATTGACTTCATGTGTGGTTATGATTGGTTCAGCAGTGACATAAGGAGGGGTCTTCAAGTTTGCAGGTGACTGGCGTCCGAAAAACTGATTGTATACTTTGGCTTGCATATCCTTTGCCCACTTATAACGTGCGTCACCGAATGCTCTAGATGGCTCTAACGATCCTAAAATACGCCCATTACGTACAACATTCGGTTCATTAGGATGCTCACTCAATAACTTGGCAACTTCTGTTGGATTGGAACCTGTCTGATCGACGGATAACACCTCAACCGTCCAGTTGTGACTTTCTTCATTCAGAGACCCAAGCAAAGCTCTTGAATCGCCTGTGACTGCCACTTTCAATATCTTACTATGCGTATCATAGAAAGACATCAATGCACACGAACCTGATAATGCAGGCATAAGCAGCTCTGCTGCTGCATTCTTATTGGACGAGTCAAGAAGTTTCTGAACATTTTTGTTGACAATCTCATCGTCTAGCTTGACAAATCCCTGCTTGATTGCCTTGTCAATGACCTCGTTGGATGGTATAAGACGAAGATTTTTCTCGCTCACTTTATAAGCCCCATTCAGCTCGGAGATCACATAGTCAATCAAGTTGTCTCTTAAATAAGCAGAGGTGTTCCACCCTGCATGACCGTCAAACACGGTCCAGAAATGCCAATCGGCCTCCACCTTTTCATTGTTGCTGTAAACATCTTGGACCGGCACTTGGACTATTTTCTCAGCACGATCGTCCTCAATCGGATTGTTACTTGGCAATTGGGAAATATCGTATCTGTACACACCTTTACCTCTGTTAACATAGTAACTCTCTTCGTACTGTCTCAATCTCTTGTTCACCTCTTTGTCGGTGAAAACAGGGATCCCTTGCTTGTGTTGCTGGGCCGAAGGACCTCCAGAGTTGAGAGAGTTGGTTGTGGTTGTAGAGAAAAAGTGCTGCTCTCCCGGGGTCTTAGCGTTGGAACTAAATGGGTTGGTGATAGTTGACATACTTGCACCGTTAGAATCTGCACGCAGGGCATTGTTGGTCATTGCGTAGTACGAAACACCAAGAATTAATCCCGAAAACAAGGCAATATTGACCCCTCTACGCATGTGTGAATAAACGACGGGTCTCTTCAGAGTATGGATTGAACAAGTCAGAATATTTGAGCCGAAATAGTTTCCTCTTTCCAAAGATAGTCTACCCTTTACGGAATGTGACAAAGAGCTGTGTTGTTTCTTACCGATCTTCAGCATATTGCTACTAGCAGTGAGAAACAATGTGCACTAGAGCCAATCAATTTGCTTTCTCTGTCCGGCTGCCGTCCTGTATCAGCAAAGATGAAACTGGTTTGCCAGGGGCAAAGGCAACGGAGAGATCTTCTGTGACGTTATGGCTGGTCTCCTTAAACAAGTAGCCGGCCTCTCTCTCTGCCCCCCGGCCCTCTTGCTGGCAACCGCGGTGCACTGTTGTGGCCGTTCTCAGATGTCGGAAGAGGACAAAAATTTTTCACTCCTCAGGCATGGATTGAAAAGAACGACTGTGGGCCAGAAAAACGAAAGAAGCCGTAGGCCCCCTTTGAAAAGCACAATTACATCAAGTTCCATCTTGGATAAGTAAAGCATGCCTCCAAAGAAGAACGGCGGTAAGAACCAGCAAAAAGAGCTTGAAAAAAAGGCCAAACAGAAGTCTAAAGCCAAGAATGCAGACGACAAAACGTTTGGTCTCAAGAACAAAAATAAGTCCAAAAAGGTCCAGGAATTTATTACGCAGGTAAAAGCTGGTGTTCCTCCGGACCTCAAGAAACAACAAGAATTGGCAAAACGGCGTGCCGCAGAAAAGAAGGCTGCAGACGAGGCTAAGAAGGAGGCATTGAAGCTTCTTCAAGGTTCTGTCGGCACCCAAAAAGTGCCTTTTGGAGTGGATCCAAAGAGTATATTGTGTGAGTTCTTCAAGCTCGGTACGTGTACAAGAGGGAAGAATTGTAAGTTCAGCCATGATATGAATATAGCCAGAAAATCGGCCAAGAGAGACTTGTATACCGACGACAAGGACGATAAAGAAGATAAACTTGCAGACACGATGGACAACTGGGACGAAGAAAAACTTCGGTCTGTTATCTCGTCTAAGCACGGTAACCCTAAAACCACCACAGACAAAGTGTGTAAGTTTTTTATCCAGGCAGTCGAGGACGGGAAGTATGGATGGTTTTGGGTTTGTCCTAACAGTGATCCAAAGAACAAAGTGGAATGTAAATACAGACATTCGCTTCCTCCTGGATTTGTTTTGAAAACGAAGGAACAACGAAGATTGGAGAAGTTGGCTATAGAAAACCAACCGAAGATAACACTTGAGGAGTTCATTGAAACGGAGAGAGATAAACTTCCAAAAGGAAATCTCACTCCTATCAACCCTGAAACCTTTGCCAAATGGAAGAAAGAACACAGACAGAAAAGACTCAACATGCAGACAAAGGATAAACCCCAACTCACCGGACGGGAAATTGTTCTTAAGAGATTCGAAGACAAGTTCCTCAGAGAAGAAGAAATTGGAGCTGATTACGGTACCGAAATTGATATGTCTCAATTCAAGAAAGCAGTTGAGGATATTCAAGATGAGAACGAACCAAAGGTCAAAGATTATGGTGATGGTACTGGTGCCTTTGCTGATGCTAATAGGATAGACTGACTGTTTGTACATGAATAGTGAAAAGTATGTTAGATTGATGGGGAATGATGTATCATTCGACACGAAGAGTGTGGATTCTTTGCCGGGTTAGGTTTCAATTTCGATGAGACCGAAATGAACTTGTGGAATATTGACTTTAGATTTTTTATATTTTACATTTGTGAAGTTTGATTGTCTTCTCATATACTTTAGAGGAGAAGACTACTTACAAGCCATAAACAATATATAACTAATCAATAATACCATAAATAACCGCTTCAAACCAATACATTCTCTCTCGGTTGCAAAGCCTCTATAAATTTTTCAGTTGTTAATCCAGTAAAACAACTATAACTATGAGATATAAAACTAGGTGCATCACTTCAATTCATAAGTGATTAATTTTTCACTGTCATCACGAACACTTTGAACATCCTCCCAAAACTTTACTTGAATATGTTCCGGGACCTCCTCAATAATTCTTCTGACCTTTTGTTTCCATAATCCATACTTCTTGTCTTCCACCAAAATTCCATTAGCATCCAAGGTTTCACCATCAAATTCATCATCAGAGAATTCCATATAATCATCACAGTCGACATCAGCCATCAGAGGCTCTTTAGGGGAGATATCGGTTGCTTGATTAAGGGCTTGGCCAGTTTTTGGCGAAACAACTCCGTCAATTTTTAAGATTTTCGTACCCCTTAATTTGACAGGTTTTCTCGGGACAATAGGCGCTAGCTTCTTTACTTTCGTTATGTTGACTGCAGTGTTTATGGTATTTTTGGCCAGATCAATGCTAGATCTACGCCTAGAATGCTTTGGACCAGCAGTATTTTGCCCCTCATTTGCTGCTTTCGTATTGTTGACCCAAGACTTTGATGCAACGGAAAATTCGTAATCCGAATCGTCTGAATCAATTCCTGTAGGATTGCGCAAGAAATTATCCACTTTCAATTTCCTGGTTGGAGCTCGCTTGGTATTTCTTTGAGCTATCATTTTCCTCAATTCTTTTAAAACTTTAGCATCATTTCCTAAAGAACTGAGAGATGTTGGGACCACACGTAAATAAATCGCCAATATCTGAGGGGCATACCTAGGGATTAATGACAAGTATGCTTCTAGATCCTGTTCACCTGTATCACCAACTAAAACAAACTTTCGTTCAGGAAAATCTTCTAACAAGGTGACAAGAGAAGGACGTTTACGTTCTGCACTTGGTTGAGTAAAAGATGCTAACAGATTCCCACTATACTGACGTAAGTGAATAGAGGAAACGGGAAACTCAAAGTATGACATGAACCCTTGAACAACATTGAAAACTTGCCAAGGAGAGTTTGAAACATAATGAATGGGACACTTGTAAACATCATGTAGCTCCTTAAACCATTCTGCAACTCCCGTAACCTCACAGCTTGAATATGGTTTGGAAAAAATATTTCGAAAAACTTCTCTTTTATCCCCCAAAACTCCCGTTAATCGAATAGTATCATCAATATCAGTAATAACACTGACCCCCCTTGCCTCTATTATTTCCAAAGTCGTTGTTTGTAAGATAGAGGGATCGATTGCTGAAGATGCTGCTACATAGCTTGGCTTATATGGTGTCACAATAGAAACATCAAAGATTCCAAAATTATCTGTTGTTAATTTGGCACCCGAAAGTTGATCTACCGGTTCTTCTGATCCAATGGTTATATTCAGTGACGTTCCGGGTATAGTTTTAGCCAATATACCTTCCATCCTGGTTTTGACTGTATCATTGGGCAGCGTAACACTACTGGAAGAAATAGAAGAATCATCATCTTTGTATTTATAGTTGTCCTGATTTGTTATGGCATCTTGCAAGTCATTCTCAAATTGAGATTGGTCCACACTGTTTGCATCATTCAACTTTGAGATTCGTCGTGCCATACTTAATAGAAAACGATTCTTCCTGGAAACTATTCCTGTAGCCGTTACAATTCCCTTCACTCGTGTAACATACTCGCCATTATCATGTTTGCAATAATTCGGATATAGTGTGATATGTGTGTTTTCGGGCAACGCATCAACAAACTCATTCAACGAATTAGGAGTGGCTCCTTGATTGTTGAAAACAGAACTGGTTTCCTGGTAAATGGATCTGACATAAGGAGATTCCTTTGTAGTTTTATAGGCTCCCATTATCTTATTCATTATGAAGGACGAAACGCTTTCGTCGTTGTACTCTGAATGATTGTAATTCCCGCTCATTTTATTACGAACACTTTTGTTGTAGCTATTCAATATCCGCTGATAATGTTTTTGTTGCTCCTCTTTATCAAGCAAAAAGAAAAAGATCTTATCCTTACTAGTGCTTTTACGCAGAAACTTAGCTAGGTATTTGTAAAAATGGTATGTATGACGCAAAAATGAACGGTAGCTGGATAACTTTCCCTTGTGGAAAGTCGATAGTATACGGTGTGAAACCTTCAAAATCGTTGATGGTTATATTATTTCCTTTTCAGTTTTGCAGAGAGTTCAACCGTTTTTTGACAATAGATCAGAAGAATGCGGGTGTACTTTCAATTCTAACAGGTCAGATATTATGCCTCAACCCTTCTTTCCCTATCACGGTCAATTGCTAATTGAGCAAGGGCAAAAGTTTCACAATGGCGTTGTGAGGTAGCAAACGTAGCAGGCTGGCACAGATTAGCAGACGGAACAAATTATTGAGATTGTCCCAATGGGTAATTAGAACACAGTAGAGGTCAATTATTCACGCAGCTAACCAGCTCCATAGGATCCGCTTTCCTGAATTATTTGTTAGTGGCGAGGAAGGAAAAAAGCAAGGCTGTAGAAACGTGCCTCAACAATGACATGCTTGAGAGATGAAGGGAAAGTAAAATTAGATTCCTGCTAGTGTACAAAGTATTAAAGAAGTCTATCTATCTATCTATCTATCTATCTATCCATGCAAATGCTCTGTGAATGGTGAAAAGTCTTTTCACATATCCATCGTCTTTTTGATGCAGTAGCACACGACGATGGGCATAGAAATCACCAGGACTACATACTGTAGGGCCAAGTATAGGCCGAAACAGTTCAAGGGTGAGCAAGTCTTCACGCCCGGACGCATTGCACCTGCTGTCAAATAGATCTGGACTGTAGCGCTTGGTAGGGCGAATTCCATCGAACAGACAAACAACGCCATGGGGTCGGTCAACCAGTGGGCGTTCTTGAATCTTGTTATAAGGGCTGCGCCTATAATAGGCAAGATGGCCAATCTGAAAACCGTGTGGCAAACTGCTGACTTCCAGAAACCTTTCGGAATATCGCCGAACTCCAATCTGGCAAGTACAGAGCCAATCAACAACAAACCTAAGGGGACGCAGGGATACCCTAGATATTCAGCATACATCAAAATGAACGATAATGCGGGTTCATTGTCAGGAGCGTTTGCAACCTGGACAGTTCCTGTGTTAACAAAAAGGGCTTTCACCCAAGGTATTAGGGCTATAGTGATCGACACAACGAGAGAGACTGAATTGGGCTTTTTGAAGTTTTGTAGAAAGAAGATCACGTAGTGTAGATGGTACTTTTTGATAAATGATATGTCGGAGCCTGCTTCTTCGACATCTTTCATGGTCAAGTTTGTTTCTGTTATGATTTTCATGGCCTTGGTCATCTTCTGGTTGTAAGGCTCCACGCGGGAGTATTCCCGGATAAGCTCCTGATTCAAGGACATCACGTCGTCGATGTGGTCTGGGGCATCAACATCTTGGGTCATGTTTCTGGCAGAGGGGATTCGTGCTATAGCACTAGCTCTGGAAGTAGTTCTGCTCAGCTGCGATATTTTGGATGCCACCAGTGTCAAGGGCCGTGGGTTCAAGTTGTTGCTGAGACTTCTTTTGCGCTGTTGCTGGTCATGCTGCCGTGGTGGCTGCTGTTGTTGCTGGTTGTAGCTGGAAGCGACAGAGGAGGTTGGCGATATGGGGCTTTCAGATGAGAACGAAGTGATAGTTGTTGGAGTGTACAGATTTGGCATGTTAGAATCGTCAATGTTTACTGTGTCTTCGTAGTCGTCGTCGTCATCTCCTCCACTGCCGCCAGCGTTGTCGTTGTTGGAGAAGGCCTGATGAGCTTGGCCAGCAGCAGTTTTTTTTCTGTGGCTGCTGTGGTGCTCGAGGCGTCAACACCGGTATTGACCGAGCTGGCGTCGTTTTTCTCGATGTCTGTGGAGTCGTCGGCGGCGGACTTGTAGTACTTGTCTGTGTAGTTGAAGTCCCACTCGACCAACTGGAAGAGCCCGCAGTTGAACTGGGTCACGACGTACATGGCGAGCCAGATGATGACGTAGGCAGTACCCTTGTTCTGCTGCGCGGTGGAGAAGACGGAGACGGCCTGGATGTATGCAATGGGCAAGTCGGAGACGTTCTGCATGATGCCGGCGAGCAAAGCGCCGCCGACCCACCGGTTCTTCGGGTCCTTCGGGACGGGGGTGAACTTCACGACAAAGAACGCCACGCAGGCGTTGATGGTGTACATGATGAAGGCGGCGAAGCAGATGACGCCGATGGTCTTGATATCGGAGATCGAGATGTAGGACACGATTTTGTCAAATACCAACGCCGGCATGAACATCATCAGCACCATGTCCGAGCACGCGCGGGCGGCGGTGACTCCGAAAAGGCCCTTCCTGGTGAGGAAGAAGCCTGTGCCGATGATCATGTACATCCGGATGATGGGCTTCACCGCTGCGTAGATGATTTCTCCCAACGGAGCGCCTGCCATTGGTGGGGATGTGAGTGTGAGTGTGAGTGTGTGTGTGTGTGTGTGTGTGCGGGGTATGTGTCTGGCTGTGTCTTGTGGGGTAGTAAAGGGCGGAATGAACGACCTGTTCGATTCGAGTCTAACCTGTTATACTAGCGGCAGAAATCTGTGGTGCATCCAGATGAGCCCTGTGCTTCTGCGTGGCCGTTTCTGTGCTTTTTCGTTTCTGTGCTGCTACCGCACAAGTGTTCTTCCGACAAATCTCCAACCTGGCAATCCACACCTGTTTCCGCAAAGAGAACAAGCTAACCACAGCAACGCTTCCGTCAACGGGGTGCACACGCCCTGCTTATATATCTTACTGTTTCTGCCCGTCACCCCGTTCTGCCTGCCGGTGCCCGAGATAACAATGTCTGTCGCTCCGACAAGAGCTCCCCCGGCAGGGGCGACACGCCCGCACCGGCCAACGGCCGGCCCCCCACGCCGGCGGTAGTCACGGCGTGGGGGGAAAAACCGCCGGCGTGGGGGAGAACCGGGAGGTTGCGGGCGGGAAGCGAAGAACGCTCTCCGGAGTAAGGGAGAGGAGGTGGGTATCCGCGCTGACATAAGCGAGGAGCCAGGGGCGCAGGGGAATATGGAGGACATGAATGGCGGGGCAAGGAGTTTCTCAATCGGGAAGGTGTCGAGATGCTCAGCTGGAGTACAGAAGGGTTGAAAAAGTGGCTCATCGCCATGAGCTGGCAATGCTCTTCTCTTCTGTTCAGGGTCCAGGATGTTTTACGGTGCAAGTGGCAGACATGGTCAAGGCAGCACTACGGGAACGGGAGAACAGCAGCACTAGCGGGAACCTGGGACACGGGCGACGGCACGTGGCGGTGCATCTCAACAGTCGGCGGGTGCTTGGACAGACACAGAAGGTGTTGACAGGGCTTCTCGGCAAGGTGGCGGTGGCAACAGCAGCCACAGCGACGTTCAAACAGGTCGGAGGCACGCTGGAGGCGTGGATGCTGCTCATTGAGTTCGGCACGGAGGAGGAGGAGCTCGTGGGGTCGGTAAGTAACGCTGCGTAACGCGAGGCAGGCAAGGCCAGGTAGCACAGCACAGCACAGCACAGCACAGCACAGCACAGCACAGCACAGCACAGCACAGCATACTAACAGCTCTTTCTATCCAGGCGTTGGCGGAACTGCATGACCAGCGACACTTCCTCGACATCGTCGTGCCCACGGAAAGGGTTCCGCACGTGCAGGCGAGTCCCGGCCTGGAGGTCCTCCAGGCCAACCGCTTCTACCACCACCTGCTCCCCGGGACCTTGTTGCGGGTAGCACGCGCATCGCAGACCGAGCACAAGGAGAACATCGACCCCGGCAGGGCGGCGGCACAGCTGTCTGCAACCGCGGCTGGCTTTCTTGTGTTGTGCCACCAATTCGCTCTCTTCAAGGACTGTTTCGCAGCAATTGAGCACATGCGTCCGCCAGACAGCTCGTCCGTGGTGCCGTACGACGTCGAGTTCTGGCACCGGCGCCAGGACCCACTGCCGCTCGCTGCGGTCAGCACCGAGATCAAACCAGCCGTACTGCACAAGAAGCTCGTGCTCCCCTCCCAGGCAGTCACGTTCATGATCGGCAAACGCGGGAAGTCCATCGAGCAGATCCGGCAGCAGACGTCGGCGGTGATCAAGATCCACGAGACGGGTCCAACTAGCACCGACATGGCGCTGGAGCAGACCCAGCTCTTCGGCTCGTCGCACTCGTTGCAACTCGTCTCCATCCACGGCTCCCAGTCCGATGTCGACCACACACAACTCCTTATCGAGGAAAAACTGAGATTGTGGAAGAAACAACAGCTGCTCCTTTATCAGTAGACCTGATTAGATACCGGCTAGGACCACCACCCACATACCCCCTCGCTCCTCTCCACACATCTCCCGTGTACCCGGGTCCCGCATTTGTGTCCCGACCCCACGCAGCTTTTTTTCCCAGCGTAGAGGGATGAAAAAAAAAACTAACTATGAAACTTCTGAAAAATTTTGGAAAATGGAAAATTAAAAAAATTTTCACTGGTCTCTGCGAGGTTGGCTTGGGTTTGGATTGGTTTGGGCGAAGTGCAAGCTCAACGTTTTCTTCCAGTTCTTGCTCACTTTTTAAGATTCTTCTGCTTTTGCTCTTTTCCATTTCTTAGAACCCCTTCTTGTCCTTCTCTCTCCTCTCCCTTGGCAAGAAACTATCCCTCTAACTAGATATGTCTGAAGGTACTTACGCTGGTGCAATTGGTATTGATTTAGGTACTACCTACTCATGTGTTGCTGTCTACGACAACACCACTGGTGTTGAAATTATTGCTAACGAACAAGGTAACAGAGTTACCCCATCTTTCGTTGCTTTCACCCCAGAAGAAAGATTGATTGGTGATGCTGCTAAGAACCAAGCTGCTTTGAACCCACAAAACACCGTCTTCGACGCCAAGAGATTGATTGGTAGAGCTTTCAGCGAAGAATCCGTCCAAAAGGATATCAAGACCTGGCCATTCAAGGTTGTCGACGACAACGGAAACCCAAAGATTGAAGTCTCTTACTTAGGTGAAGAAAAGACTTTCTCTCCACAAGAAATCTCCTCCATGGTCTTGACCAAGATGAAGGAAATTGCTGAAGCTAAATTAGGCCAAACTGTTGACAAGGCTGTTGTCACTGTTCCAGCTTATTTCAATGACTCCCAGAGACAAGCCACCAAGGATGCTGGTTCCATTGCAGGCTTGAACGTTTTGAGAATCATCAACGAACCAACCGCTGCTGCAATTGCTTACGGTTTAGGTGCAGGTAAATCCGAAACCGAAAAACACATTTTGATTTTCGACTTGGGTGGTGGTACTTTCGATGTCTCCCTTTTGAACATCGCTGGTGGTGTTTTCACCGTCAAGGCAACCTCTGGTGATACTCACTTGGGTGGTCAAGATTTCGATACCAACTTATTGGAACATTTCAAGAAGGAATTCCAAAAGAAGACCGGTTTGGACATCTCCAACGACGCTAGAGCTTTGAGAAGATTAAGAACTGCTTGTGAAAGAGCAAAGAGAACTTTGTCTTCTGTTGCTCAAACTACTGTTGAAGTCGACTCCTTATTCGATGGTGAAGACTTCTCTGCTAACATCACCAGAGCTAGATTCGAAGACTTGAACTCCGCTTTGTTCAAATCTACCTTGACTCCAGTTGAACAAGTCATGAAGGACTCTGGTCTTGACAAGGCTAAGATTGACGAAGTTGTCTTAGTTGGTGGTTCTACCAGAATTCCAAAGGTCCAAAAGATGTTGTCTGACTTCTTCGATGGTAAGCAATTAGAAAAGTCTATCAACCCAGATGAAGCTGTTGCTTTCGGTGCTGCTGTCCAAGGTGCTATCTTGACCGGTCAATCCACCTCCGACGAGACCAAGGACTTGTTATTGTTGGATGTTATTCCATTATCCCTTGGTGTTGCTATGCAAGGTAACGTTTTCGCTCCAGTTGTTCCAAGAAACACCACTGTTCCAACCATCAAGAGAAGAACCTTCACCACTGTTGCTGACCACCAAACCACTGTCCAATTCCCAGTCTACCAAGGTGAGAGAGTCAACTGTACCGAAAACACCTTGTTGGGTGAATTCGACTTGAAGGGTGTCCCACCAATGCCAGCTGGTGAACCAGTCTTGGAAGCCATCTTTGAAATCGATGCCAATGGTATCTTGAAGGTCACTGCTCTGGAAAAGTCCACTGGTAAGTCCGCCAACATCACCATCTCCAACTCCATCGGTAGATTATCTTCCGACGATATCCAAAAGATGATTGACGACGCTGACAAGTTCAAGAAGTCCGACGAAGAATTCTCCAAGAAGCACGAAGCCAAGCAAAAACTTGAAGCTTACGTTACCTCCATCGAAGGTACCGTCACCGACCCAGTCTTGTCCGCTAAAATCAAGAAGGGTTCTAAGGCTAAGATCGAATCTGCTTTGTCTGACGCTTTAGCTGCTCTTGAAATCGAAGATTCCTCTGCTGATGACTTGAGAAAGGCTGAATTAGCTTTGAAGAGAGTCGTCACCAAGGCCATGGCCACTCGTTAAGGAGGGGGTATATTGTTAAAACACTCACGTCTCATAGTATGCATGCTCTCCATGTAAATACATATGGCTAATATATCTATTTTATAATATATACTACACACACAAAATATATAGTTTAGTTCTGTCTATTTAATCATCGTTCAAATCTCTATTTCTTCTTTCTAGCTCTAACCCAATCGCCATCTCATCGCCATCTCATCTCCCTCTCCATCTCCATCTCCACCTCCATGCCTCTTAATTAAGCTTAAAGACCCCCATTCCACGCGATGGCCGGGCCCCAGTTCCTTTGCCCCTGCCAGCGACTGATTTTTGGTTTTCTCCACACCATCGGACTGATTCGTGATCTTCTCTTTGAAGACCATTTTTTTCTTCGGGACACGGATCGACCGCCCCCATCGTGCAGAGCAGACGTCTCAGACAGAGATTTCTTGACATAGAGAAAGCCCCAGGCAATGATAGGCGTACTTTTGTGGTGTGTGGTGTGGCTTTGCACTCTCGGAGCAGAGGCAGCAGCAACTACCCACGAGTTCTACTATAAGGTGCAGTACGTGCTAGCCAATCCGGATGGAGTGTACGAAAAACAGGTCATATCGTTCAACGGAACGTGGCCCCTCCCGACCATTGAGGTGAACAAGGGTGACAGGGTCAAGTTGCATCTCATCAATGGTTTGGAGGATGCTACAACGTCCCTCCACTTCCATGGGTTGTTCATGAAGGGCGTAGGATACATGGACGGTCCTGTTGGCGTCACGCAATGTCCGATAAGTCCCGGCGATTCTATGCTTTACGACTTCGAGGTTGACCAGTCGGGCACCTACTGGTATCACAGTCACAGTGGATCACAGTACAGTGACGGGCTTAGAGGACTGTTTATCATCCATGACGAGGAACAAGAGGCCAAATACGCTTTCGACAAACAGCTGTCATGGAGTATTAGCGACTGGTACCACCTTCCAAGCGCAGAGCTTGTCAAGAAGCAATTGACAAGATACAACCCAACTGGTGCAGAGCCAATTCCGCAGAACTTGATTTTCAATGACTCCAGGAATGTCACTATCAACATTGACTATGACACGAAATACTTGATCCGGATTGCCAACATCGGTATCATGGTGTCGCAGTTTTTCTCCATTCCTGGCTATGAGTTCGAGATTGTCGAGGTCGACGGAGTCTACACAGAGCCAAAGAAGGCCAAGATGGCATACCTTACGGTTGGCCAGAGAATGAGCATCTTGTTGAAGACCAGACCGAAGTCCGATGTCGACTCCAACATTATTATCTTCACCTCCATGGATCGCCCGATGCTCGATACCATTCCGGTTGATTTGGAACTCAATTCGATCAATTACTTGGTCTATGACAAAGCATTACCGATGCCAAAACCTCCAAGCTGGATCAACGACCAAGACTCCTTTAAGCCGTTCAATGATCTTGAATTAGTGCCATCAAGCCATACTCCATTATTACCCGAGCCTGATCATAGAATAAATTTATTGCTGCACATGGAAAATTTGGGCGACGGCGTAAACTATGCTTTCTTCAATAACTATACCTACGTGGCACCAAAAGTTCCAACATTACTCACGGCCTTGAGTGCACCAGCCAGTTTAGTTAACGATGCCCGAATTTACGGATCGAATACAAACAGCTTTGTTTTGAAAAAGGACGAGGTAGTCGAGATAGTGATAAACAATGAAGACGACAACAAGCACCCGATGCATTTGCATGGACATCAGTTTCAAATACTTGCACGCTCAAAGGACTTTGAGGAACCTGTACATTATGATCCTGACAAGCAGGCTTCATTTGCTGAGTTCCCAATCATGCGAGATACGGTCTACGTGGAAGGCAATGGGTACTTGGCCATCCGCTTTGTGGCTAACAACCCAGGAGTGTGGTTCTTCCACTGCCACTTGGATTTCCACTTGGAACAAGGTCTTGCTGTAACCCTGGTGGAGGCGCCGGATTACCTTGACAAATACATCCCCGATGATCACATAGAGACGTGCGTGCGCTCAAACATGCCAACAAAGGGTAATGCTGCCGGCAATGCCCATGATTTCTTGAACCTACATGGCGAATTTGTACAGCCTGCACCACTTCCAGAGGGATTCACACCGAAAGGTTACGTTGCGCTTTTTGCTTGCACAGCTGCTGCCCTATATGGTATTTGGTCTATCTATGTTTTTGGAATGAACGATATTTCGGTAACAGAGGCGGGTAAAATAAACAATGAGAAGCGTGTCATGCAGAAGTATATTGAGATCTTAGAGCGTTTGAAGATGAAGTCAGTGGAAAGCCAGTCAGAAGAGACATCTGCTGACATTGAAAAGATGTTGAAACAAGTTATCGCCCTCAACAACAAGCTATCGCAGCTTTAACACAGCACAAATCTTACAACAAAATTACTTGCTATGTGTGCTACATAAAATTAATGGATAACTCAATATATATATATTATGTAGATCTTGCTAATCGATATAACATACGCAGAGATCAACAAAAATAGGCATTTTTATATCTCACCTAACAGCATCAGTGGCCATGGGAATGACCGTGGTCATGGCTATGAGAATGAGAGTGTTCGCTATCGTGCGAGTGGGTGTGGCCGTGGCTGTGCTCCACATCATCATCATCTTCTGCATCGTCAGCATCCTCATCTTCATCACCACTGGAGCTGAAATCGTTCTCATTGACACCCGAGAAATCGCCAAATTGGCTAGGTCCACTCTTGTCTAGACCTGCGTCACCGGCACCGCCAAACTGCTTGGCGAGTTCGGAGAAGTCCATGTTGTTCTGAGCTAAGCCTTGAAGGTCGTCCATACCACCCATGCCACCCATGCCACCCATACCACCCATAGCGTCTAGCGCCTCATCTGGCTTTTCGTCCTGTTCATCCTCGTCAACCCACTTGTCAAAGTCGGTACGTATGTTTCTATACTTGACCTTGTCCTTGGTCAACCGAGGCCAGTACTCCTCGTCCAAGTCCTTCTTGACAAGAACAAGGAAAATATGGGAACCAGTGGTGGTCTGGCGAATCGAAGATTCGTCGATCTCCTTGAAGAAGTCGATATGGAGTGCATACTCTTCTTCCTCAGTGGTCGTGCTCTTTGCTTTCAAGTCCAACGACGAGGAGGTGATGTTAAGAGCCAAAGAGGATGTCTCTGGGTCCTTCAAATTTATCGTGAGATAGACCACGTTACGCAATGGGTCGGAATTGCTGGATCTTTGTGCCCATAAAACTGTACCATGCTAGTGCCATGTTCTCGACAACTCACCGTGTTAGTATTTCACGCCTTCTATCGGGGACAACGCCTCAATTCAATCCTACAGCAAACATACCTTCTGGTGCAATTGGTGCCATCTTTGTGCTATATGTATCTTAAGTCTGGTTACTGCTCTCTCCTCCTTTTCTTGTCCTGTGCAACGGACGTCTTCCCCTTTCTACGCCACTGAAACGGAGATTTCTTCTTTTATACAAGGTCCGTCCCCCACTCACCGCCGCGTCTTCTGGAAAAGTCCATGAAATTGTGCCACATGGGCAACATCGACGACCCTAAGCAGGTCTGCTACGTTTCGATCTCTATCGTTTGACATTCTATTCCTTGATGCAGAGTACTTACTTACTTATACAATAGACCGAGGTGGTCGGGGGTCGTAGCGCTGTAGGTTGCGGATGAAACACCCGTTCATTGTCGTCTATTACGCATCCCACGAGGGTAGGCACGCTTCCTGGTCATGATGGTCGATTGGCCTGGAGGAGGGGTACCGTTCTGGGACGACTGGAAGATGGAGGACGGGTCAACGTTACCGGACTGGCCAGTGAAGTTGAAACTTGGGGTACCGGACCTGCTGTTGCCCGCAGAACTGTTTCCGCCGTTGTTCATATTGGTGTTGGGGAAACCTGAGTTGCCCGCGTTACCACCAAACACGTTCCCCATGTTCATCATGTTGTTGGGGCCGCTATTCCCGTTATTTGTCACACCACCAAAAGCACTAGAAACGGAAGGAAACCCGACCGCGTTAGATGCTGCTGGGGCAGCAGAGAAGTTGAATGAAGGAGTTTGTCCTGCTCCAGCTGCACCACTTGCTCCTCCAAAGCCACTCATTGCAGTCTTCGGTGTTTGGTTGAGAGATGGGAACGCATTGTTGTTGATGGAGAAGATTTTGCCCGTAGCCGGCTGCTGGTTTGCAGCACCGGGTGTTGGGCTATTTGAAGGTTGCGAGGCACCAAACGCAGAAGCACCACCACTAGCACCAAAACTGAAACCGTTTGTTCCCGTACTTCCTGTATTGCCAAAAGCACTCTTACCTGCCGTATCAGGTATGCCAGGAGCCCCAAACGTCTTATTAGTGTCGGAGTTGGCATTGCCAAACACGCTCGGCGAGCTAGCGCCCGTGCCGAAAGTAAACCCGGTAGCTGGAGCACCAAACGTACTTTTAACTTCCTCAATCTTCCGGTTGGCAGCGGGTTTAATGCTGGTATTGAACCCAGAAAACCCCCCTGTAGTGTTTGGAGTACTAGGGCCTGCGTTGAAATTGAATCCTGAGCCAGTAGATGAAACAGGAGCAGAAGGAGGTTGTCCATTTTTGGAAACATTAATTAAATCAGTACTGGTGGCGTTTTTGCCAAAATCAAATTTGTTGTCCCCTGAGGTGTTGATGTTTGAGGTTCCATTTGGCTGCTTGTTTTCAGCGTTACCTCCAAGGGAGGCAGCAGAACCGAATGAAGAAACGGGAGTGTTCGCTCCAAAACTGAACTTTGGTTTAGTATGAGCTGAATCTCCGGACGATTTCTCTGCAGTTAATGAAATTGGAGGCATTCCAAAGCTCAACGTCGGCTGTTTTTGTTCATCAACCTTGACAGCACCACCACCGCTTTCCTTGGAATCCATCCCCGAATTTGTCGACGGGGTTCCAAAAGAAAATCCGCTTTTAGTATCTCCTCCTTTACTTCCTGCAGTAAAACCGGGGGTACTGGTGGATTTTAGATCTCCAAAAAGAGGTTTAACTTTATCGTCAACTTGGGTATTTTTAGATCCACCAAATAATGACATTGGCTTTTCTGCTGCTTTTTGGGCACCAGATCCACCAAAATCAAGTTTAGGTCCTGAAGCATTGTTAACGCCATCGAGTGAAAAGTTAGGTGATACACTACTTCCGAAGTTGAACACTGGCTTCGGTGCTGGTTTGGTTTCTGACCCTTCATCCTTTTGATTGTCTGTGGCTTTGCTGTTAGCAGTACCAAACGAAAATGAAGGTTTTCCCGCAGTAGCTGTCGTGCTTCCAAACGAGGATTTACTTGTATCATCAACCTTGGAATTGCCAAAGTTCAATAAAGGGCCTAGCGGAGAAGGATTCGATGCAGATTTTCCAAACTGAAAGCCGCTCGCTACTTTCGGTTCAAGCGATACATCCTGAGGCTTAGAAGGTTGGGAATTTGTAGCAGACGAGAGGTTTTCAGAAACTTGTGGAGCCTTAGGAATTGTGAAAGATGATGATGCAGGAGAGCCAAATGAAAATGCTTTTTTGGATTTGTTAGGTTGATCACTTAAATCAGATGCTGATGGAGCTTTTCTTTTGACAACACGATCCATTGAAGCATCGTTTAAACCATCTTCATCTGGAACATTTTCGATAATAGCTTTTTTAAAACCGTTCTCTGACAAATCTGCAGTTTTGCCGAAATTAAAAGTAGGTGTGCTAGCTTCCTTTTTAGCCTCCACTGGACTTTTCATATTACCAAAAGAGAACACTGGTATTTTCGAGCCAGCGGTTGATTTTGAAGCAGGGATTGGGTTTGTTGGTTCTGACGTTACAGCTTTCGTAGGTGCTGGGGGATTAAAACTAAAGGCAGCTGAAGGCTTTTCGTCAATAGATGTGTCTACCTGCTTAATTGCAGGTACCGCAGCAGTGTCATTAGAACCGAAGATTTTCTTCTCGTTAGAGACAGAACCAAACGATAAAGTCTTTTCGGTGTTGTTTTCATTAGCCTTAGTTTGATTGCCAAGCTTTGGTTCCTCAGCGTTAAAGCTTTTTGCCTTGGTGGGCATCGTGAAATTATCAGCAGGATTCTCAGACGCCGGGAACTTTAACTTTTTCCCAATATCATCGTCAATTGGCTTCACTGGTTGTGATTTCTGTTCTGCACTTTCTATAGCTGTATCATCAACTGTGTCTAACAAGCTTATTCCAAACATACCACTTTTGTTCTGGCGTTCTTTTGGAACATTATGAGCATTCAGGCTTTTACCAATTTTACTGTACTTTTGTCTCATTATACTTTTTGAAACTTTGTTGATGCCAGCACGATTAACATGACGGGTATGTTCCCGCAAATAACTCAAACGGTACCTTCTGTACTTTTCCAACTCCATCATTTTCTTCAATTGAACCAAGTTTGCTCTTTCTAGAGGATCTGGTTGCGATATTATCTGTGGTAGTCCTAGAGACTCAGAATAATCGTCCATGTCCGTATCGTGTTCAGGACTTTCATCAAGGACAATAACAGGATTCTCTTCGACTGGGATGTCTGAGTTTGCATCAGCCACGCTATTACCTTGTTCAATATTGGTAGACTCTGCATTATTCCAGCTGCTGCTGACTTTCTCAGCTCTTTTGGCCGTGTTCTCGTCCACGTTATTAGCACTAGTTTGCCCTTTGATGACGCTGCTCCTGTTTAATTTGTCTGTCAAAACTTCATTCTGCACCTTTAATGAATTATAGTATGCTTCTAATTGTCTCGCAGTAATTGGATTTTGTGAATCTAGAAAAGAGGAATCTGCAATGATAGGATACGGCGTAGAAGTACCATTGTTTATTGGACCATGATCTTTCTCTTTGTTGTTTTTTTCAGTAAGCTTTGAGAGAATGGAGCTTCTGACTTTTCTTAGCTTCGAAAGCATCGGTGATTCTTCTTTCCAGTCGCCCAAGAAAAGCTTTTGCATCAACTTCTCCTAGAGAGTTGATTTTAACTGATGTATGGCTATAGTTCTAAGATACCCCACTACTAGTTGCACACGGTTGAAGAATGTTGCAAAAAAAGTTGAAGCTAGACGAGAAAATCATCGCTTACACGCTTTTTGATATTCGCTTCACTACTGAAAACAAATCAAAAACTACTGGTTGTAGATATATTTGATGCCCCTGCCAGGAGCGCCACTGCACATGACGACTTTGAATCAAGTACAACTAGATGAGCTGCATCTATTAGAGAAAAAATTAGTTCGGAAGTGGGTCTTTTGGGAGGAGGAAGATGATATAACCGTGATAGCGGAACAAAATGAAATAAGAAAGCAATGCGATTCAATTGTAGAGCAGATAGATCAATGTATTGATAACAATCACGCTTCGGAGAAGCTTGTTCTATTCATGGGAAGATTCTATCTGGAAGATAAGTCATTGGCGCCATGGACCTCGACAAAATCCAAGAATATTTCAACTCGATTTTTCCAAAGAATAGTGGCTGATGCTAACATGAAAGAGAAATGCGAATCATTCATAGTGGACAAAATACATAACACTCTACAAGAGATGAAGAGTGCAAACCTTTCATCTGAGGTCAACAGTTCGGGTTACAAGAAAACATCAAAGCTGAAGATTGGAGGAAAGCTAATTGGTAGCACTTATACAAAAATGTTAGATAAAATGGAAAAGTTCAAGAATGACCATCTCACAGAACTGGGGCACTTGCACTTTCTCATCGAAAAAACTGACATGGAAAAGAACTGGCGATATATTCTTCCTTTACTACTTGCATTACTAGATGACACTGACGTCCTCGTGAAACGAGAAGCCGCGTTACTTCTTGATATGATATGCCTCAAGTTGGCCATCATAGAACCTATACCGGCCAATATAATTATAAAGTCTCAAACGATGCCGTTATTCAAAACGGCCATACAACCTTTACTACTTGCTCTCCCTTCTTTGACTCCCGAAACAAAGAGTGTTGAAATTCTTTTACCTGCATATAAGGCTATCTTCGATCTCTTCCAAGTTTCGATCACAGATAAGTTGGAATTCTACAATAGCATGAGTGCTCTACTCAACGATACTTTGTTGCCGTCGATTGGCAAGTGCAAAGATTATGCCCAGGTGTCGCTTGAGCTTACACTGATTCTACAGGAATTTTTACAAAGATGTGGTGATTTTTCCAAGGTTTTAACGAAACAGGTGATTTACACTTTACTAACGGTTCTCATGGACCCTTACATATCCTTTGCCCCTGCTGTTGTTTCTGCTATCCTTTTGGTTATTCAAGAATGCATGGCCAGCAATTCAGCGGAAAGCCGGAAGAGATTCAAATATGACGTCCTGGGTTGCATGGGTATCCTAAAACGTCGGCTTCAAAATAGAGAGAACCACCTCGATGCTAATATAGAGGGTCAAATTGAAGTTCTAGTTAATTGTGTAAATATCTAGCATCTTTACCATGTAATTTATGTAGTGTATAGTATAATAAGGAAGATAAAATCTAATGTGTTGAAAGTGAGGGAACTCTTTAACGCGGCATCATGAATTCTTACAAAAATCGTACGAAGAGTAGCAGTAGTGGGGCATCAGTAAGGGAGTAAACATTTGGGGTCAGCATATAAAGGTTGTGCCCAGCAATGACATCTATCAAACCGTTCCAAGCTACAGATCTCTTCAATTTAACTCCAATCAACTTGGATCCATTGACGGAGAACTTCTATCTATATTTTTATCATCAATACCTATTAACATGGCCGACTCTATCTTATAAATCTGTGAACCAGTCTGGGGAGCCAACAGGATACATGCTAGCCAAGACCGAGGGAAGTGCCAAAGAGTGGCATGCACATATTTCAGCTGTGACTGTGGATCCGAACTACAGGCGTGTCGGACTTGGTTCCTACCTATGTGATCAATTGAAAATTGTGGTAGAGCCTGAGCGTCCTGTACATGCCTGGTTCATCGACTTGTTTGTGAAATGCTCCAATAAAACAGCAATCACACTATACGAAAAGTTGGGTTATAGCGTATTTAGAAGGGTGATAGGATATTATGGTAGTGGTAACGCTCCTATCGACAAGAAGAAAGTAGATGACGATGTGGACGCCTTTGATATGAGGATAAGTCTCCAGCGTGACATAAAGAATGAAACGGTAAGGAAGGACGGCAGGAAAACACACGTTTTACCGGAAGAGGTGTCGTTCTGAGCTAAAAAGCTGAGTTTTTATTTATAGATTTGCCGATAGGTAGAAAGTATATGTATCCAGCTGGATGTCACACTCTATGTGCATTTCCAGATCGAAATCTTTTTATCGACTGCGCCGCAAACAACAATGACTTCAGAGTCATTTCCAAGTTTCCCAATAAATGCTGACTTGGCTCTTCCATCATTGGATTTCAAAGTCTCGACCACTGTTCCTGTTCTCAAATCAAAGCCTCTCAACATACCGTCATCTCCGGGTATCCAAAGTCCAGAGCAGTGTGGTCTACAGAGTATAATTGCGTTAGAGTATTTGTCTTGCGGAGAAAGTGAGTTGAAGTTGGATATGATATAGGATCTCAAAATCAGTGTTTTGGAATGGAAGGATTCGATGTTCTCTTCACTCTTTGAAGCTTTTTCTTTCAACAGAGAAAGTATGTCAGGAGAAGAGAATGGTTGCTCTCCATTGTTCTGCAACTCGGTGACAAAAATCTCCTTTAAGGACGGAACAAGAACAGTTATAAGTCTCATATATGGCACATGATCAGTTGCAATGGTGATAATTATATCGTCATCGATGGATGATATTTCTGCAATTGCCATTGGCTGGAAAGAGTGGCTGGAAAATTCCGAGTCATTCAAAGATAACTTCGCAACCTCAACAAGCTTGGAGGCGCTTGGATTATGAGACGTTATTGTGAACATCGTTAACAAAGAGCTCTCTAGTCTTCCAACCAGAACAACAGGTAAATGCGTGTTTCTATCTTCAGTCAAAAGCAAAGACGTCGGGTTTGTGAACAGTTTGTAGTCACCAATTATCGAGAACTTGATTTCTTCACCCACACGCTGTGCTCTTCCCACAGTAACACGCCCATCCCAGCCTATTGACGCAAAGTAGCCCAACAGGGAAGGATTTTCGTCGCTCGTGAACCTGATGTATTTGAAATCTGTAATCAATCGTCTGTGCAACTTCAAACTGCTAGACCCCTCGGTGGTGGTGGATGCCACCAAGTCCCAATTGTCTTCGCCATCAACCGTGAACTTCATCGACGTGACACTTCCGTTCATGTCGCACACAATGATGTGGTCTGTCATGGTTACCCCCCATATGATTTTGATCGTCTGGCCATGCAGAGGGTCAAGCGAGCTCAACAAAATCTGGCTGGAGTCCATGTCTATTACGAAAATGCATCTTGTGTTGGTTACAAACAAACCCAAGTTGTAGACCTTCTCCCGCACCATAGCCTGAAAGAAAGACGAATAGATGATGAGAGAATTGAGTGTCCCTAGGTTCAAAAACTCACAGCTATCGGGATACTTGATTGACCAGTTGGGCAGTACTATGTTCTTCGCCTTGATGGTGTCCGACTGCGTGAACACGTCCAACGTGTTCACATTCTGGTCTGGGTCGGAAAACTGGGATAAAGCCTGGAAGTTGATTCTATCTCTCACTATTGACTCTAGTGATTCATCGTGAACCGGAGTAGTGAACTTCTTGTTCACCTCCTGTTCCAATGCGGTGAGTGTCTTGTTGAGGCCTGCATCTTTCAAGTACTGTGCAATGAGTGACTGTATATAGGTTTTTTCCTCCATCTTGGTCGGATCCGATACTCTTAGTGCAGCTTTCTGCCTTTTTCCTACGATTGAGTGCAGCAGCCAATGCAGAGGCCATCCTTTATCAGTACCTTTATGTGTAATCTATTCCAAAATCATGTTTGGGCCGATCGACCTAAAATATATTGCCCTCTTCTTTTAATTCACGTGCGTACAGCAAGGGTTTAGTCTAGGGCTTTACGCTTTTTTTCTCACCCGCGCACCGCACACATTGTTTTTTCCTGGTCTTTTCCCTCGCTCGAGCGCTCGAGCAGAGCTTGTTCCAATTCCTCTCTGGCCCTGAGCGTGCCTCAGCTCTGCTTACTGTGAGGGAGGAGGTACATGCTTTTTCATTATCAAAGCTCAATAGAAGTGTATTAACAAGAAGATTTCTTACTTCTGTTAATTGGTTCTGTTCTCTCTTTTGATCTTTTCGACTCTACAAGACACACAAACACCAAATTTCAACATGGGTAAGGGTAAGCCAAGAGGATTAAACTCTGCAAGAAAGTTGAGAGTTCACAGAAGAAACAACAAGTGGGCCGACCAATCTTACAAGGCCAGACTTTTGGGTACAGCTTACAAATTCTCTCCATTTGGTGGTTCTTCACACGCCAAGGGTATCGTTTTGGAAAAGATCGGTATTGAGTCCAAGCAACCAAACTCTGCTATCAGAAAGTGTGTCAGAGTCCAATTAATCAAGAACGGTAAGAGAGTTACCGCTTTCGTTCCAAACGATGGTTGTTTGAACTACGTCGATGAAAACGACGAGGTCTTATTAGCCGGTTTTGGTAGAAGAGGTAAGGCTAAGGGTGATATTCCAGGTGTTAGATTCAAGGTTGTCAAAGTCTCTGGTGTCTCTTTATTAGCTTTATGGAAAGAAAAGAAGGAAAAGCCAAGATCATAATCCTGTTTACTATTCTTAACGAAATATAAAGCTTCCTTTCAAATGTCTAATATATCTATCTAAATATACAAACAAATATATTTGCTCCATATCAATCAAGGAAAAGCCTCACGGGTGCAGATGCGTTTACGATTCAGAATGGGCGTTCAACAGCAAGATGTAGGTGCCGTATACGCAACCGATTACGCTTGCCATATTGTTGTACTCCCCCCTTTTACTCTCCAACTTGTCCAGAAGATGCTTCGATCGTTGTAGTGTGATTGCGATGTAGCAAGGACCAAATACAAAGTGCGTAGTAATATTACTGTACTAAATTACAAAAAACATTTATATGTTGAGACCTCTACCTTCAATAGAGACACCATCTTTCTTGCCAGCCTTCTTCTTCTGGGAAAGTTTGGTCAACTTTTTGTTGAGGGCCTTGAATCTCTCGTCTCTGTTCAGAGACTGGCCGATTCCCGTGGATAGACCGCTTGCTCTCTGTGCATGCAAGGCGTTTATGCTGGTCTGAGGGGCAATAGTGTAAACTGAAGTTCTAGCTTCAGGGGCAGCAGCTCTCTTCCTTCTGTCTGCACTTTCCTGGTATAGCGACTTTCTGCCGCTCTGAGCGGTATCGGCACCGCCGGTTTGCAGTTTCGTCTTCGCTTTGAACTTCTCGATGTCGAAGTTGGCCGTAGGAACCTCCCTGGCTCTGTAGTTGTCGGATCGGCCCATCACAGGTCTGGTCCAGTCACCAATCAGCTTTTCAGCAATCCTCTTCAACGCAGGATCCACCTTCTTGGACTTTTGGTAGAAAATCATCACCTTCCCCAACCCGGACTCTCTCAAGTGGATCGTTTTGATCGGTAACTTCACAAGTTCGTTCAGTAACGTCTTCTGGATCTCAAAGGATGGCAACGACGCGTCCGGCAATGGCTCCAACCAGATCCGCACAGCCTCGAGGAGGTTGTTGTCCAAGATCGAGTCGTACAAGTTGGACTTCAACAACGTGTCTCTGACCTGCGGAAGCAGCTTGAGCTTGTTGGCTGCAGGCTTCTTGTTGTTGACACAGTCAATGTCCATGTACGCGGCGTCTTTCATCATGTTTTTCAAGTGGGAGATCGCCTCATCTTGCATCGCCTCCAAATCGACGTCGTTGTTCTTCCTTCTCTTTGTCGGCTTCTTGAGTAGCGCGTTGAACTTCTCCTCGAACTCTCTTCTCTTGCGGGTTTGCTCGTCCTCGATCTCCTCGTTGCCGTCGATTCCAGCGCCGTTGCTTGCTGCAGCTGCTTGGCTGCTCGATGCGTCGTCCTGGAAGTCGCTATCTCTGCCTCTCTTCTGCCCCGGCGACGCAGATCTCCCGTCCGTTTTCTTGAATTTGTTTAGCTTCGATATGTCCTCCTCTATGTCTCCGTCTCCAGCGTCAAGCGGCTCTTCCTGCTCAGCTTCATTCGCAGCCGTTTCCTCACTTTCGCTCGCATCCATCCTGGCTTCGACCTCAGCCTCAGCCATCGACGCCTCCTCCTTCAAATCTCCTGCATCCTCGTCAGCCTTTTCTTCTCCTTCCTTCTCCTCGTCGCCGTCTGCTGCTGCGCTTTCTCCACTCTCCTGGTGCTCATCCACGCTCTGGTCCAACAACCCGTCGTGCGAGCTCTCTTCTAGCTTTGCCGCCACCAAATCCTCAGAGACCATGTTCGATGTCGCTGCCGTCTTCTGCTTTAGCACTTGCAGCTCTGTAACTCCTCTGCTGCCCTGCCTCAAGCACCAGTCCTTCGTACCCGTCCTTCCTTCCCGCCTTCACCTTCACCTTCGGCTCTGACTTGTCTGGCAGAGCCTCGCTGCGGCGATCGTCCCCCCCGGCCCTGCGCTCAGCTTTTTTTCCCTGCTGTGGACTTTTGCCGGCGGCACTCCAACGGCGAGAACGGACAGGGCAGTAGAGACAGAAGAAGACAAGGGCCTGCAGGGACAGAGAAAGAGCAAGGAAGTATCAAGCGGAGCAGAAAGGAATCGGCGTCGTTATACTCAGCAATACACACAGACACATACAAATGAACGGCTACAGTGAAGAAGACATCAGAAACGCCATGCTCTACCAAGAGCAAATGAAAAAGGCACAGGAAGAGCAAACCGCTCTGACCTTAAAGCTGGCTGGTCTTCTTGCATTCGGCTTGTGGGCTATTCCAACTGCCATCCACTTTGTCAAGAAGTCGTTAGCATGAAGCTAGTGCGGGTGTCTGAATATAGGGAAGACGCAAGAAACATTTGAAGTTCCGAACTCTTTGTACATATAGGTTATATATATCACACCGACTTTATATAATACATTTTTGAAAGAAACAAAACGAAAACATTTCCATCGAAAATTTTACATGACAACTAGTATACACAGTGCCCGACTGCACTCACGACACAGCACTATCTGTGGCGAAAAAGTCAATGATCTCCTGTCCGGATTGGCTGTCCACAGGCACAAGGGGCCCCTCGGTCGTCCTGGCAGGGTCTGCTGCCCGCTTCCCGGTGACGCCCTGGGTAACTTTTTCGATGATGACGTTGATCCGCTGGTTCAGCTGCTGCTCCTCCTTAGAGCCGTGCCGAAACCGCTCGGCAAGCTTGTCGTTGCTTATCAGGTCCTTCATCGCGTTCACCTTGTCACACGTACTTCGTAGCTGCGTGACCAAAAAGAAGATTGTGTCGTTGAGTGGCGTTAATTGGGCCAGCGTGCGCCTGGTCTCCGGACCGCTTTGCTCGTCTGCAATCAGCGGCTGTAGTCTCATCTTCACCAGTTTCGATACTCTTGCCAGCTTTTGGAACTTCGGCACCGCATCGCAGAGCACCTTGTTAAACTCGACCTGCTGCTGTATTTGCCGCACCGTCTCCAGCATCTCCTGGGTGATCTCCCTGTCCTTCTGAACTATGTTGTCGTACACCTGCAGGCCTTCGTGGTGCTTGAGACGAACGTGCCCCCCGGAGACAAGGTCTTCAGGCAACGTGAAGACGTTTCGGAGCGCATACACCTCGAACTTGTCAAAATTACGGTTGATGCTGTGTTCAAGCAACGACTCCAAGGTCGCCGTTCCGGTCTGGATATCCTCCACCGAGTACTGCTTCTCTTCCCTCGTCTTGGACAAGTTGGCGTCCACGATAATGTCGTCACTTCTCTGCTGCAGTAGCCGTTCGTTGGCGCTCTCTTCCAGCTGCAGCTTCTGGTTGATGAGGATCTGCTCCAGCTGCTCCGTACATCGGTACATGATTTCGTTGATCACGTTGATGATGTCGTCGATCACCGTGATGGGCTGGAACCCGAAGTGTTCCGTTAACAGCCGAGTAGTGTTCAATTGGATCTCCTCTTCATTCATGGCTTTTCCACCACGCAGTCCCCCGTTCCGTGCTGCCGCACTGTCCTGCTCTTCCCCGCAGATGCAGGGAGAAGCATTTTACGTGCAGATCTGCAACATGTTTCCAACATCATCAACAACGGGCCAGACGCGACTACTGTCAAATTTCTTTAAGAGAAAGATGGATCTCGGATCCACGTTTTATCTCGTGCTGGGATTGTGCTATACTTTACAGGTATATTAAACAGTTCTATACTGCAGGCGCTGCTCTGTGCATCTGTCTAATCAGAGCTCTCGTCGCCACTGCTGCTACTGCCGCTGCCGCTGCCGCTGCCACTACTGCTGCCGCTGCCGTCGTCGTCGCTGTCGCTGCTGGAGTCGCTATCGCTCGAGTCGTCGTTGTATTTTGGTGCGTCGTCCTTGCCAGCACCGGCGGCGTCGCTGTCGCCGTTACTGCTTTCGTTGAGCCCCGGCACAGGCGTGGGGTCCTCCTTTATTGACTCGATCACAGGGAGCTTCTCCTTCATCTCTTCTTCGTTTATGTTGTCGTCGTAGCCCACGGCCGCTGTTTGGACGTTGTCGCCGGCGTCGGCGTCGGCTTCGGTAGTCTCGCCGTCAAACTTCACGTGCTTCTTAATGTTGTCCTTGATGCTGTCCAACATCACCGGCTGGCTGTCTCTCTCCATGTCCGGCGTAAGGAGCGTGCCCTCGATGGACAGGCCCTTGCCATTGACGTGGATGCCACGCACCGTGAACTTGATTTTGCCCCCAACCGGCACCTCGTTTGAGTCACACCAATGACCCAACCGCTTGAAGTTGTTCTCGTCCGTGCTTGTCTCGTCGGCCTGGTTAGGCACAAAGTACCAGTCCTCCGGGATGTAGAACTTCTTGATGCTTGCGCTGAACACGTCGTTGATGAGCAGACCAATGTGACTCTGTGACTGCATGATGCTGTACCCCTCCAGCACGTCGCCGACACGCGGTCTCCAGACAACAAAGTCGACCACCGCCGATACAAACGAGAACGGGTTCTCGTCTGACACCTTAGCGACGAACTTGAACTCCGTGCTGCCGTCCTCCGTATCATTATTGATGTTCTCCTTCGCCAGACGCACGTTGTTGTATGTAATGATGACCCCTTCGACCGTCGGGTTGTACGACATTATCAGCGGATCAAGGTGCTGCTGGCGCAGACCCTCGATCGGCGTCTCTAGATAGCACGGCGCCAGCGAGAGGTACATCTTCGCTCTAATACGGTGGAAACATCTCGACAACCCCGTATCTTCGTCCACCACGCTCACTTGCTTCTCTTTGCTCCGCGGAGGTGTCACAATTGTCACCTTCTGCTTCTTCGACCCTGTCACAGACACATTTTCCATCTGTTCCAGGCCGTCTGTGTCGGCAAACACTCTTTTCGTCGCTACTGCGGGCGCAGACATTCTAGGGCTATGTTTCTATTTCTGTCTCCTTCTTAGCTTCGACAACGTCTTGTGTACATCGAAACCGGTTCCGGAACACCTGTTACAGATACAAACTAGGCCATTAAGTAATGCACAGTTGAAATAAAAATGATCCACTTAAAATTTTTTCCTCGAGGAAAAAAGCGAGAAAAATGTAGAAATCACCGTTTCCGGAACAGTCGCGACAACCGTGCTGTCGCGGTGATGCCACCGGAGTTCCCACCGGAGCTGTTCCCACTTCCAGCTCCGCTACCCCCCAAAAGGCCCTTCTTCTCCTTGCGGAGAGACATGCTGCTCATGCTCCGGACAGCGTCAGACTCGGCCTGGCCCGTGATGACATCCATCAGCATCACTTTGCCGTTGGGCTGGGTCTGGGCACCCATGACCATGTTTGGGTTCAGACCCAGACCGCCGCCGTTGGCATTCATCGGACCGGTGATGAGACCGCCCCCGTAGTTGACGTTTTTGGCTGTGCCATTGGCGCCGTCGACGCTGCCATCCATGTGGTTCTGCTTGAAAACCAGTCCCTCTTGTGAGTTGAGCTTGCGGAACAGCGGCTTGTAGGCAGCCCACTTCTGGCGGATCTGCTTCTGCATGCGCTGCGGGGTTGGCGCATCCTCGTCCTCCGAGTACTGCGATACACCGGCAAAGCGGACTTTCTTCACGACTTGGCCGTCAGGACCGACGCGGAACTCGCCGCCAACGTCAGACTCGGAAACCACGTCCATGTTGCCCAGCACCGAGCTGGACCTCGACCGCGTGCGGCCTTGGACAGAGCTCGACACGCTGCTCCGGCGACTTAGCTCCGACACAGAGCCACTGCTCTCGCCAGACGTTTGTCTGCTCACCGGCGCAAGCTTGGTCAACGCGGAGTTGCTTCTGCTTCTCACCCGGGATGGCGACGGCGAGGAGGATGGTTTTGTGGGCGAGGTCCGTGTGGTTCGCACAACAGGGGAGCCCTGGTTCGTGTTGGAGTTGGACCTGCTTCGGTTCATGATCTGCAGCTTCAGCGCGTTCTGCGCCTCCAGTGAAGTTGCCTTGAGGGAGTTTAGCGGGCTTCCTGGGAACTCAGACAACCCCCCTTCAGCACCGGCAGTGCCGTCGGACTGTGATTGTAGTGGAGACGAAGGAGTGACTTGCAGATTCGGATTTACACTTAGTGCGTCTAAAGTGTTCAAAAGCTTCTCGTCCAGAGACTCTCCCTGTGTCTGCGAAGACATCTGGTTCTGTAGCTCCATGTCGTTGTTCCCATAATTGGATTCTGCCTTCAACGGACTTGCCGTTTTGGAAACAAAAGACCTTCTGCTTTCCAAAGGCTTGCCGTAAATACTGCCATTTTGTGCAGACTTCATAATGTGCTGTTGCAACCGCTGCTGCGCAGTGAGGTTCTGCGGAACTACTCTCTTCGCCGCCAATGCCGCCATCTGAGCTTGGTTGCTTTCCTTCTTTCCTGTGGCGATTCCGCTAACAGACTGTCTTCTTTTCACAGTACCAGCAGAATTGGCTTGGCTTCTTAAACTTGGTGAGAAGGCATGTGTCAGTATCACGCTGGATCTTCTTTGCAAGCTTTCGCCATTTCTCACGCTTGAAGAAGTGGTAAGCGAGTTCCTTCTCGAGTTATCGGCGGTAGTTCGCCGTGAAACCGAGGGTGAGCTCCCAATGACTGGCGATTGTGTTGTTAGGGACGGCGATCCTGATGCTGCTGATTGTTGGTTTGTTACCAATGGTGACCTCAACCCTCTATTTGTTGATTGACGAGTCAAAGACGATGTCCTGGACGATTGAGAAGATGGAGAAGAGGCAGAGGTCAAGGAACCATAGGAGCCCTTCCGCTGTACTGTACGCCCTATTTTTGGTGGCTCAACAAAGGCCGGAGATTCAGCTATCGCAGATCTATTTGTCAATGCCGAGGTTTTCGATTCGTTCTGCAAATCACTGGCACTCGATCTACGAGACACCATCCGCCTCGATGCACTTGTGCTTGTCAACGAGTTTGACCTCGAGGTACTTGCAGAAATGGAACCCTTGAAATTGCTAGTATTCGCATTTGAGCTGGAGTTCGAGTTTTGTCGGTAAAACGGGGATCGTGAAGAGCTTGTCAAGGATGGAGAAGCTGAGGACAATCCACGCGACGGTGACTCTGACACTGAAAGACGACGCGTTAGCTTGTTTTGTGATTGAAACAAACTGGTATTCGTGTTCAAAGAGGAGTTCTCGTCGATGGAACCGATTGTCCCTATCGAGCTTACACGGCGGTTGGCTAGTCTGGTTTTGCCATTGTTAATATCTCCTGGAGTCAGGCTACCTGCCCGCAGATGCTCCATCTGTGCTTTCATTTCCTTTTGATTTTCAAACAACACCTTCAACCTTTTGTCTCTATCGTTATTGACGCGTTCCCTAAGCTTTTCTCTCAAAATTTCCTTACTGAATTCGTTATCTTTCCCCTCTGTAACAATAAGTGTCCATTGGTTGTGCATATCTCTCAATGCGGCCATCATTTTATCTAACAGTGTAATCATTTCTAGCGAAGTCTTTCTGAACTCCGAGACAAAGATGTTTGAATCTAAAGAAATGTTCTTGATTTCTGTTCGTCTGGCATATCTGGAAATCAATGTCAGAATCATGCTGTTTTGTTTTGAGTGAGTAAAGTATATCGACATTCTGGCCAATGCCTCCCGTACGGATTTACGGGATCTTGAATAAGGTGAAAAGTAGTTAACGTTTTGGAAATATATGGTTTTCCCCGTTTTCCGTATCTCTATGTACATATCTGCGATTCTAAGCAGTATTGCATACATTGTGTAGAGTGGAGTCAGGTGCTGTGGCTTCTGTGCAATGGTCTTTGAATTTGCTACCGAGATGCTTGTCTTGTGAATTCCTGCTTTGAGTTCGTCTATGATATTTTGAAACGTGGCGAGCTTGATTTCGAGAAAATGGAATTGGCTTTTGAGGTAGTATCTTAAAATACTCTCTTGCTTGGTACTTGGAATGTCTGGAACGTCGGTGAATGTTAGCTGGTTCACAATTGACAATTCAGGGAACTTCAACGGGCTCAAATTTTGGGCTATCGATTGCTTTGTTTCCTTCGTGCCGTGCTGCCTGTTGACCTGGCTGAGCGCCGTGGTGAACTTCGCATCCACAGCCTCATACACACTTAGAAGTAATAGCTCAAGTAACGTTATTGTGTCTATGACCCTCTTTCTGTTCGGTAAGGGCACCATTTTTTCCAAGGAGATTCCGTAGGGGTTAACAGGAGAGTTGCGGCTTATGTTTTCCAGTGAATCAAAGGAAATCGGCGAAAGCACAAGAGATACGTCAATCGTTTGCGCCGGGTTGTACTTCTGCATGTTCTGGAGCAACTCGGACCTTCGGTAAAAGTTGTCGTTGATGTTGAAGATGGGGCCGGAGAGAAGGATGATCGACTGCGGATCTGCCAACGGCGTGGCTGGGTTCGCCAGTAGCTCCTTTGCCCGCTTCACGACTATTATGAACGTCATAATCTTGCGAGAGATGTAGCAGTACTGAAGCAGCTTGGCGTCGATAGGAAAGAGCGTCTTGATCTGGGCCAAAGACTTCTGCCTTATCTCTGGTTTCAAGGTCGGCACCGATGCCACAATCTCGGTCGGCGGCTGCACGACCCCTTCTATTTCATCCTTTATTTGGCTGCCTGATTCTTCCTCCTCTTTCTTCAATTCCTCCCCAGACTCGGCCTTTGAGTTGTCGTTTGCTTCTCCTTCTGCAGGTATATTAGCTGTCTCCTCCGATTTCTCCACCGGTCTAATCTCAGTCTTCACCTCCATCTTTTCGATTTCCTCCTCAGTCTCTCCGTCTGGTTGCTCCAATTCTATTTGCTGCACCATCTTTTGCTCTTCTGTTTCAGTGACTGCCGCCACTGCCGAAGCTTCAGCCGCCGTCGTTCCGACACCGTCATCGCTTCCGGTACGAGGGGTTGCCTCATTTTTTGCGCTTGGCTCGTTTTCTGCACCCATTTTCAGGCTGCACACTGTTCTCTCAGAGTGCCAATGCTCTCTTGCGCACACACACTCACCAAGTACTTGTCCTCTGCTCTGTCTTCTGCTAAGGTACCTTGTCGTGTTTCCCTGCCTTCTCTCCTCCCCTGTCTCTGTTCTGCTGCCTCTCCTGCAGCGCCCAAAAGAGGAAGGCTTATATAAGGAGCGCGTGCTATTGTTGTGGGGGAGGAGAAGGAAACAACAAACAATACGGCTTTTCGCCAGGTGGGATGTTGTTGATGTTTCCGTCTTCTTCCCTGAATGTTCGTTCTTCTGCCGGTGCTTTTGCGGCTAAGTGGGGCTCTATACAGGTTAGCTAGTATCTACAGAGGGGACACGAGATGGCTCTTGGTTCGAGTCACTTGTGCTCGTCGATGAGCCACTTCCAGACAATGTCCTTGTCGTGTTTGCGCTGCTTGTCGGAGGACTTGAGGCTCTGGCGCAGCCGGATCTTCTCCATGAAGTTCTTCTTGGTCTGTTCGTCGAACTTATTTAACTGCTTTGAACTGACCATTGTCATCCGGCGGACGTCCCGTAACCGGCGCAGGTAGACGATGCTCATGACGCCGCCCAAGAGCAGGCTGACGCCGACGACGGAGACAAACGCCACACCCGAGTTCTCGAGGTAGTTCTTGAGGTTCATGCCGTAGAAGGCTGGGAGGAGGGTGGCTATCGTAAAGCCTAGCGTGAAAATGGCCACGCGCAACTCAAACACCATCAAAGAGTTCCGGTTTGCGTCCAAGATGATGTTCACGATGTCCTCCGTCGACTTGATGTTGTTGATCATCGTCTCTGCCTGCTGGACAATCTCGTCGCACTGTTTGTAGTACGCCTCGAGAAGCATCTCCACCTCGCCCGTGTCCCGGCTTTCACTGCCCTGCTGGATGAGCTTTGGGTTCCCTTCACCCCCGCGGGTGTCCATGTCGGCGAGCTGGGAGTCGTGCATCGGGTTCGCCTGTCGCTGGGCATGGTCTCGCTGGGTTGTGTTGGAGTTTTCAGACTGTGAAGATTGCCCTTGTGAATGTGAAGAAGAGGAAGGCGAAGAAGTTGGAGATGAAGAAGTCGACGAGGAAGCTTCTGCGGCCTCGTTGTCGCAGATGAGTTTTTTGATCTCGTAATTTTCTGTAAGATACATGTTCTCCAAGTCCTCGTCGTTGTCAAGCAACTCGTCTAACGTGTTCTTGATCAATAGACTCTTCTGGTAGAACATGGTCAATCCCTTCGAGTTCACAAGCAAATCCTTCAAGTTCGCCCTGTCAATCTGCGAATCCAACTCGTTCAAGATCCGGTCGATTTTGCCCAAGTGATTGCTCAACTCGGTCTCTAAGACTGCCATCACGTTCACCAAGATGCACTCGAGTGTCTTGAACTCGTACGTCTGGTTCACGATTCCGTGGTTGTGTCCGTGCAGCCCTAACATTCCGCCATGCACCACGCGGGTCTGCAACTTGCTCTCCAAATCGTACATGAAAAGACTCAACTTACCAGCAGATTCCGGGGATGATGTGTCAAACACCAGCACCTCGTTTCTCTTAATCAATGCCTTGATGTGTAACAAGTTCACCAAGATCCCGTTGCTCCGCACTGCAATGCTCGGCGCCACGTCGACGTTGGATGAGTCGATCTTTCGCAGATCTCTTGGAAACAACTTATTCTGCTGTAGAAACGTGGACCTTGGGAATCTTTTAGAGACGGCCCTTACCGTTCCGGACCCGTCGATGATAGTACACGAGATGGTGGAAACATCTGGCGATATGGGCTTCAACACCTTCGACGACGAGAACAGTATTGAGGAGTTGGCGCTCGCACTCGCAAGTGCCTCGTTGAAAGCATCAGATGATGACGACGAGTTGGATGATGAGGTCGATGATGAAGATGCAGAAGAGTAGTTGGCAGGTGAACCCGATAGATTACGGGTGCCCTGAAAGCTCCGATTCAGTACTATTGTAGGTCGTAGTTGGAAGGATATTTTGGACCCACACGCCCTTAAGAGCTGGCTGTTCATTGATACTGTGTTGTGGCTGTGGAATATTGTTTCAGACTTCCCCCTGGCATGCCCAAGCACGGAGGACGGGCGGTTCCATCATAGGAAGGCAGACTGGCAGGCCGGCAAAAAAAATGGATCAGAAAGGAGAAAAAAAGAACCATTTTGATAAAGAGAGCGAGACAGCGTGCATAGGCCCCATGGAGACTTCCACGCCCGAAAGCCTGCTAAAGTGTACGATAACAGCTGTATTTCTTTACAGAGACATTTTAGATTATACAATCGATACGGTGGATGGATGATGTGTTAGTGGGAAAGGGGGGAACAAGGTTTCTTGCTCTAGTTTGCTCCTCAGTCGAAGAACTTTCTTGTCTTCGAAGGACCGAAAATCTCCAATCTGATGGCTGGCAAAGCCGATTCCGAGAGAAGCTTCAATCTCTCGTCAAGGGTGTTGTTAACGGAGATCTTGCCCGATCCGTTGACGACAATGATACCACCGGCCACGTCCTTGTCCAAGAAGTTGGACTCGTCGACCTGGAAGTCGACGCTGAAGCCGGCCTGTTTGGAGAAGTTGTCGACAGCGGTCTTGGCAGCGTCCTTGACAACAGCAACGTCTGTCTTTCTCACCTTGATCACCACGGAGGGCTCCATCAACGAGTAGAGGCCCTCCTCAATGAGGCCTATGAGAAGCTTCTTGTATTTGTCCTTGTTGCCGGCTATCTTCTTCAACTCGTCCTGGGTGGCACCGAAAATCGTCTCAAGCGCTTCCTCTCTGGTGGCCAACACCTTCAATCTCGTCTTGTTGGCGATCGTCGATTTCGTGATCTGCTGTGCGAGCGACGCCTTCTTGAACTTGTCCTGGTAGGCGGCGTCAATTGCATTGATTTCGGAACGCACAATGGACGCTTTCTCGATCTCATACTCCTCGTCCGCCTTTAATTGGATCTCCTTCGCCTTTTCCTCGGCTTCCTTCGTTATGAAGGACTCCATCTTCTTCAATTCGCCCTGAACCTGCATCATTTGACACCACGGCACTCGCAGCACACGCGTGTTCCCTCGTTATTGTTAGTATCTGGTTCTTGGTCGGCTCTGCTGCACCCGACGTCACCGTCACAACCGACCGCAGCCCAACTGGGGGGACCACATACCTGCTCATCTGTGAGTGCTCTTGTAGAAGACATCTTTGCGTTGGTTGCTGAATAGCTCGCAGCCCCAATCCTTTGCTCGACACCCCGCCAGTGACCGTCTCTTCCTTGGCTGTCTGCTGCTATCGATATCCAAATACCCAGCCAGTCACCAGAAGCAGCCACTGCGGGAGAGAAAGCAGGCCAGAAGAGAGAGAGCTGCCTCTTCCCGCACCCGTGCACCGTAACGTACGTAAGCATCACGGCCGTAGTTTCCCTTTTGGGATTTTTTTCCTGCCCTCTTGTTACGCAACATGTTTCCAGGTAGTCCTGAGATACAGAGAAGATGAAGAAGATAAAAAGAGAAAAGTTTAAGAGCTGTCAGCCGAACATCGACTTGTCTAAAGCATCAAAGCCATCGAGAATCACTGACGGTACATGTTCATCAGGCGCAGCAGACTGGCACTGAGAGCGTCAGGAAGACAGCAAACGCCGTTACGATGGTGCAGGCTGTTGAGTAGCAGGGCAGTGGACAGAAGTCCATCGGCAGACAAGGAGGTGGCGGCAGAAGACACTCAGGTGAACAGAAACGCGTGCGGCATCCAGCATCTATCAGCGGAGCTACACAAACAGATTTTCCCGGCCCCAACGCTTCCAGGACCGTCCCGAAACTTGACCAAGATCTCGCTGAAGTATCTAGAAGATAACGAGTTGCTAGGCAAACCGTGCTCGGTGAGCCCAGAGATCAACTTCCGGCTGCCGCAGTTGCAGGGCGACAACATCAACCACCACTTCCTCAACCTTGGGTACAATAGTGCGGAGAAATACATCGGCTTGGTGGAGGAGCTATGCAAGATCGGCCTAACTCCGCTCCCGAAGCCCGAAAAATGGGTCTTCCAGTCGGGATGGACACGCTATGCGCTTAACGAACCGCCAAAAAGCGTTGCATATCCGCTAGAGGCGGAGCTGGTGTTTGACTGCGAAGTCATGTACAAGCAGTCCCCGTACCCGGTGATGGCGACATGTCTGTCACCCTTGGCATGGTATTCCTGGTGCTCGCCGTACTTGACGGGTGATAGCGACAAAAACAGCCATTTGATACCTCTGGCCACCGATAAGAGAGAATGCGTAGTAGTCGGTCACAACGTTTCGTTTGACCGTGCCCGGGTACTCGAAGAATACGATGTCAATCTCTCTAAGGCGTTCTTCCTCGACACCATGTCGCTGCATGTGTCGGTGAGCGGCATGTGTTCCAGACAACGGGGGACTTGGATGAAGTACAAAAAGAATATGAAGGAGAAAATCAAGACGCAGGAGAAAACGCTAGAAGACTTTAGGGACATGATCCAGAATGAAGACTTGAAATACACCATGTCCAACTTGGTCCTTGACGAGGAGTCAGTGGATGACGACAACGAAATCAGCAACGCACTCCGAGAAGATCCGTGGATGAAAAATAGTAGTATGAACAAGTTAAGCGATGTGGCAGAATTCTATTGTGGAATCAAGATGGAAAAGCAGCTTCGGGACCATTTTGCTACCACTGATGTGAACGAAATCAGAGACCTTTTCCAAGAATTGATGACGTACTGTGCCGACGATGTCCTTGCAACTTACCATGTTTTGCACAAGGTGTATCCGATGTTTCGCAAAGTCGTTCCTCACCCGGTCAGTTTCGCAGCTCTGAAACACATCAACTCATCTTTTCTTCCTACTTCAACAGACTGGGAGGATTATATCCATCGCTGCGAAGATATGTACCAAGCTTCAAGAGTAGAGGTGGAGGACAAAATACACACAATTTGTGAAGAAACTGTTAAGCTCAAGGAAGGTGCAGATGATATCCAACCCCCATGGGCTGGCAATCCTTGGCTTTCTCAACTTGATTGGACAATTAAGCCGGTCAAGTTGACAAAAGCAGGTATACCGTATAAGAATCAAAAGCTACCTGGATACCCTGAATGGTACAAGAAACTGATTGTGAAAAACGAGCTCACTCTGACAGTCAAATCGAGATGTTCTCCTTTGTTGTTGAATATACTTTGGGAAAAAAAACCAATTTTTTGGACCGACTACAAAGGGTGGTGTTTTATTGTAGACCATGATGAGATAGAAAAGTTCAAAAATATGAAGTATATTCAAGTGGATCCGCAAGAACTACTTGAGGTAGAGAAGGGATCTGAACTCAGTTCTGCGAGGAAGACGAGACGTAAAAAAAGTGTTTCAAAACAGAAACAAAATGGTGATGAAGTTGACGCTCAGTCCACTACAAGAGAGAAGAACAAGAAGAAGGCCAAGAGCAGTTCTGCAAGTGAAAAGGGCAAAAAAGAATTGGAAGATGCCGAATCCACTTCTGAGAGTAACGAGCCTGAGTTTGCCGAATCGGATCCTGTTGTGAGGGCCAACCTTGCACATCTACTAGAAAGCAAGAAAACACTATTCAAAATCCCACACGAAAATGGAGCAGATGCAAGAGTGACATCGCTAATAACCAAACCATTCTTGCGGTACTATGAAGAGGGGATATTATCATCCTCACATCAGTTAGCTAAGGATGCCTTTGAAATGAATGTGAAAAACAGTTACTGGGTGTCGAGCAGGGAGCGTATTATGAACCAATTTGTGGTATACGAATCAAATCTACAAAAGCAAGAAAGTAATTTAAAGCCAAAAAAAACCAGGTCCGAGACGAAGGGAAAGGAAAAGGAAAGAATAACTAAAGAACTCGGATTCATTATTCCACAAATTATCCCTATGGGTACAATTACTCGTCGTGCAGTTGAGAAAACTTGGCTCACTGCTTCAAATGCGAAAAAAACAAGACTCGGTTCAGAGCTCAAATCTCTTGTACAAGCGCCTCCGGGATATTGCTTTGTGGGTGCCGATGTTGACAGTGAAGAACTTTGGATTGCGTCCTTGGTCGGTGATTCTGTTTTCCGCTTACATGGCGGTACGGCCTTGGGCTGGATGACTCTTGAGGGAACCAAAAATGCGGGTACTGATCTACACTCGAAGACAGCAAAAATTCTCGGCATTTCACGTAATGAAGCTAAGGTTTTCAATTATGGTAGGATTTACGGTGCAGGTGTCAAATTCGCAACGTCTTTGTTAAAAAAATTCAATCCTGCTATTACAGATGAAAAGGCCACAGAAGTTGCGAAAACTTTATATGCTGAAACTAAAGGTAAAACAGGCGTCGTCAAGTTTAAAGACGATAACGATGAAAGATTGAAGATGTGGTATGGAGGCTCAGAAAGTGCAGTCTTTAACAGATTAGAAAGCATCGCCGAGCAGGACAACCCTAAGACCCCTGTTCTTGGAGCTGGTATCACCGCCGCTTTGAAAAGAACTAACTTGAACTCTAACTCGTTTTTGCCATCTCGTATTAATTGGGCAATTCAATCATCCGGCGTTGACTATTTGCACCTATTGTTGATATCCATGGAGCATCTTTGCAAGCTTTACGGTGTTGAGGCTAGGCTGGCAATTACCGTTCACGATGAAGTGCGATACATGACAAAAGAGGAAGATAAATACAAGTGTGCGATGTTGTTGCAAATAGCCAATCTATGGACTAGAGCGATGTTTTCCTTCCAGCTTGGAATTGAAAATATTCCGCAAAGTTGTGCGTTCTTCTCATGTGTTGACATAGATTTTGTGCTTCGGAAAGAGGTAGACTTCGACTGCATTACGCCTTCAAACCCTCATCCTATCCCACATGGTGAAAGTCTTGACATTTATGAACTACTCAAGAAAGAGGGTATTCAGGAGATGTTGGACAGTTTGGACGACAAATTGCTGCTGAACAAGCATTTTGAAGTTGGCTCCAAGGTTCATAGACCCGTTGAAGAGCTAGACAAGCGTATGGACATGTCGACCAAGCTCCACTGGCTCCAGCTACAAATCTGTAAGGACGAAGTTGAGTTCAAAAAGAAGAAGAAGAAGCTGTTTAACTCACTCGATCACTTGCAGCTAGAAAAGTTCGGCAAGCGCCTGGCGAGCGAGGATAAAAAGACCGATGACGTTGCGTGTGATGGCCTATTCGACCCAACAAGTAGCTCGTCCGAGCTCCTCAACGCAGGCGTAGTACTCGAGGAGTTGTCCGAGAAGGAGAAAGAAAAGGAAAAAAACAAGAAACTCAAGAGAAAAGGCAGAAAGAAAAAGACCGCAGCTGCTGCTTCTGAAGTGGGAGTCATGGCCCCTGATACACATGTGGCACAGTACCTCGACGTCCTGGGCGCAAACGTCGTTGAATCCACGTCGAAAAAGGCCCAGCCACCCAAACGCCGCAAACCTCGGCTGGAAACAGGCGCTGTTCCGGCACCACCAGCCGAGGAGAGAGTACCCGAGCACAAGCTGATAATTAACAGCATGATGCACCATTTCACCGAAAACGAACTTGTCGAGATTCAGAACAGCTGAGCATGTATATAGAACGCCCTCCCTGTATAGTATCATAGTATAATATAACCTAGTACGATATAATCATGTTGCCGCTGCAACAGGGTCGCTGTCGCAGTACGCCGATACCTGCTCGCCTTTCAGAAAACGCCCTGAGAAGGACTGACAGCCTCCGCAGAGCGCTCATTGTAGGCCACTAGCGTGTTGCCGGGAAGAAGGAATGCTCTGTGTTATCTAGACCTCAAGGAAAAGAGTCTGGTAGATTCTCCATCATAGCGCAGCGTTAAAGACACATCCAGAGAACACTTGGCAAAGCTGGACACTTTGCACTGTGAATTGCTGACTTTCAGATAACATTAGCAGCATTGTTTAGACACTACTTATCCAACAGATTACCAAATAAGCTTCGTTTAGCTGCCCTGTTGATTATCTGCTACCATTCTTTCTTTAAGAGCAGACCTTTCCTCCAGTCCCGTTTTCGCTTGATGGCACATGAGAGAAACTTACTTGCTACTCAGCGCCTCACCTATTTCTAATCTCGCATATTATTATTCCTAAGAACAAGACAGAAGATAAACACAGCACCGCAAAAATGGCAACTAACTTCAACTGGAACCACATTCCAGGCGTGCAGAATGCCACCGGGTCTGTGGCAGCTGACACGGCTCCGATAGACCATTTTGATGCTTTCTTCAACAGCCAATTGGGCCAGTCACCACAACCGCACAGTGCTTCGGCGTTGCCAACAGATCCTATGTCACTACACTACACACAACCGCAATCGCAATCGCAATCGCAATCGCATCCCCAACCTCAGCAGCCACAGCCACAGCAGCAAGGACTCACTCATTACCCTCAATCGTCTGCTACCAATACTCAGGCACAGCCTCCTTCCGGCGGTTATCTTCAACACAACAACGCAGTACACTCTGACAGCTCGCTATCGAATGTTTTCAACAAACTGAACATCAGCACTACCAAATCTCATAGCGATGATACTATAGATACGATAAAGCTGGGAGCATCCAAAGGAGCAAATGATTCTAGTTCGCCTTTGAAAAAGATCATGGAAAATCCTACGCACTCAAGCAGTACCGACACGATTATCGCAGACAATGATAGCTCTATACCCTTATCTTTGGCGCTAAATGACATGTCCCAGAAGGAACTGAAGACATACTTGAGGTGGTACGAAAATATTCAGGAAAGAAAAATTACCAACAAGACTGTCACTTTAGAGGACGTCTTCCTTTTCATGCAAAACTTTAGAATACCGCAGCAGATAAAGGAACGAATGAAAATGGTGTTTACTAAGTGGTCGAACTCATTGAACATTGGACAATTTTTTGCATTAATGAGACTTCTTGCGCATGCCCTTTTGGGTGAACCATTGGCACGATCTTTAATAAAGGTGCCTGCTCCTGTGCCAAGGCCAATTTCAATTTTGTCTAGAAAAAGGAAGGACCGGTCCACAGCGTCTAGCAGTGACACCCCTGTATTGGCTGCTCCAGAAGAACCGAAAAAGAAACTTGATATCGATTCATTCACCGAATTTATTTTAACTGGAGAGAGACCCTCTCTCAAGCATACGTCATCATCTACAAAGTCACATAAGAAAGTCAAGTTTTCAGAGGTTGTTAGCTTTTCGCCCCCACCTCAATCCGGTGAACCAGGACCGCAGCCACAACCAGAAATACCAATGATGATGCATCTGGCACAGCAACATGTACTTGATTTTTCATTGCCAATGGACCAGTTACTTGACAGACTTAAAGCTGAAAGCACCGGCACCCCTGAGGCTGTAAGCCAATCTCAAACGCAATCTCAATTACAGCAACAGCCGCTGAAACCACAACCAACTGAAAACGAAGAGGAAGTGTTAAAGGACGTTCAAATGGACACATTCAAAAACATAACACAGAAGGCCACCCGGAATACTGCAGATGAACCTCTGAAACCTAATTTAACAGGTAGTGCCTCTAAATCAATGAAGGAACATTTTCTTCAACAATTCGATCAAACTTTCAACTTCAATGCTGGCCCTTTCGATTCTACATACCCAAACATAAGCGCCTTGTCTGCTGTACCTGCTGTCTCATCTCCATCTACTGATCAGCTTCCAATAATGTCTCCTATGAAAGAAACTCCGCCTGTCCCTCAGAGCTCCTACAATACACCTCAATTGCAGATGCAACCACCACTGCCAAATGCAAGTCAAGCAAAGGTCCAATCACCAGATCGACAGCAGACGGATTATTTTGGGATGGTTCCTCAAAACGGGGCCTCTGGTTCCAGTCCAATGATATCCAGTTTGGCGGCAGGAATGGGTGTAAACAATACCTTCCAGCCTCCTGTTCCACCACGTTCACGATCAAGAGCAGGTAGTTCTGCCTCACCACCTCCTATTCCACCGCCACCGCCGCCGCCACGAGCCATAAAGAGCTCAAGGGCAGCAACTCCTGCGACTACACAGTCGAACCCAGCATTGCCTCCGAAGCCGGTGTTGAATGAGCACCAAAAGCAACAGTATTTATCTGCCTCAGAGGGTGACAACCTGATGCAACTGAATCCGCTGAATGGCATGGCCAATATGAACGCAAACGGGCTGGCAGCAGTGAACACAGGCTACGGGAACTCATACAACTTGAACGGAATGAAGAGTATGTCTCAAGTGAACCAGCTGAACCAGATCACTCAGATGCATCAGTTGGGAAGTATGAATAGCATGAATGGTCTTAACAGCTTGAACGGTATGGCGTCTCCTAACATTAATAAAATGAATGTCTCCAACGTCCAAGGCTACAACCGGCCACCTCAAATAGTGTATGGTCAGCAGGGAACTATGGGACAATCGCCTCAATTTCAAAACCAAGGCATGTTTATGTCACAACAAACTGGTGGTGGGTGGCCATCACTTCATCAACAACAACCGCAGCAGCAGCCGCCAACTTCACAACTGCAACCTCAGCAGACTTCATCTCACCCACAACAGCAGCAGAATGCGTGGTCCGGATGGCAATACTAAGCTAACACAGCACCTACAAAAACTCACCCCGGATTTTTATATATAGAACATATTTTGAACAGAAACATTGAACCGTTTATAACGATTATCAAGCATTACCCTAAACATGCACTTGTACAAGAACGAACTCAGTAGACTAGACTTAAGTCATTTCTTTCCGCGAGAGCGTTTTTTTTTTTTCACTGAGGGAGGAAGTCGTGAGGAATATGTAAATGGGTGGGGTGGGATATTAGCATGTACGGCAACTGGCCCTTCCCCATTCCTGCGTCAAACTATAGTTCTTCCCTGTCAAGCATATCCACGCAAATCACAGTATGCCACCAGTCCAACAAGTGCAAGTGCAATACCAGCAACCATCTCTCTTTGACAAGTTGAAGATGGGCTTCTTGATGGGAGTAAGTATCATTTAGGTTAGATTTTCATGTCACCGTGATTTTTATTTAAATAAGTCCGGACGAACCCAATACTAACACTGGTTCATGCAAATGCTGCCATGCCTTGCAAGCGTTTTACATTCTACAGAGTACAGTTGGTGCAGTATCAGGATTAGTTTTCGGAGGTTACGCCATCCTGAAGAATGGTGCTCCTAACGGTGTCGTCAACACCTTGGGACAATACATTCTCGGATCTGCCGGTTTCTTCGGTATGTTCATGAGTGTTGGTTCCATCATCAGATCGGAAGACATCGAGTACAGTAACATGGGAAAGCCAGGCAATTTTGCAGAACTCAGAGCAAAAATGATGGCGAGACACATGATCAACATGGAAAACCTTAAGAAAAACCTATAACGCTGTTCTATCGACCTTTCTACCTCAAATGTATATAATTTAATATAATGAAACAATTCATAACCATGTAGTCATAATATGGAGTTATAAACCAACTTGTTTTCACCAATCATTCGGGAGCACGCTGCAAACACGGATTTCCCTCACAGACGGAATCTGAAACAAGGCGTGGTAATGCGTTTGTTTCGGAGACAAAAACTCCAGTATCTGAAATTTAGTCAAATCGCAATTATGCAGCTTGTTTCATGTTGATGTACCTGCAGACATGCTTCAGGCAGCGACTAGGCCATTTGCAAACCGTCAGGAACAGGAAAATGTCAGGTAGCCATTGCGATGCGAGAAGGGGTTTGTTTGAAGAGATTAAGAGATGAGTTTATGGAAATACATAGCTTTGATCCTTTGCTAAGTAGAAAAAGCATTCCAGCTTCTCCCTGTTATCACGCTTCGGCTTACTGCAGGGTATCCGCAGAAGGAAGACCATATCTAGTCTCGAGGTAGCTTAGCTCAAGGATAGGTTTTTCAGCATGAAAACTGATAACACAAAACAAAAGCCAAGCAGTCAAGTCTCCTTGAAGACGTTGACCAGGACACCTGCAGGAAAGGTGTACCACCATGACTTGAAGAGCATATACGCTGCGCTTTTATGTTGCTTGGATCTAAAGGCTGCAGCAAAGAATGTCTCTTCAGCATTGCTAAAGTTAACAATGAAAAAAACACAAGCCTATTCTTTCAGTGTGGAACGAGCAGTTCATGTTATGTCCAACCTGGAAATTGACTTGCAGTATAATCTCACATTGACCAAACTGTCGTATGAGATCAATACTAAGTTTGCATTTGAACTACTACAGATATTCTACACTGCTAAACTCCTTCACTGTCCAGATGACCGGACGTGTAAAAAGCTGACAAATGAAAGGCAGATACTGCAGCCAACTCCGAAAGGAGTGGCGATACTACACCAATTCTGCTTGAAAATGGGTATTCCCAACATCAGCAGCATAAAGCTACCACAAATACTGAAATCTAGCTTCAATTCGATGCAGTTAATTGAGTTTGAAAGGCATTCCACAACAGATTCTATAATTCATAGTGAGAATTCTGACAAGTTGTTATTCATCCAGCTTATGGGACCGAGTATGAATGTATGGTCCTCAAAAAATGGACCTGATCCCATTTCTGACCTTGGCTCTCTTTTAAAAGCGGAATTAAGAACTAACGACCACATATACGGCTCATGTGAGGGAGATAACAGAGTCAATCCTCTCGAAAGCGATGTGGCATTTTTTGAGTATTTAAAACAGAGACAACAGGAGCAGGTAGAGGTGTTGAAAGAGTGTGACAACTACGGGGATGAAGATCAGCCAGTAAAAGCTGTGTGTTCTCCGTTTTATCACAGATTTTTCACAAATCCGGATTCAGATTCTCATGTTCAGTACTATGTGTCCAACAAGGGATTGAGATTCTCTCGGAAAAAATCGATAACACTTAACTCTAACAAAAAAACTATCAATAACTGCTTTTCCGGAAAAGCACTGATCCAATGTATTCTTGACTGCACAGACGTTATGTTTTATCAGGAGGCCTTGAAAGTTGCAACTGTTTTCATAAAATTGAAACTCATAAAGTGTGAATCTTTCGATGAAAGCAATCTGTTCGGTTTTATTCCATCTAGAGATTACATATATTCCTTGACTGAGTTGGGATACCAAATTGTTAAATGGAACCCTCCAGAGACTAGAAGGGGGACACATTCTGCTTCGTCCTCTGAATCCGGAATACAAGGTGTGGAATTAGCCTCCCCTAGCACAATTTCACTGAGCAGAGTCTTGAAAGATCCAGCTCTCAAATACTTGTTTAGATCATTTATGTCGGATAATGTTTGCATTGAGAATCTGAGAGTTTATGATGATATTGTGGATTTTCAAAAAAAAATCACTATTTTGAGAAAGATGCTCTCCTTGAAAGATAGAGAAAAAGTAAAATTAGTCAAGCAATTGGAAACAGTTGATCTTTTCAAAGATGCAGATCTTGCACAGTACCAAGTCAGTGCTTTGCAACACAAAAAATTGACCATTTACACAGCTATCAACAAATTGTCCGAATACTGCCTTTCTAAAGTTTACACTATTTTTGCGATGTATATTTCAGAAGATGCCCCAAGCGAGATAAACATTGATTCAAAATTGCGCTTTGAGGTCAAGCACTTGATTCAAAATAACGGAGAGTTCAGTTCGCCTTCCATGAATATTTCAGAGCTGAAAAGTCGGATTAATTCGGAAATATTTCAAACTTCAATTGATGATTCAGAAGCAGAGTCGAATGAGAAAGTTCTTTTATCTATGGATGATGTTGCTTCAGAGAAAAGCTCTTCGAATTCAAGCCTATCTGAGGGAGATATCAATCCGTTGAAACCAATACCTGGGTTGACTTTGAATTTGAGACATGCAAAAGGTCTTGAAATTCCTCCAGCTTCACCAACCGAAGTTCTTTTTGGGCCGAAACTAAAATTTCTCGAAGAAGTTTGTTTGCTTTATGAAGAAATTCGAATTATGGTTTATAGAATGATGGAGACAGACTCTCGAGCTAAATTTCTTGCTTCTGACCAATTTACAGAGTACTATTACTCATTGTAATAAAATATTTGACTAGTTTATGCTTATACTATATACTGTTTGATAATTAGTTGCTATAGCAAACTGAGTAATAAAAATACGTAGCAGGAGTAGGGGAATTTACACTGGAGATATCTTAACAAGTGAAAAATTACTTTATATCAAGAAAAGAATTAATTTAATACATACGTTTTCTCTCCATTAATGAAAACGCAAATTTATATCAGTTTGATTAATTGATAGGATCAATCGTAGTACCCTTCTTGATAGTAGCCCATCCGATCAATCTGAAATGTTTGTCAATACGTCTGGACAATGCAATCTTCTCATTGATTTCTGTACATGCAGGTGAGGTCAAGGTCAATCTAGCCATATCTGCCTTGACGGCCACCACTCTAGCACCGGTGGCAGTTGAACCAATATTAACCATCAACACATCGTCTACTTCTAAGTTTCTAACCTTGACCTTCTTTTGATCATCAGTCTTGACACCCAACAATCTTCTCAATAAGAAATAGTTGACTTCGATATCAGTAAACACGGAAGGTAGGTTACCCTTAGAGCCGACCACTTGACCAACAAGTCTGTCTGCTCTACAAAGAGTTGGATCAACCTTAGTACCAACACCAATCAAACCACCTGGAACTGCAAATTTCAAATCGTTGTTTTCTGCAAATAAGGAGATGATACTGGAGAAAATGGACTTACACTGAATTTTACCATTATCATCCTTAGTAACAATACCTGGTCTAATTTCAATTTCATCACCAATTCTAAACACACCAGTTAAGATGGAACCACCGGCAACACCACCCTTCAAATCTTGGATTTCAGCACCAGGCTTGTTAACATCGAAAGATCTAATGACCATCAATCTTGGTTGGGCCGAAAAATCTCTCATTGGAATTGGAATCGACTTTGCCATACACATGTTAACGGCATCGATATTATACTTTAATTGTGCAGATATTGGAATGATTGGAGCACCGTCGGCAATAGTACCTTTGATAAACTTTAAAATAGATTTTTCGTGTTCGATTGCAGCTTCCTTTTTCATCAAATCGACCTTGTTTTGTAGAATAATGACATGCTTTAACTTCATAATTTCAATGGCAGCTAAATGTTCAGAAGTTTGAGGTTGAGGACAAGGCTCGTTACCTGCGATCAACAACAATGCAGCATCCATGACAGCTGCACCTGACAACATAGTACTCATCAAGATATCGTGACCTGGACAATCCACAAATGAAACATGTCTGATCAAATTATATCTACCTGAACAACCTTCACGTTGACACTTTGGATGAATTTCTTTATCACTCTTGTAGGAACGGTAACAGTCAGGTTCAGGACATTCTGGGTTATCACACTTGTAAATCTTAGCATTTGCATAACCTAGCTTAATGGTGATATTTCTTTCTAATTCGTTCTTGAATCTAACAGTTTGGACACCAGAAATTGCTCTGACAACAGTAGATTTACCGTGGGCAACATGACCAATAGTACCAATGTTGATGGTTGCCTGTCTGTTAATAATTTCCGGAGAGATTGGAGTCAAAGTGGTGATATCTGGATTAGCAGTCTGCTCTGGCAATCCTCCACCTTCTTCAAACTCTCTTTGTCTTATTGCTTCCTCCGTTTCACCAGACTCTTCGTCGAGTTCTGCAAAACTCACTTTCTTCTCAGTCTTCACATCTTCGTTGGCTTCTGCTTCATTCTCACTTTCATATTGTACGTCATCATATGGTTGATCCCCACCGATAACGATGTCTGGAACAGCGTCTTGTAGTTCTGCAGGCATACCTTTTCGTGTCTGTATACTTAGTATAGTCAGAGGTAACCGAGTTATATGGTCTGAGCTATTGATGATCGTTCTTTTGTGACGACAGTGCCTCCATATTGTATTGTGCCTTCCTCTCCCGCAACGAGTGGAAAAAAATTTCATGCTGAAGAAATGAACAAAGCCGTTGTTCCTGGTGCACGGAGTTGATGATTATTGTGGTTCAGATGGCCCTCCCCACGTTAGTGTGTTAGTTTAATGTACAGTCTAATTATTACAGATGACTAAAGAATTTTACAGGTAACGTGTTAATAGTCTGCATGAAAGCCAAATTCATCCATAACCGATTCAATGTCCTTGAAGAGCATTGCAGAATCAAACTCATTGCCGATATCCCACGAATCAAGCAAAATCGAAGATCCAGGATTAACTGCTTCGTCCTTGCTCTGACTTTTATCTTGCAGTTCTTTTGTTCCATTCGACGCGATATTAGCAATATCTTGCGAAGTATTTTGAGTAGCCGGCAAGTCTTTATTTTTTGCAACAGGATTTGAAATTTTTGAGGCAATCACAGTGGTTGGTTCTTTGCCGTGACTTTCTGGAGAACTGTGATATTGGGAGGCAGTCACGTTGGCTAAACTTTGAGGACTTATTATCTTTTTAACCGAGGTTTCGTTATTGGTTGGAGATCTGTAATTTGACAAAAATGGCGAACTTTGTTTGCTGCTGCTGTTGCTATCCTGGGGCGTTTCAGCAATTGCAATAGGTTGTGGATCCAACGGAATGGTACTTATGATACGTCTTGCGGCTGATTCGGGGTGATAGCTGGACTTCTTCTTCAAAGAAGATGTGCTGTCTTTGCTCATTGATCTTCTCTCCTTGTCAGCCCTAATCAAATCCTTTGTTGCTTTATTTTCGAGCTTTTCATTTTCACTCGTTTCCTCGTCAATCACTTCTACTTCACTATCCGAATCCACGCTGTCACTGACGCTGTTCTTTTCCTTGGTGGGTCTCAATCTTATCATACCACATTTTTCTCTAAGAATCCATAAGGAATCAAAAAATATACTGGCGGCCATCCTGGATTTAACATTAACATTCAAGATGCCGGATTCGTCCTCGTCTAAAGTCCTGAATAAGTTCCATGTCGACTTCATGATACCACAAGATCTATAAGAAAGGTCGTGTTTCATCACAGATGCTTTCATCACCAGTGCAATTGCAGATTGGTACAACTCTTTTCCTGCTCCTACATCGAGTACAGATTTGTAGCAAGAGTTTACCAACCTTGCAATTATAACCGATGCCTGCCAGATACTCAAAATGCAAGCACTAGGTAAGTTGTTGACAAAAGTATCGTCTCGTCCCTGCGACTCTTTACAGTGTTGAAGAAGAGCCAAAGAAGCATTGTAAGTTTTGATATAGCCCCTTTTCAATTGAAAACTTGCAATCTGCTCATTGTCCAGAAAGTTATAACTCAGTAAATGAAGTCGAGCAGCATATAACAGCAGTACTCTAAAGTCGTCCATCGGATTTTGGGTATCAGCAGAAAGCCTCAATTCCAACTGATTCAGTTCGCTTTCTAATAGCTGAATCATTGGTAATCTTTCGGAGGCATGCTTAAGGCGCAAAGGGTCAAAAGCATTATTATTCAACGTCTTCTCAACCTGCTCCTCAAAGGTTTGTATTTCCAACATTTGTTTCATGGTTTTGGGGACTTCAATTCCTGTTAAAGAAAATGATGCGTACGGTTGAAAAAAAGCTGGAAAACCAAAAACCGTTCCGATCGTTTGTGACACAATGTTACAACCTATCCAAGTTCTGATCTGTTCGGTCATGAAATCCTTATTTGTTGACTTCAAGCTGTCGGAGGTATGACCTGGAGAGTGTAGTCCAATTCTCATGGCCTGGTAGATTGCAATACCTACTGTATTCCAACTCGAGTCAGCACTCAATGAAGAGATCAATGGAGGCCAGAACGTATATATCAAAAATGCTTGAACAGAGTATACGCTTGATGCATTCAAAATAGGTTCTTCATCTTCTGTTGGGGTGTATCTTGTAATTGGTGAAATCGTTATCTCCGCTAACACAGATTTGAGTATAGGAGATAGGGTAAAATAAAGTGATTGACACTCAGATTGCGAAATGGTTGGCGTAAGTTTGTGGTGTCCCCTTAGTGCTGTAAGCATTATTGTCCAAAAAAGCACAGGACAAAGCTTATAAATTCGTTCAATCCCTTTATTTACATCGACAACAGGTAAAAATGGGTGGTAATAAGTCACAAACGTGCTAAATAGCACTACTATTTGTTCTTCATTTAAGGACATTTCTCCCAATGTCTTGGGTGTGCATTCAAGCATGGGAGGGTTAATTTGAGGCTTACTTACAGCACAATTTTGCACTTTCCAGTTCAAGTAGTTGCTAGTCTCATTATTAGAAGAGCAAACAGATGGGCCTAAACTGGTGACTGGGTCATTTTTACTTGACGCATTCGCAGCAGAGATTAGTGTTGTTAGATTGTAGCTGCTATTTATTCTACTGTTCGAGCCGATGTTGTCAAACTTTGGGGTGGGGGCTGAAGAGAGCGGCTGTCCATATGTAGTTAGCGAAATTTGAGGATGAATAGAGGGTATGTTAAGGTCTGGGTTCAGTGGCGATTGAGGTCTATTCATGAGGGACAGAGGACTGTATTGAGATCTACTGGATATTGCCAGCGGACTCGTAGACCTGTTTAAAGGAAGGGTGTTGCTTCTGTGTAGCGGCTGTGCTGTAGTTGGGATAGAAGGGGAAGTGCTCGTAATCATGTTGTTGTTGGCCGAAGGATGAAATATGTTAGGGTCCGGCAAGGGAGAGCCATTAGTAGTTTTGAAATTGTTGTTCAAATAGTTGGACGCTCGTTGAAGCGATTGTAATGGAGGAAGAAATTGCGATTGTCCATTAAGTGGTGACGCTGCAGTGGTCAAGCCGAAACTCAAGTTTGGTATGGTGTGTGAGGCAGTATTTATACTGTGACCTCCTTGTATGTGCTCACCGTGAGAGTTAGGGGAACCTGACTGACTCCGGAAGTCCTTAAGGTTCACTAGCTCCGAGTTCACCTGCAACTTGGACTTGATGATCTCGTACTCTTTCACCAATTCATCAATTTTGGCTCTCTTGAAAGTTCTTTTGAAATCGGAATCTAATCGACATGGAATCCCTCGTTTGATGCATCGGGTACATGAGTCTGGTGCCTTGTCATTAGCATCGCACTTGGCCTTCTGCTGTCGACACTCTGTGCAAGCAATCTTTTTGAATCTCTTGGATCTTGAAGTCTTGCTCTTGCCGTTCAATTTGTTTTTAACTTCGTGATTGCCACTCTGCTCACTGCTGCCGCTCGGCGACTGCGGAGAATTAGAGGAATTAGTAAAGCTTTCATCCTCGCCTAATGACGTGGTTTTCTCCTCATGCTGTGATGACTCTTTCTCATGAATTGTTTTCGTAGATTTATCGACACCGGGAACGTTCTCTCCTTTCTTTTCTACCATCTTGGGAGTGCGCATCCAAGCTGGTTTCTTCTACGTCTGCCTCCTTTGATGATGTGCAAACGCGAGTATATTGGGTACTCCAGATCTATTTTTCCGATCAAAAGGTAAAAGAATAACGGGTCTACCCCTTGATGCAAGACCGGAAGGAAAAATTCATCTGCATCTACATTGAGAGAATAAAACCGGTTAAACTACTGGAGCAATAAAATAAAATTTCCTCCGTCTGAAAAAAAAATGCCGTTCTACGGCTGCTTACGTCAGCGAAGTCTTCTTCCCCGGACATGATTGAAGAAGTTTCACGGACAGCTAGCTGTCTCTAAGGTCTTCGGCGGGGTCGGAAACCGATACAGGACCAAGAACACAAAGGTGAAGCAACTCCAGGCAGAAAAATGACACACATTTTTCTTTCTTTGAAGCAGTCCTCGAGGGACATCAGGCTTCTATGGTTTTCGGTGTTCATCCGCATGATCTCATTTGGGTTGACAAACCAAGTGTTGACTTTATACCTCAAGGAAATTGGGATTTCAGAGGTCAACATCGGTCTGTTTATGTCATTAACAATGATTGGAGACTCGGTGATTTCATATGCGCTCACATGGAATGCTAACAAAATTGGTAACAGATTTATTATGCTTATGGGCAGCTTCTTGATGATGGTGGCCAGTGGTATCTTCTCGACAGGCACATCGAACTTTGGCTACTTGCTTGTTGCTGCGATCGTCGGTGTCATTTCTCCCTCTGGAAATGATGCAGGCCCGTTTAAAACGATAGAAGAAACGGTGTTGGCCAACTTGACTCCTCCAAACCACAGACCAGAAGTGTATGCCATCCATTGGACCCTGGGTTCTATTGGTGCTTCATTGGGTTCCTTTCTGGCCGGGCTTTCCGTCGACTATTTCACTCACAAGAGGCTCCTTCCTGTGGTGGACTCGTACCGCTACACTTTCTGCATTCTAGTGTTCACCTCGTTTTTGAAGTTTGTTTCGCTTCTTTTCGTCTCGTACAAGGCCGAACCTTCGTACGTTCCACCTTATATGGCTGTACAGCATGATCAGGATTCCAATATAGAGGACGTATCGACAGAACCAGTACAAGACTCGGCAAATTCGGCACTTCCAACAGCTGGAAGTGCCGAAAACAACGAACGCCGACCTTTACTAAGGATTGAGGCTACTATAGAACATGAAACGCTGACGGGTTTGTCGCCGCAGTCGCAATCCATCTTGTTTAAACTCATGGTTCCCTTTATGCTAGATTCGTTTGGAAATGGATTTATGACAAATGCATGGGTGGTCTACTACTTCAAGGAAAGATATAAAACACCGGCTGTACTTTTGGGTACGTTGTTCGGCCTCTCTGGAATAGCCATGTCAGTGTCAGCGATTCCATCGGCATGGTTTGCCAAACAATTTGGTCCCATTAAGTCATCTGTGATGACACAAATTCCATGTGGGTTGTTTTTCATGATGATACCGATACTGGGCTTCAATTTCAGCCTGGGTTCTCTTTTCTATTTACTAAACCAGATGACTACGGCATTCGATGTCGTTCCTCGACAGATTATTCTCACTACACTTGTTGAGCCAACTGATTTGTCCAAAGTGATGGGTTCGGTCAATATAGGGAAGCAAATTGCCAGATCAATCAGTCCCTATTTTACAGGTTATTTTGCCGAGGCCCAGTTACTATGGGTCTGCTTTCTCATTACAGGTGTGCTTTTGATCATTGCCAATCTAATATTGGCGATAGACTTCAGTGATCTCGATGAAAAGGTCAGAGAGATAGAGCAGGTCCAGCACGATATTATGTGATCAATGGGTTTTAAGATTTTACATCTTTGTGTATAAATAAGTAATCATATATATGTATCTATATATATATATATATGTTTGGAGAAATGAACGCAAAAACATTGAAAAGAAAAATAAAACAGGATTAAAGGTCATTCTGCAAACTTAGCAGCCGGCCAACAGCAATAGGCTTCTCCGTGTGTGCATTGTTGACGTTCTTGAAACTTGGACTCTTTCCTAGATTAACTTGACTGCTTGCTCTGCTGATAGCACGACTTTGCACCCTGGAGGCCAAGTCGGACCTTACATTTAACTGCTCCACATCAAAATAGTCGTAGCCTCCGAGAATGTAATCATCTGCTCTTGATGTTGGAGAATCATTTGATATCAAGGATGGAAGCCAGGTGGAGTTGTTAGAAGTCATCATCGACATGGGTATGGAGTGAACATACTTCTGAAGCTCCTCATCTCTGGTCGATTTGTTCGCAATGACCGATTTCCAAACTTGTTTTAAGTTCAAGAAAACTCGTTCAAGGGTATCCAAGAATCTGCCGGTCTGCCGCCACTGAGAGGAGCCAACAATGGTAATGTAATCATCCTTGATAATGTATCCGAATCCAAAACCAGCCGGAATGGAAGGCGTTATACCAAAATAATCCAATGCAGGATTGCCACAGTTAGCAGCAATCAATTCTGGTTTGTACAACGCCTCCAATGATGGGTTGAAAATGAAAGGTGGGATTGAATTATCATCAATCTTTGGCAAATCTTGATGGAGCTTGTTGAGAGTGTTTCTTTGGATAAAGGCAGATCTTAAAGCACTCAAGTGTCTTTCGAAGCCCATTCCCATGCTTGCATTCTTTGCCATCTCTTTATGTTTTTTTACAGCTTCTAGCAACAACTTCCACTTTTCAGAATCTGTTGTTTGCGAAATAAAGGCTTGGCAGAGATCTAGCATTGTGTCGTTCTGGATACAAATAGGTTCGGTTCTGGCATCTCTGAAACGGCGGGTAGATACAGGCTCAAAAGTGGAAGGGCACTTACCGTACAAGGCGTAGTAGGTGATTTGAATGCAAATCTGCACAAATGAATCTGTAGGGAGCTTCATTCTTTCACGAATACATCTCTTCCCCATATTAATTTTTTTAGAGACGTATTCGTGCTGGTTGATGATATCTGCCAACCTGGACTCGGCCAAATGCAAGCCGTTGCATATTTCATTGGTAAGCTGGAACTTTAGATGCACATAGTTGGGTTTGACAATCTCGCTATTAATGGGGACGGTGTTTATTTCTGTCCATAGGGTGTAATTTTTACCATTGATCATTCTGGCCAAACGGAGAACCGAGTCTGTGTAGATATCACTGATAAACCTTAGAACCGTTGTGCCATCAATGATCGAAGCCGGGTAGATGCAGGCTGCAGTTGCGTTTTTAGTAACAACGAGGTTGATCTTATCGTAGTATCTGTTCACACAGGTCCCGAGCTGGAAGCCCTTTTCGTCGATCTTAGAGGTGCCGTGGGTGACAAACTGGATCTTGTTCCCGTCGACAGTCTCGTCAAAGGCCTCGTGGTCTAGGGAGACAACAAACAAGGCGCTATCGATCATATGCATTAGCTCCGGGTTGTTGCTCACGAGTGCAGACCTGGCCATCTTCCACGTGGACTTGGACTCGCTGGTGAAGGTTCCCACGTTGTACTTGGACTTCTCGCACGCGGAGTCGTGGATGATGTTTTTGATGATGGCAGACAACTCGTGCTTGGAGAACCAGATCTGGTCGTTTTCCGAGAGCACGGTCAACGCGTAGAACTGGCCCCGTGACAGGAAGATGACGTGTTTTGAGTCGACGGACTTCTTCAAGCCCACGCCGCTGTTGGAGGGTATGACGGTGGTGCCAAACAAGTTGTGGTACGAGGACATCGTCAAGCGCTGGCCGTTCTGGGCGTTCAAGTCCGACTTCAACGTGCCCTGCTTCAACGCGACGATGAAGCGCAAGCTCGAGGTGGTCAACACCGCTGCCCGGTACTCCTGGCTGGGAGCGAAGTTGATCATCGGGTCGTCCTCCAAGATGAAGAACGGGTTCCGGGGCAACGTCTGGCCCCGTAGGTCACCGTAGACGTTCGACGTGGTGGAGAAAATGCCCTCGCTGTTCAAGTAATTGTCGTTTGTCTCTGCCAGCCGCCGCAAGTGGGCCTGCAAGACCTTGGACCGGTCCGACGTGACAAACTGTTCTGCGTTGGAGACCAACTCCTCAAACGCTGAGTCCGACAAGAGCGGTTTCAAGGCGCTCAACGCCTGCATGGCGGAGCTCTGGAGTTCGGGCAATGGGAGCCGGGGCAAGGACCCCTCCCCTTCGAATGTGAGCGGCATCTTGTGGTGTGGTGGGGGGTGTCTGTGGACAAGGTGCTACGTGTGCAAGACAGCCTGGCGACATACAGTGAAGCACTAGCAACAGCAGCCGTAGCAGCAGCAGCAGAGAACCAGCGTGGACACTCTATTTATATTCCTTCCAAGGACCAGCCGCCCCGGCCTGGCGAAGAATCCTTCTGCTGCTGTGCCATGACTACCGAGGACCATCGGAATGTGGGGAAAGCGGCCCGGCGCCTGCTGTTGCGGAGTTCGCGGCCGGCCGCCTTGCCTGGAGAAGAACTCCGCACCGAGAAAACGTCAGCGGGGCCCCGCGCGAGAGGGCAAAAGAGGGCAGGCTGGGCCGATCGACCGCTGAGCAGTGTGCCAGCGCAAAGGCGGCAGCGGGTGGCTGCAGTAGGGGGAAGGCCTCCCGCCTGGCAGAGCTATGGACATGTCTCGGGCTGCGGCAGCAAGAAGAGACAGTCAGATGGCTGCGTACGGCATCGATTAGGGGCGGCCAGAGGGCGAAGAGTGAAGCAACGCAGGCTTTGGCTTTCGCTTCTTAACTGTCTCTGGTCAGCACCTTTCTCTGTGCGGCTTGGCGCGTAGCGTGTCCGGGTAACCCCAGTTTGCACGTCGCCTTCCTATTTGGGACAGTTGGGCAATTTCGCAGATAGCCCGTCACAAACGGCGACGCACGCGGGGGATGCGCGGGCCGGGTAACCCCTGTTTGTCGCTTGGTTGCCTATTTGGACGAAAGAGGGTTATTTGCGGCAGGAGATTTGTGTGAGGTGTGTGCGCGGGGTGCCGGATGTGGAAGGTGTGACTGGTGATTTGGGAGGGTTGAGCGAGGCGAGGGAGGGCGCCGGGCGATGGAGGAAGGAGGAGGGTGAAAAAAAATGTCACCATGCCATAGTAAAGCGGACGGTTATGTGTTGATTTGATAAAACGTATTAGTGGCTTTTCCGTCTACTCTGCTCTCTGCTCTGTCTCCCTTTCGTTTCCTTTAGTCCAAGTCCACAGATTCACCGGTCCACCCATATCCATCATGTCTGACGTCGAAGAACAACAACAATTCGAAGAAGAAATTGTTTCTGAACCAGTTGAAATTCAATACGTTGAATTAGCAACCCCAATCCCAAAGGACGTCCAAGAGGGCTCCGCTGAGGTCAAGCTTTTCAACAAGTGGACCTTCGAAGACATTGTTGTCAAGGACATCTCTTTGACCGACTACATCCAAGTCAGACAACCAGTCTTCGTTTCCCACACTGCTGGTAGATACGCCACCAAGAGATTCAGAAAGGCCCAATGTCCAATCATCGAAAGATTGACCAACTCCTTGATGATGAACGGTAGAAACAACGGTAAGAAGTTAAAGGCCGTCAGAATTATCAAGCACGCTATGGAAATCATCCACGTCTTGACCGACCAAAACCCATTACAAGTCATTGTCGACGCCATCGTCAACACCGGTGCTAGAGAAGACACCACCAGAATCGGTTCCGCCGGTGCTGTCAGAAGACAAGCTGTCGATGTCTCCCCATTGAGAAGAGTCAACCAATCTATTGCTTTGTTGACCATCGGTGCCAGAGAAGCTGCCTTCAGAAACATCAAGACCATTGCTGAATGTTTGGCCGAAGAATTAGTCAACGCTGCTAAGGGTTCCTCCACTTCTTACGCCATCAAGAAGAAGGATGAATTAGAGAGAGTTGCCAAGTCCAACCGTTAAGAAAATTTGCATGGTATCCATCTGTACTACTTTCTTTTCAACCTTTCCCTCTTTTATATATATATAAAGCAAAACAACAAATAAAACTCACATCCAAACAAAAACAAGTACAGCGTAATTATTTGAAAACTTCTAGAGCTAAATAAACTAGGCGATCAGAGTATACATTCTAAATTCTACATTCAACAACAATAATAATAATAATAACGGTACGAGTATCGATACAAGGTGTTACCCTCTTTCCTCATTTGGAGAGTTCGGTGACTTGTTCCAGGGCGCCTTTGAAACTTGCCTCGGGACTGATCTTCACCTTCTTTACCTTCAAAACACCATCCACGAAAATAAAATGTGATCTGATCGTACCTGAAGGTGTCTTCTTACACCCGAGGAGAGTAATCAGCTTCTTGCTAGGATCACATAAAAGATCGTAAGGCAAGTTCTGCTTCTCCTTGAACTTGGTTTGCGCAGCAGCATTGTCAGCACTCAACCCCAAAACAGAAGCCTTCAAGTCACCGTTCAATTTGGAGTACTCGTCTCTGAACCCTTGTGCTTGTCTAGTACACCCTGGGGTTGACGCTTTTGGATATGCAAAGATAACTAGTATATGCGCATCCTTGGCATATTTCAGTAAATTGATCTTCTTTGAGTCCTGGGTCTCCAACTCAAGGTTCTTTGGCAAAATGTCTCCTTCCTCCAATTCCGTCTTGGCTTCTTCATCTTCCTCCTCCTTGGCTTTCTCATCATCCTCAATGACAATCGGCTCCTTCTTCACAGACCTGGACTTGCCCTTACTTTCTGTTGTAGCAGACTTGGTGTCCTTTTTACCTGCTTTTGTCTTGCCGTTTGCCTTGCTGTTTTCCTTCTTGACGACTTTGCCTTTGGAAGCAGCCTTTTTGACTGGCTCACTCTTGAGTGGCTGTGGTTTCTCGGTGCTCACAGCTAATTCATCCTTGATTGCTTCAAGTCTCTTAGAACGACGGGGGGCTGTGGACATTGTGTGCTCAGTCGGGGGTCAATGTGTAGTGTGTAACCAATTGGACGGTACACATCTCCGTTATCGCATTGCTTCCTTCCAACTTGGCTGCCAATTACCAGCAAAATTAATTTGTGGAACACCACCCCCCCCTCCACACCTGAGAAGGTGGGAAATCAGTGCGTCTGTGCCGAGCACTCTCACTCTCAGATAGAGACAATGGCATAGTAAATTATTACTTACCAGGCAGCTTGGATACTTTTAAGGCGACAGAATTGCCTATTACTCCTTCTTGTTCTCCTCTGCTGGCAAGTCTTTACTTCCCCACGTTTCATCTCTCCATCTCATGCTGAAAAAAATGAATTGGAGTGATGCATGGGTAAGAATCGTTCTGCTGATTTCCATTTTTTCACAACAAGTGTTGGCGAAAAGTCAGGCAGATTCTCCGTTTGAGAAGTATTCATACAGATCAAACTTTACAGATAAGGAATTGTTTCAGTCGACGTTCACAAAAGATCACTTGGGGAAATTGAAAGCGGAGACAAAGGCGTTATTCAACTATGCCTGGAAGAAGTATATGGATTTTGGATATCCATTTGATGAAGTGAGCCCCTTGACGTGTAAGCCAAACAAACGAGATATATGGGATGAGTTCAACACCGTCAAGAATGATGCATTGGGTAACTTTTCCATCACATTCTTTGATGCAATGGACACCTTTATAATAATGGGTGACCGTGATAAGTTCCACGAGTGTGTTTACACGATCAAAAATACATACACTGATTTTGCAATTGACTCGACAATCCAGATATTTGAAACTAATATCAGGCTGCTCGGTTCCTTGTTAACGGCACACCTTTATGCAATTGATCCACGCCGAGGACTTGTGATACCAGAATATGATGGGTTTATGTTAAAATTGGCCTACGATTTAGGTAAGAGGCTCGTACTTTCATTTTCTCACCGGGAAGATAATTATAAGTTTGAAGGTGACGATGTCTTAAAGTACTTTGTGTTCTCGTATCCGAGAACAAATCTTTTATACGGAACAAAAGATGTTCCGTTTGGTTTGAAGAACGAGCAATGTACTGCGGGTGTTACATCCCTAACCCTTGAGTTTTCGTTGCTTTCCAGGCTTACAAATGATACATTGTTTGAGGACGTCTCTCGTAGAGCTGTCACTGACTTTTGGGGAAGACGAACCAAGTTTGACTTGATCCCAATGGCTTTTGACACTTACCTGCGAACTTTTACAGACTCTATTACAGGAATAGGTGCTTCAATTGATTCCTTCTATGAGTATGCCTTGAAGTACTCTATTTTATTTGACGACAACTTTTTTTACGAAATCTGGCAAGATTCTTATAAAGCGTTACTCACACACTCGCAAAATAAGGTAGGAATTTTTACAAATCTCAATGTAAATAATGGACTCGGAGCTACAGAGTGGATAGACAGTTTAGGGGCATTTTTCCCCGGGTTACAAGTGCTAGCGGGTGATGTCTCAAACTCCATTGAATTACACCGCATTTTTTTCAAGCTCTGGAACAATTATGGAGCAATTCCGGAAAGATGGAACTTTATGCCTCTTAGATCGGAAGGTTATTTCCAGCATTTAGGAAGGTCTTATAAAGATGGAGATTTGATAGAAGGGTTGGATATCGATTCAACTAACGAAGTTCTCGCGAAAAACTCGGTGGGTTTAGAGTGGTATCCTCTCCGTCCAGAGCTGATTGAATCGACATACCACTTATACACAGCAACAAAAGATCCCTTTTATCTTCGATTAGGTGAGGACTTTCTCGAAAGATTTAGAGCGCATTATATTGCCCCTTGTGGCTTTAGTGGATCGCTGGACATACTCAATGACAGGAGACAAGACAGACAAGAAAGTTTTGTTTTAAGCGAAACACTGAAGTATCTATATTTGCTCTTTGATGTGGACAATGTCGTGCAGCAGGGAAATATGGTGTTTACTACAGAAGGTCATCCGTTTTGGTTTGACAAAAAGCTATGGAATTTTGACCCAATCCAGAAGCCTGATTTAGAAAATATGAATATTTACAATAAGACCGAGACTGAAAACCCCGGCTTCCTTAGCAGACTGCTGCTACCTAGAAAATTCTATTTGAATAAAGAGTTTGACCAATTGCGGAGTGAGTTTTACGAAGATGAGAATAAAGTGAATCCTATTTTGTACCGTATAAGCGACATGTACGCGTTTCAGAGCTCAGAAACAGGAGAACTTCTCGGGAACGACTACGGAAAGTTTATGCGTGTCAACAAAGAGGACTACGATAAAATTAAAAACCACGAAAAATTACAGCTGGAAATTCTCAACGCAAGCTTGAGAGAATCCGGTGATCTCGAGTTGGACGAGGATTTTCTTGGCTTGGGGACTTGTGACATCATAAAGCGCCAGGATATAAATCTCGGAAAAACTTTTTTCCTCAAGTCGGGTGTATTGAGAGATTGTCCTGAGTTCTATCGTTTGGACTGGGAATACGCAATGACACTAAGAAAACCTCTTTATTTAACAGAGCGTGAGCCTTTGGAGTTGGATCAAAACTTCTACCAGCAATATGTTGGCGGTGTGTCCGAGGCTGGTGGTGCAGTCTGCCAGGCAGAACAGACTACACATGAATGGGAAGCACTGATGTCCTCAGATGACACGTTCAGCGTTGCTCCCATCTACAGGTTGAAAGGCCGGCGGCTTGAGGGGGAGCGGGTTTCAGCTCGCATGGCTTCAAGAAGCAAGCGCAAGAGGTTTGTACCACGGGAAGGTGACATTTTCCTTGCAGAACTAGAAGGACTCCGTCTGCGGCTCGAGGAGCTTGCAGTTGGTGACCTCGACAGCCGAGGTGAGATCATCTCTCAGGCATCATACGACGAGATGGTGGAAGCCATTCTCAAATCGGGGAAAGGTAGCAGTGATGTCAGAGAAGTCCACTCCGTTGTGCGCTTGACCAAGCTTAACGGGCTGCAGATTGGAAACGACACCCTGGTATGGGTATACCCCGGCAGCCAACTTCTGACCAAGAGCGACTCGGTGGCGATGGTTGGGCGTCACCTTGTTTTAAACGGCCAAGTCGTCACCAACTTGCTTGTGCAATGAACAAGCCGATCGCTCATTCATGTTACAAGTGCAACACCGTAACTGTCGCGTTGCCGGCCGGCGGCGATTTTAAATTGACGCGCATGGAATGCAGAATTTTTTCTTTATACCTTTTCTTTTTTTCTCCCCTTATTACAGTTTCTCTGCTGCAAAGACGAGGTTGCGTTCTGAGGGGTGATTGCACTATCAACTATCGCCTTTTCAGATTCCTGGCGAGTCAATTGGTAAGCGAAGTACTTTGGGTTGACAACTGTAAACGCATTCAATCTGTTCAGCTGATTAAACCTTGAGCAACACCGTTTCTTCCGTCAAACTTCCCCCTCGAGCAGGTCCTATTGTCGAGCTTTTCTTGCCGTCAATAACAGAATTCAGTGACATCAAACTCCATCTCATCTCTTTATCCGCATTTCCTGCATACTGGATTTTATAGCATACATCTATTCCTGTCTTTGTATATAGATATCTCTGCATCAAAAAGGCCATCACTGAATATCTAATCGAAACAGGTCGTCTTATTTTGAACCTCTAGGTGAGACACAATTCAACACAAACTGAAAAGCATTTGTATTTATCCCCAAAGAAAGTGGACTTTTAATTTCCTTTCACATTTTTTCCTGTCCAGATAGTTTTATCTTACCGGAATTTACTGTCCTTTTTCCAATTCTGTGTAGACTGATTGCTAAAATCAACTATTATTGCTAGCAGGTATGTACCACGAAGACATAGATATAGAAGACAGCAACAACTCGATACTAACACCCATTTTTGGCCATTTTTTCTAAGTTCATACAGCAACACTGGAATGTCTGATTTTGCCAAGAACCTTTTCGGATTCGTCAAGCCAAAATCAACGTCACCCGAAACAATGGCTCCAGCACAGGATGTAAACGAAGCACCATTGGCACGTGTGGTTTCTTCAAGCGGCTTTCCATCGGAAATTCTGCCTCATGCGACACCTACCATTGGCTTGAACGAAAAGTCGTATGCTGTAGGAACAACAATCAACGACCCAAACGCTTTGAATAGATCCATAAACCAATTTGATCATGCACAGCAGAGCAATTTGACTGCTCAACTGAATACCACCCAAAGCAACGTGAATAACGAAAACCTAAACATTAATAATAACGAACAACAAAGACAGTTGAAGCAACAACAACAACAACAACAACAACAACAACAACAACAACAACAGTTGCATCAGCAACAACAGCAAAAGCATCAGCAGCAACATTACCAACCGTTGTTGAGTAAGACGCAGGACTACTCGTTAGCAAGTGCGGCCGACGCTGCTGATACTATACAGAGGGGAAAACTCCGTATAAATATCATGGAAGCTCGGGGGCTAAATGTTACCACAAACTACTCTCAACCCTATGTGGTATGCACTTTTGAATCGTCAGAAATTGTCACCCAGGGCCCAGAGAGCTACGATCCAAAGAATGCACAATTCGTCCACAGAAACAACAACGACTATTCTACTAGAACTAAGTCTTCAGCAAATTACAACCCCTCCAATCCAGTGTGGCATCATACTGCTATTTTTGATGTTATTGGTTCCAAATCGCAATTACAAATCTCGGTTTATGATACCTCAATAGATGGTTCTTTTTTGGGCCATCTGAACATCTCCCCAAAGACAACTGATGATTCAAGCGTTGAGAGATGGTACGAACTACAGCCTAGATTACCCAATGAGCCAGTTACAGGCAAGATCAAGATCAAATTAGATTACTCTAATATAAACAAAAGACATTACGGACCAAACGATTTTGAAATCTTGAGACTTCTAGGCAAAGGTACTTTTGGACAAGTTTTCCAAGTTAAGAAGAGCGATTCCAAACGAGTATATGCAATGAAAGTTTTGTCCAAGCAGGTCATTGTCAAAAAAAAAGAGATTGCACATACTATTGGTGAAAGGAATATTCTCGTAAGAACTGCAACCACAGAATCACCTTTCATTGTGGGTCTCAAGTTTTCATTCCAAACTCCAACGGATTTATATTTGGTCACTGACTTTATGAGCGGTGGAGAACTCTTTTGGCATTTACAGAAAGAAGGGCGGTTCAGTGAAGAGAGAGCAAAGTTTTACATTGCAGAATTGGTTTTGGCATTGGAACACCTACATGACAACGATATTGTTTATAGAGACTTGAAACCTGAGAATATTCTACTAGATGCGAATGGGCATATTGCATTGTGTGATTTTGGTTTATCAAAGGCCAATCTAACTGGTAACGGTACTACAAATACATTTTGTGGAACAACAGAATATTTAGCCCCTGAAGTTTTATTAGATGAATCAGGCTATACCAAAATGGTTGATTTTTGGTCTTTAGGAGTTTTGATTTTCGAGATGTGTTGTGGTTGGTCTCCTTTCTATGCAGAAAATACTCAGCAAATGTACAAAAACATTGCTTTTGGTAAGGTCAGATTTCCAAAAGAGGTTTTGTCCCATGAAGGAAGATCCTTTGTAAAGGGGCTACTAAACAGAAATCCAAAACATAGATTGGGTGCTCTCAATGATGCACGTGAGTTACGGGCGCATCCATTTTTCCATGATGTCAATTGGGACAACTTGAAAGAGAAAAAAATTCCTCCACCATTTGTGCCTCACATTGCAAATGAACTAGACACTTCTAACTTTGACCCAGAATTCACAAATGCTTCCACTTCGGCGATAAACAGACAGCTCATGATGGGGACGACACCGTTATCACAGGCTGTGCAAGAAAACTTCAAAGGTTTCACTTATGTTGATGACTCAACAATGTTTGATCATTTCAATGGCTCTATGGGTAGACGAGGTTCCTACAAACCTCAGTACGGCTCTTTTATTCCAGGTAACCCAAATTTACCTCCAGATGAAGAAGTTGTGGATGAACAAAGTGAAATTGAGGAAGAAAATGAAGGGGAAGATATGGATGTTGATGATGAGTTTGTCAGTGGACAGTTCGATTTGTAATGGGGGGAAATCGTTTCACTATTCGTGTATATTAGCCTCATGATTGCCAGCATCTAATCTGTGGACTTCTTTATTTCCCATTATTCCCACTCTACTACTTAGTTTCAATTCACATGCTTCATGCTCAAACTTAATTTTTTGTTTAAAACAAGTTCTTGTTTATCCTTATATATACTGTCACTCATTCAAACAAGACTTTTTTTTCTATTTCTTCTGGCTCTCATTCAAATACATTTTCTTAAGTCACATTGTTTTTTGATATTTAAAACTATAGTTATGAATCAAATTTATAGCATTTAGTCCTACCCGAGCAAAAGTCGTACTTTTCGTGCCTACAGAGGCTATTTTTCAAAATCGAGCATTGGCTGCGGCGCTGGTGAAATTTCAGCTTCAAGGTATATCTTGCCTTTTTGAGTAATACACTATATTCCTTAAGGCAGTTGAAGAGTCTTTTAATTGAATAAAGAACAATAAGAGAACCACCAGAATCATGGCTACCTACAATGTTCAATCAACAGGATCCTACATGCAGGCCATGGATCCCATGCGAGAAAAGCTAAGCATAATACATCTCGATAATGAAGAAGAGTCACTTAAATTGCCAACCAATTTGTTGAAAGAAGAATCAATTGCTAGCGTCAAGAGTGACGTTCACAAGAATGTCCATGAAATACTCAAAGCTTTTGAAAGTATTGATGATGATATTCTTGCAGATTACGATAAGATTGACGAAAGCGATTATGATGAAAGTGATGACAGCGGAGATAACGAGGCCTTTCATTATGAAGATGACGATTTAACAAAATTATTCTTGATCAATGAAATTAAGGAGGAGTGTAACAGAGTGCATTTAAAGCACACTGAAGGAGAGGATGTTGATGGCGATACTTTCCAGCTGTTTGAAAATATTGTAGACTTGTTACAGAAAGAGGATGACGACGCAGGTCTCCAAGGAGCTTTATTTGATATTTTGGGCTTTGAGGAACTTGATTTGATTACCAAGCTAATCACATCAAAGGAAGAAATCTTGACGCAGTACAGAAGACTCAATGAGCTGAGAATTCACAATGCTGGAGGTTCGTCGAGAATGAACCATGAATTGATGACAGTAGACCAAATTAAAGCAAAAGTTGCCGAAAATGCTAAACGGGCAAGAGAACAACCGCTTGCGAAAGAGCATTCCGTTACCAAATATCCTCATGTTTTTATGTCACACAGTGCAGGCAATACTATCTCTTTCACAGGTAAAGCATACACATTACCTGTGGGTACAGTAAGAGAATCTTTTGAGAAACATGAAGAAGTTATTATACCCAAAAGCGAAACACGAAATTCGTTGGCCCCAAATATATTCATTCCTATCAAAGAGTTGGATTTTCTTTGTCAAGGAACCTTTAAAGGATATAAAACCTTAAATCGTATGCAATCACTAATTTATGATGTTGGTTACAACACAAATGAAAATATGCTTGTGTGTGCACCTACTGGTGCCGGTAAAACAGATGTTGCATTATTGGCTATTTTACATACAATCAAGCAGTTTGTGTCCGAAAGTGAAACTAGCGACACTGATACTTTGAATGTTGATATCGATTACGATGAATTCAAAATTGTATATGTTGCTCCTTTAAAGGCTCTTGCTGCAGAAATTGTTGAGAAATTTTCCAAAAAATTGGCATGGTTAGGGATACAAGTCAGAGAATTGACCGGTGATATGCAACTAACTAAGGCAGAAATTATGACAACCCAAATCATTGTAACAACCCCTGAAAAATGGGATGTGGTCACTCGTAAATCTACAGGTGACTCTGAATTAGTGCAGAAAGTGAAGTTGCTGATCATAGATGAAGTTCATTTGCTACACGAAGACAGAGGTAGTGTCATTGAAACACTTGTTGCAAGAACTTTGAGACAAGTTGAAAGTACACAATCGATGATTCGTATTGTTGGTTTGTCTGCAACTTTACCAAATTTTGTAGATGTTGCAGATTTCTTGGGGGTGAATAGAAATGTTGGAATGTTTTTCTTTGATCAGTCTTTTAGACCAGTACCATTAGAACAACAGCTAGTTGGTGTAAGAGGTAAAGCGGGCTCCAAACAGGCGAGGGAAAATTTAGAGGAAGTATCTTTCAACAAGGTGATGGAAATGATCAAGTTGGATCATCAAATTATGGTTTTTGTTCATTCTCGTAAAGATACAACTAAAACCGCTAGAAACTACATGAAAATGATAGGAGAACAAAGCTATGAAAACTATTTTGATTGTCGAGATACAGAGAAATATTCTTACTTTGAAAGGGAAATGGGCAAAAACAGAAATAAAGATTCGAGAGAGTTGTTTGTCGGTGGATTTGGTATCCATCATGCGGGAATGAGTAGATCTGACCGAAACCTTACTGAGAAGATGTTCTTAGCAGGTGTCATTAAAGTTTTGGTTTGTACTGCCACTTTAGCTTGGGGTGTCAATTTGCCTGCAGCTGCGGTCATCATCAAAGGAACGCAAATTTACGATTCAAAGCAAGGTGGTTTTATTGATTTAGGTATCTCCGATGTGATCCAAATTTTTGGTAGAGCCGGTAGACCGCAATTTGAAGCACATGGTATAGGTATTCTGTGCACATCTTCTGATAGGTTAGACCATTATATCTCTCTCTTATTACAGCAGCATCCTATTGAGTCTAAACTTACGGCTAAGCTTGTGGATAATTTGAATGCAGAGATTTCTTTGGGGACTGTGACTAACGTTGAGGAAGGTGTTCAATGGTTAGGTTACACTTATCTTTACGTGCGAATGAAGCAAAATCCTTTTGCTTACGGAATTGATTGGCAAGAACTAGCACAAGATCCATTATTGGTTCAAAGAAGAAGGAACATGATTATTGATGCCGCCAGAAAATTACATAAATTACAAATGATTGTATTTGATGAAAGATCATTTGGCCTTATTCCGAAAGATATTGGAAGAATTTCTTCAGATTTTTATTTGTTGAACGAATCTGTTGAAGTTTTCAATGAAATGATCACTTCACAGGCTTCTGAAGCTGACGTTTTAAGCATCATTTCAATGAGTTCTGAATTTGATAATGTGAAATTTAGGGACGATGAAGCGAAAGAGTTGGACGAATTAAGAGATGAACGAATTGTTTGCGAAATAGGTCCAAAATTGGAAAGCTCACAAAAGAAAACTAACATTTTGCTACAGTCTTATATTTCACGGGCGTTCGTGAAAGACTCGGCATTAGCTTCAGATATGTCATATATTGCTCAAAATGCAGCTCGTATTTGCCGGTCCTTATTCTTTATGGGTTTGAACAGAAGGTGGGGTATCTTTACTCGACACATGCTTGAAATATGCAAAGCTGTTGATAGACAAATGTGGCCCTTTCAGCACCCTATGAATCAGTTTCAGTTACAGCCTCCAATTATCAAGTTAATTGAAGCCAAAAAGCCGACAATTGAGCATTTGAGAGATATGGAGTCTGGTGAATTAGGTGATCTTGTCCATAATAAATCTATGGGTCCTAAACTTCACAAATTAATAGGACGCTTTCCATACCTATTACTGGATGTTGAATGTTTTCCTATAACTACAAATGTTATGCGTATTCATGTTTCAGTAGAAGCCGATTTTATTTGGAATTTTGAGTACCATGGTAATGCTCAATTTTTCTGGATTCTAGTTGAAGACAGTGACAATTCGAATATATTGCACTATGAAAAATTTATCCTTAACAAGAAGTCTTTCAGCTCTCCTCACGAGTTAGATTTTATGATTCCATTGAGTGATCCACCTCCGCCACAAATACTTGTTAGGGCCATTAATGATGTGTGGATCGGTGCAGAAAACAGTGTTGCTGTCTCGTTTAAGCACTTGATCAAGCCACACAATGACACTGTCAAAACGAAGTTACTAAAATTGCATCCCTTACCCATCACAGCCCTCAATAATAAAAATATTGAAGGTATTTACAAAAGTAAATTTTCCTACTTCAATCCAATGCAAACGATGACTTTTCATACTTTATACAATACCAACTCTAGTGTATTTGTTGGATCTCCTACAGGTTCTGGAAAAACTGTTGTTGCGGAATTTGCCATTTGGCATGCATTTAATGAGTTCCCTGGATCTAAAGTTGTCTATATCGCACCAATGAAAGCATTAGTGAGAGAAAGAGTTGATGATTGGAGGGCAAGAATATGCCAAAACACGAACCACAAAATTGTCGAGTTAACTGGTGACTCGTTACCTGGTGTTCAAGAGGTTAGAGAAGCAGATATCATTATTACTACTCCCGAAAAGTTTGATGGTATTTCACGTAATTGGCAATCTAGAAAGTTTGTTCAACAAGTGTCCTTGTTGATTATGGATGAAATTCATTTATTAGCAAGTGATAGAGGTCCAATTTTAGAAATAATTGTGAGTAGAATGAATTATATTTCTTCATTCACTAAGAAACCCATAAGGTTATTAGGTTTGTCTACTGCGGTTTCTAATGCTATGGATATGGCAAGTTGGTTGGGGGTGAAAGAGGGACTATTCAATTTTCCTCAAAGTGTGAGACCAGTTCCGTTGGAGATGTATATTGACGGATTCCCTGATAACTTGGCATTTTGCCCATTGATGAAAACGATGAATAAGCCAGCATTTATGGCAATCAAACAGCATTCTCCTTCCAAGCCAGTTTTGATTTTTGTTGCATCTCGAAGACAGACAAGATTAACTGCTCTTGATATAATCCATTTGTGTGGTATGGAAGAAAATCCACGTAGATTCCTCAAAATCAATGAAGATGAGTTGGCACCATACATAAATAAAGCGAAAGATGATACATTGAAACTAGCGTTACAATTTGGTATAGGATTACATCATGCCGGTTTGGTTGAGAGTGATAGACAAATATCGCATAAGTTGTTTGAACAAAACAAAATACAAATCTTGATTGCAACTTCCACTTTGGCATGGGGTGTCAATTTGCCGGCACATTTAGTAATTATAAAAGGTACCCAATTCTTTGATGCGAAAATTGAAGGTTACAAAGATATGGACTTGACTGATATTCTACAAATGATGGGAAGAGCAGGTAGACCAGCTTTTGACACTAATGGTATTGCTATGGTTTTCACCAAAGAATCTAAAAAGACATTCTACAAACACTTTTTGAACGTTGGATTTCCCGTTGAGTCTTCATTACACAAAGTTATGGACAATCACATTGGTGCTGAAATCTCTTCGGGAACAATCAAAACGAGACAAGAGGCGATGGATTTTTTAACCTGGACTTTCTTATATAGAAGAGCACACCACAATCCAACATACTACGGCATAGAAGATATTTCTCAAGAGGGCATTAGTTCCTATTTAAGTGGGTTGATTGATAAGGTTATCAATAATTTAGTTGAATCAAAGTGTGTTATTACTACAGGAGAAAAGCTAGAGTCCACGCCATTCTTAGAAATATCATCCTACTATTACTTATCGCACAAAACCATTAGAAATCTTCTTAATAAAGTTATTCCGTATGCAAGTTTTAGACAATGCTTGAGATGGTTATGTGAAGCTTCAGAATATGATGAGTTACCCACTAGACACGGGGAAGAATTAATCAATATGGAAATGTCACAAGAGATGAGATATTCTGCCGATGACTTGGAAGACTATGAATTTATTTGGGATCCACATATCAAGGCATTCTTGTTGTTGCAGGCATATATGACCAGAATTGAGCTACCGATTGCAGATTATGCACAGGATACTGTTTCTGTACTAGATCAAAGTTTGCGTATTTTGCAAGCATATATTGATGCCACGTCTGAGATGAGGTTCTTATCTACTACACTGAATTTCATCAAGGTCATGCAATGTATAAAGCAGGGGTGTTGGTTTGATGATGATTTTGTTTACGCATTACCGGGCTTGAAAATGAAGAAGGCTAGCGATTCGGAGAAGAACTTTGATCTTGATGGTAGTGAATGGAGAACTGCAGCTGAAAACAGTGAGCTCACCTTGAAGCAAATAGGTAGCTTTAAGAAGAAGCCGAACGGCATGAACAAACTTGCTGATAAGTTGAGAGTCAGTAGAAATAAGAAAGAGGAATTTATCAGGGTTGCTTCTACACTTCCCACAGGAGAATTTAAGGTTCTTGAGCAAAATAGTCCCGAAGAGATTGGGGTGGAGTTGTCACATGAGAACGCAATGTTCCGGAAAGACTACAGAATCTATGCACCAAAGTTTTCGAAGCCACAAAGAGAAACGTGGTTTGTTATTTTGTGCGACTTGGCAAAGGACGAATTGTATGCCATCAAAAGAGAGTCGCCTAGAAGATCAGGAGGTGGTGTTGACAAGGTGCAGAGCAAGCTCAAGGTTGCAGAAGAACTACGTGGAAGAGAGGTTGACGTTCTCATGGTGAGTGATTTTACCGATCTCACCTACCGAGGGAGACATAAGTTAAAGTGACACATCAGCGAGACCGGAGCGCCGGTTGCCTAATTTGAGTCTAATGAGGGGGTAAATTGTGCGTGTAGACGTAACTAGGTATATATAAGGTCCTGTAACCAGTAAGTATTTCAGAAAAGGTAATACGTGCCAGATATTGGGTTCGAAGAGAAGAAGACGAAAGGAACTGAAGTCTAGTCTGGGGCTGTCAATATAGATGTCTACAGAGCCGTTGATAGGGAATTCAAATTTCGAGGAGGGAAAGGGTGGAGGTACAAATGTTAGCAATACCACAAACAATAATAGTAATAATAAGAATGATAATAACGGTCCTTTGAACAATGGTAATGAAAAGATGCAATTTGATGAGGGTGTGAACATAATACACTGCTGCTTGAGTATCAACTCCACAACTATATACACTTATGACAATCCTAATATTTTGCACAGGGCGAACTTGAACTATGTGGAGGCCATTACGCAGAACTTGGGGGAAATTAATGAGGTGCAGGAGGACCGTATGGATCACATAAACCTGAACCAGAGTATAAGGATCAACAAGAAAAACATCAACCTGATGATATACTACAAGAAGAACATTATGGAGAACAACGATTTAATAACGATCGTCATACTATGCGGCGATAAACTTATGAGTAGTTTTGTGCATAATTTGTTAGAAAAGCTTATGAACGAGTACGTGAACGAGTACTACACGAATAATAGGAGGTTTGAGTTCAAGCTTCGAATTAAGGAAATCATCAACCAAGAAGAGGGGCATCTGATCAGATTGGTGGAGAATTATGGCTCTGTCGAAGGGGAGATTGCCCAAGTGCGAGAGTTGATGAACGAGAATATCGACAAGATCTTACAGCGAGGTGAGAACCTCGATACGTTGATCAGCAAGACGTCGAACTTGAACACGAGTTCCAGCTCGTTCAGAAGGCGAACCACGAGCGTGAAGCGGAAGATGATATGGTCGAACGTGAAGTTTGTGGTGATTGTTACGCTGATTGCGCTACTGGTGGGGTACATTCTGTTGGGGCTCGAGTGCGGGCTACCGTTCTACAGCAAGTGCCTACACCCGAAGAAGCCAAGCCAGCCGTCGGTGGATGCCTAGCTGGCCAGTCTATAGAACACACGCATCATAAGAGCACACTCTTGTTTCCTGTTATATTTTTCCTCTTTATAAAGTCCGTTCTAGCTTGTTTTGCTTTGCTCTACTTTTTCCAACGTTCTCTAATCTCCATGCTCGTCGTCGTTGCTATCCTCGTCGTCGTCATCGTCATCGTTGCCGATGTGGTTCGGTGCGACCTGTCTGTCGGCAATGTCGCCTTCTAACTCTCGTGCTTCTAATTCGAGCTGCGATGGGGCATGCTGCCGTATCTCGTTGTCGTCTGCTTCGTCCGCTTCGTCCGCTTCGTCGTCCTCGTCGTCTTCGGCGTCCTCGTCGACGTCGCCGCCCGCAGAGTGCTCGTCTTCCTCGAGGTCATCGATCGAGTGGTCGTCATCCGGCACGGGGTGGCTGGCGCCCGCCGGCGGTCCGGATGTGGACGCGTTGTGCACGGACGAGTCGGCGTCGGACATCGTGTCATCCGGTGCGGGGTTGTCCAGCTTGATCTTCTTCACCCGGTCGGCAGCGCTGTCCCCGTCGTCGTCGAGGTCGGCGTCCTCCAGGTCGGTGGACTTCTTGGCGTCCGACTTCAGCTTCGCCCTTGCCAGCTTCTTCGCCTCCTTCTTGGCGTTGAACCGCTGCAACTCGTCGCTGAGAATCGGCGCAAACTCGCCGTACCCGACCTGCACCAGCGCGTTGATGATGTCGTCTGCGTTGACGACCTTCCTGTTCTGCAGCTTCACGATCTGCTTCGCATGGTGGTAGATGAAGTTCACAAAGAGGATGCTAGACCGCTGTATCACCGTCTGCGTGTCCTTCGCCAACAGGAAGCTGCCGCCGCTGTCGGCGCTGCCGCTGCCGACGCCGCTGGCCGACTGCAAGGCCTGCTTGCATATCTTGTTGATGGTTGCTTTCGGGAACAGGAAGCTGTCGATCGACAGGTTTTCGTTGAGCAGCACCGTGTCGAAGTTCGACTCCTGCTCGTCTTTTCTCCATCCCTTAGCCGGCATCGTGCTGTTCTGTACCAGGGGCTCTGCTTCCTTGTGTCCTTTTCTTCTTCTTCTGTTTCCCCCTCCTCCTTCTTCTATTTGCCCTCCTCTTTCATGCACCTTTCCATCCCTTTTCCTCCGCCTTGGAATGGCGACGCGTCACCACCCCCACGACAGAACCCTTTGTCGCGGTCACCTGACCCCCGCCGCATCCCTTTTTTGCGCCGATCGACCCCCTTCCCCCCGCACCGGAAACAACACTTGTTTCCGGCCCCGTCCCGCTTCCGTTCCCTCCTCCCGGGCCAGGACAAACTGACCATATTGACCGGCCTGCCACACCGCATCCTCTCCGCCTCCATCCCTCCCTTATCTCCCACCACCCCTCTTCTTCTGCACCCCTCCTCGCCCCCTCCTCGCCCCCTCCCCCCATCCGATTACTAACCCCCGGCCCCGACGCTTATCCCCTGCCCAGTAACTCCGGCCAAAGTCCCCGCCGGGGCCGGGAGACGATCGACCGCGTCTCCGTTAACCCCGCGGACAAGGTCCGGGCGGCAGCAGTGCTCTCTTTTTCAGCTCGCAGTCTTCGGTCCGAGCCCGAGCCCGAGCCCAAAACCGACGCCGAGGCCGAAAACGTAACCGGAACCAGCGCCCGTAGCCGAAACCGACATCTCGGACACGGCGGCCGTAACTCCAGCTCGCGTCATTTGTCAGGCGTGCCTCTTCACCGGGGTGTTACTACAGCCCGTTTGTAAGCATGTCGGCCAGGGAAGGCTTGCACAGAGAGGCTACAGCTGCCGTGTATGCAAAATTTGCCGGGCGGCTTCCGGAGGTATATATATATGTACGACGTGCCGGGGTGTCGGCCGCCGTTGTGGTCTGTGTGGTTGGTGGCATCTGTGTAGTGTGTAGTGTGTAACACTTCTGTTGCTTTCTCCAGGAACACCGGTTTCTGTGCTCACAACAAACACCAGACATCGCACCGCAGCGCACAAGAAATGTTCAGAAGACCGTCGCAGAAAAACATGTGCAGGACACAGCAGCAGCAGCAGCAGCAGCAGCAGCAACCACAGACACACAGCAGCGGTAAATACGGCCGAAGTGAGGCCCAGCAGTCTGCTCCCAAGCCCAAGCGAACGTCAAGCATACTCGGCAAGCTCATGAGGAGAACGTCGTCGTCCGCCAACACCGTGGCGAAGAGCGTCGAAATACCGAGCCAGCAGCCTCCACTGCTCCCGATGCTTCCAGCTGAGCCATCGTCTCCAGTCCTCTCCTCCAACTCGCAGTTCTCCTCCTATTCGTCCTCGTCGTCCTTCTCCGAGCGCACGTCATCCTTTGGCACGCTCCTCCCCCACGCACACGAGAAGCTCCCCTCCGACTGGGAGTTGCGCTACGACACCATGCTTTGCCAGTTCTACTACGTCAACACCACAGAGAACATCGTCCAGTTCGACTCGCCGCTCGAGGTCCTCACCCACTGAGGAGGTCCGTCTGCTCGGCCTCCACTCATGCATCCGTCTACACATTCAATCCTACGCCTTTTCTTTGCTTTTCTAATATTCTCCCACTTTTATTCCCTCCTAATGCCCCATCCACGTTCTGTCAATATTAATCATATAATGAAAATATAATAATAATATAATAATCATATAGTTATAATAATAATATGTAGCTAGCCTGTCTTATACATCCGTGTAGTCAGAAAAAGTAAATGCTCAGCGCAGAGGCTCCGTCGCCCTCCTGAGCCACTCGATCGCCAGAACGTCGTCCACAGCTTCCAAATGCGGCACCAATGTCTCGTACACCGTGCGATGGTACTCGTCTACCCACTTGACCTGCTCGCTGCTGAGGTAGGCCAGGTCGATGAGGTCTCTGCAGAATGGGACCATCGTCAGATACTCAAACTGCAACCGCCCGTCGTCCCCGTTGACAACCAACACGTCACTCTCGATACGGATCCCGTACTCGCCGGCCTTGTAGTACCCTGGCTCGTCCGAGATGAAGTTACCCGCCTCCAGCGGCTTGTAGTTGTACGACGTCCGGCTCGGGCTGAGCCCACACGGTCCGGCGTGCACACAGATGTAGTTGTCGATTCCGTGGCCCGTCCCGTGGCCGTAGTCTAGGCCGTACTGCCTCAACGGAGCTCGCCCGAGACTGTCGATATAGTACGACGACGTTCCAAACTTGAACCGGAGCATTGCGATGTTCAAATGTCCCTTGAGCACTAGCGTGTACGAACGCCTGAGCTCGTCGCTGGGCTTCTTGTCTCTGTAAACATATGTGGTCCGGGTTATGTCTGTGGTGCCTTCGAGGTATTGGCCTCCGGAGTCGAGCAAAAGCACGTTGTCTGTCTCGATCTCACCAAAGTTGTCACTCGTGGGTTCATAGTGAACGATAGCAGCATTGGCTCCGCTCGCAGCTATGGTCTCAAAGCTCAATCCCTTGAACTTCAACGACTTATTCCTGAATTCGTACAGCTTGTCGACAACGTCCAATTCGTTCAGCCGTCTTTTCGGGTGGTTTGCATCGAACCAGCTCAAAAATCTCACAATCGCCAAACTGTCGATCGTTTGGGATTCTCTCAAGTTCTCCATCTCAATGTCGTTCTTGACACCTTTGAGTTCTGTCAATATCGATCGAAAAACAATTTCATACGTTGAAGGGATGTTGATGTAAATCGAGTAGCTCGAGTTCAATTCGAGACATATTTTGTTGCTCTCTTTCTCCTCCGGAGACTTGTTTGTGATTGCAGGTAAATCATTCCAGATCTGATCGTACACTCTAACATCGATTCTTAGATCGCTCAGGTATGTCTGTACCTCTGCCGTCAGCTTCTTCTTGTCGATGTACAGCACCACCTCATCCATGTAGATGATCACGTAGCAGAAAAACACCGGGTTGAAGATGATGTCGTTGCCGCGTAGGTTCAACAAGTACGCAATAGAGTCAAGCATGTTCGAGACATATGCAAAGCATCCTTCTTGCTGCATCATCTTCCGGACTCTGACTATCTTGTCACTCGTGTCCATACCGGAGTATTTGTATGGATATATGGAGACCTCGTGGTTGCCAGTGTCCTTCAGTTTCCCTCTGATCGCGTCAATCAAATTCTTATCCAAATCGTTGACAAGTCGTATGTTGTTTTCGTGTGTCTTGCGGATAAGGTCGTTGCCCATGCTCCACGTGATCAACCTCGGACCGACACCTATGTCGCCCGTCTCGCCCATCTGGTCCATCTGGTAGACGCACTCGTCGATACCCCAAACCATCCAGCTAGGATATCCCTTGACACCCTGCTTAAGCAACGTCCAGTTCCCGTCGAGCTGTTCTGACGCCTGGAGGAAGTATCTCGAGTCGGTGGAGAGTGCAGCCGAATGCAGCGTGACTATGGCCACGCCTGCCGACCCGGTGAACCCGGAAATGTACGCTCTCCGCTGGTCCTTCACAGACGTGTACTCGCTCTGGTGCTCATCCTCGGAAGGTATGATGTATGCTGTGAGGTTGTTCAATTTCATGAGGGTCCGTAGCCTTTTTAAGCGCTGCGTGGAGTCGAACTGCGAGAAGATACGGATCGGCTGGACGTCGTCGTCATTTGACGAGAACGAATACGCATGGCGCATGTCGCTTGTGCCATCCATGTCGCTGCCATCCTCACTACTGCTGTTGCTACTACCACTACCACCACTGCTGAAGCTGAGGAACGACTTCAATGTTGACAAACACGACGTCTTGTAATCCGGCGACTCAATAAGTTGTTTTTCCTTTGCCGGCGACCATTTCTCTTGCACGTAGCTCATTGCTGACTTCTTTCCTGCCGATACAAAACTGTTTCTGACTTGTTGAGCTAGAGAGACCGAGAAGGGCACCGGAGCATGCACAGAAGGAAGAAAGAAGCCGAAAACCGGTTAGTGCCAGCGTCGTTCAGCTAGGGTTGTGCATGCGGTCATGCAGGAGGAGCAGATGCAGCGAAAGCGAGAGCGGTGATGACTTCGCTGCCTCCAGTCGCGGGTCCTTGACGGGAGTCATGCCTCGCACCGAGATAAGGCAGGGCCGAGATCGAGATCGAATCGGCGGAGTAGTGGCACACGAGAAGGAAGAGGGAGTAGGGGTGAGGGGAGAGGTAGGTGCAGGGGACTGGGGACTGGGGACTGGGTGGATGGGTTGATTAGGCGCTTCGGAAAGTAGACAGCAGTAAGCAAAGGGGATACACAGTAAGATATGCGGGGAGGAAAAGGGAGGAGAGGTGAGAAACAGTGTTAGACAAGAAGTGAAGAAAGAATAAAATAATGTAAGAAGTAGCATAGGCAGAAGTCATACGACAGAGTCGTCGGCGGTCTTCTCCTGGTCGGAGGCGTTGGAAACAGGCCTGGTTTGCGGTGCCGGAGACTCTGGGACGACGCCTTCGAAGCCGTTGACGTCAAAGAAGTTTCTGCGGACCTCGACGTAGTCGTAGGCGAACTCGCCGATCTGGTCCTCGTCCATTCCCATTTCCTCGGCGTCCTCGTCTGCGCGGAGCTTGCAGTAGGGTATCTTGTCGAGGACATAGCAGAGGAGGGCTGTGACGACGCAGCAGTAGCCAACAACAGCGCCTATGTAGGCGATTTGCTTGTACATCTGTTTCCAGTTGTGGTTGATCCAGCCGCCTGGATGTTCTGTGTAGCCGTCGTAGCCGATGACGTAGTCTGCGGCAAAGATGGAGTTGAAGAAGAGGCCGAGGACGCCGGCGATGCCGTGCTCGGCGAGGACATCTAAGGCGTCGTCGACCTGGAACCAGACCTTGAAGATGGTGGCGAAGTTGCAGATGCAGCCCGAGAGAATGCCGAGGACGACGGAGGCCCAGAGGGGGATGATGCCGGAGGTCGGGGTTGCGGCGACGAGGCCGGAGATGATGCCCGAGCAGAGGCCGACGGTGGACCAGTGGTTTGTTCTGTAGAAGTCGAGCAAGACCCACGTGAAGCCGCCGAAGGCGGCGCAGAGGTTGGAGTTCATGATGGCGTAGACGCTTTTGAGGGACGGGGTGACGCAGGTGAGGCCGTTGAAGCCGAGCCAGCCGAACCAGAGGAGCATGGTGCCGATGGTGACGAGGGACACGTTGTGGGGCCGGAAGTTGATCATCAAGTGCTCTTTGCGGGGGCCGAGGAAGTAGGAGATGACGAAGCCGGAGAAGCCGGACAAGATCTCGACGGGCCCTCCGCCGGCGTAGTCGAGGACGCCCCAGCGGTACGCCCAGCCGGAGGAGTTCCAGATCCAGCAGGTGACGGGGCAGTAGACAAGGGTGAGCCAGCAGAAGGTGAAGGGGATGAACGGGAGGATGCGGCCGCGTTCGCAGAGGGCGCCGATGTAGATGCAGGCGGTGATGGAGGCGAACATGCCCTGGAAGTTGGCGTAGGCCATTTCCGGGATGCCCTGCGGGTGGTGCGTGGCGTCCACCACCAGCGCCTGGTCGAGGTGCATGTAGCCGAAGTTGTGCAGGTTGCCGATGAACCTGTTGGACGCGGTGGCCGAGAACGCGAGCGAGTAGCCCCACAAGTACCACTGGAAGATGGAGATCAGGAGGATGAGGAAGACCGAGAACACCATGTGGAGCGCCGACTTGCGCCGGGCGAGCCCCGAGTAGAGGTACGCTAGCCCGAAACACATGATCAGCACCAGACAGGTGCCTGTCACGAGCGTGAGGATTGTGGCTGCGTCATACTGCGTGTCCCACACGTGGGAGACGCTTGCGGGAGAGGACATGCCTAGGCGGGTGATGCTGCGATGCCGGCGTATTTCTGACCCGACTTACACACACACACAACACCTGTCCACGACGCACCAGGAGAAGACGAGGGGGGTGAAAAGTTGACGGAGACGGCCACCACCACCCACGGAGGCTGCACAAACTCCCGGCCCATTGGCCTGCTACACACGGCATACACACTGTGCTCTGCCGGAAAACCGTTGCAGAGCAGCGAGAAAAAAAAAGGCGCCAAGCGCCCCCCGCGCCGCTGCGCTGACAGCGTTTCGCTGCGCTGACAGCACTGACAGCGCTTGACAGCAGGGCTGTGTGGCGGCCAGGCTTGACAGGCGCCGGCGGCTTATCGCAGCCAGTTGGAGCAGGGCCGGCAAGCGGGGCGACGGCATTGCGGGCCGGGCGCGGGCGCGGGCGCTAGGTGGCGGCCTGGAGGTCGATGAAGCGCGGGACCGACGCGTCGGCGGGGCGGCCGGGAACCGGCACGCGGCTGCGGAAGAACTCGATGAACTGCAACTCGCTGTTGTCCTTGCCGTGCTTGGCGTACTTGCCGTACTCGTCGTACACGGCGGCAAGCACCCACCCCTGCAGGAGCTTGCGGATGAGTGCGACGACGACGCCGACGCGGTGCTTGCCCTTGTTGGAGTGGATGAGGATCGGGTAGTTGGCGGAGTGCGCGACAACAGCAAGCAGGTAGTTGAGCTGGGCAGCGGTGGCGGCCGCCGACGCGTCGCTGGCGGCGGCGGCCGCGAGGTCGAGGTCGAGCGGCACGTGCACAAAGCCCACGGGCTGGGGCTGGCGCTGGATCCAGCGGTAGTAGTCCCAGTTGTTGGTCTTGTCGCCGACGTAGATGATGGTGCGGAGCTTGAGCGACTCGAGGAAGGGGAAGTTGATGACCTGCGGGTGGCCGCAGCGGTAGAGGTCGCTCTCGACGACGCCGAAGTTGAGCGGCGGGAAGTAGCGGGGCTCGCTGGCAAGGATCTTGAGCGACGTGTAGTGGCGGCGGGCCCGCCCGCTGCTGCCGCCGGCGCTGCCGGCAGCAGCGCTGCCGGCAGCGTCCGTGCGGCCGTCCGTCTGGCGCACCATCGTGCCCGGCGACGCCGCCAGCTGCAGCAGCTCCAGCTGCGAGTTCAACAGCTCGTCCTCGTTCGCCTCCCCCGCGTCCACCCGCTTCCCGTCCTCGTACTGCCGCAGCTGCTTGAGTATCTGCTCGCCCTGCGTCGCCATCGCTTGTCTGCTGCTGCCACGCCCTCTTCGTCGCCACCGCTGAGCCAACCTCCATCTGCAACGCTCCGAAACATGTCCGTCCTCTTTTCAGCGCCACCCCCCCCCCCCCCTCCGTCCCGCGCCGCGCCGCGCCGCCCTTTTTTGAGTCGATCGGCCCAGCCCGTCTTTTTTCCCCGCACTGCGTGCAAACCAAAACACACACACCAATCGGGCAAATAGCAGAAAAGGCTAGTTCGCCCTTGCTGCATGATGTAAACACTGCGACCGCCGCGTCGCCGTGGTGAAGAATCCAGGGCAGGCAGGGTCAGTGGTCGTCTGTTCCGTTGAGCACACGCCGGGCACCAGCACTGGGCTCGTGAGGCAGCAGGCTCTGTTTGGGTGCGTGTCCGGTGGGTATTGGAGGTTTGTTGCCCTGCGAGAGAGATTTGTGCCCCTAAAAAGAGGAGGTTGCCCTTTTTTTGCCACAGCCAGCACAAAGGATCTTGGACGTGAGTATTTGCCAGGCATCTACGCTGACAGGACACCCCAGACACACCATGAACCTGCTATGGCGCCTCATATGGGTCCTCTCGTGGGTCTCGTTCTCCCACTGCTTGGAGTCGACGGTGGTGGAGAACCTGCGCTCGTTCTGGAGCTCGAAACACACGTTCAGCAGAGACGAGCGGATCGACCTGCTCGTGAACTCGGCGACGTCTGCGGCGTCGGACCGCAACATCGGGTACTACCGGTTGCCGTTTGTGTGCCCGAACTCGTCCAGCGCCAAGCCGGTGCACCTGAGCGTGGCCGAGATCATCAACGGCGACCGGTTCTGGCAGAGCGACTACCGGTTGGCGTTCCTCAAGGACGAGCCGTGTCTGCGGATCTGCGACAGGGTGATGCACCAGCGCAGCATCGAGAAGTCGGTCGAGATCATCAAGGACGACTACATAGCGCACTGGGTCGTCGACGGCATCCCGGCGTCCACCACGTTCATCAACGACGACGGCGTCTCCGGCCCGAAAAAGTACTACATCCCGGGCTTCAGCCTTGGCTACGAGCAGGACGGCGACGCCTACATCAACAACCACGTCATGATCGTCATCCGCTTCCACAAGGAAAGCGACGACCCGGAAAAGTACTCCATTGTCGGCGTCGAGGTCTACCCGAAGTCCGTCAAGGAGGCCGTCTGCCCGGGCGCCACCCGGGGCTACGAGCACTTCAAGTTGGACCCCCACCAGGAGGAGCAGTTGGTCCCCTTCACCTACTCGATCTACTGGCGTGAAGACCCAGATTTAGAGCACAAAGACCGTTGGAAAATGTACATCGACCCTTCCACAATCGACGAAAACGGAAACATCATACAAGCGTCCTCCAAAAACACAGCCATCCACTGGGTCTCCCTCATAAACTCTTTCGTTGTGCTCTCTTTCGTATCGATCATCGTGGCCTTCGTCCTAATGACAACCTTCCGCTCAAATCTCGCTTCAGAGTCCGCCTCTGAGTTCGGCCAAGTGGCCCAGTCCTCCTTCACCCCGCCAGTCTTCTTGAACCTATTGTCCATCCTTACAGGCTCGGGCATACAGTTCATCTTCACCTTACTAGGATCCGGTCTACTGTCCTTCGTTTTTTTTAGAAATACCTTTGGACAGCAAACAACCATCTTCTCTGCCGTCATTGCAGTCCTGATCATTGGCGGCTTTTTTGCAGGGTTTTCTTCGATACAACTGTTCAAATTGTTCAGCACTTCTTCTGGAGAATTGAATTTAAAGAAAACAATCATCATCTCCTCCTTATCGGGAAGTGCCTTGATCACCTTGTCCTTGATCGTCGTCGTCATTGCAAACGCTTTGGTCTTCGACTCAGATTCTCCTAGGTCTTTCAAATTCGGCACTTTCATGTGCTTATTTCTCATCTACGTCGTTCTACAAATTCCAATCTCAGTCATCGGGGGTATCATCTCCAAAAATTTCAACTTACTCACAAAACTCCTAGTTAAAAAGATGCCAGATTTTGTTTCATCTTCCGTCCCACTGAAGAAAGCCTCAAACAAGCCTTTGCCAGCCTCTTCATCGAGAAATTATCCATTCTATCTCAAACTTCCATTTTCACTTTTGATACTCGGGATCTGCCCTTGCAGTATCGTCTTCATCGAATCTCGTTTCCTCTACGTGGCGTTACTGGTCGAACGAGCCTCAACTTCTTATTTCATGTACGGTTTCATAATCTCAGCTGCGATCTTATTACTGGTGGTAATGGTTGAAATCGGTATAATAGCAACATACCTCAGATTATTGAATGTTGGCTCACAGGTCAACTGGCAATGGTGGACTTTCTTAACCTGTTCTTTCTCAATCTGGATCTATCTCGTCCCCTTATCGATCTACCATTTGATTTTCAAAATGAAATTGCTCGATTCGGGCTCCCCAGTCTTATACATGGTCTATACCACAATCCTGAACACAGTCGTTTCAATCGCTTGCGGCTCCTTGGCTTTGTGGAGTGCAACCATGTTCGTCTATGCTGTCGTTTATTCGGCGGGTACAAAAGAGGACTAGATACCCTGATACCAGACTCAAAACCAGAATAGAAAGATAAAGTCCAGCATGCAGGTTCCCTGTGTTTCTTTCTAGTGTGTAATTAGTTCATTTTTATTATACCTTTCATGGCACATATAGTGTACCATTCGTTTCCTCTAAATCTATTCTCCCTTTCATCTAATAATACAGTTAAATAAACAGTCAGTATTAGGACTCTGTCCGTTTTTAATTGTCGTTCGATATATTCTAAAAAAAAGTAAAAACAGTTCATTTGAAATCACGCCCTCATCGGAAAAATAAGGTAATAATAAAAAAAAGGTACCACTCCATTCAATTGGTCTTTATGTATGCCCTGTTCAGGTTGTATATTTCTCGGCACAGAATGTACCAATCAACCTCTCTCATTGACCCCCGGCTGTTACTCACAATATCATACTCTTTTTCCTCAACGTATTTGTATCTCGGACTATCTTCGTATTTCACAATACTACTGTTAAAATCAAGTTTAACCATTTGGCTATTATCGTCCACTTCGTCTTCCTCCTCGGACTCAATCACAAAGTCTTGCTCAGGCTCCTCACAGATGGAACCAATGTATTTCATCTTCGTAGTATTGGTCCAGAACCCTGCGCTCACTCCACAACCATTGCTGCTACTGATGCTATTTCCTCTGGTCGTCGAAATCGAGGATCTTTCGCTTTTCCCAAGATGAGTGGTAAATAATGTAGATGTAGATGAAATACTCCCATTTCGTATATCTTCACACAAATTCGGTATCTCAACTTTTTGGTCAACTTTTTCGGTAACGGACCCAATATTAATTTTCTTCCATTTTGAAGGCTTCTTAGCCAGCAGGTATTCCTCCCACTTGAACAACTCATACATCAATTTCAAATTGGGCTGGATTATAACATTAAGACGACGTACTCGCACATACATATAAGCACGAGCAAGACTCAACTTTAGCCGCTTCATCACTTCACCGATACACACTGTAGCAGATCTGGAAACACCAACTTGACAATGTACTAATGCTCTCCCATTATTCTCGTAACAATCGTTGATAAAATCAAGAGTATGATCTATGGTTGTTATAAGGGTTCCGATTCCGTCATCATTGATATTAGGCAATATGAGCATTTTTTTGACATTCAACTCGTATCCGCTATTTTCATCCACTTGTCCTTCGACAAAAGTGATTATTTCACTACCAGATTTATGAACCTCTTTCTGGTGCTTGAATAATTCACACCAGGAAACTCTCTCCCCCACACTTACTATATAATCAATTTTCAATCGTGATAACAAGGGGATGGAACTTGCATGTGTTAATGAACCGAGATACAGGTGTTTCAAAATTCTCGAAGGCAAAGAACCGTGAACTTCTGCAAAACATCCATCAATCTCAGGCTTCACCTTTGCCGAAACTTTTTTCTTTCGATCAGCGGTTGATGAGACGTTGTTTTGGTTGAAAAGGCTGTGATTTGATCTAATTTGGTTTGATTGTATGTTTTGGTTCCCTCTATATTGCACCACATGATAACCTGTACTAGTAACAAAAGAAGATGCATTATGAATCCCTGTATTTCCAAAGTTGTTAGTTCCACTATAGCTTCCAACTTGGCCAACAGACGTTTTCCTCTTTGGCATAAGAAGTGACGATCTTATCGACTTTGAGTTTTCTTCAAAAAGGAATTTTTCCTTTGTTTCTCCAGGAGTTTTCAAGGGGGAGAATTTGTTCATTATAGTCTCTAATTTTGAAAGTAGTATATAGTCTGTCTTGAATATGAAAAATGGCCTACCATAATCCATATGTAACTTCAAAATTGCTTCGTCCAAACAGATATCTTCAGAATACATGAGGTAGCACAAAAATAACAAAGATGATTCAGTGTATCCATCTGAACAATATATAAGCCCGGGAAAATTATCATCACAGATGTAATAGCAGAACTTGCAAATATTCACAATTGATAAAATATCATCGTCAGACATATCAGCCAGTGATAATGAGCCTGATGGTGGGAACTCTATATTAACAAAATCGCAATCAGAAAAATTGTCATAAATCAGTCTCAATTGGTCCAACGTAGGAATCCGAGCACCTTCAACACATTTGATATAAAATTTCCAAACAATCAGTGGAAAAGTTATCAGCATTTTGTCAGATACCTCAGAATTCGTTACTCCTTCAAAATCATGTTTTGTGAGTCGTACTATGGTATTTTCTGCGTTGCAGTAGAGAGGTGATTCTGACTGGTTCTTTAGCATTGTCTGCACTTCCTGTGTTGATGCAACCTCGATATGTTTTCCATTGCTTAGCTGTATTTGTAAACATTCATAGTCTGTTATGTTTCCCATCCATAAGCTCTTTGACAATGGAGTTGCCGTAGACATTTTTGAAATTTCAAGTCGTTCTCTATAAAGATAGTTGGAATCCCAATTGTTAAACACACTAATGTCATACTTGGAACACAGTTCATCATCCCTTTTCAAAGAAGCGGATTCATCTACCACTGGGATTGACAACAGATCTGCATTATTCAAAGCCTCCATATTTGGGTCAGCTAGAATGAACGTGTTGTACTTCTGATTGTTCAACAAGTTAGGGAGATTTTTCTTTTTGACAAGTTCAGGGTGTTGCTTCTGATACACTATCTGTGCAATATGCAAAAGCCGTGATAAACTAACACATTTACATTTATTGTTGACAAAAGTGTCCTCTGTTTGATTTACATTGAATTCATGGTCCTCTCGATTGAAACAATAGACAATAAAATCTGAAATATTGCTAATTTTAGAAACTTGTATATGGAAATTTCTTAAATTGATACCTATTTCAGGGTCTAAATTTTTGAACACTGGTATCAGCTGTGTAATTATACAATCTGTTATTATTGTTTCAGGATGATAATATTTGAAAACTTCGTTTGGTAAAATTCCTTGAAGGTATAGCTCTAAATTAATTATATTTGAATAGGAAATCAAAACATCTCCGGGTGAAACGGTACCTTTAATCAGGCCAGTTGATTCCGTTATGATACTTGCAAAATTAGGTGTAATCTCACCATTGGCATTGCAAGACCTTATTGGCATCAAAAACCTTACATCGGGTGTTTTTGTTAACTTTGCCACATCATCCATTTCTTCTTCTTGTTCTTCACTTAATTCCTCCTTTTCTAACTCTTCTTCTGCCTCATCGGAGAACCTAGCTTTCCTGAAATTTTTGGAACCGCCAGTAAAATCAACACCTTCCTCATCATCACCATCGTCATCATCGTCATCATCATCATCATCATCACTATATTCTTCCAAAGAAGAATTATTTTCGTCTAACGAAGCAGGTCTTTCAAAGCTTATGATCCTGGGTTTCCTATCTTTAGTTGGATTTATATTGTTACTCAAAAAGCTGATTTGTCCGTAGTTCAATTTATGGATACCATGTAGCCAAGGAAATAGCTTATCTACTTCTGGGAAATTTTTGTTGTAATAATTTAAGAGAGAAAAAATTGTTTCTTCATTTGATAAAAGTTTACAATGGGTCAAAGTCGGAATTGATCTATAGGACGAAAAGTATTTCAGTTGGTGGTCAAATGGATTTAATTCATTGAACTGTAATGTATTAAAAGAGATACCCTTATCCTTAGCAACAAGTTCTTCAGAGCCTGATTGAAGTGTTTTGTTTTCATTGTCATCATCAGCTGTGATACTGTTGTTAGCATCACTCAGACTGTCATTAAAAGTAGAATGAGCATTAGGTTTCATTTTTACCAAACTGATTCTTGCTTTCACCTTCGAATATTCGTCCAAGGAGGAGCTCATTGCTCTTTTCGAACTTCTTCTTCCATGCTTAATATTATCAGGTATCATGTCTTCGCCACCTTCGTCATTCTGTTCATCGAGAACATCGTTGTTTTCCGCTAACAAGATACCCCTTGCCATAGAATTCAAGGATCTTGATATTGGAGTATTTTGAGTTGCACTAGCCATTTCACTATTGATCTGTATCGAAGATGGAGGTACTTCAGAAGCAGATATGAAAGAAGAGCTTGTAGAGCTGATCGAAGTCCCCATTGCCGCGTAAGAGGATGTGTTGTTTATACCACCAATCATTGAAGGGTCAGTGTTGCTACTTGGCATATTTTGGTTAGAGTTAGTGTTCTTCTCTATGGGTGGCAGATCAGCTTGTAGCATCTGCTGAGGAACCAATGGTCCCTGGGGCATCAACGTCTCCAGGTTTGTAATCTCCGCCAGGCTTTGTCTTACGCTCATCGTATTGCTACTCTGCATGCTACTTTCGTAAGGTAACATGGGCACAGAGCCCAAAGGTGGAGGTCTGCTGGAAATATCGGTGTTGGGAACTGTGATCGATGCAGATATTGGTGAAGCTAAGGGTGATGAGATCGTATCGGACCACGCCTGTATGTTTTCGTTATTTGTCTCCTCCTGATCGGGACTGTCCAAATCTTGGTGTCTGGTTGTGGCTGGAATATCTGTTACAGCAAGAACTTTCTCGTCCTGGTCAAAAGGCATCAAGCGTATCGTTTATATGTTTCCGTCTTGAAGCAGCCGGAGCCCGTGTGAATGTTTAGATCGGCCGGGCCTGAGCGTAAGTACACAGCAAAGGGTGCGCCAATAAGATAAGGAAGAAGAAAACTGCAGCCCTACCAGCTGAGCCAAAAAGACAAAAAAGTTCATCTACCTTTCTCGAGATAAGGTGGCAGCGGCCTGTGGCGAGCAATTGAGTTCTTGCAGAGGAGAAAACAGGGGGATTTACGCTTCGATTACCCATCGTGCGTTGCTCGTACAGGAAGTGTAATGCGGAGTTATTATTAATGTCGACATGGGTACGTGGGTAGATATATAGATAGATGCACGCTTGGGTGCAGGGGTGGAGCCCTCGGAAAGAAATATGTCCAGCTGTGCAAGAATCAGAACTTCTCCACCAGAGCGACGAGATACTTCATAAATTGTCTATCAGTGTTGCTTACCAAAGCCTGAACAAGTTCATTTGACAGGTCTCCTGGAAAGCCGAAGTTGTTGGACAACACACTGGAAATTTGCTGACATCTGAACTCGTTGAATCCGGAAGGAAGTAGTTGTTGTTTGCCGACGTCTTTGTTTCCTATAGTGGTAGCAGTGGTAGCAGTAGCAGTAGCTTCAGTCTTTTTCTTTTGCAGAGTGTTGGCATCTGGATACTCGTATCCTATGTGTGCAATTCCCTTTAGCAATCTGCATGTCTCTAATGTGACATTGTTTCTAAATTGTGCGTCCTTCAAGAGGTGTTTATTGGCTGCTGGAACTTTGAGACCCAATTCCACACTCAAAAGAATTGAGTTGTTAATTAATATCTCGTCGACCTGCTCAAACTTGTTGCTCTCATTTCTGTAATTGTCCAGTGGATCTATCACTATACCACTGCCGATACCCTGGCACAACATATTTAACACGATCAGGGATAATTTGACAACGGAGAGATCAGTAACGGAATAGTTAGAGGAATAATTTAAGGACATTTTGACAGTGTTGACTAACATCTCCTTGTTCTCTTCTGTGGAAAGCCATAAAGAGTTCAAGTGGTCATTCGAGATAGCAATGAGAATTGACAAAACGGATCTCTGCAAATCTAGTACCTCCTTTTTACTAAAGTCGTCTGTAGCGCTAGCTGTGACTGCTTCAATTCTGAAGAAGATTTTACTCAAAAATGGAGCCAATAGGGATTGCAACAACAGATAGGAATTTTCGTTGTTGTTACTTTGATGAAGGATTTGAGAAATGAAGTTGATCAAATTGATAATTTCAGACATCTTCAACTTATCAAAGTTGATCATTACACACGAAATGAACTTTGAAAGAATAGATTGTAGTAATTCCGTGTTGTTGTTGTTGTTGTTGTTTAGAATGATGTATAATCTAACAACACAAAACTGAATCGACTCTCTCACTATATTGAAATCAATGAAGTTTTCCATTGTGATCATAATGACTTGTGATATTTGATCGAAAATATTTAAAAGCTTTATGTTGTTGAGCGTTTCAGATCTTAGATTTTCAAAACCTTTCAAAATGTTTCCCATGGAAATTAATGAGTGATGGACCTGGATGAGCACATTTAGATCCAGCTTGTATGAAGTTATTGAGGTAATTCCGCTTTCAAGGTTCGAGAATAACGGCTGTAGTACATTTTCAAAAATGGTAATCTTGGAGTCTTCATCCGATACAAAGGTAATCAACAGCCCAACACTTTCAAAAAGGTAAAGTTGATTTTCGAACGACCCAGTTTCTTCTATTAAAGATAAATCTAGGTCATGCAATGATGCGACATCCGTAGATGAAACTGCTTTATTCTTGTTGGAAAGGATTTCAAAATTAAGATTCAACAAAGGTAGTAAAGATTTAATGAGCTCCTCAATGATATAGTCGTTAATTTTCGGCTTGGTCAATTTCAAAAATCTGTACAGTAAATACCATGACCTATGTTTAACTTTTTCATTAGCACTGAAAACACCAAAATTAGAAATGAAAACGTTCAGGACCTTCATCAAAGTATCTTCCTTATTAACCCCTTCGACCTGAATGTTGTTATTGGTGAAAAACGGATAATGTTTGAGTAGTAACTCAAAAAACAATAGCTGGATTAACGGGTGGCTAATTAAAATTTCGCCTGAATTGTTGATAACTTTACATAACATTTGGTTAAAAACAAAGTATGGTCTCGAATTATTGATCATGGTTTTAGGCAAATTCATAATGTTGTTTCTGAGCATATCACTGTAGTATGTGAGAACATACAAACCCAATTCAATGGTTCTCCAATCTTTCTCGCCGCCAGCTCCACTTGCACCAGTGCTGATGTTAAAGAGGAATTCGTTGATGCAACCGATGAGCACCTCCAACGCTAAACTTTCATTTAATAGCACAATTGAATCTAGAAATACATTGAGCTTGTTTCTTATTTCGTTGAATTGCTCAATGGTCTCATCGTCATCACCATCATCGTCTGGATCAAATTTCAGTTTCATTATTATATTTTTTGATAAGGTCGACAATAGCTCATCGTTATTCAAGGATGAAAAGTTAACTGTGTCATTCGTGATATTTTTCTTCAAGAATGAAAGGAAATTTCCAATAAATGGGAAAACCTCTAATGAAATATCATCAAATTCATTTGATAAAAACTCAAATATCAAAGGGAAAATTTCCAATATTTTTGAACATGCAATACTTCTGAATTCGTCGTTTAGTAGCTCCTGTGGAGATGCATTATCTAGTACTATTATTGCTTCAACCCCTATTTGATTGATAAGTTTAGCTAGTGCCATGGCCACATCAAATTCCATTATCTTTGAGTTCAAGTTCATTTGGCTCAGCATCGTGCCCAAGTTCAAGAAGTTCAAAAGCTCTAACTTTTTGGCCGATGGCATTTTCTTATGTAAAATTTCATTGAAGGTGTTCGCAGTGACAATCCGTCTCTTGCTGTTATCATTAGAGCTTAGGAATTGGTAAAGAAAAGACATATATTGCTCATCTAGAATTAGATTGATTTCAATCCACGAAATATAGTAACCTATGCAGAGGATGGTATTGTTAACTATTTCGTCTACTATTTTGTCGCTGGGAGAAGAAACTGCTGTGAGTTTGGATAGTATTTTTTTCCAGATGTTTGCCAAGTCTATCATGTCGTTGGCTCTAATGGAATCTTTCAAAAGATTATTGTGGTCTTGGGAACGACTGTCTCTGGTGATCATTTGATCTCCGATTTCTTGATGAATCACCAATAACGTTCTGATATAATAGTCGGTTGCAATCTCATTGAAAGAGTCTGTAGTGCTGTTGTAAGAGAGTGACAACAAGTCTTTTATCAAAGTTGAGTAACAGTTGGTGGTGCAGTGCACGAAAATGAGTCCCAAGGTCTTTGACAAGGCATTTCTGAGGAAGAAAGGTTCAATTTTGTTGTTCGCAATCAAACTGTCCAAATAGGTGAAGATTACTTCTTTTATGGTAATCTTGTCCTCGTTGGGTAGGAACGGTAACCTATCATCTACTACCTGGAAGGCAAAAAATTTGGTATGCAAACTGGTAGAATCTAGTTGGAGAAGCTTTAAGCAGCTTTTCCAGCCTTCAGCAGAAGTCTTGATTTGTGTGATAAAAGCCAAGGCCTGCTCCTTCAAAATCTGGTCACTGGAAGGGCTGTTTGCTATTTCAACAGCCTGCTGAATTTGTGCTTCCATTTTCTTTATTTACTTTTCCGGGGATCGCTACGGAGGGTAAAGGCTGAAAAGAAACGAAAAGGGAGGGAAGGACCTGCTGAAACTCTGGCAGTCTGATATGGAGTGCTTTGATGCCGAGAGGACGAAAGTGGGGATCAGAAGGCAAGCTTGAGTAACCCACACTGTATGTAGCCGCAAGAAAAGTGAGTGCAAGATTGGATCAGTCTTCCACCTAGCTGAAATTTTTCACCTTGCCACACTACCTCTCTAGCTCTCCTCCAAATGTCACACACCCAGCTCTGTCGCAGGAAAAACAAAAATAACAAGCACAGTGAGAAGCTCGAGTTTTACCTGGAAAAAAGCGAGAAGTGAAAACTCTCAAAGGTTTCGAAGGAAAAAATAAAAGGTCGTACCCGGATTCGAACTGGGGTTGTTCGGATCAAAACCGAAAGTGATAACCACTACACTATACAACCAATTACGCAGGGAGGGGCAATGTGTGTCTTCATGATGTGCGTGGTTGTATCCCCAAAAACCTTAGCTTTAGTCGTTATTGGTGTAGAGGGCTTCAAGTATGCCCTAGTATTTTCGTATCCAGATGTTTGGAAGAGTTTAGAAGTGTTTTAGGCTAGATATCAAAAATGCATATGAAAAGCAGGGATTCATCAGCCATCTAATTATTTCTTTCACCTCTAACTTATCAGCAAAATTGTTTTTATTTCACATTACGTAATCACACGTTGCGGCGGGGCACGTGCAACCCGACATACAACCAACTTTTCACATGAATCTGATCTACAATTTTTGATTATAAGTCTAGGTGTGCCCCACATGTCACAATTGGTGCTTTAACTGGTACTGTTAACTCACTCCACTTAAAACTATAGAGCCTAGACAGCATCATGGGTTGTTGTTGTGCGTCAAAGAAAAAGGCTTCGAGCGAGTCTCTCGATCAAGATAAGAACGAAATAAGCTCCGTCACTGCGTCGATGTCCTCCTGTGCCGCACGGAGTAACGATGCTTTGGTTTTATCCTCCGATCCGATTCACCCTGCAAACTTGATTTGTGAATTTTGTAGGTTGTTTTACCAGAATGGTTGGGTTACCGGAACTGGAGGTGGTATTTCCATCCGGGATGACGACAAGATTTATTTGGCTCCTAGTGGGGTACAGAAGGAGCGTATGCTCCCAGAAAACATATTTGTGATGTCATTCAAAACGCAGGAGTATATTAGAAAACCACTAAGCTTGAAGCCTTCCGCATGTACTCCTCTTTTCATGGCGGCCTACTCAAAAAGAAACGCAGGTGCATGTATTCACACCCATTCTCAAAACGCGGTGATGTGTACCTTACTGTTCGATGAGGTCTTCGAAATCTCCTCCATCGAACAAATCAAAGCTTTGCCAAGAATAACACGTCCAGGGAATATGTGGTATTCAGATAAACTAGTGATCCCAATCATTGAGAATACAGAAAGAGAGGAGGAACTTGAGTCTTCCTTACGAGTGGCAATTGAGAAATATCCTTCAGCCACGGCGGTCTTGGTTAGAAGACACGGGATTTACGTTTGGGGGGAGACCACTTGGAAGGCGAAAATCTACAATGAAGCCATTGACTACTTGCTGGAGTTAGCCATCAAAATGAAACAGATGGGCATACCAACAGTCAAGAAAGTATAAAACGTAAGTATGTTTATTTTATTTATTGAATGTATATAAGATGCGGCTTTCTTTGAGCAGATGGTGAAAACAAGCGTATCCCGCCATAATAAAAATTCTCAGGAATATTGTACAGATTTTGGATATTCAGAGCTGCACATAACAGTTTATCTGAAATCCAGTTATTTTAGAGGATTCTTTGTATCCTTTAATTCTTCCGCAAATATTTTGGTGTAATCTGTCGATTTCTCAATCTCTCCATCATAACTTCCAACGCAAATCACATCATCACCTCTTATCACCACACCCCCGATGCTCTTCTCTTGAGTGGATGCTTTTGATGAGAACGCTCGCTCCGTTGACATCGTCAGCACAACATTAGTGTTTTGATCGTACCCTTCCAGATTACCGACAAAAAGCCTTCCATCAGACGTTAGTATCTTAACCGGAGAACCCACAAACTCTCTTAGGCCAGACATAAACAAAATTGTAGCTTATTGGTTGCGACGGCTATAAAAACTAGTTGGCGGGTAAGCGTAAATCTGTGTACGATACATGCAATTAAAATTAACGTTATACAATCTGAAGAAATGTTGAAGTTACGTAATCACATTTGAAGATTGAAATAAGGCTCAGTAGATTTTCATGAAACACAAGTGTTTCAGAGAGCTTGAATTACAACTACTTCAACCTCAGGCCTTTTTCTATTATAGAAGCTTTTCCAAAAACCCAAGAAGAAAAAAGGACCTTTCAATGAATAGTGACTCCACGGACATCTCAAGTGACGTTGAAACTACGGCTGTGGAAGCTGACACTTTCGATAAGCAAGAGTTGATAGTGTGGGCCAGTAAGTTGGAGTTGGAAAGTATTGATTATAGAACCACCAGTATAGATTTATTAGAAAAATTGAGCAAGCTCTCGAAGCAGCTAACTGAATCTTTGGGCTCGGTAAAAACCCAAATATTCGAAATGAAGATCAACGGTTCAGAAAAAGACCGAAAACTCAAGAATTTCATTGAACTCACTGTTGCCGGAGAAGTGGACGAAGTATACGAAAAAATTTCCCAGGTCAGCAACAAGATAAAAGAACTGCACGGTTCAGTTCGTGCAATTGAAGCCTTAGATTTAGAATCAATTGAAAGAAAGTTCAATGCTTTCTTAAAAATTCAAAATAAAAAAAACAAGGAATATGAGGAACAACTGCAAACACTGCAGCTACTCCTGGATCAGGCAACTAAACGGACTCCACAGAGACCTACTCCACCATTTGAGGTAACAGCTGAAATCGGAACTGAAAAGATATCACAGAGGTGCAAGCCGAGCCGTCCCAATAAAGAGGATGGGAAGTTGAATGCTTATGCAAAACGTTCATATTCGTCTAAAAGGCCCGACTCCAAAGTGATAAAGCATTCACAACAACGTAGAACATCTACATTCACAAGAAAGCTTATTTTCGACTGAGAGTTCAAAGTTTGCCATTGAGTAATGTTCTGGACCCATCAATGTTGAGCTCTAAACTTTTGAGTTGTTTTTGTATCACTTCAAGTCTATCGTAGTAAAGATAGTATATTGGCATATATCTATCAATAAATCGCTCTACATCTGCATCACTCATTCCTCTACCTTTCACTCGAATCAACTCGTATTCTTGTTGTAGTCGCCATTTATAGACATTGGTAATCGCAGCCGTTTTGATGCATATGAATAGATCAAAAAGGCTCCATATTGCCTCATACTTTTCCAGGTTTCTATTGATGTCAACTATTTGGTTATCAGTGATATTCTCAAATTTCGGATACTGCTTTTTCTTTATGGCATGCCACTTTTTGATAAGGTCTTCATCGTTTGGAATTGACGTATATCCATTGAACCAACCCTCAAAAATGATGACATCTACAGGCTTCTCTATTTTCACCCACGTTGCAGGTGGCTGACGATCGCCTTTACCATTATGAGCAGATTTGTCGTAAATTGGGATGTGAATGGGGAAATGACTTGCGTCAAATGCCAAGAGTTCTTCAAAAACTTTGAGTAATAGTGAAACATCGTGTGTTCCTGGAAGTCCTCTTCCTTGTAACAAAACATTTCCCTTGTTGCGTAAATTGACTGCCAGCTGCTGCTCGTATGTCAGATAAAAATCATCCATGGAGAATTGGATAATATTAAGGCTGGGGTAAGCTTTTGACAAAGAATGTTTGATTCTTATGGATGAGTATGTTTTGCCGGAACCTTGTGGACCTTCCACTCCCAACACGATTGGCCGTGCATGCTGTGAACAATGTGAACGAATTCTTTCGTCAAGGAGTGGCTTAACGAATGCGACTGCTTTTTCAACAATTGCTGAAGTGCTCATTTTGAAATGACGAATGACTACGGCAACTTTTTTCGTTGGAATGCTTTTTGCTTGTTTAAAACATCATAAGCTCAAATAAAGAAAGTTCTTATTTTGACTGCATTTCCATATATTAGCGAACAAACGGTTTCCGTATTTTTCCCTCTACTTTTCGAGCCTTTGGCCGATCAATGATGGTTTACTCCATGATAGACATACCATTAGAAGAGACATCAAAATACAACATCTAAAAAAACTATAATGCTTTCAATTCCTTCAACTTAGAAATCAACTCGTCTACGTTATTCACCATTACCCCCGCCTTTCTTGGTGCTGGTTCCTCCAGGGAAACTGTTTCTAGTCTTTTGCTTATTTCGATGTTCAAATCTGCTGGCTTGACAACCTCCAATGGCTTCTTCTTTGCCTTCATCATCTTTGGTAAAGTGACAAACTTCGGCTCGTTCAATCTCAAGTCAGTACTGATCACCATAGGAAGTGGGGCCTTGACAACCTCGACACCGCCGTCAATTTCTCTTTCCACTTCAACAATACCGTCTTTTCCTATAGTAATTTTTGCTGCATTTGTAGCTTGTGACCAACCAAGTAACCCTGCTAGCATTTGTCCAACTTGGTTGGAGTCATCGTCGATGGCTTGCTTACCCAACACAACAAGATTCGAACCTTCCCTCTCGACAAAGCTCTTTAAAATCTTGGAGACAACTAAAGGCTCGACCTCCTCCTCTCCAACGTCAACTAGGGTAGAGGTGTCTGCCCCCTTGGCTAGTGCGGTTCTCAAAACCTCCTTCGCCTTACCTGGCCCGATAGAAACTGCGTGGATAGCTTCAACCAAGTCTTTATGATTCTTTCTCATCTTGCAAGCCTCTTCAACGGCAATATCATCGAAAGGATTGATGCTGTACTTTACACCTTTGGACTCTACTCCTGTGTGTGTTTTGTTGATTCTTGGTTTGAGTGCAGCATCGATGACTCTTTTGATAGGCACCAGTATCTTGATTTTGCTGGACATTTTTTTGGGGAGCTATTCTTGCTTTTTTGCTGGATAGTTCTTGCAATCTCTCTTATACCACAGAGGAAGAGAAGCCGGAGTTGTCAATCGAAGACAAGTTCACGTGAGCAGGAGAAACGGCCAGCGTGCTTTGGCTGACTCCCCGGGAAATAAACACCCTTTACCCATTACCACAAACATTTTTCACCTCCTTTTGGTTAAGCGACACATCGGTTGACTTCCCCGGGAGCGGGAAATCTGGCCGGAGCGAGGAACGCCCGGGCTAGCCAGGAGCTTTCGGACTGCCATCTAAATAGCCAGCCTCTGAGTAGTAGCATATTTATCCTCGCATCTGTCTATATATACAAACTCCACTACGTGTCTGCCATATACTATATGGGCGAAAGGGCCGACTCTGCATGCCACTAGGGTGCAAGAGAAGATGTTAGTCATCCACTGGGTCGAGTACACGGGTCCGTGCCTTCATGCGCTGTATCTTGGCCTTAAGGTCGTTGGTGACAGCAGTGGCACGCTTCCACCCATCGTCGGCGTCGTCAAAATTGTAAATCGAAACATTGTTGCGCAGCACAGGGATTTTCTCGGTTTCCTTTGCCTCGCCGGTGCTCGAGCCTATACTGAGAATGGATATTCTCCGATTGATATCGTTCGAGTCCTCGGGCACTTTGTTGATGCTTTCCACTGCCGTGTTTTTGTCATTCGACAGCTCCAGCTGTCCACTCAGCACCTTGTTCTTTTGTTGTAGTTGCGAATATCTGATTTGGCAGGTCTCCAAATCACTTCTGAGTCGGAATATCTGTGTGTCTTTGGACTTCAGTGTCATACTCATCGTGGTGAACTTCTCATGATAATCGTCGAGTTTGCCGTTCAGCGAGACTACATTTTTCAACAAGCTATCATTATTGCTTTTCACCTCCTCAAGATCGGAAAGCAGCACCTTTTTTTCTTCCAGCCAAACAAATTTCTCTGCCTTTAACAATTCCAACTCTTGAAGTTGCTGCGCTGATATACCGTAGTTGCTCACATTCGACGCCTTTAAAGGTTTTGACGTCAAAGTGTTTTTGTGGTTTGCAACATTTTCTTTCAATGGTGAAGTGGCAGCTCTCTTTGATGGTATAGAGCTACCGCTGGACCTCGATGTAGAAGGAGCTGCCGTTGTATTTTCATTCTCTGAGGTGTTAGATCCCACACCTCGTTGAGCTAAATTGGGTATTTTGTCATTTATTGAGGTGACTTGTTCCACGACAGTAAACCCTTCTCTTGTGGGACCTGTCTTTACGACAGCAGATTGACATATCTGCTGTACCTTTTTAACATGACGTTTGTCAACTCTATCCAGATATTTCCTAGACTTCTCAGATCCAATTAGTTTCATCAACGTACCGATCACTTCTGATGCTGCATTTCTTACCGTTACTTGAGAGTCTTGTAACAACTTGATGGCAGAAGCCATCATCCTCTCAATCTCGTCATTAGTAGGCAAAACCTTGGTCTCTTTTAAACATCGCACTAGATATTGCATGCTTTCAACTTTGACATGTGGTGAGATATGCACCATATACTCCACTGTAGGATCGACAATATCGTGAAATGAGGAATATTTGAAACAAGTATCAAGAACTTCAATTAAAGCTCCAAGTACAGTTTTTTTCCTTTCTTTGGTTCGTTCAAGCAAGGGAGATACCAAAGTCGAAGAATATTTATGAAAATTCGCTTTGAGCCCTTTTGCAAGGTCTAGCAATATTCCACAAGCCAAAGTGACGACTTGCAAATTGACGTCTCTTAAACAGCCAACCATGAGCGATATGAAATACGAGTAGTCCTCGTCTTGTATTTTCGGAGCTTTGAAAAATCCAGAGATCTCTTCTAACACTTCCACACGTTCCTTCCATACCGATTCTCTTAATCTTGTTGATAAGTCAGTAGGGAGTTGACTCAGCACATCCACAGGGTCCTCAAAATCATATGCATTGAAGACAGCCTTAGCTTCACCCGTACTTTCAATCACTGACTCTTCGGTCATCTGCACATCTTCATCATTCTCAGCTAAATTAGCACTCTTTTGAGAATAAGTCATTCTACTGGGTTTAGCTCCAGACTTTATTTCTTCAAATAAAGCTTTCAAATCCTTTTGCTGTATGGGCTTTATCTTCGGAAATATAGTTTGGTCAAAAGAATCACCAATATATGACCTAATGGTAACGGAAAGGCCAGAAGCTTCCCCTCTTACATTCTTGTCTGAGTGCTCAAATAACTTTGGTATACTGTTGATGATCAACTTGGGATCCATAGTTGGACACCCAAATGCTGAATATATATCGTTTATGGCCTTCACAGTGGCTGTAACTTGTTTTGGTGATTTGGCGCTTAGACTTGGAAGCATCAACTCAATCACTTCTTTGCCGGAATCTAATTCGACATAGAGCAAGAGTGCTTCGGTTGCTTCAGACCTGCTACTCGCCTTTGAAGATGTTAAACCCTTTTCAACTAATCCCGGAACCACTGTATCTCTAGTTCTTGAAACAGTTTCAGGCCTCGACTGTTTCAAAATCGTTGTGAGTGCTGATATACCCATTTCCTGGGCAGCAACATTGGAGTCAGTAACTATCTTCAGTAGACGTTGTGGGTTATTAACAAGTTGTGTGATCAGTTCATCAGAAATGCTTTTTTCAGCTATTTCCTTCAATTGGGAGTATCCTAATTGTCGGGCTTTCCATAGTTTGTGCTCCAAAAGTTCCTCAACCGGCAAGTTTTCAAATTCACTCTCTGACATCGCTGTTTTCTGTCAGCTGTGCTTGCCTATGCCATCTGTTCCCCATTACCCATCCATGCCTGCACCGAACAGGCTTGCCTGACACGGAAGAGAGAGAAACGTAAGGTAAACAAATGGATTCCACGGTGGCGGTGTAGCGAATACGCCGAGTGGCGCACGCGCCGTCATGAATCCAGATTCTTTGACGGTATTGATAAGCAATCGAAGCTGTCCCGGGCGATGACAAATTTAACAGGAAGGCTATATTAAGAGATGTTTCCCGGTTTGCTACAGTCAGTTGTTCATAGCCAATAGTATGTTATTTGTTATATTGTCTGTCGTTTGACTAGAGAAATTATTCAATCAGACACTGGCTTCATTATGTCTATACAAACAAGAAATTTCAATAAAATTGAATTCGTTCCATTGGCCTCCATTATCAGGCCGATAATGCCGGTGCTCGACAACGAGAAAATAGACACTATGGTTAACACATTGAATGGTAAACCTACTGCATCGAAGACCTGTCAACTGGAAGACATAACCCCCGGAGAGCTACCACCAATCGATGTATTGTGTGCTTCTCAAAATGGAGTAAAGAAATATTTTGCGTTCGGCGGATGCCACAGGTTCCAGGCATACGACAAGGCAGGAGTGCCGATGGTCAAATGCAAAGTTCTACCTGCTACAAAGAAACAGCTTAAACTATACTTGGGAAGTTCTGTTGACTCTTACTTCGATTGATTAGGAAGACGTATATTTTGTGAGTGGAGGTAATGATGATTAATAAAACTAGTATAAAAAACCCTATAAATGGATGAATGAATGTATGGAAAACTTTTTTCTGTGTATTTGAGTAATCAGTTGGAAGATGATTTTTTCCTGCACACTAATTGGTGTCGTTTAAATTTTGTTTCGGAATCGAAACTTTTCAAGCAAAGTTCACATCTATATTTTCTGAAATGTATCTTCATGTGCTTGTTTAGATTAGAAGATTCATTAAATCTTTTACCACAAATCTTGCATACCATAGGTTTGGCACCGCTATGTATTCTCAGGTGTATTGTCAGACTGGATGAAGTCTTGAAAGTTTTGCCACAAAGATCGCACTTGTATGGCTTTTCACCGGTATGTATTCTCATATGCTGTTTTAACATTAGATCGAGCGAGAACTTTTTGTGACATATTTCACATTCAAACGGCTTGTGCTTTGTGTGAGTGTTCAAATGTCTTATGATTTTCTGTCTTTGTGAGAATGGCTTTTCACCCCTGCAGCAATCCTTCCAGTGACAGGTATAACTTGATTTACCTGATTTTATGTGGGAAGTAATAATATGGTTGGTCAGATCTTCTGTCAGATCAAAATGCTCACCGCATTCAGATTTTGTTTCCGGGTTAACCCAATGACAAACATGAACATCGCTGTCTTCTTCACTGTCGTCTAAGTTTGTTCTTTTCAACAACTCAGTATGTTCGGGAACGTGCTCTAGAAACTTATCTATATCAATTGTAGTAAAATCACAGTGATCCCATCCACAACGCAGTTGCATATTCGACTGCTTGATTTCATTTACTCTCTTGTCATCAATATCGTCACCATAACAACCTGGAGACAAAGGAAGAAACTGCAAATGATTCTTGAAAAGATGAGTATCCAGCTCGTCGGAGTCTATTTGAGTGTTACATTCATCCCATTTACAGATTAGTGGATCATTTTTGATCAGTTTCCTTTCGCCGGAAATGTCCTCCATTTTCACCTCAGGATTTAGCTCTATGCTCCCATTGGAGGTATGTCCAGCGTGTTTGTTAGAGTGAAAATGTTCTTCGTGAGAAAAATCATTGTTTCTGTGATAGTGATGCTGCAAATGATGATGATGTGTTTTTTGGTGTGCTTTCAGAGAAGAATTTCCATGGCATACTCCATCCAGAGATTCATGGCATTTTTTCTGAGATGCAAGTTTCAAATTGTTATGCTTGTGGCACTTGTTCGGATGAGAGTACTGTAAGTTTTCCAGTTTCATTTCTGGATCATCAAAAATGTAATCCAGATTACAGATTGAAGATGTTAAGAAGTCCGTACAGTCATTTGGATCCAAGTCCAGACTTGGTGGAGTATCAGGGGAATCATTATAGGGCCTCTGTTCATTCCCAACTTCACAGTCAGGTAAAATGAAATCGTGCTTGATTTTTTGTCCATTTATTTCGTCCTCGAAGTGTAAATGATGATGATGATTTACTTGGTTGTTGTGGGAGCAACCATTTGCATTATGGTGATGAAAAATGATGTCGTGGGTATGCGATCGTGATGAATCGTCTGGATTGTGATGATGTAAATGCAATAAATGGTGATGATGTTTATTTTGATTTTTCGTAGTTGTTTTCAAGGAGTCCCGAATGCTACTTGAATTAGTGCTCGGCAGAGGCTTAGGATAGTTTTCAGTTTTGATGGATGAGATAGGAGGGCTGATCATGGGGTACTTGCTGTTCAAAGAGGCCTCGTCAAAGTTCAAGGTCGAGTCATTACAACAAGCTGAGAAGAAATTGTTTAAAATGATCATTTCAGACAAATCTGAATTCTTTTGATTTTGATCTAGACTTTGGTCGGGGCCGTCGTTGATGTTGTGGGTATGGTTGTGGCTATGTTCATCATGGTGGCTGTGATCATGGTTATGATGCTGATGTGAGCACTTGCCATTGGCAGGGTATTGGGCCTTGTTGGAGAGCTCGTGAGAGCTCGACACACAGCAGGGATTAAGGTCAATCGGCGTGCAGCAATTGAGTATGTCTGTCGGCAGAGCGTTGCCCGGGTTCGTTTTCACACTATCAGTGTCGTACGGAGAGGAGTCGTTTTCATGTTTAGGAGCCTGCGACATGCCCAAGCGGCTATTGTTACTACTGCTAGTACTATCCTCCAGGCAGTTGCTGCCGTTGACGGCCAAGTCCAGATTCATATCCATGTTCAGAGGATCCATGTTCATCATGTCCATGTGCATAATACCGTAGTTCTTGTTGTCGGAGTTGGCATCCAGCTTGAAGCGTCTGTTCCCTGTCGGTTCTGTGTTCAAGGCATTCAAATGCGAAGGATCAAAACAGCACTGCTGAAGCTGGTTGAAGACCTCCGAGTCGGCATAACACTTGTTGCAAGCGTCCGGGTCGCTGGAGGTGTCCTTACTCCGCTTCACATCGCTGGATACTTGCAGAACCATTTTGCTGTCCGGAGTAGGAATACTTTTGGGGATATGTGAGTGTACAAGCCGGGAGGCACTGATTCTAGTTCTTGGTGGCAAAGAGAAGTACCATTCGGGTTATGTTAAAGCGATCTTCTTGCCTTATACAAAAATTGCCGGCCTATAAACCAATGTCGTGAAGGAATTGCCCAGTGTTCTTGCTTTCGCCATGCAGGGGACACATTAAACCAGGCTTCGAGTTTCGTTTCCAGTGGAGAATTTCACAGAAAATGGCACTATTGCTCCCATCATCCGAGTGACTCGGCCCAGGCTGACCCCAGAGACACCCCCACAACTTCCAATAACCCACACAGTATATAATTTGTTGATTCATGGGAGAAGAGAACCCGTTGAGAAGCTCTGTCATCTCTCAGACCCGCACCCTGCTGGTTGCGAGAGCCCCGCCTCCACAGGGTCACGTGCCGCCATGGATGTGCTCCCTACCCGTTGAGCTGGCTGATGATCTCGCCCTGGACCTGCTCACTGCCCTCCACCGACGCGACGTAGGAGTCCAGCAGATCGTTGATGCGGTCGAGCAGCTCGGTGTCGGAGTACCTGCCGTCCTTGCCACTGCCAGCACCGTCGCCCGCTTCGCCGTCGGCCCTGCCACCGCTGGTGCTCAGCTTTTCTCGCTCAACATGCCGTTTCACAAGCTCTGTCTGTATCAACGCAGAAACCTTCCCCCGGTTTTTACTGAATAGCTCGGGTTCTTTCTCAATCTTACACTTCACCAGCTCGCCGATCAGCTCCTTCAACTGCTGCTGCCTCGTCTCGTCTGCTACAAAGGTGTCAAAGAACTGCTTCCTCCGTGCGTCGAAGAGGCCTTGCCTCTTGTACTCGGCAACGATCTCCTTCTGGTCCATAATGGAATGTTTTCACGCCGCTGTCCGTCCCCCCAGAGTGACTGTTCTCCCCTGCCCCCGGTCCGATTGGTTACCCCAAGGTCCTCTTCTGTCCGCCATGCTCAGCTCTTTTTGCCAACCCTGTGTCTTCCGCTCGCCGCTCACCCCATCCTCGCCAACTCCGCGCCGCAGCCAATCACCTGGAAACGGATGCCCCGCCAGTCATCCCGCGCCACACCCGCCGGAAGGACTCACGCTGGGTGGGATGGCATTTGTTCTCGGCCCTTCTAGTCGATGTGCATCTGCCATGGGTAACATGAGTCTCTGACTGTCCGAGGCACAAAGTCACATATTTACGTATCCGAGGCCAGGGAAAGGACAGGAAACGTGACACGGGCACGGAACAGTTCCTGCTCAGCGGAGTGCAGAAGGAACAAGGGAAGACCCTCCCCACAGTTATAAACGTTAGCACGTACGCAGTTCAGTGTGGCCCTGTGTGTTTATGATCAGCCGACCAAGAACCGAGTGAGCTGATAGCTTTCCACGCATTCAACACCAACGCCTTCTTATGAGCACATAGTTGTATATATACAGACATTGGAAAACAAAGAAAAGAGAGAAAGAAAACCGAGTTAAACGAAGACCCAAATCTGGTTTGCATTTTAGTGTCATTTTATCTCGAAAATTCTGACACACCCTGGATAAGTTAGGGAGAAAAATAAACGAAAGCATCTATCTATAAGTAGTTGCACGTATCAGGAGCAGACTGCGACATCTGCTCTTTTTGTCATAGGCGCCGAAAGCTGTAATGTCTGACCCGATAAGACTGTCCATGCTCATAGACGAGGAATCGAAATCGAACAACACCAGAACACCTGAGCTATCTACTGAAAGTCCGAGTTCGCCTACCGGTGAAAAATCTTATCTTGATGCAAACGACGATGAATCGAAGCCCAAGGGAAAGCTCCGTGGACGGAAGAGAACTCTAGCTGGACCCCCGTATCTTTGCCAGTTCCCTGACTGCAACAAAAGCTTCCAGCGCTCTGAGCATTTATCCCGACACAAACTAAACCACAACCCGAAAAAGATCTTCAGCTGCTCCCACATTGGATGCGATAAGACTTTTGTGAGACACGATCTTCTTTTGAGGCATCTGAAGAGACATGAAAACAAAATACAGAAACAAAAGTTGACGACAAAACCGTCTGAGTTTCTCAGCACCGTCGTTTCGAACAATCTCCGAAACGAACATTCTGCCAAAGCACAACATTTGGAGAACCTAACAAATACGCTGGACCTGAAATATAGAAAAACACAGCCGTCAGCATCTCACGATAGCCCAGTTACAGCAAAAGACATAGTGCGTCAACACTCCAATCAAAATACCCTAATCGATAGTATTGAAGCACCAGGTATACCAAGCGGATCACTTTCAACAACTGATCCGTCAGTAGACATCAACAATGGCAATTTAGGTGGTAGTATCAACAACAGCACAGCTCCAAATCTATTTAATTGGTTGTTTCCAGAGACCAGTCTAATCTCTGGAACAGATCCCCCGACTCACCACAACGCTGAAAGCTACATGGGCCACTCAACTGAAAACAATCCTCTTCCAACTGTGAATTTTTTGAGCAGGACAAATGTTAACAGCAATCATAATCTGATGTCCTCTTATACCAACACCAACACCAACACGAATCCCAGCAACAACATCAGTAATAATAATACCAGCGGGAACAACAATTTCCTATTTGATATGAGTGAGTTCAACATTAATAATGATTCTCATAACTTCTTTATCGTTCAAGATGACTTTTCACCTTCTTCCTCAAGTACCGGCCATTTCAGCACAACCTCCGACCAAAGGCCTGCATCACGCAATGACCAGAACCAGAACCGTGCTTTTGAAAATTCAACTTCTTCCAAAAATGACTTACAGTCTTTTCAGCAATCCCAGGGTCAACAAGCCAGCGAGTCGTCAGCATATCATTTTGATGAAGGTTTACTGTATTCTTTAACTCCGAAGCAAATGAAAGAATTTGAGATTTTGATCCCGACTTTGAAAGGTCACGTTGATTTCACAAAGTTGAAGTTTGAGAAAGCCTTGAAAACGTATTGGAATTTTTTTCATCCACGGTTTCCCATGCTCCATCGTCCGACTTTCAACTCAACGGATGCCCCATTACTATTGTTATTGTCGATGATTATTTTGGGCTCCAAGTTGTTTATGTGCGTTGATAACATCACTTGCCCTGATGATAAAAAACTAGTTCAACCCAAGTCTCTAGCTGACACAATCAGTGAACCACTTAGATGGCTATTGTTTGCATCTCCATTTTTTCAACCCCCAGCCGAAGTCTGGATCATTCAAAGTTTACTGATGTTGGAGTTTTATGAAAAACACTGTTCTAGTCGTAAGCTCCATGAAAGATCTCATTTGCACCATGGTACAACCATTCAACTTCTAAGACGCTCACCTACTCTAGGCGGTGCACCAACAAAGATAAACACGGACACTGCTAATGAAGAAACTGAAAATTGGTGCAAATGGATTGAAATTGAATCTATGAAACGAGCAACTTTCATGTGCTTCTACATGGATGCAATTGACGCAATTTGCATGGGCCACCAGATGTTCATATGCTCCCACCAGATTCAAATGACCATGCCTGTAGCAGATTCGGTATGGGAATCCAACTTTACTCAATTCATTAGGAATTTCAAGAAGGAGGAGAGGCCGAGACAATTTTTGATTGTCTTGAGGGATATAATGAATGGGAAACCAACAAAGACCAATTCGTTTGGTAAAAAGATACTGTTAGCTGGTTTGAGTGCAATTCTTTTCCAAATACAACAGAGAGATCTTCAGTTGTTTTTTGGGCTCGACAAGTTCACCAACACGATTTCCAAGAATTGGCGTGATTTATTAACAGCTGCGTTCGCAATTTGGAGAAATGATGTTGGAAGCTCATGTTGTTCTTCAAGAACTGCAATTGATAATTTGAACTCATTGGGAAACTCGTCTCAATTCTCAACATCTGACACAAGATGTAAATGTATTGCGTATCATTTAGCGCACATTTACATGTCCATCTCCCATTATGACATTTTTATTGTTTGTGGTGCTCCTTGGAGAATGAATGTCAAGCCTTCTTCTATACATGAGAGGAATGCCATCAAACGGAGGGTAATGGAGTGGTCAAAGACAAGGCATTGTGAAGTTTCCGTGGTCCAGTGTTATCTATCACTGTTTGAGATGTTTTTGTCTCCACAGGACTCGACCTACGAATATCAGTACGACTATTTACCGGACGCTGATCTTTTTTTCCGGAGTTACATGATCGGATACATTCTGTTAGTGATATGGGGCTATTTATACAGCAGTGATAAGTTGAAGAATATTGATATCAATCATGAAGATAACAATAGTGGATACTTATATTTGAAGAAGATGCGGACTCAATTCACATTGAAAAGTGAAGGGATATTGCTCCACACGTGGTTTGCCAACCCATCTGGGGCTGAGTTTTATGGCGACTTGATGAGATGGGTGAATGTGCTGAATGACATTGAAGGACTCGAAAACATAGTGGGATTGTTAGACATGATAGGCAAGAAGCTAGCCAGCGCCGATTATACGGTTGTGCGAGAAGTTGGAAAATTGTTGCTATTCTGTAAGGACAGAACTATTGGCTGCACGGATAAGGAGATCCTTGAGGATATGTATCATCCGGACTGAACATGATGCATTATTAGATTATTAACTTGTATACTTTAGAGTAGATGGAAAGGAGAGAAGAAAGATGGAGAAAAAAAATATGTAATCCGTAATATAGTATTATAGAGAGAAACAAAAAGGGGGTTGCTTGTCGAGCAAAATAGAGAAATAAAGGGAAAAAAGGCATGGGGGAAGACAAGAGAGCCAGACATGCAAGATACACGGGACAGCGAGTCAGATATAATGGAAAAGAAGAAGGGAGAGACGCAAAAGAAACAAACATCTTGATTACATACCCATTTCGGCCTGGAGCTCTCTCAAAGCACGCTCATCTTCGTCCTCGTCTTCGGCGGCGGCTTGTTGGGGTGCCTCCACCTTCTTCGTGGGAGCAGAGGGCATCTTATTTATCACGTGGGAGTCCGAAACGTTCTGCCGTTGCGCAGCGGCTCTGTGACTCTGCTGTAGCTGCTGTTGTGGCTCCTGTTCCTGTGTTCTATGCGTATCCACCAGATTCGACTCCACCTCTTCCTCCTGCAGCGCTGCCAACTCCTCGTCCAACTCGTCCTCATCCACGTAGTCTGTCGCCAACGGTCTGCTGATGGCCTCCGAGATCTCCTCGCTGGCCTCCACCTGTTCTCTGATGTCGTCCATTGTCTCGTCCACCTTGTCAATGTCGAAGTCGCTGTGTATCTGCTTGATCGCCTTGGCGCCCTGCTTCATGGCCTTCATTGTTTCCAAGTTCAAGTTCGCCGACTCGATCGCGTTCAATTGCGTCTCGAGAGACTCGATCTGGTTTCCGATCTTCAAGAGATCCCCCTCCAGCTTCTTCTTCTTCTTCAACGCAAGCCGGGCCACGTTCTTGTTGGTCGACACATTTTTCCTTGCAACGGCATCCTGTTCCTTCACCTGCGACTCCAGATACGCCGCCTTCTTGGTCAACGTTAGGATGTGCTCTCTCAGTTCGACGATTGCCTTTTTTGGCAGCTCTTTCTTCTGCTTTGGTCCCCCAAACAGGTAGTTCCACATCTCGGTCTCTGCTTTTTGTGTCGGTACTCACGCAAACAAAACACCCTGGGTGGTAGATGAAGATTCTGCAGCTTGTCTAAACCCGGTTTGCCCTGCTGCCTGTGCCTCGTGGCCCTCCTGTTCCCTGCCACCCACTCACTGCAAGAGCCTTTTTCGTCAAAAATCTCTTATCGCCACAACCCCCCCCTCCGATGGCTACGCAGGCAATTCCAGCTCTCATGCAGAGGACGGATGCCTGCCCGTTACTGACCCGCGTCCGTCAAATGGCAGACCGGCCGGCTGCCGGGCCGATCGTCCCCGTTTCCAAAAAAGTGAACCACAGGTAAAAATGTCGCGATACGACACAATGACGTGCAACAATTCTGTCCAGACGCGTAAGCAAAGCACCGATGCGTCGACGCGTCGCTGTTTGGCGCCCCTGCAGGCTCCCCATGCAAGAAAAAACCTAAAAGGCCGGAAAGTTGGCGTAGCGCAGGCTTCGTGGCGTCCCTATCCTGGTCCCGCTCGCACGGTCGCACTGTGGGAGAAGGTTGCTGCTCCTGCTGCTCGTAGTGGTCCGGTAGCGGGAACCGGCGTAGCAGCAGCACAAGAGTAGTACGGGTGGTACACGCAACGTCGACAGGGATCTCCGTGTTACCAGGGCTGTGTCTGCGCAAGAGTAGTGGTATCGTGTTTTGCCAGCGTTGTCGATCTCGTTCCGCTGAATTTTTGCTTTCCGTGTTTGTCATAGATTGGTATTCTCTGCAGTCTCTGATCACAGCATCTATTACTCTATTCCTGCAGCACGTGTACCTTTCCTGTATCACTGCGCTTCCTGCTTTTTTGCCTTTGACTTCCACTCCCGTTCAATTCAACAGGAGCCAGAGGAATTGAAAACGAAATTTCGTTCTGACCAGGATTGCACATTTGCACCGCTAGACGACCATGCCGCCGCAGCAGGTATCCAGATCGATGGTGTTTAGGTTCATCAAGAGGAAGTCCTTTGTCCTTTTTCTTCTGTTGTGCATGACAGTGCTGATAGTGCACAACATGTCTGAGATAAACTCGCCAAAGAAGCCAAAACACCGGAACAACCTTTTCCCGGAAGCCATCAAGCCGTACTCGGACTACAACTCCCACAAGCCCAAGCCAAACTCGCATTCCAACCTTAATGGTAAGGCGAACGGTAATGCCAATGCAAACGGCAAAACCGGCCAGAGTTCGGACTCCAAACTATCGTCCTCGTCCCTGTCTTCGTCCGTCAATACACGCAACTCGCAGAAAATCAAGGACTTCATCGAACAGCTCTACCAGCTGAAGCCCGACCAGACCATTTTGGGCGACAAGGCGAACCAACTTGAATTCACCAACGCCGACCCTCCAAACGGCCTGATCACCAAGACGTACTTGAAGTCCCTGGCTTCGATCCCACAGGCCTGGGTCGAAGAAGTGAAGTCCAAGCACTCCTTGGCTGTATCGTTCATCAACACAGAGGTTCTAGCCGACAGCCAGAAGGACGAAGAACCGGAATCCGCGTCTTCGAAACACGGTGCTGTGATCATCGGAGGTGCCGAGAACGACTACACCTGGTTGGCGCTCATCTCCACCAGACTTTTCAGGAAAGCTGGAGGGGTTCTCCCCATCGAGGTGATGCTTCCAACCAAGGAGGACTACTTGAAGGACAGGGAGATCTGTGACTTGTACCTCCCGCAGTTGAACGCGAAATGTGTGATCATCAAGGATCTCTTGGACGCTTCCACCGCGACGAACGCTGAGCTCGACGACGACCTCAACAAGTACATCTGGAATAATTTCACGTTGATCAAGAGAGAGTTGGCGATCTTGCTGTCGCGGTTCGAGAACGTCTTGTTCTTGTCGCCGGAGAACGTGATGCTGAAGCCGATGGAGTACGCTATCTTCGACAAGCAGTTCTACAAGGACTTTGGGCTGTTTGTGTGGGGTGACTACGGGGCCCGGACCACGCTTCCCGCCTTCTACGAGATTGCCGATCTAGAGGTGAAGAACGCGAAGACAAGCGTGTACGGTCTCCCGTTGACGGAGGAGCTGATTTCCAAGAGCGCCAAGCTGACGTCGGAGGAGCTCAGCGACGGAGTGAACTTCCACGACTTGGAGAACTCGCTCCCATACAAGCAGAGCGATGCGTCAGAGCTCATCATCGACAAGAAGCAGCATCTGGGCACGCTCTTGCTCTCGCTCTACTACAACTTGAACGGCCCGGACGCGTATTACGTGCTCTTGACGGGCCGGTTTGACGGGGCGCACGGGGCCAAGGAGACGATTCTCGCCGCGGCCCACGTTCTGAGCAAGCAGTACTACCTCATCAACAGCGAGGTGGAGAGCAACGGGTACTGGTACGACGACGAGTTCAAGGGCGTGTCGATGATGCAGTTCGACCCCATTGTGGACTACTACTCGTACGAGGCGTTCATCGACAAGTTCTCGCGCAAGGAGGGGTATGAGGTGAGCTACAACAAGTACCAGAGGTGGCTCAAGGAGTCGAGCGAGAGACGCAGCCCGTTGTTCCTCAACATCAACAACCCGCCATTGAAGCCGATCGAGTTGATCCAGCAGGGCACCGTTGTCAAGGAGAACGGGGACCGTGTCAGACTCATTGCCGACACCAGCTACTTCGACGCGGAGTTTGAGACCGACATCTGGCGGGTGATGAACGACTACATCTGCCATCTCTCGCTCGAATGCAGCTACGTGAAGACCTGGTTCGGCAAGGGCAACTCCAAGAAGAGAGACGCCTTCTGCAAGGGCGACATCAAGGAGCACCTTTTGTGGGTGTCAAGTCTCGGCAGCACCGCCGACGCCGATCTCGACGTCTGAGGGCAGTACTCTACGTCACTGCTGCAGCTCCGGCTGCAGCAATAGCTCTGTATATTTCTCCTATTCTTCTGCGACTTTCCATTCTAATCTACACAATCCGAACTAGACCCAAGCTGCTCGAGCTAGCACGAGCTAGCGCCCGCTAGCCTGCCCTAGCAATTGCATATACTCCGATCCGCAAGCTAAAGCCGGACCGGGTGCTACGCCATCGGTGCCCCGGATTACGTCACACCGTCCGATCTTCCTCCCCGTGCTCCCGCTCCCCCCTTTCACAGCGGCAAACGGCCATCGGGACTACGTGTCCTCCGCCCCGACACACGGCTGTGTGGCCCCGCAGCCGCCGGCGAGCCTCTGTGCAGCAGATAGTCTGTAAAGTGCGACGTGCAGTGTGCAGCGTGCCGGAATGCGCATGGCGCAACGCAGAAGATGGAGGGCGGAAGATGCATGCAGTCGGGCACGGGGACCGGAACGGGCAGCTAAGCGGCACGCAGGCTGCAGCGGCGCTTGCGCCGCGCGCATGACCTCGGCCGCCAGAAGTGGGCTGTGCCGGGCGTTTCCCCAGATTTTTCCCCGCGCAGCCACCGCGGCCTCTTCGCCGGTGACACATTATCGCGACGGGGCTGGAGCGCAGCTGCATCAGCAGGCTATCGATTTCGCGGGGTTCCACTGAGAGTAGCGGACGGCGGAAGCGGGAGGCAGTCTCCTTGGGGCAGTCTTCGCTGGACGGAATGTTGGGGGATGAGGGAGGCAGGAGATAGAAGCGAGCGGAAGTGCTGAGCGTTCTCCCTGTCGGGGTGTTTGCCGGGGTGTTTGCCGTTCTGCTGTCGGGTTGTGTCTCTGCACGCCATCTGGAGCTTCCCCGTCCCGGTGCTGCTCTTGCTCTTGCTCCTTCGTGTCGTTTGCTTCCTGTGCCTGTGCTTGTTTGTTGATCTGTTTCCCCACACACCACTCAGTCGCATATACGCCAGAGCCTATCCTTTACTTTTGTGCGTTTCGGTCCCGACTTCAGACCACGAAAAACGAGCCAGACAAACGCCCTCACCTACCGTTGTGACGCCCTCCTTTATTGCCAACAGCAAGACAGCCCTTTCTACCTGAAACACGCACATGACCACAGACACCACGACCGCAGACTCTGCTCCGTGCGAAAACAGCTGCGGCGACCCGCACGAGCACGCCGGGGGCAACACCGACGACGCCAAGTTGTCCACGTCGACGTCCGCTTCGTCGTCATCCTCGGAGACCTCTGGCTCGTCGGCCCCAACGTCCGACTCGGCCTGCGACACCAGCGCCTCGTCCTCCTTTTGGAACATCATCAAAAACCCCTCCAACGGCAGGACGAGAATCTCGCAGGCGTGTGACCGATGCAGAGCACGCAAGATCAAGTGCAGCGGCAAATCAGAAAACTCCCCAAAGTGCACAAACTGCGAGAAGGACGGCTTCCCCTGCGTCGTGTCCGACAAGTTGACCAGAAACTCGTTTCCAAAGGGCTACACGAAGAACTTGGAAAAGAGGTTGCTAGACGTCGAGTTGAGCAGAAACCAGCTCCTCATGGAGTTGAACAGCTTGAAGCAGAAAATGAGCTCCATCGAGCCGTCCAGCACGATGGAAAACGCATCTGTCACCGACAACCGCAGTACTAAAGACTTGAGTGGAGGCGCAGAAAATGCTTTTTCCAACGGCAGTGCAAGTAACCCAGCAGGCTCGAACCTCGCTGCCGAAGCCCAAGTCGGCGGTTTTCAGGACCTGGCGGCCAGCCCAGTTCCCAACCAAAACCGTGAAGTTATCACCACCACCACAGCCACCACAGTAGCGGAAGAGTCTCCGCTTGAGCTCCAGGAACGAAGCATCCAGGCTTTGAGGAAGAAAATCTACTACTCGAAACCAATCAGCACTACCAGATCAGGATCTCTTGTGTTGGATCAAAACCTGAAGTCCCCCTTTGAAACCATTTTCACCTCTCTTAAGTCAAACCCGTTTAAGGGCTACAAATCTAACGCCTCCTTCTCTTCTGGAAAGAATGCTTTCAGCTCTGCTGCCGCATCAACTACCTCTTCACACTCAGCAACCTCGTCAAATGACGATCTTGACCCGGCCTCCCTAAAGCACTTGTCCAACTATCACATGAACCTCAACAGATACTTAAACTTAATCTTATACAAGTTGATTTTACCCCTTTTCAACGCTAGTTCGAACAATGGTAGCTCCGACACCAATAAGAATCTAGACCATTTAATTTGGTTGTTTTTCAACGACTACAATAAGTTGATTCCAATCTTAGACTTTGAGTTGTTTTACAATGACTACTTAACTTTTGTGAACACTTACACAATCAAGAAATCAACCTACTCAGATAATGGTGAGCTGAAAAAAAGATACTACGAGTTCAATTCAAAGGACCAGGATACCATGATTAAGTTGATCTTAATCCTTAAGTTCACCCTTTGCCAACCAAAAATTAACCGTAATAATAAGTCTTCTGCATACTTACCTGACAAGTCATCCTTGAACCATTTGGACGAGTCAGTCAAATTGATTAATGTCAAGCACTTGATCATGATGTTGAAAAATATCAATTTCAGTCTATCTCCAAACCTAGACAAACTAGAGATCTCTTTGTTGCTCTTTTACTATCTTATCAAGTTTGAAAACTTCAACTTACCAAATTACACAGATAACCTTCATTCCCACAAGGAATTCCTAATGGACGTTATCAACTTGAATAAGCATCTGGTATACACACTTAATATTGACAAGCCAAACGCTCTATTAATGAGTAGCAAGTTTCCTGAAAAACAGTTGATTGAAATTCAAAGATTGAAGCTCTACTGGAATTTCAAAATTTTGATCAAACTTTCAGAAATTTATTTCAACATTCCTTTACTCGATGAAGAGATAGTTCCAAATTCTACGCAAGATGATGAAGATGAAGTGATGAGTGATATCAGTAGCGCATTTTTTGATGATCTTCATCCCTCTACAGTGAAGAAGTCTTCTCCTGCAAGTTTGGAGACGATCGTCTTGGTTAGTAACGATGTCAAGATCACTATATGTCTTGTCAAACTGCTTTGCTTGATTCCTTGGAATATTATGCAGTTTGTCAATGATGAAAATACAGAGGTTTTAAACAAAATCGATGTAGATTTGTCAAATTGGAAAGATTCAGTTGAAAGTTTGAACAATGACGAAAATTCCGTTGTTTTCAATAAGTTGAACTCATACTATTTGTATTTCAAAGTCTTAGTGAACATCAATGGTACCATTGACTCATCTTATTTCATTGATTTCGTCAATCTGGTTTATGAGTTGACTTTCAAAAATTCTAAATCGAACGGCAACAAGGGAGATGAGATTTCAATCGAGGCTTCTGAAAGTTTGTGTTTGCATAGTTTCAACTTCCACCTTGTAACATTAATATCGATCACCAGTCTACAGAACGTCAAGGATAAGCAACTCTGCCAGAAAATTTACAAGTTGATTCAACTTTACCAGATTTTGATCAATTACAAAGATGTTGATCCATTGATCACCACCTTTGTAACCTATATCAAAGAAAACATCCTGTTTGCGTTCTCTGATGCCAATACAATACAGGACGAGACTTTAAGGTTGTTCTCTTCGGTTGATATGGAAAAGGCAAATAGTACTTCGTTGTTCGATAAAAAGGTTTCGCATAAAAGTATGAGAACATCATCCTCTTTATCAAACCAGTCGCAGTCACAGTCTCAGAATTCTGGCTCTAACCAGAATGTTCTAAACCAGGGGTTGATGAATTTCGACTTGAATGCTTTCAACCTTCATGGAGATTCATTTAATCTTAATGATGAAGCTTCAAATACTAAGAGAAGAAAATCAAATGCTTCAACCACATCAAGCTTTATGTCCTCCAATCTCTCTTTGAACTCAAGAGAGTCATCTGTTGTCTCTTCTTCCAGAAGATTATCTGTTTCATCTAATGATAGTATGCCTTCATTGTTCCCATCGGCAACTAGCCCTTTCCATAATAGCAACAACACCAACACTAGCCTTTTCCAAAATAACAATAATGGAAACAACATCAATTTCAACGAAAACTCCATAACTTCTTCTGCTAAGAAGAGAATTATGGACTACGCCATTCAACCAATGAGAACAACAATGAATAGAAGCAGATCATTATCTGCAGAGTCCAGAATCCGTTCGTCTAAAATTTCAGATCGAAGATTGTCAGGGAGTAATCATTCTGCAGGTTTTACAACATCGAGAGAAAATTCAATTGATGTCAACAATGCAAGCATTGCAGATGATATGGTTGACGATGACATTGTATCTCGCATCTTGAACTCAGATGTTGATTCAGAAGTCGACTCGGATGTTAGCATGATTTTGACAGGTAAGCCAATGAGGTCTAGCAATTTCAAGCGGAATACCAGTATACTTCCTACAATTCCTTCTGAAGGCACTTTAATGAAGATCATGGGGGCTATGGAGACTACTGCTTTTGACGCTATTTCCAATTCAACTAGCGAATCCAAGGAGGCAGATTTTGATGTTAATTCATTGTTTTCTGTGACTTCAGCATTTAATTCTGGCACTAAAACGTCTAATGATTCTTCTAATTGTACTAATACCAACGTCAAAGATGATAATGCATTATCACCTGACTCTAATTCGATGAAATCGAAAATGTGTGATTTTTCAAAAGCTTTTAAGAAATCGACGAGTGGATCTATTTCCAGTGCATATCATAACACAGGCGCCTCCAAACCTAGCCATCCACTCAACAACGAGTTGAAGATAGCTGACGATGATCCACTTAACCCCGGAAACATCACTAACTCTAACCTACAAAACTTTAATTCTATTACAAATGATAAATCTATAATTGATGACGATGATCTCTTGAGATTGAAAGAGCATGTGATGAGCATGAAAACATCCATTCAATGACCCAAATTACTCACTTCTCATATCGTTCGTCATTAGTTGGTTTCTCCTTTTATTCTTCCTTACTATTCTTTCATATTGGAAAAAATTCTATATACTTCACTTTATATATCATTCCTTTTCTGTGCTATTTGAGTGCATTCACACTCTTCGCTCTTCGATTTCTTACTTTTTCATTTTGATCTTTATTTTCCATTTCAATTTCTGTTTTTATCCTACTATGTTTCTTTTCATGCTTTTTAACGGGATACATGTACTGGTTTCATTTAACGCTCAATAAAAGTCTTTGGTGACATAAAATCTTTCATGTCCTACGGTATGGGTAGGCTGTAAACGGGTAGAAATCATTTTTTGTTCCCTTCTCAAATCAAGAACTTTTGGCCTCATTAATGCCTGAGTGTTTTACACATATACCTGATTTCATCGTAACTGTGTTTATTGAGTAATTTAGTGATCAATTGCGTACCCACTGTTCATGTACAACTGACTGTGTTGTCAAAAAAGTATTTTCATATTTATTATATGTTTTCATTAAACCGTTCTTTTCCTATTATTGTAATTTTTATAATCGGCAAACTTTTCTAAAAAAATAGCTAAAAAATATCAAAAGCTCAAAAAGGTATCATTTAATCTTTGGTCAGATTCTTCTAATTCGGAACCTGATTCATTTTAGGCACTTTTTCATTCTTTTTCAGTTCCCATTTGTGCTTAGTCACAATTATCCTTCTCACAGCCAAATGTGCCAAGTATGTGAATGATCCCAAGAACCTGAAACAACTAAAGCCAAAAACCGACCACAAAATAAAGGCTAAGTACTTGTTTGATCTAATAGAATCAGCCTTCCATATTTGAGTGATTGTCATAACTAAAATCACGTTTGCTATCACCCAAAATAACACAACTCTCGATCTGATATCTCTATAATAATCTTCCTTACTGATTTGAAGCTTTTTCTTTCCACCATCTTTGCTGTCTTTCTTATTCCTCATATTAACTGGCTTCTTTCTTCTTTCCTTCAGTTTTAAAACTAATTCGCTGTACATCGAATCAATGTCTTGCTGTTCCAATACCCCTGTTTTTATATATTGTTGACCCTTCTCATCAGTCTCAATTATAGCAGAGCCTAGAGACTTAGCAACCTCGGTATCACCCTTGGTACCCCACGAAACATCATGCGTGTTACAGAAAGCATAAATTTGCAACAAACAAGTGTAGGCAGGTAACATCATGAAATATTGAACCGAGGAGGAGATCATATGCCATGGATCGAGATATAGGACAGACATTAGAACATACAACCCATAAGTTGATGCTAGCGAAACACAAATAGATGCAAAGCTCAAACCGCCTGCATTACCGGCTTGATGTTGATGAATCATCAATGCCAAGAAATAGAAACCAGAGATGATCGCATATAAACCACAAGCAGTTAGTAGGATAACACATACCCAAAATAACATTGGTGCTCCCGTTGGCTTATTTCCCATTGATATAACCAACATTCCCAATAATGTACATATGCAAATGTAATTCATTATTTCAAAGAATACTTTACCGCCAATACCAGCAATTGTTATAATTGAGCCTGCCAAATAGTAGAACGTGATATAGAAATTGGCAATTGCAAAAAAGCTGAACAACAACGTCAAACCTTGGTAAAGGAATTCAATCTGGAAAAAAACTTTCCTCATCACTGAATGATCAGTTTTAAAGATTTGGGCTGAATTTCTCAAAGAATACAATGCTGCAAAAAATGCACCATTCAACCAACGTCTTCTTTGCAGGACAAATTCTGACAGAGTTTCAGGGACATCCGTTTCACCTCTTGCATCTTTACAATACTTCAAAACCCATTGTGCCCCCTTTTTAGCTACTAACTCCCATGCCAGTATTCTGTCTTCTGCTAGATACATATTAGCAGAAAAAATGTTTGTCATATCCGCATTGTCCATTGTCTCACCTTGAAAGTATGCTTTTAGCGGACCTGTTCCATCTGGATGATTCTTTAATGCTGAATATCTATATGCTGATAGTGCACCCGGCAACACACTAATATACCCAAAAGCAGATTCACAAGGTTTATCTAAGATATTTGACATCTTATACTCAAAGTTTTGCGATGCAACTAATGGATTTATAAGTTTTGACCAATATTTACCTTTCATGGCAACAATTTCACCGGCTGCACCTGCCACATTGGAATCCAAGTCAAATGCTTTCCAAAGGTTGTATACTGCACCGACGTTAGGTCTAGTACCAACATCCAATAAGACACAAACATTTGGATTCAAAACTGGACAAATAGCATTGAATAGCCATCTATGAGAGTTAATTTTTTTTGCATTCTTCTCTTTCAGGCAAAAGACAATCTGGACAGGAGTTGAGTCTTTATCACCCACGATTTTTAGATCTTCGTTAACAGAAACTTGGGCAGTATATTCGAACAAGTGTGCTTTCACCTCTTTTTGATTAACAAAGGATTTGGCAATTCCTTCTTGATAGACACCCATAGTACCCAACACTTCTAAAACACCAGGACTTATCTTATTTCTTCCGTCAGCTACGATACACACAACAATTTTTTTCCAGGAATCTTCACCCCAGGTGGTACTTCTTTTCCTTTTTGTCAGATATGCAATATTTTGGAATACACCATATAACGTCCTAGTCAACGCAACTTCATCTTCGTTATACATAGTGATGCAAATCACTATTTCAGTCTCTCTTTCTAGTTCAATTGACCTCAAAGTAAATCCGTCTTCTGCAAAATCATCTGGATCTGAAGTCACTGCAGAATACTTCATATAATCAAATTCGTCGCTATCCTTTTGTGGCAATAGGTCATGCAACAAACCCGGAACAGGAGTATCCAATACAAGGTTACCAGTTCTAGATCTGAAAACAGTTTGCTTGTTATGATAGTTATTTCTGCGAGGTTGCACCATTGGGGCCTTATCCATTAAACGCTTGTCAAAGAAGTCCGAACCATTCGAATTGGAGAACCTTTCGCCTCCATTAGAGTACTGAAAGTCTTGGTCCATTGGCACGTCAATGGTTGATTGATCAGATGAAAAGTACGATGAAACTGCGCTTTTATTTTTGTATAATTCAGAGTTAGTGGATGACTGCACTGTTGTTTCTGAGGTTGCTGACGTGATTCTGGTGTTTAGATCTTGCTGAATAGGTATTGAGTATTTGACAGATGACCTTGGAGTCAACATCGGGATTTCACCCAACGAGTCTTGCAAGGAGTTTGTGTCACCACCTGCAGCAGCAAACAAAGAGTTAGAAAAAACAGGTTTTGGAGTTTCTAGTTCCGTTCTATTAGAATTAATAGATCTTTTTAATTCTCCTGGCTCTGTCTTGTTGAAAATAGAGTAGTGGCTTATAATGTCGTTCTCATTGTCACTTTCTGCTTCTGGAGCATTGAAAGGATCGATGATTGTAGTCAACGCAGCTTTTCTCTTAGGTGATTCTTGTTCTGTAAATAGCTTCCTTGCTGTAGGTGGGGACCTCAGAGGTGATTCATCTGCCCTTTGGATGAAGCTGCGGCCAACTGCGCTATTCATAAAGTTATTTGAGTCTCTTCTGAAGGAAACGGCAGGGGAATACTTCATGGCTGCTTTTGAAGGTGATACTCTTTTAGGAGAACCGGAAGGAGTGTATATCTCCTCCGGTTTTTTCACCGGAGACTGTAAAACAATGAACGGGTTCTGTCTAAATGGATCCGACATATTTACTGATGAAATGCCATAGAAGACTGTCCTTAAATCTTCTCAAAAGTTTACTTTTAAGAATAATAGTGGAAATAAGGAAAGGAAGCGTTTGATAACATACTACTCCATTACAACTTTGAATAGTAAGTCTGCGTACCTCACCAGCCGAAGTGAGATATGTGTGCTCTGCCAGGCATCTTTGCTCACCGAGACTAACTAGCTGTCTCACAACAAATATTCCCGTTTTCGGAAATACATAAACACTACACATCATTTGCTTTGCAAGCAACACTTCGGTTGCCAATTTGGGATCGGTGAGCTTCGCCTGAAAATCGCTAAAGAAAATATTTTTTCAAAATTATAAAATTTAGTTTATAGATGTCTCTTACATTTTTTACATAGTTCTGTGGAATAAAATGTCAGCTCACTCAGCATGAAGATAACTCAGTGTTTTGCATCGTAAGCTTCTTTTGCTAAACGAGAAAGTTCTTCAAATTCTCCAGTATCTTGACACATGGATTTAAACTGAGAGTCTTTCTTTGTTATTAGCTTGTATGGATGATCGTATTCTTTGACATTACCGTGGTCCAACACCAAAATCTTGTCATAGTCAATAATCGTCTTCAAACGATGGGCAATTGTTAAAATTGTACTTGTAGAAAACTCTTCTCTAATGGTTGTTTGAATCTTTGAATCAGTTTCGTAATCAATAGAAGCTGTGGCTTCATCCAAAAGTAAAATTTTTGGATGCTTCAATAATGATCTAGCTAAACAGATAAGTTGTCTCTCACCCTGTGATAGATTTCCACCATTTTCAGTGACTTCTGCCTCAAGGTCAAGGAACTTGTTTAAATTTTCCTGATTGTCTTTATTTTGCTTATGCAATGCTTCCAAAGATTCTCCATTTTCGAGCAGAGAACTTAGCCTATTGAATTCATCCTTTGAAATCAATCCCACACGTCTCATGGATTCGAAAATGTCAATATCTCTACTTTCATTGAACATATCCAAATTGGATCTTAACGTTCCTGTGAATAGAGTCGGTTCTTGGGGAATAATGGCCAAACCTTTTCTCAAAGCCTTCAAACCAATCTTACCAATATCAACACCATCAATAATAATGGAACCCTTATCTGGTTCAATGAATCTGAAGAAACTAGTAATAATAGTGGACTTTCCGGCACCAGTCCTACCAACCACACCAACTTTTTCACCCGGTGTGACATGGAAAGATATTCCTTTAATGACGAGAGGAAGGTCTTCAGCATATCTTAAAGCCAATCCTTTGACGTCAATTTCACCATGTTCCGGCCAAGAAGGAGGCGGATCGTTTTCAGTCTCTCTCGCACTTTCTTCTTTGACATCATTGATATACTCTTGAACTCTTTCAACTGCATTGATGTTAATCTCAACATCAGCATAGCAACGTAGCAACCATAAGGCGCTCATTGCAAAAGATGCAGCAAAAGATAAAGAAATACCAGCCAAACCAGCATCAATATGCTTTGCATAAATGACAGACAAGGCAGAAGAAACAGCAACAACTAATGAACCGACAACATTAGCCCTGAAAGACATCCATCTGTTGTTGACCCAAACAAAGAAAAATGGTCTATTATTGGTATCAATATTCTGCATATTTTGGACCATAAATCTTCTTTCATCACCAAAAGCTCTAATTGTTGTGACACCAGTCAAAGTTTCAGTGAAATGTTGGTTGATTGGGGATCTTGTAATGGATTCAAAACGTTTTAACTCCCTTGATAGAGTTAGGTACAAAACACCAACATAAGCAAAACAGAGAGAAACAATGACACCAAAAACAAGAAATAGGGGAGTAATCACAGTTATCAAAACGACCGTAGTAATACATCCCAAAAACGATATAACAAGTGCTTCAGCATAAGGTGCCAACTCTTGATCAATACCTTCGATATCCTTCGAAAATCTATTCATGATACGACCAATTGGTGTTGAGTCAAAAAATCTAACTTGAGCTCCCAAAACTTTGTCTAACAAAATGTGGAACATTCTGCTGGCAACACCTAAACCACCAAAGAAAACAACAAGAGTTCTGAGAGCACCAAACAAGGAGTAAATAAGACCAATCAATGAATAGATGGCAAGATAGTACATGGTTGAATGAATTGCAGTTAGTTCTGCGACGTCAAAATTGTTATACTTAGTCTTTAATATAGGCTTGTGCCATTCAATAGACTTGAGTGCACCGGCCAGATTATTCCAAGCAAGTCTAGAAGTAGAGTAAACTCTTGAAGGAACGTTTGAGATAAATGCCGCATCGATGGAAAATCTGTCATTTTCAGCCATTGACCAGTTTCTTAACCAATACGATTGGTAGATATTTGTCAACTGGGTGGCCAAGAAAAAACATGCAAGTGCAGACCAAATATACTTATTACCAAACAAATGGATGTATGTCGAATACACGTCCCATGAAACAAAACCTTCAGATTTAGTTTCCTCTTGAATCAATTTACCAGAAGAGTCAATCTTGGTATTATCATCTGTAGCATCTGCATCCAATTGATCAGCATTGTGATCCGAAGCAATTGCAGCAATAGTGGAATTCAACAAGTGAGCGTGATTTGCAACAGTCTCTGCACTATCGGTAGCACCTAAACCTGTCAAATCGGCGGAAGAGGTAGTACGGGATTGCATGACACTAGCTGTAGTTTCATCATCGAATGCATTAGCTTTGAGTAATTCGTCAATGGTACCTTGTAATCTCACTCTACCATTGTCCATAATAACAGCAAACGCAGCTTCTTTGATGGTGAGAGGGATATTATGAGAAACCAAAATACAAGTACGACCTTTCATCAAGTCACCAGTGATACATTCTTCATAAATGTGAACAGCAGTGTGAGAATCGACAGCTGACAAGCAGTCATCCAACAAAACGTAAGCTGCATTGGAATATAAGGATCTTGCAAGAGATACACGTTGCTTTTGACCACCCGATAAAGTGATACCCTTTTCACCGATTTCAGTGTTGTCACCAGCTGCTAAAATTTCAAAGTCACGCTTCAAACCACAAGCTTCAATAGCTGCCTTATAACGTTTTTCATCATATGGTGTGGCAAACAGAATGTTCTCTTTGATGGTTCCGTTGAGTAACCAAGCGGTTTGCGAACAGTAAGCCACTGATTCGGTTAAACCAGTTTCGGAATCGACAATAAGGTCCTCTCTTGGACTTGCACCTGGAAGGAAAACCTTACCTTCAAGTAAAGACATTTCACCCAGCAATGCTAGTAATAATGAAGTTTTACCAGCGCCAGTGGGGCCAAAGACAACATTTAACTTATTTTTCTTGAAGGAAATGTTCAAATCTCTCAACTTGAAATCATTTGAGCCTCCATGAGACCATGAGAAGGTGGCATTTTGAAAACCAACTTCTGGCGAGTTTGCATCTCTTTCGGAAACAAGCTGATCATACTTTGTTGTTTCAGGTTCTTCCAAAAATTCCTCAACTCTGTCCAAAGAAACTTTAGATTGTACAACAAAGGAAAGCATATCGGCAAACTGGTCTAGAGGAGTTTGTAACAAGTTGAAAAGCGATAGAGAGGTGAAAGCGATCGGAGTAGTCAAAGCCTTACCTTCGACAATGGTGTAGCAATAGAAGGCGACCAAACAGACTACTGTCGGAGTGACGTACCAGACGAAGGATGCCAAAATCCAAACAACGCAACGTTTCCATAAGATACTTAGTTCTTCTTTTCTGACACTCAAAATTTGTTCTGCAAACTTGGATTCCCAGGCAAAGTACTTGATAATTCTGATATTTTGGAAAGTCTCGTTCAACTTTTGGATTCTTTTATCGGTGACTGCAAGCATTTCCTTTTGGTAGTCACCCAACAAAAGACTTAATTTATAGTTAAGGGGCATCATGAGGATGATGGTCGAGGCACCAGCTAGTGCTGCCCAGCCCAACAAAGAGTATAGGATTGTAATAGCGATAATCGTCATGACAAAGGAATTGACAAAGTAATACAAGTAGGCGCAAATTTCCGAGACTTTGAAGGCATCGACTGCAATCAAGTTGATGATAGAGCCCAACTCACGAGTCTCCTTCTTCTCTGAAGCGTCTTCTGAATTTGCAGAAGGATCTAAATCAGAGCTGGAGCTTCCACTTGTCAAAGCAGGGGAGGTTGTTGCATCTGTATCTTCTTCATTTTCCTTCCCTTCTGTAAAGCTAGAAACCCTTCTCTTCAAGGCCTTTGAGTAAACTTCGCCAATGATGATTGCTCTCATTCTGGTACAAATTCTTCTTCCCAAGAACAAACTACGACCTGAAAGTGCCGCAGTGATAGGGGAACTGAAGACCATCAAGATGACAAACAACCATGCAAGACTGGTTGACTCCGTTTCTGGCGATTCCACGTACTCAAGGATTTTCTTTAAGAGCATTGAAGGAAAGAACATCAGGACAGCTTCGAGCGAGGTAATGACGGATTGGTAGAAGAAAAGTCTGCGGAACTGATAGAACAAGTTGACAGAGAACCTCCTGTGCCATTTCACTCTGTGGAATTTCAAGATGGTTGGGTAGGCATTATCTTCTAATTTCAAACTCCAGATATCTTCGAGTTTAGGAAGGACCTTCTGAGCACTGGTGATCATCGGCCCGACCCACGAGAAACTGATGATGCTAAAGAAGCTGGACTGGGACTCATCGGAAGGCGTCAAACCTTCCGAGAGGTAGACCGTGACGGGTCTGTCGGAGAAATGGTCATTGGCTTGGATAAGGAATAATAAGGAGACGGAGATGAATTCGACAATGTAGAATTTCTCCGCAAGAGTGCTAAGCGTGTGATGCAACAGGGCCGACCGGAAGAGAAAGAACGAATCGGAGAGGTAGAAGCACACCAGGTTGAAGGTGTGGTACCATAGGTTTGGGTACTGCAGCGGAAGCCCGGTCGAAGAATTGACGAGCCTGACAGTGGTCAAAAGCAGCAGGTAGGCCCAGAAGCCGAGTCTGACGAGCGGCACAGCGGCGGAGTCCCACTCGGCGGCCAAGTCGTCGACGAAGAAGGGCGCAGTGGAGAGGGCCGTCTGGAAGAGGAGAATGAGCTCCTGGAGGACCAGCAGCGTTCTCTCGAGGTGGGACCGGAATACGACCTTTGTGGTGACCTTAGGGTGTCCGTCCGAGTTTAACGTCAAGTACTTGATGTCGAAGTGTCTGTCAATGATATTAGCTACGGTGGAGGACCGACTCTCGGTGGCGTCGCCGCTGGTGTCGCCGCTGCCACCGTTGTGGTCGTCGTAGTTGGCAGCACCCGTGGCTGCCCGGCCCGCTTCGGCACGGCCGGACTCATCTGCATCGAGCTTCAGCGCCAGCGGCGCCGAGCTCCTGGACAGTACGCTGTGCTGCACAAGGTAGTATAGAAGGAACAAGGCCGACACGGCGACCAACGTCGTCGGGACAGCCTTCTCCAATACGTCATGCCTCGAACAGCGTGTGAAGTCGTCTACTAGCCAGAAGTGACTGCACGTGTGGTTCAGCGTCATTGCGTGTGTGAGATGTGCTCTTTTGCTTCAGGCCCAAACCGCTGAGCACGTCCATCAGGCCAGCACGGAGGGGAGAGGAAAGGGCCCAAATATAAGCACGGAAAATTTGCAGCGCTGTGGCTGCAGCTTCACCAATCAACTCCCTAGTGCCCGCCGCTGCCCCGGCGCCAGATGCGCAAGCCTCGCAGCTGGCGGCCGGACTTGGTTTACGACCACGGGGGGCTTGAGTGGTGCCGGTGCCGATGGCAACAGACTACACGGCTGGCGTCTGCAGCGATGACTCTTACGCTTTGCGACAGGCACCAGCCCTGCCCAAGATATCCCGGCCAGTAGCCGGGCAGATATAGGCAGAGACAGACAGGCGCAGGAAGGACGCCAGAACAGAACAATGGCGGACGCCTGCTATCGCAAATTGGCGGACGCGGATCCGGAGGAGGTCCGTGAGGATGCCCCGTAAGCCTCGGGGGGAGGCCTTGGGGGGACGGCTCTGGGCAGAAAGCAGGGCAGAAAGGGACGCTGGCAGGGACGCAGCGGTAAGAGAAGGCAAGAGAAGGCAGCACGAGGGGCAGAAGAAGCGAAGGAGCCGAGAAGATGGGGGAGACAGAGGAGTTGCAGCGAACGGGAGCCGGGGATAACAGGCGGGGTGCGGGTCGGGCGTTGGCAATGACGCCATGCTGCGGTGAGGCACTAGAGGTAGAGTAGATGATAAAGGCAACTCAGAAGAGGAAAAGAGCCGTAGAGTGCGCAACGGTGGTGCCCGTCGAGGTGACTAATTCATGCAAGGCTGAGTGAATAGGGGTTGTTGAGTTTGAAATTTTTTTATTTTTGATTATTAGTTTGTTTATAAAAAAAACATAGGTATAGATATGCTCCTTGAAATATACACAATTACATCACCGTTAGTCGTCGTTCTTGTCCTTAGAACCTCTCAACAAACCGGTTCTTCTGGCAGCAATCAAACCGGCCTTTTGACCAGAAACAGCGCCTCTGGAGATGGTCGAAGCCTTACCAATATGTTGATGGTTACCACCACCGTGAGGGTGATCGACTGGGTTCATGGCAACACCTCTGGTCTTAGGCCACGAGTTTCTCTTGACCTTGTATTTGTGGAATGCTCTACCGGCCTTCAACAAAGGCTTGTCGATTCTACCACCGCCGGCGACGACACCAATGACACCTCTGGCGTCGGAAGAAATGATCTTCTTGGCACCAGATGGCAACTTGACTCTGGTCTTGTTCTCGTCTGGGTTGTGTCCGATGATGATGACGTAGTTACCGGAGGTTCTGCCCAAAGCACCTCTGTCACCGACCTTCTCTTCGACGTTGGAGACGATGGTACCTTCTGGCAAGGAGCCCAATGGCAAGACGTTACCGATGTTAAGAGAGGCACTCTTACCACAGTAGATGAATTGGCCGGTGTAGACACCTTCGTTGGCAATGAAGGTTTCTTCTCTTAACTTGAATCTGTATGGGTCTCTGAAGGAAACTCTGGCCAATGGAGCACCTCTACCTGGGTCGTGGATGATCTGCTTCACGACACCTCTGATGTAACCGTGTCTTTCGGCGTAGTCCAAGGTTCTGAGCTTGGCTGCTCCCTTTCTCAATCTGGTGTGAGCAGTGAAGATGGAACCTGCACCCTTTCTTTGGTTTCTGATAACTCTACCTGTGCAATGAAAATTAAAGAAAAGAGGAAAACAATGTTAGTTGTCTGCTACTGAAAGCGGTGTGGATGGGGGGGTCCCTGCTTGAACGACTTCTGTGAATTTCTGACGTGTGTAAAGTCCTCTTTGTCCCACTTCGTACTTTCTTTTTAAGCCTATCTCATTTCTTGGCTTCCAACCACTGTCGCCTATCTTGAGATAGTACTCGGTCGTGTTTTGGATCTCTCTGGTGCGTTCTGACTTCGTTCAAACTGGACGACTCCTCTTGATGGTACCATTATACATACCCATTTCGACTAGTTACAGTTTCTTAGCAAGCAAACGAAACAGAAGCCTGTAAAACCCCATACTCTCGTCCGTTTCGGTCCGTAGATCCATTATTTCACTTGTGAACAACCATATCGGTCCCCACGACACCCGCTCCACACTGTGTGTGCACCAGCTGCTGCGCACTGTGTGACAGACTGTGGGAGACAGCGAGACGAGGACGAAGGCAGGAAGGGTAACGGGCGGATGAAAATTTGCGCGCGCCAGCGGAGGAAGTACTGAGCACAAAGTGTGTGGTGCGAGGGGGCCATTTTTTTCGCAGTCACGCAGGATGAAGTAGAGGGGCCCTTAGGAAACCGATGTATAACTACGATGAAGTAGAGACTACGAGATGGAGAGATCACAAAGCGTCTATAGTCATATACAGAACTGGTACCTAGAAAGTGCTAGCTGTAATTTAACTTAGCGTGCACACTTCACCCGACAGGACGATTGCTGCCATCATCTCTCCGGCAGCTGGTACCGATTGTGGGAGAGGAGGGATACAAGAAGAGCACGAGTCAAAGTATCTGCTGTAGATTAGTGACACTCAGAAGTTGTTCATTACGCTGAATATGTCTGGCTCCATGAGGGATCGCAAGGGACAATAGAACCTGAAAAGCGGTATCAGCGTGATGGGGAACAATGCGCATCCAGAACGATCAGCTTTTTTTCGTTTTCAAGGATGCTGACGGATAACGGATAACGGGTAACGGTTAGACGAGCACGGACTCGGGGAAGGGGAGGCGGATTGAGAAAGCAAATTGCTTTGATATTTGTTTATTGTGCGTTTAATATATATTATAAAGAGTAATAGTATAATATAATGATTATTATCAAGAGGCTGCGTAGCAGGGTGGACAGCTGAGAACTACTGGGCTACGGGTTCGGATACAGCGACCTCGATTTCCACGTCGTCGTCGTCGTCCTCTGCCTCCTCCACAACGGTTTCAACTATCTCGCTGGCTGCCTCTTCTACTTGAGAGGGTTCGCCTTCGATCTCGATATCAACTGATTGGGAGTCGCCTAGTTTTCCTCCATCCTCAGCTTCCGCCTCGGCCTGGTCTTGGTCTTGGTCTTGGTCCTGGTCTTGACCTTCTACAGCCTCGTTGTCATTATCGTTATCGTTACTGGTGGTGGCGGCGGTGGCAGAAGTAGCCGTGGTGCTGCCTTCGTCGTTGGAGTTAATGGCGACGGTCACGTTCAACTTCTTGCCGTTCCAATCTTTGCCATTGAACGACTCGATGGCTTGCTTTTGGTTTTCTTCGTTATCGAATCTGACAAAGGCTATACCCTTATTCTGGATCTGCACGCCGTTGGCCTTTAGCATCTTGTAGACATCGTTAGGCAAGGTTTTGCGAGGAACCTTGACCCATTGGGGGCTCAGCTCCTTCATGAAGTCACGTAGGTCATCTACAGTGACATTTCTATCCAAGTTCCCGACGAAGATTGTTGTTGTGGAAGGGACACCTTTCTCCAACTTCCTCTGCTTCTCCTCCTTTGACCGAGGGTAGTGAGGATTGAATCCACGCAACTGCTGTTGTTGCTGCTGTTGCTGTAGAGTGTGTTGCTGTTGCTGCTGTTGTTGCGACTGCTGCTGCGACTGTGGTTGGGGCTGTCCATTGAGTGGGATGGGGGTTGGATAGAATGGCTTGATGTTTCTGTTGTTCAAGTTAGGGAAGAAAGCGGCAGCTTGTGGGTTAGGCTTGAAGTAAGAAGGAGAGTTGCCATTGGCACTTTGTATGGACTGAGGAGGTGGGGGTGGAGCAGCGTAGAAGCTTCCGTTTGCAGGAGGAGGAGGAGGAGGGTAGTAGAAGTTTGGAGGGGCGCCACCGTTTCTAAGGTTGAAATGCGGGTTGTAGTTGTTTGGCATTCCGTAGAAGCCCTTTTTGAAGTTGCCTGGGAACTGATTCTGGTTGTTGTTGTTCAGGTTTCTGAACCTGTTTTTGTTCTGGGGCAAGGCGTACTTGGCGTAGATTTCTCTGCCGGATATCGATTTGCCGACGATGGAGTCAATTGCGTTTTTGGCGTCCTCTGCGTTTGTGTAGGTGATGAAGCCGTAGCCCTTTGATTGGAGGACTATTTTGTTGAGAGACCTGTTGAAGAAGTTCTTCCTTGGGATCTCGACAGACACCACCTCGAACTCAGGGGTCAAGTTTCTGACGTCGTTCTCGGTGACCTCGTAGGGGAGGTTGCCGACGAATATTCTGTCGGGGATGATGTCCTGTCTCTCCTCGGTGTACTCGTCGTTGTCCGGGCTGTCGTCCGGGCTGTCGTCCGCGTGGTCATTGCCGTTGGAGTCTTCGCCGGCTTCTTCTTGTGCAGCTGGGGCAGCTGCCGCAGCGTCCTGCTTCGACCTCTGCTTCAAGTCTTCGGTCGCCGTCTCGGAGGCTGCGCCCGAGTCTGCTGCTGCCTCGGCGGCGTCTGCTGCCGCCAGAGCGGCGGATGCAGCGGCGGAGGCGTCGGCGACGTCCTCCCTGTTCGGTGTGCTGTTGATATCTACAGTCATGTGGACGGTGGTTTGCTGTATTGCAGTGGTGGACGGTTCGTTTTGTTGCCGCAGGGGCGGGAAAAGCTGGACTGGAAATCTTTTAGAGATTCTAGGGACTTTTTAGGGTTGCGCTTGCAAGGGCAACTTCTATGTATAGGTGTGTGTGGGAGTATGTGACAGATCTAGGTGTGCGGGAGTGGGGCACGGGCCTGCGTCGGGACGGAATGCGGTTCGACGGCGGGAGAGGGGTTCGGCCTGTAGCTGTAGCTGTAGCTTCGCTGTTTGGAGGCAACGGTTCCGGGGGCTGTTGCACTGCACAGGGGTCGGCAAGACGGGCGACTTTGGCACCACCACACCCAGATACCAGGCAGAAACAACGACAGAACACGCAGCCGCCGACGCAATGGCGAACCAGAGCACAGCACACCACAGCACCACAGCACACCAGCACAGCACCGCACCCAACGACGTCCTGTGTCTTGCTACACGTCGCCAGAGGCCACAGACTCCACCGTGCAACGACGCCGCCTGCACAGCACCCTGCCTGCACCACCTGGCTGGACCGACGATCCGAGATAAAGAGCCCCCGCCCGCACGCGAAAATTACCTCAGTCACCCATTCGTCGCTGTGGAGGCGCCGGCCCCCGGTGGCTGGCGGCGCAGCGCCGGCCAACAGCGCAGGACGCTGCGTGTTCTGTCTGGGTTGCCAGACCACCCGCGGGCGGCGCCTGGTTCTGTAGCCGTCGCCAGCCCAGTCTGCTGCGGGCCGAGTGGGTCCGATACCCCGTGGCCTGCCGGCCCCACGTCCACCTGCGCCTGGCGGGCCCGAGCCCCCGGGCCGGGAGATAACGTCGCGGAAGCGGGCGGAACGGGCGGGCGGCTGCGAAAGCTGGGGCAAGCCGCCGACCAATGCAGAGGCAGGAACAGCGTGGCCGGCGGCGGAGCGCGGAAAAGAGCGGGGAGGACGATCGACGCGCCTATCGACGGAATCGACGCGTCGATGGGCCTGGGCCGCACGGTTGCAGGCGGCCGCGCGCGCTGGCCAATGGGAGGCGCGGAAAAGACTCTTATGGGGGGTCGATAGCAGCGCAGTGGCCGGCCGTCGCGGCGGGGCAGCATTACCACTACAGGCGCACCCATTTGGCACGCTGGCGAGGACGCATTCTGCGGCACAGGCGCTCTCAGCGAGAGACAAACTGGTCTCTATATGGCCTGCACTGGGTTTGCTGCTGAGCCTGTGTGCTGGAGGTGGAGGGGCCTGTGTGCAAGACCACCAGCCATCCGTCCACACACACACACACACACACACCACACAATGTCCTTGGTTACCGATCTGATTAACGCTGTCCTTCCAGTCACCGCCCACGCTGAAGAAGTACGTCCGCCCTGCACGCGGTGGGGGAGACCGGGGCCACGGCCACGGGCAAGAGGCTCGCCGGCGGCGTGTGCAGGACAGCACTGCTGTGCTGTATCACACCGGAACTCCGGCGAAAGAAGCAGAGAAAAGGCCCTCCAACTGGCCGAGAAGCCCCCCGGACCGCACTGCTGCCCCTCAAACCGCGTCCCCCGTGCCCTCCCACCAGCAACACCGCTTTCCGCCTCCATCCGAACCAGATACTAACACCTTCCACAGCCAGTCGAAGAAGTTCCAGAAACCGTCGAGGCCGACGCCGAAGAAGGAGAAGCCTCCGAAGACGGCGACGCCGACGAAGACGACGAAGACGAAGACGAAGACGACGACGACGAAGACGACGACGACGACGAAGAAGCAGAAGACCAATACGACGCCCTCAAGGGCGAGTGCGCAGAACTCCCTTCCGTCAAGCCCTTCGTCCACCACTACGAGGAGTGTGTCGAGAGAGTCACCAAGGAACAAGAAGAACCAGGCTACGAGGGAAAGCACTACAAGGAGGACTGTGTCGAGGAGTTCTTCCACTTACAACACGCTCTCACCGCCTGTGCTGCTCCTAAATTATTCTCCAAGTTGAACTAGACCCAGCCCGCTGTCTTTCGCTGAAAAAAGCACACCCCACCAGTAATAGAAAGTTTCAAGCAGAAGTCTCCGACCCTCGATTGCTCATTAATCAACAACTTAACGATCATAAAATCATGTTAATGAAACCATTCCACCATCTCCCCCTTCTTTATTCTCCATACCTCATCCATTATAAAGAATTTTACCCAAAAAATCTCAAGGGATCCTATGTATATCTATACAGTGTTTACTCTATCAACTTAGAGACTTATAGTTTTCTCTTCCTTCCTTTTTTTATTTATTATTTCAATTCTATTTATTACAACCATAACTCCTCTCATATTTGCATAAAGTTTGGTGTTATCATCATCATCATCTCACCCACAGAAACGTAAAAAAGAGATCCAAAACAAGATTACGTAACCGCACTGCTTGCGCCGTAACCTATTTTGTTGTTAGTCGGTAAATTAGTTTTTTATATCTATGTTATCATAAACAGCTTAATAAAGTAAACTACATTTATTTGGCAGAAGATGCAGCAGCAGCGGCAGCAGCAGCCTTAGCTCTTTGAGAAATCTTGGCTTGTGCCTTAGCACCCATAATACCACCACCCCAGTGTCTCTTGGAGTCGTCGTACTTCTCAATGTAGTTGGCGTTGATGGTGGAAACCAACTTGGCCAAAGCAGATTCATCTTCAGACTTGACGTCAACAAGAGCTGCAACAGTAGCGGTCTTTTGGTGGACTAAAGTACCCAATCTAGCCTTACCCTTGACAATGGCGTATGGAACACCCATCTTGTGGCACAAAGCTGGCAAGAAAAGAACTAACTCAATTGGATCAACATCGTTGGCAATCAAAACTAGCTTAGCCTTCTTGTTTTCGATCAAACCAACAACGTGGTTCAAACCGTACTTGACAACGTATGGCTTGTCGGAAACATCTTCCTTCTTCTTACCGTCAGCAATAGCGGCAGCTTCCTTGGTTAATCTTTCCTTCTTTTCAGCAGAGGTTTCTGGTCTGTACTTGTTCAATAACTTGAATGCTTCAGCTGCAGTGTTCTTGTCTAAGGTGTTGGAGAATTGTGCAATAGCTGGAGGAACCTTCAATCTCAAAGATAAAATCTTCTTTTGTCTTTGGAATCTAACATATTCTGGCCATTTGACGAATCTGGATAAGTTTCTCTTTGGTTGGATAGCTTGACCTAAACCAAAGTTCTTTGGAGTAGATTCAAATAATGGGTTCTTTGCAGATGCAGACTTGCTGGTCTTGGATGTTAATGGTGCTGGAGCAACCTTCTTACCTTTTGGAGCCATCTTTGAAGAATGTGTTGATTAGCAAAATTCTATTCCAAGGGCTCTTTCAATCAGCTTAACCTACAAATCATTATACTGCTATAATCCAAAAAATTAAATCATGCTAATATTTTTCACCGTGTTCCTCACCCTCTCACCCTCTCACCCTTACTCTCTCCACCCTCACCACCTCCAACTTGATATTTTTTCCCCCTGCGGCAAGGTTTGCTAGCACCCCGCACACCTCTTTTATTAGCAAGGGCTAAATTTACAGTCACGTGCACACATTGAGGGCTTACTCTATTTTCGGAATCGGTTCAACTCCGAGCTCTTCCTGTTCTCGAAACAATAGTTAATTATCAAAAGAAACTGTTAGTATCATCATCATCTTCGTAATCATGACTGAATAAATGTAAACAACCTCAATCGGCTCTGTTCTATCAACTACTCACCATCTTTTTATCAAATCCTTCCATTCCATCTTTGAGCGTCTTGATCATCTCATCATGCTATAATTTTTCCATTGCTGTTAGTATCATTGTCTCTAAATTGTCAGTAAAATGAGAACCATCCCAGATTAGACACTTACGATCTTCTTCAGTGGCTTGAATTTTTTCATCAATTGCCTTTCCTCTTGGTCAATTTTCTCCATCTGCATTTTGATGTCGTTGCTGACATTGGAATCCTTCTTGGTGCAATCCTGTATCGTTTTTTTTAAAGCTTCATTGGTTTCTTGCAAAGCCTTTTGTTTTTCTTTTAATTGATCATCGGTTAACTCGTTTTTCAATTGTGTAATTCCTGCAATTGATAAATTTTTGTTAGTATTCATGGATCTACGTAGTAATTCAAAGTGGAAACTCAATTGCTCTTACTCTTTTTGTGCTCAGCGGAGTCATTTTCATATTCTCCAAGCTCTTGTTTTAATGCTCCCAATGTTTCAAAGTCAATCGGCTTGACATTTTCATCACATTTGAGTTCGGAATAACAATAAAAGCTTAACTTTCCGTATCGTTTTACAATCAACTTTTGTTCCTCAACCATATCATCTAGAAGTTTTGTCATCATGGTTTTGTTGACCTTGTTATGTAAATTGAGGATAAGATCTGTTACACCATATGGTCTATATTCTTTCTTCATATACTCCAAGATCATTTCTCTCGCTTTTACAAAAAAGTGTGCATTTTTGCTGCTTGGTTAGTATTTGTGCTCAATAGATAGATGAACCATTATTATTGGGCTAATTACATACCTTGCTCAGCATCAACTTTCTCAACTTGTTTTTTCTTTGATGACATTTAGGTTCTGGCTGTGTAAAACTCAGGTAAGGTGTCCCTAACTCGCTAGGTGGAATAAAACAAAGAAAGGTGCTGTCTTGTAAATATATAAAGAGTCAGTTATATGAAAAAATAAAAGGCTCAGCTATCTAAAGTTTTTCGTGAAACTAGATGATTTCTCGAGGCATTTTCATCATCAAAATAACCAACGAAGTCCAACCCAAGAAATGACGAGTTCTTTGCCCGCTACCAGTTTCTTCATTATACTGTTCCCATGCGTATCCTGTTCTGAAATACTCCTCGTGAACATTCTTCACGACATTTTCTCTTAATGCAACATACGCTTCGTTTGCTGCCTTCTTCACAGAATCGTCAACATTTTTTTGACTTCCGTAATGGTACAAAGCTTCTAGTGTCAAATAGTTGATATTAATCCAAACATGACCTCTCCAGTAATCTTCTCCTTTATGGAATTTGGAGTCTTTTTTTGATAAAGATCTTACACCAAATTCACTCCACAATCTATTAGGGTCTCTGATACTTTCAATGATTGCATCTAATTTTTCTGTATCACTGACTGGAATGAGTTTGTGAATAAATGGCATAATGGACACGTACCCTTCATGACATTCAAAAGTATCCTCATCATCATCATCCACAGTGACATCACAATAACTATGCACATCTTCTGACCAATGAACTTGCCCGATGTTAGCAACTATATCATCCAAACGTTGTTTGTACAACTTGGCATCGTCCTGCTTTTCCAACAACTGAGCGATTTTGTACATGGATCTGGTCATCACTCCCATCCAGGATATCAAGTCAACGTTAAGCTCACCGATATCAGCCTCACAACGAGGATAATCATCTATCCCACTTGGCAAACAAAGATCTTGCGTTCTTCCCTTCCAGTTATAGACTTCATCATTGTTTACATAATGCCTTTCAAACTCTTTTGTGTTTCCTTTTTGTGTCTTTCTGAACCATTCATAGTGAGTCTGGAGTTTGGAATAGATATTTTGTGCATAGTTGATCATTAACTCAGGTTTCTGTTTATGCAAGTCTCCTAACGATTCTCTTAAATTTTCTACTTTGAAAAGACTATCATGATTAACAGCATTAACTTGCTGTTCTAAGTGGAGCTTTTTAGCAGAATCTAATAGCTCACTGAAAATTAGCATCAATGTTGGAGGGTTCGCAATATTCGGATTTTGAACTGTGAATTCAGCAGGAACCTTCGATCTGGCTTCATCACCCAATATTTGTTCTCTCGCAATCCAACCTTTGTCATCTATTAAGGAAAACCAACTCTTAACTATATCCAATGTTAGATCAGAATCATACTCAAGAATGGGTAACAAGTGGAACCCTTCGTCCCAATAAAAACCTCTCGGGAAAAATGGCCTACTAGGAACGCATGTGAATAATTCGTAGTCACCTTCACTCGAACCTTTCAAGTCAGCATGCGAAAATTTAACATCATCAAGGACAGCATTTCTATCTACTTGCTGATCTCCGTGCTCATATATTATACCACCCATTAATTGAGATAAAATTTCCTTGGCAAAATCAATGTATTCATTGGTGTTGAATGGAGCGTTCAACTGAAATTGTTTGGTAAACTTTTCATCAAATCTAGCCAATGCAATTTCAAACATCTCCTTAATATTTGCATGGGTAATCTTGTTCTCTGATACGTCAGAGTTGTAAATAACATCGTACTCAAAATCTCCAACAAATGTTTTTTGGATAAGGTGCATATTTCCGAAAAACTGATTTGGATTTCTCAATTGAAATAGTTCAAAAGGAGAAAACATTTCAGGCCTTTTTCCCTTTTCTTCTAATTCAGCAACATTGAACCTGATCAAGGCCCAAAAAATCTCACTTGCCTTCCAAACATTTTCGAATGGAACATTTAAAGACATGTAGTGGGTGAATGCAGGGTCGAAAGAATCATCATCAACAATGGTAAAGCTTTCGGGGTGTCTATTCTTCTCGTCATCAACAATCTTTATGCTAAACTTTCCGCCTAATTTCTCCATGTTTCCATCCAAGACGATATCTCCACTAACTAAATTGTTTGAATTTTGATGAAAATCATTTCTAAGGCCGATTTCTCCGTCATCCTGAAGACCGGCGTAGAAAACCACTGAATTAACAGAATCCGGCCTTGCAGCTTTGCCTTTAATTCTCAACGCCCAATTCAACCCATCATCAGTTTTAACAAACTCTGTAGTCAGATTGAGCCTTGAGTCGTCATCATAGATTGACTCAACTCCACCATATCTAGGGTCGTATTTAGTCCATCCAAATTTTTGGATGTTATGATTCTGTTCACACGAGTGCTTTGATAACAAAGGTGCGTTGAAAGTATCAGCTGGAAACCACAATAAACCAGTTAGTATCGAATTAGGAATACGTGGGCGTATTCCTACATAAAGATTGGATCTATATGGACCCCAATTGAGGGAAAGCCGATTTGTTTTTTCATAAGCAGCTGATATTGTCTCAATGTCTTCAATGGTTTGTGCAGTAACTAACCCAATGAGTAAGACGAAAAAAAGCCAAATATTAGCCAACATCGTTACACCAAGATGTGTCTCTGACATCTCCGTCTATGAAGAACCATCCTTGATTTAAACAACCGAAAGTCCGTCTTAGACACGTTTTTCAAGAACATCAGAGACAGGATTACGTAAACTCAATATGCAAAAATGCTCTGTTAATGCTATTATTGTACAAAGTTGAATATCTTAATGTTATACACAGAAGCCCAGATACAATCAGAAACCTGTTCTTCTTCTTTTACGTTTATTTCCCTTTGATTGGGATTGACTGAATCCACCACTTGAAACTTGTGAAGATTTCTGGCTCATTTGGGAGTATTGCTGTGAGTTTGAGACCGAGGTTGGAACAGTGCCTGAAGTTGAATTCGGGGGGTTTTTTTTTGCACCCATTTTCTGGCTACTATTTGGCTTCTCATGTACCCTGGATTGTGAAACTGAAATTTGAGGAGCTTGAGAAGTAGATATTGCTGGCACATGGGGCAGATTTCTGGCGATGGGATCTCTATTAGAATAAGAAACTTCCTCATCACCTAGATCCATGATTCCCGCCACATTAGCATCATCATCAAAAGAGTCTAACATACCTTTATAATCGTCGGGTAGCTCAGATGTTGATTCTTTCAACCGGTTGTTTATATCCGCTTGGTTTAAGGTTCCCCCATTTTTTTTCAGTTCAATTAGACCCAAAAGTAAGTATAGCGTTAAATCTGAAGTGAGATTTTTATACTTTTTGCTAGTCAAAGATTGGAAGAAATTAATGACTTCATTTCCTTTCTTTTCAATATTTTTTTCTGGAAAGTCCACAGATGACAGCCTATCAGTTAACCAAGCGGATTGATTGAAACTGAAACTAAAATCTATCTCGTCACAATTACTAGTCAGATGTTTAACAATTTTGAAAATGTTTTTAACATTTCTTGGTATGTGTATATGGTCCATCAACTGAAATAGTGATCGGTGAGAAATGCTTTCCTCGTCAAGAAAACGTTTCAATACTTGATAAATTTCTTTTGTAACTTCGGTAGATAGTGATGATTCTTTTTCGTTGAATTTATAGTAATTCGATAGCTTATTGTATAGTGCTGCTGATGCATGCTGTTCCATCGGAAGACGTGAACCATGCTTCATGAGTACCTCAAAATTAGTCAAACTTTTTTCTCTTTGCGGTTGCAGTCCATACTTTTGCTGATCATCGTAAAAGCTTGTATAGTTCAAAAGATTGAATGAGGCTTCACCATTCTTGAATTTCTGAAGTACAAGATGCAAGCAGCTATGTGTATCGAATTGATAGAAACTAGAAGAAATCGAGGGCTCTTTTAAGTTTGTAAGAATCAGGTAAGGGTTATCAACAATTTTGAACTCAACAGTATTGAACTCGATGACAAAGTTCAAGACTGAAGATTTGGAAGAAATAATACACATCTCAGCTGATGAATTTTTGGGTCTCTTCAAAAGGCTAATATACATCGAAGTGTCCAAATCACTAAAATAATGTTTCCAGGATATTTTTCTTGAAAAACCTTTAGAAGTGTCGATGACTATGATTTCTTTTGTAGTTAACATGTACAAAAGGCAGTCATTTCTGTGACTTTGCTTTATGTCTAAAATTTTGGACCAAATTCCTGCGCAAACTCGGCAAAAAAACTTCTCCTTGTACCCATTACCATCTGGAAGTTCAACAAAAGTATACTCGAATAGCTGTGTCCTAGAAAACAAAATCAATCTTTTTGAATCAATCCACATTGATTTCTTAAAGTTTGAAAGCTCGACAGGGTCATAAAATGACCCATACATTAGTTCGACTTGAACAAAATTGATGGTCTCCAAACTGTTCGATTTGAAGACAATGAATTTTCCCATGCAGTCCACAATACACAACATAAGTGAAGCTGTCAAAACAAGCATACTTGAATGCGCAAATGAGGCCCATTTTGGGCCTTGTTTGAACTCAAACACCTTTGTCAACGCCAACGATGTGTTGGAAATAGTGCATTTCAAAATATAGATACTATCAGATGTTCTGACTAAGAGTAGTGTACATGGGTGATTTTGAGCTTCAACGCTGTAGCTTTCAATCCCTAATATCCGAGATTTGAGCGTCAGAGATCTGACCCAAATAAATTTGGGTGACTTGAGTCCTTTTGATCTAGAATTACTGATGAAAATTCCTTCCTCTCCGTCATCGACAAGCCTCTTATCCATGTCACTAAATCGAATTTGTTCAGTATCTTCCTGCAAACTTGAGTGTCGTATTTTTGGTTTCATTAGATTCCAGCCAATCCACTTTGGATCAATCCTTCCAAATGCTAGAATAGTATCGTCGGTACCGGCATTTATAATTGAGAAAACTTGATTGTCTATTTTAAAAAACTGACAGAGAGTCCCAAGGGTCGGATCGTTTAGCTGGGAGTTCAAAGCCAAACTCTGGTTTAGGTTGTCTATACTAGGCAATGGTCCCTGTAAACTTTTATGCGCTATCCATCTTGAATTCCTTTTAATAAGCTTGCTGTCTAAGGTCTCATCAGTTTTGGTCTTTGCAAGAATCTTTTGGGTGGTCTTTGGATTTTTGGGGCTCCATATTTTCCTCTGACTTGAATTAACTACTGCCAATCTTCTCGGTATCTCAGAATGTGTGGCCAGAAAATCTAAAGAAATTGTTCCACCGTTATCACTTGAAAATTTTGCATTACCCACAGTTGCTGACCCAAAAGTTTCGGATATTCCTATATTTGGTGCATGTGGAAGCATCAGAATTTGTTTTTAACATTTACCCTGCGTTAACAGAGAGGAGATTATTGCCTGTAGAAACTATTGTACCCTTGCTTTATATTCTGCCCTTCAATTCCAAACATGAAAATATCTGAAATGATTGAAAAATCGTTTAAGACCGTTCAACGCGGAGTAATTTTCGCTACAGGTTTTCTGTTCTAGCATTCATTTATTGTGATAATAGGACTAAGCAATGCTCGGATCTACATGAAATTCTATTCTGCATATTTGCATTGGGTTGTTGTACAAAAAACAAAGTTACCAGAGGTAAGCGTGAAAACTTATAAAGCCAGATTTGCCTATTTGGAAGCATCATCAAAAGATTCGAAACGTAGGTCCCAGTTGATTTTCGGCCCTAATTTTGGTAAAACCTCTGCGACACTCTGGACATCCTTATCACCTCTGCCAGAAACTGTGATGACGATGTTCTTGTCCTTTGGCATTTTTCTGGCAGCTTCGACAGCACCGTAAACGGCGTGGGAAGATTCTAGGGCAGGGATAATACCTTCGTACTGAGACAACAATCTGAAACCTTCTAAGGCTTGTTCGTCAGTAACTGCAATGAACTGGACCCTGCCATTATCCTTCCATGAAGCCAACTCAGGGCCAACACCAGGATAGTCTAAGCCTGCAGAGACCGAGTGGGTATCATGCACCTGACCATCCTCGGATTGTAAAACATAAGTCTTCACACCATGGAAAACACCAGGTTCACCAACGGTCAAGGTTGCAGAATGGTAATTTGAGTGAATACCACTACCACCAGCTTCACAACCCAAAAGCTTGACAGATGCATCATTTTCGAAAGGAGAGAATGTACCTGTTGAGTTGGAACCACCACCAACACATGCGACAATCAGATCAGGAAGCTTACCATTGTTTTTCTTTTTGAACTGCTCTTTGATTTCTTGGCCAATGACAGATTGGAAAGTTCTAACGAGGGTTGGGTATGGATGTGGACCGATTGCAGATCCAACAACGTAGTAGGTTGACTTCAAGTTGGTAACCCAGGATCTGAAAGCCTCGGAGGTGGCGTCTCTCAAAGTTTTGGTACCGTTTTGAACAGCAATGACGTTTGCGCCTAGGATTCTCATTCTGAAGACGTTCAATGCCTGTCTTCTAACATCCTCAGCACCCATGTAGACGGTACAGGTCATACCGAATTTGGCACAAGCAGTAGCAGTGGCAACACCGTGTTGACCAGCACCTGTTTCGGCAATGATATTTTTCTTACCTAACCTCTTGGCAATCAACACTTGCGCCAATGCGTTGTTGATTTTATGCGAGCCTGTGTGGTTCAGATCTTCTCTCTTTAACCAGATCTTGGCACCTCCGGCGTACTCGGTCAACCGTTCAGCCTCGTGCAAGGAAGAAGGTCTTCCAATGTAGTCGTAGAGAGAATGGAACTCGTCCCAAAAGGACGGGTCTGCAATAGCATCTTCGAATGCGTCTTCTAGTTCTCTCAAACAAGCGTGCAATGCTTCAGGAACGTACTGACCACCGTAGTCACCAAAATTAGGGTTGTGTATATGCTTTTCAGCAAAATCAGGCTTATCGACGACCTCTGGTTGCTGGCTCAGAGTGCTTTCTGAGGTGACATTTTTGCCCTCACCATGTAAAATGGATTCGACGAAAGCCTTTGCGGTTGCACCTCTTTTGCCAGCTGGGGCTGCATCAATCAAGTTGAGCAACTTCGAGCCAATAACCACACCGTCAGAGTTCTCACTGACAGAGAGGTAGTGCTCTCTGGTTGAGACACCGAAACCGACGGCTAGTGGGGTGTGGCCTGTGAATTTTCTCACATGGTTGCACAACGGACCGACAGAGGACGTGACAGAGACGCCGGCACCGGTGGTACCCATACGAGAAACAACATAGATGAAGGAGTCTGCGATTTCTCCCAAAAGTTTGAGTCTGTCGTCAGTTGTCGAAGGAGCAACCAATGGGACGTAGGATAAGCCCTCTGAGGAACAGATGTTTCTGAATTTCACTGCTTCCTCTGGAGGCAAGTCGACCACAATGAAGCCGTTTGCACCTGCCTCCTTGGCAGCCTTGATGAGTTCTTCTTCGCCGTACTTGAGGATCGGGTTGTAGTAGCCCATGAGGATGATCGGGGTGCTGACGCCGGACGCTCTGGCCTGCTTGACCACGTCCAGACACTTCTGGACCGTGCAGCCGTTCTCGATGGCCTTTGTGTTGGCGGCTTGGATGGTAGGCCCGTCTGCAATCGGGTCTGAGAAGGGGATGCCCAACTCGATCACGTCGGCACCTCCCTGCTGTAGGCCCTGTAGGACTTCGACAGTGTCCTTTTCGGTGGGGAAAAATGCCGTCACAAAGGTGACCAATGCATTACGGCCCTCGTTTTTCGCCTTGATGAACGCCTCTCTTAATTCTGCAGACATCTATGTAGCTTCAGCGGTGTCTTATTGTGTTTGTTGGAGCCAGGAGGGCAGCAAGAAGGACGAGCAGGGAACGGATGACACGGTCGATCTGGCCAGGAGTGTCCGTCCTTTTTGAGGCCGTGAAAAATCTACATGAGTCACGGGAGCCCCTCGCTCCGATCAGATAGACAGATAGATAGGCGTTATCACCGTTACTGCTGTTACTGTTTGTTTTGTTTGTAGTATACACGGGGCTATACGGCCTTCTTCACGTACTTGCGCTTGGACGGCTTGGCGGCCGGGCGCTTGCCCGACGGCGTGTTTGTCGCAGAGGAGCCCGACACGGGGGCGGCGGCCGAGCCTGTCACGGGCGTCGTTGCCGCCGACACCGCGAGGTCGCCCACGGCGGACACGGCGCTGGCGTCGTTCACCGGCAGCCGCAGCTCGTTGAGCATCTTCATGTCGACCTGCACCCGGTGCGGGACGAGCTTGATCGAGTCGTCCGGACTCATGCCCTGCTTGATCTTGAAGTAGCGGATCACCGGGAGCACGCACTTGTACGCGTTGAAGAACGCCGCAAACTCCGTCTTCAGCGCCACGATCCGCGTCGACATCTCCCGGTACACCTCCTGCGGCACCGACGTCTCCTCTATCGATCCCATCGCGTTGATGAACATGTGCATGTCGTACCGGATCCGCTCCATCTTCCCGTGCAGGAACTCGATCTGCGCAAGCACCCCGTCGATGTCCAGGTTCCCGGCCTCCAGGTCCTGGATCGACACCGCGCTCATCAGCTGGCCTGCTCCAGCCGACACCGCTTCTGATGCCGCTCCTGACGCCGCCAGTGCAGCCCCCGCCAGTGCAGCCCCCGCCGTCGTCGCCGTCACCGTCGCCGTCGTCGTCGTTGTCGTTGTCGGCGTCGGCGTCGGCGTCTCTGCCGGGCCTGCTCCTGCTGCTGCCGCAGCCGTCTGTGGTGTCTGCAGTGCCATAGCTGTCTCTTCCATCTACTCCCGACCCGGCTCTGCCCCGTCCCCGCCCTCTTTCTTCTTCTCCGACCCCGTCTCTCTCTCTGTCCCCTTCTTCAACACGTCTTGTTCCTCGTACCGCTCGCTGCCTCGATACGACAGAATTCGCTGTTGTGCTTGCAGCTGCGCCACGCGCGCTGCGCCACGCACAGAGAGCCCCGCGACATGGAAATTGTTGTTGATGAGCTTAACAACGGCCAGATAGAGCTGTTCAAGAGGACCGGAAGCATGACGGGCGTTAAGGTCCACGGGTTTGAAGTGAAGGAGCGTGTTCAGCAACAACAGACTCTCCTCGTAGCGCTGCTCGACGACGGCGAGCTGCTCGGCGAGCCGGAGCACGAGCCACTCGTGCTCGGACGCAGTGAAGGCCCAGCGGCCAGCGGTGGCAACAGGGAGCACCCACTGCAACGCCGGTACATAAGACTCGTGGCTGCCACAGCGCACGCCAAAGCGGATCGACGAGAGGTACACCTCCCGGAAAAAACTCTTCTCCGGCTCGGAGAGAGCGGCGCCGGCGGCACGCCGGCTGCTGTCAACGGCAACGACGCTCTCTCTGAGCTTGCGGAACGCCAGCAGAATCGAGTCTCTCTCGCTGTCGGCACCCGCCGTCCCGCCGGCAGCGGCTTTCCGCTCGTACTCGTGGACCCGCCGCAGGGTGTCGTCAAGGAGCCTCTGGCGGGCCGTGGCGTCGTCCTTCAATCGCGTGTCCTCGCCTCGGCTGATGAGTCCGTAGCTGTCGCCACGCCCGTTGCCCGACCCCGCTTCCCTTTCGAGGTCTCTCGCAAACCGCTCTTGCCTCCTCCGCAGGGCCTCGTCATCGCCAGAAGCCACGCGGGGCCTGGCGCTGTTCAAAACGTCCGCTTCCTGGCTCCTGCCCCGGCCCCTTCCTCGTCCCCGGCCCCGTCCCCGACCACCGCCTCGCCAGTTATTAGCACTGTGTCTCCCCTCACTCATGGCAGGCGGATAGACTGCTTGTCCTTGTTCTAGACCCTTACTGTAAAGCCAAGCGTCTTGGTGTCTCTGAACTCCAGCTCCACCGACTTTTCCAATGCTCCCGAATTCAAATTTCCTCTTTTGGAACCGGTGTGCCTGCTTTTTTCAACATGTTTCCGTCACCTACACCTCTATCCCCTGACCCCCTACTCCCCATCCGAAAACACCAAGCCTAAAATCGCAGCTGCTCTTTAGTAATAACTACGTTAGTGATGCTGAAACTGGCCTTTTTTGGCTCGGACTACTTTAGTATTAACTGTCTGAAGCAGATCATTCCGCTGCTGCATGCTCCATCCTCTGCAACTCCGCTTATATCCCACCTTGATGTAATCACACGCTCTCCCAAGCTCAGCGGAAGAGGAATGAAGCAGCTAAAGGACGTACCCATTGCATCATTCTCCGCTTTGGAGTCACTGAACCTACTCCGAGCTGATAAAAAAGCCGATTTTTCTGATTTAATGAACAGGAATTACGATATTTGCATTGCAGTCTCTTACGGAAAACTAATACCGTCTACTTTTCTCTCGTCACTTAAATATGGCGGACTCAACGTCCATCCCTCCCTTCTACCAAAATACTCAGGTCCTGCTCCTTTGCAACGTGCATTACTAAACAACGATAAAGTGACTGGTGTGACGGTACAAACTCTTCATCCTACAGAGTTCGACCGTGGTGACGTTCTTCTCCGTGAGACATATGACATTAAGAATGGCGAAACATTGGAGTCCCTAACACAGGAACTTTCTTTGAAGGGTGGATTACTCCTAAGGCGTATTTTGGAAGAAAAAATTTACGATGTCAGCTCATCAAATCATTCCGTGCTGCAGCCACAACTACCATACAGTTATGCCAAAAAGGTCCAGAGCAGTGAACGCCAAATACTCTGGAACCAATTCTCTGCTTTTGATCTTTATCGTAGAGAAAACACACTTGGACCATTATATACTTTCAAACAATTTGTGCCCAAGAAAAAGAGCAAAGCTACTTTGAACCCTTTGAAAAGAGTTGTCTTGTCAAAATGCTCTCCATCACTAATACCACTTACTGAAGCAGACAAAAATTTACCTAATGGCACTTTCAGGGTTGGAGAAACTGATCAGCTTGAAGTGAAAGTCTATGATGGCTTTGTGTCATATAGTGAAGTCAAAACAGAAGGCTATGGAACTGAAAATGGTGCCAAATTTTTTAATTCACTAAAGAAAAAATTCGGAACTCTGAATACTGAGTTCACCGCCAGCTCCGACTAGTCCTAATAAATATAATTTATTCCTGAATATTTATCTGTATATATGAGCTCAATCTTACAAGCTTAACGAAAACCATCAACTTCAGAAGAACAATAGCAATTACGAAGAAACACTGAAACCTTGAAGCTTTACCTCATAATGCAACAATGCAGTGCTTGTTGTATTCGTTAACAGCGATAGCAATTTGGCTATATAAATACCTCTTATCAGCCCTGTCTGGTAGTGGTATAAACCTCGACGGGTCACTAACATTCTTAGTTTTGATACGTATACCAGTCTTCTCCAATGTAATGTTCAAAATGTTCTCTAGAGAGATTTGCCAATCCACTGTCATATCAAAAACTTTCATCACTAGTATTCTGTTAAAACTGATAATACAAGCATGATCTCCACCTTGTAACACAACATGGGCCAGATATTGATCATCTGAATAAATTCCGCCGCTACACGTTTTGAGCCAGTATTGACCTTGTGCATCTTTCTCCGAAAAAGTAACCACTGCCCCATCAAATGGTATGAAACGTGGAAGCCGGACTTTCTCAATACCCTCACCATCAAAAACTGTAGTAGTGTTTTTGATACTTTCACTGATGTTGTTGGCCAAATCTAAAACTCCAGTTGCAGTTTTAGTCGGCAATCCCAACAGACCTTTGCCAAGACCCTTGAAAAACCCACTTGCTCCCTCACGAGTTGCACCTTCCATGGGTGCCGTGGCCAGACCAGATAATCCACTGGATATTCCATTTATAAATGATGTGGCACCTATTGAGAGTCCGTCAACAGGATGATTGGGTTTTCCGACCTGTCTTGTCATGCGCCTTTTTTCCTGGAAATCTTTATCCATTGACGCAGCGGTCAAACCTTTGGCCATTGAGTTAGTGAAACGTGAGACACTATCACTGACACCGAAAACAGATTTCTTCAAGAAACTTAAACTACCCTTGGCTAATCCAATACCTAACTCCTGAGGTCTGTCCGTCATTATGTATCCTTGATAGGGTTCATAGAAAATATCCATTACTCCTGAACTAATATTGTTGAACAAACCAACTGGATTACCAAGAAGATCAGCAGAGCCCAACACTTTGTAAAGTTGATAAAGGAATGCTTGCTTGTAATGTTCGGAAATATTTTGAATCAAGTAAGGAACAGGAGTTCTGATATTTTCCAATAACAATGCTGATAATCTCACTGGGGCATCGTTAATATTTCCAATCGCCATAGTAAGAACATCTGCAGCAACGGACAAAGCATTTTGTGTTGTCATTGTGTCTTCCACATTGACTCGTTCAGTACGCACAAAAGAAATATTAAATTGTAAGGGTTGCAAATGTAATGCCTCAAAATAAAGATCATCTGTAGACCTGATAGTTGGGGGTTCTGGTATTTGAAGATTTTTGTCCCAAAGCTCATTTTTAACATCTGAATTCCATGCAGCTCCAGGGATCTTAGAGAAATCTAATATAGCCCAAAGGAAGTCTTCATCGACCTGAACAGACAACTCCTGCAATAATACCGTAGCAAATTTTATATAATTCACACCATGAGTATTGTCTTTTAGTCTGGCAATAGAGGTAGAGAAAACCGGGTGGCTATTTAGCTCATAGCTAGACTTTGGAACAATAGTAGGGAATAAGATAACAGGATAGATGCATGAGTATAATTGATTGTCAATTTGTACCCATTTCATTTTCAAGCTGGCAGTCTGGTAAATATCCGATTCATTGTAATGGAACTCAATACCTCTAATGGTAGTGTAACACAATTCTTGATAAGTGTTTTTCGTATTCACCAAGGAGACACCAATACCTTCAAAGTTGAATACAATGTTGGTATAGTACTTTTCATCCTTAATGTTTGTCTCGAACTCATCTTTCATTGCAGTGGTTGCTGTTGTCGAAGTGGACTTATTTTGTTTCAATTGATACATACTTGTCCTTGGATCATACTCCGAAATCATCAAAGCTTGAATAGGTCCATCAGCTATGACATTCAAATCAAATATTTGAAAGGCACCGCCTTCTTTCTTCACACGCATTGGCATTAGTGATCCAATTTCGGCAAGCTGAATATATCTTTCTCTACCTGAACATCTAACAACTAATTCCTTAACTTCAGCAGCAGGGAAGTCCCATGCATATGGCATGACACTCTTTGGTGGAATTTTGTAAAACACCGGTGTGAATTCTGCATCTGACAATTTATTGCCATCTTTGTCAATATATGGATCTGCCTGATAAATGAAAAATTCGTTATCACTAAAATTTCGGATTGAATATGGCCACAAGTTTTTTGCATCTAGAATGTTGATAAAAATCGAAGCGTGTTCAGTACTTATAACCACTCTCAACAACATGTGAGCGTTCGAATCCAACTTTTTCACACGAATATATATCTCGCCAACATTATTGATAACAAATGCAGCAGACATGTTTCCACGCCCCTCTTTAAAACCAATCATCATTTGCTTGTCACCATATGTTGGCATATCATATATTGGAGAGGCAGCATTAGACCCTACATTCACTGTTTTTGAACTGCCAACAAGGCTAACAACAATTGGTATACCCAAATCATTTCTGATAATGTATCTGGGCGTAATGATGATAACTTTGGTCAAGTTATACACACCCTGTCCCTCAGTTATGTAAATACCAACATCGTTTTCAAAATTTCTTGTTTTCAATCCAACTCTAACTTCGAACGATTGTCCTATTTTATCGATACTGAATTTTTCACTAGGATAGGAATCACCGACACGTAGTTGAACGGTATTTCTTTCTAAATTTCCTCGGAAAAATCCAAAAGCATCATTTTCAATACTGAACGAAAACATGTCAGGAAACTCTTTCTCATCACCAGTTAAAACTCCTTGTCTACTCTTTGAACATAACGTATTGAAGCTATCCATGACAAACAAGTCTTTCCCTGTTCTGTTCACAAGCAAGTATGGTGAATAAATAGAAACCTTGGTACCGTATTTGGGATCAGTAGAATAGTATAATTTGAGACTCAACCGATGACCATCATCATTTTTTAAGTTGATTTCCTTGTCGACAGTGGTCATATTATTAGGAGTATTGACAATCGAAGCTGCAGAAACAGCATATGTAGATCCTAATACCTGAATCTTAATGACTGCACTAAAGTTCATGTCAACAATGTGGATAGGACATTTTTCGCCTTGGTTTAATTTATCATTCCATTTTCTTGGACCTTTTTGAAAGAGTCTCCATTCTATATCAAACGGTAACAAATTTTCAATGACCAATGGTGGAGAGATAAAAATATTCATGTGGGGGTATAGCTGATTAAGTGATTCTTTTTCATTATACTCAGCATGTGCTTTGAAGTAGTAATAGTCTGCCGGTCCATTCTGCTCAATACGAGGGCATTCTAAAAGCAAATCATGATCTCTAATGCTTTCCCAGGACATGGTAATAGAAGAATCATTACCTTGTAGTTTGGCAGTGGACCAGCCAAATATCTCTGATGTTGTAGCAGGTCTTACCGCAAGTTTCCCGTTGTAAACATAATCTATCGGAAGGGCAAGGTTAGCGCCAGTTGGAACCATGATTTCTCTATCAACAACGAATTCTCCATCATAATTTCCGACTCCCACATAGATTGGAGTAGCAGTAAAATTTTTGATTGAAACAGTGGACTTGAGAATGACTTCTTTCACTTTATCCTCAGCTAATACAATTTCACAAGCAAGTCTATTGTGGTACTGATCTTTCAATATTGGCGTAAGCATCAACACTTCTTCACCTTCTGCTTTTAAAGAGAGTTTTCGGATAGGGTCGTATATTGAGTCAATAAATTCAACACCAATATAGTTAATGTTAGGGTTGATGGATAAACTTTCACGAACTTGTCTCCAGTCTTCAAATGACCATGGAAGAGTTTCTTGATCTTTCAATAACGTTTTTTGTCTTTCAGAGTCCGAATCATCATCTATCCAAATGTTTAAATCATAACCCGTTTGGTTAATGATTCTATAAGGTGAATCTTCTCCACGTGGTTTCAATTCACCTTTTTCGGAAAGTAAGTTTGCAAAATGAGAGAGTGTAGCGATGGACCTTGAGGTTACTGTCAGCTCTGCAGTCTCTCTCGAAACAAAGTTGACAGAAATCTTTTGTTGGGCAGACCTTTCAATATGAACTGCAAATGACCATGCTTCAAGCAGTGGTTCCCATTGTGAAAGAGAATAATTGAAAGTATTTATTAAGGAACTCACCTGAGTATCAGCTTCCAACTCAGTTGACCAATTCTTGGCATTAATTTCAAATGCTTTGATATCAAAGTCCAAAATTGGCAATTCATGAACATCTCCAATCAACACTAATCTGAAACCTTGAATGTTAATTTTCAAACGCTCACCTTTGACTATAACCAAAGGCTCATTTGATTTCTGTCCTCTACCTTGTTGGGAAGCTTTCGATAAAGACGAAATAACAGATGGGGCATACTTGGATATCTTTTTACTGATCTCATCAGTGAAAGAAGTTCCTTGATGGCGAACATGATGTTGTTGGGATTCTATTTCACCCTTACTACCTTCATTGAACATTGAGGAAGCCTTGTTGAAAATTTCAATAGCTAAATAAATGTCTCTCAATGATAATCTCAATAATAAAGGATCAATATTAGAATCAATGGTGGTTAAAAATGAAGTTTTGTTAGAACCACGAGTGTCCAGCATGAAATCGAATGAAAAGTCATCCAAAATCCTCAACTTACTGGTGTCATCAGATGACATTCTTCTCAAAAACATTCCAATTCCAGAAGCATTCATCTGCGTAAGTTCACCAATTGTCAGTCCCAACTGACTGATTTTGAAGATGACAGCTTCAGTATCATCGTTTTCTGGATTAGCTAATAAAATGATAGAAGGATCAACAATGTTGACCTTGTAGTTAATCTGGTTGCCGGCTACAACATCGTCATCTAAGGAGTCTTGTGGATCTAGAATTTCATCAATCTTTTTGCCATTTTCAGCGTTTTCATCTGAATTATTATAGTCTTGGAGATATTGATCCACAACGGTCTTAGGTTTATGCGTTGCAAAATCACCAAATGATTTCAATGCAAAAAGGTAATCCATCACCAAGAGCACCTTAGGGCTGTCAATTGCGACATCTATGGTGGTAATCCCATTGACAGAATTGACCAACCCCATAAATTGATATTCAGTATGATCAACCTCAGGAATAATATCGGTAAAAACATTTTTGGTAGTTGCCCTCACATCTTTGACAACAAAAGATTTGATATGCAGATCTGATTTAAAGTCACCATTATCAAATAATTGAAACTTCGCTGCCATATCATTAAGGGAAAACTTGGAAAGTTTTTTATCTGAAACATCAATAGATTGTCGTGTGTTATTGTAAAGTGTCAATGAAAGTAAAGGAATATTGAAGGCAAAATCTACACTCACAGAATTAGGCTTTTTGGAAACTGCACTTGTAGTGGAACTTTCACTGCTTACACTAGCATGCTCAATATCAACCGACTTTTTGCTTAACTCTGATGGTTCTTTTTCTGGAGACTTACTTCTTTTAATTAACATATTTGCATTGGTAGCATCGTTTTCAATATCTTCAATGTTGCCATCATTCACCGCATTATCTTTGAAAATTCTTGGGAAGCTTTGTAAAATTTGGATAATACTAAAGGTTTGCCATTCAGATAACTTAATGTCATTTCCGGAAAGGTTACCATCAACAATCATTGACGGACGCGGCAGTTTATCCCCATCATAATAATCAATGTTGAAAATGATGTCCAATTTATCAATAATCTCCAACTCTTGAAAGTTGTCACCATTAACCACAAAACTTGAAGATATCTTAGTGTTGGTCAAACCGGCCTGGATAATGTTTAAATATGTATCATCCTTCCTTTTGAACTCATTGAATGTGTGAATTTCACCAAGGTTTGTGGTGATGGTGTCAAATAATTCATTCACAGGATCCACAATTTTTGGGAAAACAAAGATAGGAGCACGAATCAACACATCAAATTTCATTTTGTTTGGATATTCAACGTTATTAGCTTGGTCAAGGGCAGCGTCTCTTGCACTATCATAGATGTATTTCATACGTTGGAATTGACAGATGAAACCGTAGATCCTAGCAAATGAGTCTTCAGCAAACATGACAACCATTGATCTAGTTTCAAATTTGAATTGAGAACTATAAGGTAAGGTATTAGTCTCAGGATCGTATGTTTCATAAGACAAATCTGCCAAATCGTCACCTTGGATACTTATCAATTCCCTTCCACGATGGGTATCATTATCGATCAAATTTAGACCACCGAGAGTTGCAGATACACGCATGCTATCAGGTAACAAGAAGACACTCACATCTGCGCGTTCCAATACTAGAGTGGCCAATTTGATACCGTCATCATTAAGTATCATATTGATACTTTTCATATTGATATCAACATTTATATGGGCTGGTGCATTGACATTTTCTATATCGTTGTGACGCAATTTGTCAGATGGAATCTCAGGAGCCATCGGATCGGTGAATGTGTTCAAAGAGTAGTTTAACAAAGTCAATAACGATTTTCTTGTGATGACAACTTGAAAGTCAGAAATGTCTAACTTGACGTTTTGATCGTAGCATTCGATTATCTCACCTTTGAAATTGGCCAGTCTTAACGACTTGGTGTAACTGACAACAAACAAATTATCCAGCGATGATGCAGTGGAAGTCTCTAGGTTTGCTTTCGATCCTACCAATTTTTTGAATTCATCAACATTTGAGTTTTCCATATAATCATTCACCGATAAATCTGCCAGTAACAAATCCACATGCATTACGTTTTCGGTTTTGTAGAAATTAAGTTTCAATTTGTCACCAACTAGGTCCACAAGTTTTTCTGCTTCAAAAGTTGTTGTATTGGAGCATCTTTTCATTGATAGTATTATCAAATCCATTGTAAAGTTGAACTCAATAGCATGCTGGTTCATAGCTGGTGATGATACACTTGTAGTGGAGTTTGCCATCTGATCATCTTTATCAGATGATTTAGTTTCTGAAAAAGAACTATCTTCTAGGCTGTCCATGTTTGGAGCGGCATTTGAGTCAGTCAAAAAGGTTTGGACATCTGAGTCGTTTTGATTGGTGATACTACTGTTGTCAGTTTCATCATCGTTGGCAGTAAAAACAGGTACCGACGAGGATAATAAATCCATGAAAATCTTATACTGATAATCACTTAACATTGCCACGAATCTAGGGACATCACCACCAATCTTCATACGAGGCAAATCATAAAACGTTGGAATAATTGATACTTCGATGACAAAATTCATATTAAGCTGGTCCAAAATTAGAGCATCCTTCGGACCATCGGTATGCAACTGTTCAATCGTTGATTTTATATCAGGACCTATCAATATTTGAGCATCTTGTAAGGCAAGGTTGTATTTATCGTACATGTAAGTATTCAATTTTTTCCAGTCATTTTCTGTGTAAGTGTCCTTCCTCTCATTTTTAATTTCCTGATATTTGTCAGCACTGATGATATCACTCACGATACTGATATGACCGGCATCTAATATACCAACCGGAGAATCCCATTTGGTTGGATTTATAGGTAGGATTATCAACGGTGCTTGAAGATCCATTTTAACGTTCATGGTCTTGTGCTCTTCAAAGGCATACTGAAGACCGATTTTGGTTTGCTTGGTGAAATCCTGGATGGTTGATTCTGCCGCATTCATCAAGGTTCCGATAGTATCGAGATGAGCCTTTGGTGGTTTGAAAAATTTGTGGAGCGATTCTAAGAACCTTGTGTTGTGGAAAATGGTCATACTACTCAACTTGGCAACCAGTTTCGAATCCGCAGATTCATCCAAGGGGTTATGTTCGAACGAGACTTGAAAGAATGGATTGTCCGATAACACAGCATCGGACAAAGATAATTGGTTCAAGTTGGAGGACGAAGGTGAAGGTGAAGGCGAGGTAGACGGAGGTGAAGTCAATTGTTTAACACTCACAATGTGTTTATATAGCGTGTCGGTTGCCCCATCTTCGACCGAGAATTTGTTCAACCTGAAGCCAATGTAGTACGAGTCTTTTCTCTGGAGAAATTCAACATGGCATCCTTCAGATATGAACTCCGCCAAGTTGTTTGAGGAATGGTTTTGTCTTATAATGAACGAACCTGTGTTCAACTTACAGTTAACTGCCACCTTGATCCTCTCTCTAGGGACATCAAAACTCTCGGATAACACTTTCGATTCATCGAACTCGATGGCATCATAGAACTCATTGATCTGTTCGTCAGTAATTTCCAAGTCGGCACCTTCTGCAGGTAACACCGTGGGCTTATCTTCATTGTCTTTGGCGGTAGTTGACGACCCCCACCACGAGGAGAGCCAACCTTTGTTATTATTTGCGTCCTTGGCTGCAGCAGCCTTTGCTGGCAAAGCATGGTGCTCCTTCTTGAACTGCATTTTGGCAAGGGATCTGTAGAACTTCAAGTCGCCGAACTCACATTCTGATTCCAATTGGGTGAGAGCCTTTTTCTCGTCCAGGGTTAGGGAATTCTTATCAAGCAAGTATTTCTTCCACAAAGCAATATACTGTTTTCTCTGGTCTCTTCTTTTCTTGAGGTAGCCCCAAGTCTTGCGGTAATTTCTCTCGTGTATCTCGTTGTAGATGGCCTGGAAGGAGTACTGCAACCACTTGTAGGGATCTTCGGAGACGGCGCAGTGAGGAGCGTTGATTCTGAACTTGAGGGTTTTCTGGTAGTAGTTCATCTCCGTGGTAGAGTCCAATATGTCACAGTACTGGAGACGGTTCAAGTTCAACCGGAACTGTTCGAAAAACAACTCGACGTTGTAGTGCGGAGACTCGTCTGTGGGACCCAACTTGTTCAAGGTCAAGTGTCCGGTACCGGAGACGGGTTGTAAAAGATACTCGATGTTGCCCGACGCGTTTGCGGAGGCCTGGTCGATGTAAGCTTTCAAGCGGTCGATCATCGCGTCCCGGTCGAGGTCCGAGAAGACGGCGGCGGAGGCGGTGCTGGAGATAGAGGTGTCGAGGTAGACGGTGAGGGACTTCAAGAGCAGCAACTTTCTCGAGGCGCTGCTGACGTTCTCGATGAAGTTCTTGACCCAGTTTTCGTCGGTGGACACGGCCGACAACTCGTCCAAGGTGAAGCCCAGGGCGTAGGGAACCTTGGTGAAGCAATTGAGGTCCTCGTACCGGATGTGGATGTTCTTGATGGTGATCTGGAGGTTGTCGATGATCTTCGAGATGAGCGAGTCCGTGAAGCTCTGGTTCTTGAGCTTGTCCTTCTCGTCGAGCTGGCTAAACTCCGCCTGCTGCTGCGAAAGCAGCTCCAGCTCGTCCAACTTCTGCCGCTTTACCCGCAGCTCCCGGCTCTGCTCGCTGCCCTTGTCGAACTTGGTCTGCTGCACCGCGGACACGAGCAAGTAGCAGTCTTGGATCAAGATCTTCACCGGCTTCGACTTCAAGTTCGACCACGGGATCTGCATCGTCAGCGTCCCCAAATGCCCGCACCGAAGGTCCAGCGGAAGATCCAGCTTGTCCAGCGACTCCCGCTTCAGCTTGAGGTTCGACAACGTCACGTCCCCCGACCAGATCCCGATGTTGAGCTGGTTCGGGTCGAAGTTCTCCACATAGGCCCCCAACGTCCGGTTGAGGATATTAGCTACCAACGATTCTAACATGGTGCATTGGCTTCTGCTGCTGACCCTTCGTGTCTCTGTGTGTTGATACCAACACTGCCAACCCCTTTTCTGCCATGAGCCACTTAACAAGGCTCCGCCCTGACGCCTCGCAACAGGGGCAACTGCCCTGGCTGGATCTCCGAGTGGCAGGGACATGTAGATAAAATTTACAAAAAATGAGGAGCCTCCTCGTTCCCCGGCCGCCGCCGCCGATCGGCCCCAAACCCCCGACGCGTCGTTCTGCCCACGTGACCCTTGTCACTTTCCGGCTCGTCTATTCCACTCCAGCCACTGCCCAAAATCAATAACATACCCGGATATCGCCACCGCACCCGCCACCCGCCACATACACAGAGTCTAGGCACCACCCAGACACACAAACAAACGCACCAAAACAGACACCTTCATCCCCCACCCCCCGCCAGTAACCACAACACTGCCAGCGGCCGAGGTGATCTGCCCAGATCAGAGCACGCCCCCGCGCCCGCACGCCGGCCGCGGGCCAATAGGAGGGCGCGCAGCCGGGGCCCCTGGACAAGGAGGCTGGTCTGGCGCGCGCCGCAGTGTTTACCTGTTGACGTTCCGGGGCTATTCTGCTGGCGATCTGGCGCCTCGAGGAGCACAGCGGAAGTTTGTGACAACGCTATTTATAGACTCTGCGGGCCGGCTGGCGTTGCTCGACTTTCGCCTTTGTTCTTCGCTCCTCCTGGTCCGCTGCTGATGTCGTCTTGCACTGCTCCCGGCTGCCCCTGTGTCGCTGCTTCCTTCCTCCGTTCGTTGCTACTCTTCTTTCTGACCGTCCTCCCGTTCCGCTTTTGTTGTCTGCAAACACACCCGCTTCGCCCAGACTGCTCGCTTCAAAACCCAGGAAAGCTTCTACACACTTTAACTCACGCAACTACCGACTAGCCTGCTGCAGACTAGACTCGACTAGACTATCGTTAACACACAGACATTCTCAAGAAAGAAAAAACTTTTTTTCTCTCTTTTTCACATTCACTCGTTCTACAGAAAAGACAAATAATTTGTTTTATTTGTACCGTCTTTGGAATTAAAGCTTCGATAGACAGCCAGACTAGCTCGACCCTGTCCTTCTGAACCCGCTGCGTCTATACACTGACCCGCACAACACAAACGCGCAAAAAAACACAAACAAAACATCAACAGCAACAGTACACACAATGAAGTTTGATTTTGTGCTTTCCACCTTGGCCCTCGCTGCCTCCGCTCTCGCCGTCAAGGACAACCAGGACACCACCACGTTGACTGCCTCCTTGTCCTCGACCACTTCCATTTCTGTGCCTTCCGGCTGTTCCTACTCCAAGGCCTTCACCGCCACTGCACAATCCGACTTGGACACCTTGGCCGGCTGTCAGGCTATCAAGGGTGATGTGATCATCACCGGTAACTTGGGCTCTGCCAACATTGCTAACGTCAAGGTCATCTACGGTGACTTGCAGGTCTACGACACCCAAACCTTGGAAGCTCTCACTGCCGACTCCATCACCACCATCACCGGTGCCTTGAAGTTGCACAATGACACTCTTTTGTCCACTCTGTCCTTCGCGTCCTTGAGTTCCATTGGTGCCATCAACTGGGTCACTCTTCCAAACTTGGGTGAAACTGGTTTGCACGAAGTCTACGAATGTAACTCTATCTTGGTTTCCGACACCAACCTTACTGCCTTGGACGGTCTTAACCCAACCGACGTCGAGGTCTTCAACGTCAACAACAACAAGCAATTGGTCAGCATCTCTTCAGGTATTGAAACCGTGTCCAACGCCTTGACTGTTGCCTTCAACGGTAACGACACTACCGTCGAATTTGAGGACCTTATCTGGGCCAACAACATGACCTTCTACTCTGTCTCTTCCATCTCCATCCCAGAAATCATTGCCATCAACAAGTCTGCAGGTTTCTTCGAATCTAGTGTTGAAGAGTTGGACTTCTCATTGGTCACCTCTATTGGTGGTGATTTGACCATCGAGAACAACGAACAATTGAACTTCATCGATTTCGGTAACGTCACCTCCATTGGTGGTGGTTTGGTCATTGTCAACAACACCGACTTGGTTTCCATCGACAACCTCGACTCCATCAAGTCCATTCAAGGTGCCGTCATCATCAAGGGTGACTTTGACAACTGTACCATGCACTCTTTGAAGACTGTTAAGGGTTCTTTCGACTTAGAAACTTCCGGTTACGCCGACTGTGACCCATACAAGAAGTTGTCTAAGAACGGTGGTATCAAGGGTGACTACACCTGTAAGGCTAAGGCCAAGAAGTCTTCTTCTAGCTCTGCCACTTCTAAGTCTACCAAGTCTTCATCCACCAAGACGAAGTCTTCTACAAAGTCCACTTCTGGTTCCGATGACTCCGCTGACAAGAACATTTCTTCCTCTTCTTCCTCTTCTGCAGAAGTCTCTTCCATCTCTTCCACAAGTAAGGGTGACGCTTCCTTGTTGAAGGGAAGCTCTGTCTTTGGTACTATGGCAGCAATCTTCTTATCTTTATTATGATTTGATAAATAAAAATCATTTTCCTTATATCACCGACATCATATTTGGGGGGCATATTTGTTTCAAATAATTAAGTTGTTTTTTTTTCTCACCATCCCATATTCATTTTATAACACCTACACTAATATAACTATAACTATGACTATCAGTTAATCTGACGAAAAAAGTAAAAGTAAAGCATGCTATACCTGCTACAGATTTGAGACAGCTACTCGAGTAAGATCTACAAACCCTTGCCGTAGTTACCACTTTCAAAAAAGTCCATTATCTCCTTCACAACGCTCTCTAAGCTTGAAACCCATGCTTGTAGTTGCTCATTGACCTTGGCCAAGTCGTCTCCCAACTTTGCAAAAAAGTCCTTTCTGTAAGGACAAGCCTTCATGGCCAATTTGAAAACTGGTCTCACTAACATGGAGTGATATTTGGTCAACGTCTCGCCGTAGGACTTTTCAAAGCACTTCGAGAGTTCCCAGTCCTGATTATCAATACACTTTCTCATTGCAACAGCGGTGAACTGTAAGCCACGGGTAAGCCATAACAAGCCCTGTGTGGCCGTTTTCTTACCACCTTCTTTAACTTCAGTCAAAATCAACTTCTGTAGCGTACCACAGTTGACTGGATCAGAGAGGAACTTGGCCGAAACCTTGTTGATGTTGCCCGACATGTCGGATTGCACAACGCTGAATGCAGAGGACCCAAGCAGATCAAAGAGTTTTACCAAAGATTCAGAAGCCTCTAGAAATTCCAACGTCGATATTTCTCCATCGTTACGTGGCACATCCGCAAAGGATGTCTTCATATCGTCAAAAAAAGTCATCTCTGTTTAGGTATATGTATAGTCTGCTCCTCAAACTCTTTTGTTCTGAAAGCCTAAACTTATCGGACGTTTCACCGGCAACTATGTTGGAAAAGAAAAAGTCAAACACAGCTATTCCCATTGCCAGATCTATCCGTTATGTAGCTACTACACGCTAAACACGTATTTTCGCAGAACACATGAACGAGGAAAAAAAGAGACCGCGTTTACACTGCAGAAAAATTGTTTCTTTTTACACGTGAGATGTGCAAATCATTGTTGTGTATTGGTTCTCAAAATGAGCTGCTTATACAGACTACACGCTATACACAGCTGGCTACAACTAGTTTGTGTACTTAAGTGCCAATCTTCTCAACTTCAGTTTCTCACTCATACTCAACTTAGACTTAGCCATTAGGGATTCGTATTCGGCTCTGTCTGGGTCGGCGGCATACCTTCTACGTTCCTCTTCCTTAGCAGCTTGAGCTCTAACTCTCTCTGCTTCCTTAGCGGCTTCAATCTCAGCTCTTTCTTCTTCAGCTTGTCTTCTGGCTTCCTCCAAGAATTCTCTCTTCTTGGCATCAATGAACGCTTGAATTCTAGCCTTCTTTTCCGCCTCGAAAGCTTCGGCAGCCTTTTGCTTACGTTGCTCAACAGTATCGGAAACCAAAGCATCTAGTTTCTTGGTATATTCTTCGTAAGTAGGAACAAAACGTGCGAGTCTTTCCTTGACATGAAGTGCTTCTTCGTGACTCTTCTTGCTTTGTTCTAAATTCTTAGCCTTCATAGCCTCGTACTCTTCTCTTTGTTTAGAAACGTCCTTCTCAATTTCTTTTTCAAGAATTGGAATTTCGTACTGTCTTTGAGCTCTTTCAATATAGTCTGCTCTCTTGACAATAGCATCTGTCTGTTCTTCCAATTTCTTACTTTCAGCATCAAGTTTCTCGGCTCGTAAAGCACGGATATCATCTTCACTCATATCCTTAACGTCTTCGAATTTGATGTGAATAACACCCTTAGAGTTGATTTCATTGACAAGAGTCTTCTTGTTTTCCATCAAAATACTCATTTGAGTCTTCTCACGCTTGTCGTTTTCACGCTTTTCGTTTTCTTGTTGAATACGTTCTTCTTCTGCACGCTTCTTTCTCAAAGCTTCTTCAGCTCTCTCCCTTTCGGCCTCCAATTTCTCGTTCTTCTTAGTTTCGAGCAAAAGTTCGGCACGCTCCTTGATAAGAGCAGCAGTCTGTAAAATGGTCTTCTTTTCGTCTTCAAAGTTCTCCTTGGCTGACTTGATAATTTTTGCTTGACGTTCTTTCTCAACATCAGCTGATTGTTGAACGTTAATCAAGCCAATGGCACTGGACAAAGCTCTTCTTAAGTCATACAAGCGTGAGTTGACCTTAGAGGTTGGAGTGACGTACAATTTATCGGTGAAATTGATGACACCTGCTTCTTCGTCAAACTCGATATCGGCGTTGATCAAACCAGTGTATTGCCCATTGGTAACAATATCCTCAAAGGTATATTCATCGTAGTTAAATCCTGCATTTTCAAAAGTACAGATTTTGTAGAGGAAGTCAAATTTTATGGACTCATACAAAGTTGAAACCTTGGAAATGATCTTGGAAATAAAAACCTTTTTCAATGGCTCAACATATGGTGCATACTTATCTGTTTTAACAATGGTATTAAGGATTGAGTTAACAGAAGAGTGAAATGACAAAGGATTGAAAGACTTCTCGAGCAAAGTGTACAGTTGAACAATTTCGGAATCGGCGTACTTCAAAACTTCCTTCAAAGTCGAAGAGCCTAGCAAAGATTCACGAGTTGGGATTTCATTCAAGTTTAATAAGGATGACAGCTTGTTGTTCTTTCTCTTGAAAAATTCGGCATCCACCAAGTCACTTTGAGCAGAGAAGGAGTGGTCAAAATATTCTAGAAGTGGAATGGACAATGAGGTGACCAAGTGAATGGAGGCATTTTCCTTTAATTCTGCATCAGTGATGACTGGAGATTGGATCAACAATTGGAACAACTTTTGTCTAGCTGCAGTTGCGTAGACGTAATTGTTGGAGACTTGGAAAATCTTTGCCAGGTTATTGTAATAGTTGATCATCGCAATTGGCTTTGGGGTTCTTTTGGACTGCTTCATCAAACTGTGAACTTCTTCGATACTCTTGAAAGATTCCTTCCATAATTCCAACTCAACAGCGGTATTCAATTGTTGAAATCTGGTATCCAAAAACCTTTGTAAAGTATCAGGATTGGATAAATTGACTGAATCATCATATTCCTTTGTGAATGAAAGCAAATGAGTTTTGAGAATTTCACAGAGTCTCTTGAATTCAGATTTTCTTTCATACCTGACGCAGAATTGGAAGGCTTGGAGAGTAACTTGACAGTAAGAGCTTTCCAACTTATTGTTACCTCTCAATAACTCGAGAACAGTTCTGTAAGATTCCCATGCAAATCTCAACCAAGGTAAGAAGAATTCCTTGTTTGATCTGTCAGTAGTATCATCGGTAGTAACAGAAGATAGAAGGATATCTTCAGGGGATACGTTGAAAGTAAAAGTCTCGTCGTCTTCACCCTCTTCGTCGTCATCAATGGAACCGATCACCTTCTGTGCAGCTGCGGCAGAGGCAACCGATTTTTCAATGGCAGCTTCCGCAGCAACATTAGCCTTGGAACGTGCTTCATCTAACTTGGAGTTGGCAATGGTGATGAAGTACTTGGTGAGTTGTTCCAAGTTTTCGAAGCCTGATGTGCCGCTAGAGTTTTGAGCCATCTTCTTGTATTGATACAAAGCATCCTTGATATCTTTTGACAATCTGTTGTTGACTGCAAGCGAAATGAAGAGTTTAAAGATTTCTAGCAACTGAGTGTTCGTTGGCTCAATGTTTTTGGTTCTTTTGGCCGTAATAAAGGTGTATAAGTTCTGAAGTGCAACATCTGGTTGGTTGATGTTGATCAGATCTTCTGCACGTCTGAGAACGTTTTCTGGACGTCCTGCTTGGTAAGACATGTTTTATAGAATATGCTGTTTAATCTTAATCTCCAGAAGAAAAAAAGATTTATCCTGCCTTCTAGCTCTTCATTCTGGCTTTCCCCTGAACATGTGTAACTTCTCTCAACCCCTTGCTTTTTCCAGATTTGTTTCCGTGCTCACTCTCTTCCTCCCTACCTCTCTCCTGTGGGTGCGTTTACTGAAAAATTTTCCACCAGTGAAGAGGGTGAAGATATGGTGCACAGAGGTTTCTGTTGCTGCCCTTTCTTTGCTACACATGTTATACTTTACAAAATACTCCCAATCTTGATTGCAATTCCTGCGTACTCGGAACAAGTTATAAACCTTCACAAAGAGGCAAAACGTGTTAAGTGTAACCCAAGTAACTTTGCCGAAAGTTTTTTTTTTAAAAAAAAGGGTTGTTTTCTTCAGGCAATGTACTTGATTTATGACCCAACTTGCACAAGTTTGGAATGAATGTGAAGGAGTTTATCGCTTCATCGGCTTTAAAAGGAGATCTGGCTTTTTTAGACTTAGACAGTGCTCCTATTTGGAACGCATCCACGTGATTTTGTCGTGGTCTGGAACCCGAAACTACATGACTTTACGCAGCCTACTCCGTCCTATTCGCCTAAGAGAACAACTACCTTGCTGTTACTGATGTATTAGTGAAACAGGTTCATGTTATTACTATAAATAAGGGTGGGTTTGCTGAAAAAAATGTATGTAAAGAGCTGGCAGGCTAATCACGCCTCATTCCGGAGTACATGCGCACAGTAGTTTGCATACAGAGCAGAGATGGAGAATATTACTTCATAGACGTGATTCTTTACCATGGCATAGTTAATCGTCCATCTTAATGACGGCTCTGATACAGTCACCATCGTGCATGTCGTGGAAAGCTTGGTTGATTTTTTCCAAAGGATGTCTGTGTGTTATGAACTCATCAACTTTCAAAGTGCCGTCGACATACTTCTCAACCAATCCTGGCAGTTGCGTTCTACCCTTGACACCGCCGAAGGCACAACCCTTCCAAACCCTTCCGGTGACCAATTGGAATGGTCTGGTGGAAATTTCCTTACCGGCAGCAGCAACACCGATGATGATGGAAGTACCCCATCCCTTGTGGCATGCCTCTAAGGCGTTTCTCATGACTTGAACGTTACCGGTACAGTCAAAAGTCCAGTCTAATCCGCCGTCAGTCATCTCAACTAGCTTAGAAACAATAGTTTCACCTTCCTTCAAGTCCTTCATTGGGTTAATGAAATCGGTGGCGCCAAAGTCTGAAGCCCATTCTTTCTTCTTATCGTTGATATCAATGGCGATGATTCTAGATGCTTTCTTTTCAACAGCACCCTGGATCACGGAGAGGCCAATGCATCCGATACCGAAAACTGCAACGGTATCACCTTCATCCATCTTTGCAGTGTTGACAGCAGCACCATAACCAGTGGTGATACCACAACCTAACAAACAGGTTCTGTCCATTGGTGCCTTAGGATCAACGGCAACAACCGAGATGTCAGCAACAACAGTGTATTGAGCAAATGACGAACAACCCATGTAGTGGAACAAAGGTTTGCCATCACATTTAAATCTAGAGGTTCCGTCTGGCATTAAACCTTTACCTTGGGTGGCTCTAATCTTACCACATAAGTTGGTTTTACCAGACTTGCAGAACTTACATTCACGGCATTCTGGGGTGTAAAGTAAAACAACACTGTCACCTGGCTTGACGTTGGTGACACCTTCACCAACAGATTCAACAATTCCTGCACCTTCGTGACCGAAAATGACAGGGAAAGCACCTTCAGAATCCTGTCCTGATAATGTGTAAGCGTCAGTGTGACAAACACCAGTAAAGTCGACCTTAACTCTGACTTCATGGGCCTTTGGAGCCTCAACCTCAATGGTTTCGATAGATAGGTCAGTGTTTGGAGCCCATGCAACGGCTGCCTTACATTTAATAGTCTGTAAAAAAACTTTCAGGTGATATCTTGTCGTGGCCAGTTAGTATTTTGTTCAGCTAACAAACAAATTATCCTCTCCCTTCTTTTTCATCCTATGGAAGTAAAACATACCTTTCCTACGGTAGACATTGTTCTTGATGTTAGTTATTTCTGGTTTGAAATTATTCTTGTAGAAGCAAGAACTCAAAGTTCACCAATTGGTTTGCACTAAGGATGAGTAGAAAAAGAATCTGGAATAGACAACTTATAAATCGCCTCCCGATCGCCATTCGAGATTATGCCAATCTCCTCGCTTGCTTTGGCCCGTTCGGGAAAATATTGACCTCGGCGGATCCGATTTCTTGATAGGGGAATCCGAGGAATGGATCACCATTCGCTGCATTTATCAGTATTTTCTGTGTCCTGGACTCTTCTGCTTCTTCCGCCTTATATGTCTCACTTCTGTGCTGCATCTAAGCTTGTTCCGATCTATGAACAATCTTTGAGCAGACATTTATAAGTTCGTTCTTTGCCATAGCTAGAGTAAGAAAACTTTGTTGCTGAAAAAAATCCTTCATAATAGTTGCCGAAGTTTCGTCGCTTCTTATGGTTACACGTTATGGTCATCTATAATTCATTACAAAAAGTAAATTGGGACGTTCATACTGGATAAGGGTATCTGGCCCAACTTAAATCATTTTCCCTTGTGACTTATCTCTCCCACGATGAAGTCTTTGACAAATGGTAGCGAATTCAACACGTTCACTCCAAGAGATCTCGCCCAGACGATCGGAGCAAAATCAGTCGAGTATATTTTGTGAATCTTGTCAACAATACCTAACATGACATGATTAGGGATAGCTCTTTCTGCCCAATAAGGCTCGAGTGCTATTTTTGTCCCGATGTCCAAACCTCTCTTACAAGAGTTTTCCAATGTTTCTACTAAACTTTTAACATCAGCCTGGCCCATGTTCAAACCTTGGCCCGCAAGTGGGTTTGTAGTGTGTGCCGCATCACCAACTAAAGCAACTCTCTCTTCAACGTATGAGTCAGCATTGGATAGCTTCAATGGGAACTTGGCTCTGCTGTTTGGAACAATATAGTCAATCTCTAATGGGAAGTTTTCTTTTTGCTCCACTGTAGTTAAAGTCTTGTTGAAAAGTCCTAACCTCCATTTGATCTCTTCAATAAGATTTTCTGGTTCTTTGTCTGCAATTTCGTAAAGGTAAGTCAACTCATCGGGAGTCAATTTGGCAGCGGCGTTTAACATGTAAGTGAACTGTTCGTCACTCAACTTACCAACAATCGCAGAAATCTCAGGTGGAACAGCCCATACTAGACTGCACCAGTTGTTAGGTAGCGGTAAAAATGCTAGGGTACCAGTAGGCAAAAATCTTTGCCACCCAGTAGGGAATCTGAATTCATTGTCTTTGTATTTACAAGTTGCAACGTTACCCCATCTGTTGTAAGCCCATCCACGTGATTCAATTTTAGCAAATTTCCTGGCTGGGGAGTTATAACCATCACAGCCCACTAATAATCTGGTCCGAATCGAATTACCGTTGTCCAATTTGAGAATTGGCCACTCGTTTTGTGGATCTTCGGTTATATCAACAACTTTGGTGCTGTCTAAGATTGTTAAAGGGTTATCTGGGTTCTCATTATTGAGCTGCTTGACTCTCTGTAAAAGAGATGACTGAATATTTATGTTTTCAATCATTGTTGCCAATTCTGGGGAATCAAACTCCATCTTGGCGCCAGAAACACCGTCATAAGTGTGAATATTGTCATAAGTCTCTGTTCTATCTTTCTTCACATAATCCCAGCTGCCAATTTGTTTGAAGAAGTCCATGGAGGCAGGAGTGATGCTGACGACTCTCTTGTCAATGAATTGTGGAGGAGACTCGTAAAACTTCTCCAAACTTTCGACAAGTTTCCCGCCTTCAACCAATGTGCATTTCAAACCCTGAAGCACTGGAGACGCTTTGACTGCTGAAGCTAAGCTTAAACCGGCCGGTCCACCACCGATGATAACAATATCAGCAGCTTCAATCGTGGGTCCAGCAGAACCTTTGGCTGCAGTAGCCAAAAATCTTCTAAACATAGTGTGAGCTTTGTATACCCTATTAACTTGCATTGTTTGCAGCCGATTCAGAGGAAAAAGCATTATCTTATGCTCATCTGACAGTTTTGAAGAATGGTATGATGGTTTAATTCTGTTTTCATCGCAGGTCAATTTCTGCGCCACCTTCTCATGCGCCACATGTAAAGTCCTCTTTCATTTACGACATGATTTGAGCAACCACTCTGTATTGTAGCTTAATGTCACGGGAACAATAGGCGTTTGAGACGCAAGACACACAAATAGTCATTGGTGTGGATGATAACAGTTTCTCATTTCTATTTCACACGGTGCTTTTACTCAAAACTGCCTCCGTTAAAACCAATCTTAGATTTTTCTTCGAGAAAAATTCTTATCACCGTCATCTGAAAAGTTTGTTTCCTTTCCGCCATTTTCATACTCAAAACCTTTTTCTTCAGCAAAACTTCAAGAGGTTCAAATTTGAAAAGATGAATGACGATGCATCTAGCCTTAAAGATGTTGTCATTGTGAAAGACCTTCAATATAGTGCTCTGATTAACAGTCACAAACAAGACATATTAATCACTACAAAATTTAAGACTGATTTTGCTAAGGCTAGCTCTACTGATGAATTGAAATATTCCATAAACTACGCTGTAGTTAGCAGGAGCATTAAAGATTATGAAGAGGAACACGAGGAACAAAACTACCCTTCAATCGCATCTCTTGGAAACAAGTTAGTGACAGATGTAGCCTTTAAGCAGAATTGTGCCCATGTGACAATGATACTTAAGTCTAAAGAAAGCAATCATAACGTATCCATTATATTGAACAGAATGGTAAATCAGGAAGGGAAGATTGTGAATGCGGGAACTGACCAGTGCTTGCTTGAAGATCTCTCGCTCTCAACCATTATTGGGATTTTCACATTTGAGAGATTTCAAAAGCAGCCTGTTATTCTAAAAGTTGACTTTGACATAAATTTACTGAATGAAGATCCTCCAGTTTCACTGTTAGGAGCAGCAGTTACTAAGTATATTGAGAATTCAAACTTTAAAACTGTGGAAGCGTTAGTATTAAATGTCAACAAGTTGGCATTTAAGCTGATACCCTCAATTATTGATTGTAAAGTTCAGGTTTTGAAAACAGATATAATTGATTACTGCGATGTTGGTGTTAGTTCTACGAGGTCAAAGAACACAATCGGTGATTTGGACACCGGTATAGTTCAATTTGACAGTAAAGATATTACCACTGAGCAATTTGTCATCCCAACCTTGAACGTTGAGACTAAGCAAGAACGTGAAGGCGAAGGTAAAGATCATACGGTCTTCCTTGCTTTTGGATCAAACCAAGGACACCAATTACACAATATTTTACAAGCTATAGAGGAGCTTAATCTTCATGAGCATATCGAAGTCCTGCAATCTTCCTCACTATACAAGTCAAAGCCGATGTATTATTTGGACCAACCAGATTTTGTCAATGGCTGTTTAAAGATTTCAACAACCTTGTCTCCACATCAGTTGTTGAAAGTGCTAAAGAACATCGAATACTCATCTTTGAAAAGAGTAAAGGAATTTGATAATGGACCTCGGACAATTGATCTAGATATTATTCTTTATGACTCGTTGATTGTTAATGATCCTGATCTAAACATCCCTCATATCAGAATGATTGAACGCTCATTTGTACTTGTCCCCCTTTGTGAATTGTTACCTCCAGACTTTATTCATCCGGTGACAGCTGAACCAATCTATGACCATCTACAACAGTTGATGCAACAACAGCCAGCCAGTGATATCCAAGAATCTACTGATTTGGTTTCCCTGATTCCACTTCCGACTAGATTTCCGATGTTAGATGAAGAAACAAACAAATCTCTGAAATTTAGATACTTGGAGTACGACCTTGTACATCGCAAGACAGTTACTCAGTTAATGGCTATATTAAACATTACCCCTGATTCATTCAGTGATGGTTCGGATTCTAACTTGGAACTAGCTGCGACCATGAGAAAAGTCGATGAAATGGTAGCAAATGCAGTGGATATAATAGATGTTGGAGGCTGCTCCACCAGACCTGGGTCTGAGCAGCCTTCTTTAGATGTTGAGTTGCAACGTGTTCTACCCGTTGTTAAAGAGATCAAGAAAACATATGGTGAGTCAGTCATTGTTAGTGTTGACACCTACCGCTCTGAGGTTGCTGAGGAGGCAATCAAGTTAGGTGCAGACATCATCAATGATATCAGTGCTGGAAAGTTTGATGACAAAATGTATGACGTTGTAGCAAAATACAATGTCCCATATATCATCAATCATACTCGTGGTAATATCGAAACAATGAAAAAATTGGTCAATTACTCACAAACTACTGATGGCGAACTAACTTTATACAATAAAAGAAAAACCAGTGAAGATATCATAGTCACCGAAGTTGCCAAGGAATTATCGGAGCTTATAAGTAAGATGTACTCAAAAGGGATCCGTAGATGGCAACTTATTTTAGATCCGGGTTTAGGGTTTGCAAAAAACGTCAATGAAAACCTAAGTGTGATCAGGGGTTTGCCATTTTTCAAGAAATACAAACAGTTCAACACGAAAACTAAAGAGTACATATGTTTTGATTATATTCCTGTCCTCCTTGGACCTTCTAGGAAAAAATTCATCGGTACAATTACGGGCAAGGAAACTGCTGCGGAAAGAATCAATGGTACAAGTGCCTCCATCACTGCTGGAATTGGATTTGGGTCAGATATTGTCCGTGTCCATGATTTTAAGGAGATGAAAGATGTTTGCTTAATGGGTGACGCAATTTACAAAAATCTTCATTGACGTAGTATATATTCACCACATCTATAGAATACTAAAATAAAATTTAGTGGCAAAACAAAATATGATTGAAAATTAAATGGGTTTTATAGAAAACAAGAGAATTGAAAAAAAGCGTAAAAAGATTAAACTGCTTCATACACACACAACCTCTCTGAACTAACTTCACATAAACAAACTAAAAAAATAGAAAGCAATAAATTGCAAGCTATTAATTTAAACTTCCCCAACAAACATGTATTATATATTTCTCTTATATATTGACGCATTCAAATACATCTCAACTAGTCGATTAAGCCGCATTTGGACATAATCTGGAGATGTGGCCTTCCTCGTTGCAGTTGTAGCAAAGCTTTGGAGCAACCTCTTGAGCAGCTTGGTCGCATTCTCTTGAAATATGACCAGTCATACCACAGTTGTAACACTTTGGACCTGCGGCTTGGCAGTCCTTAGCAAAGTGGTTAGCCTCACCACACTTGTAACAGGAAAGCTTAGAGCTGGCATTGCAATCCTTGGAGATGTGGCCAAACTTGCCGCATGTGTAACATCTTTGGCTGGATCTGACAGGCAATGAGCACTCAGACTGAACGTGACCGATTTCCTTGCAGTTGTAACATTGCTTTTGAACGGTTTGCTTTGGTAATGGACAGTCCTTTGACTCGTGGTTTGGTTGCTTACAGTTGTAACACAATCTTTCAGCTTGATCGCAATCTTCGGCTTTGTGGCCAGCTAAACCACACTTGTAACAGGTTCTTGGGAAATGGGACGACATCTTCTACTTATCTACTCTCTGGATATACTCAAAAGTACTGAGAATAACAAAGAGCAAAAGACACGTCGAAGCAACGCCACCTGCCACTCCAACTTGTACAATCAAACAATTTCATCTCGTCCCCTCCCACACAAAAACGTCGAGCATTTCCTGGGAAAAAAAAAAAAATTAAAAATTTTTCACTCGAAATTCCGAAAACACCCGATCGGGAAAGTCAACCGAAGATATCATCTATGAGATCCTTACTGTTCTCCTCGGTGTCACTGTCTTCCTTGTCTCTGCTACTTTCAAGGTCATGGATATATTGGTCAGCCCCGAGTGGACCGGTATTGTGGCCATCTTCCTCCTCAGAAACGATAAACTCTATGTTTTCCTCGTCCAAAGGGGTGTCAATGCTGTCTTTGCCCTCTATATCGACAGTATTGGTGACAAAGATTCCGTAGTCGTTGGTCTCTTCCATTTCATCGTAGGCAGCATCAAGATCTTCCAGTTTTCCTTGCTCTAGAACGATGTGCGCAATCACTTCGGGGGCAAGAACATACTGTGTGAAATTGTCTACACCCCAGAAGTTAATTACTTTGCTGAACTTTGCTTTCTCCTTGATGAGATTCCGTAAGGTAGGGTCTCTCTCAATGGCCTTTCCGATGTGGAACCCACGCACAGCACCAATGTATCCATAAAATCGTTCTTTCGGCAAATTGGATATATCCTCACCTCGTATTGTCATTAACGGAGAAGCCTGCTGTAGCTTCTTTGCTTCATTGTAAAAGTATGATCCTATCTGACCCTCGAGTATGTCTATCACAACAGCTCTGTATTTCTCGACAATTTCCCGAATGTGTTCAACCTTTTGGATAAGGTCTTGCTTAATATACTTTTTCTTGCCAGCATACTTCCTTTTCACTGCGTCGGACTTGTCCTTGTTATTTATGAGCGATTGTAGAGAAAGGTCTCGCAGTCTATGACCTTGCTGACTGTTCTTCTTGTGGAACGAATCAATTGCCTTAGAAGTTTTATCACGGGTCTTCATGCCCAGCAGGGTATCGTTTTTCAGCTGCTCCGAAATGTGCCTCGACACGCTGGTGCCTTTCTCTCGGGCCTTTCCTCTCTCCTTTTCTTTCTCCCTTTCTCTTTCACGTTTGTACGTCTCCACAGCGTCCTGGAGGTCATGTGACTTCTGTTCCATCTCGTCTACGTCGAACTCTTTCATGATGCTTTCCATTTCGTCGTTGTCTTCTCCCAGATGTAGCAAGTCGGACTCTTTTTCTCCCAGGTCGTAAACGTAAACATCCAGCTTCTTTTTCGCAGAAAGTCTTTCTGTGGCCGTCACCTTCTGTTTCTTTGGGCTGAGGTCGTTCTTTATCTGTCGACCGTATATGGCATTACTTCTTCGCTTAGTCGGCCTATTCAGTCTTGACGTCACCGGCATTAGAGAATCGATACTCGATGGTACGGTGTGTGTCGACTTTGGCACTTGATTAGACGGCGGCATAATTGCCGTCTCCCGCTGTGGTGGCTTCGTTAATACCAGATCATCATCGGGGCCAGCGGAGTTGTACCTGCGTGGAGACGATTGCAGGCTGTTTAGTGATTTGTTGAATGGAAACTGCGGTTTTCGATCCATAATTCCCGAACCCGGCCGAGCTCTTGTATGGTCTTGTGTAGTAGTGATGGTCAATGCACGAATGCTATTCTCCACAGCACCCGTGCAGTGATCGTTGTGCCTTTTTGACGAGCAAGCGTGCCATTAGACGGAGGAAGGAAACGCTAGTATGCGGTAAGTACGCTTTGCGCGAGAGCTCTGCTCGATTCATGTTCCGCTATACATATGTGTCAAGTTTGGATCTGCAGAAGCAAAGGGCGGCAACCCGGGTCAGACAAGCAGAGGCACGTATCTAAAGTTAGGTGCTGGGAAAGAGCATCCAAAATGTCTTCAATTGCAATAGAAACTAAGCTCAAAAAGTCTCTTGCTAGATTCAGAGAAAGAATCAACAACGGTTCCTACTATGAGGCCCAGCAGACCATAAGATCGATTACAAACAGATACGTACACTCCAAGAACTATGAAGCAGCCATCTCGCTCCTATATCAAAGTACAATGATACTTCTAGAAAGCAAGCAGTATGATGAGGCGGCAGATCTTTATTTGTATATGCTCGAGGTACTTCAAGACGAAAACAAGAGTGTGGAGGAGTTTGAAACTGCAGACTTGGGCAAGATTGTCAATATTCTCTCTACATTCCCTAACACAGATGCCAATTTGGCAAGCCTAGCGAAGGATACCAGCAAGTTTGTTAATGCTAAGGTGGGAAGCGATGTCGGATTGCCGAAGATCAATTTATTGTTGGGGACGAAGCTTCTTCAGAGTGGAGTTGCCTCTCAAATCGGACAGAGTGAAAGATACCTTTTCCTTACGAGCGATGTCAATGCTTTGAAACTGATTGTTGAGCTGGAGTATCACACGTTCAAGGCCGAAGGCAAACCGGAAGACTTTGGTCTATATCTGTCGAGAGTGGTCTTACCATATCTAGCGATAAAGAACGTCAAGTTTGCCGAGCTTGCCTTGAAGAAGATGTTGGAGGACTTCCAAGAGGACGCTCCTAGTAAAAGGTTCCAAAGCGTAAACGGGATGCTCATATTCGAGGCTGACGGGGATAGCGACCTCGATGATTGCTACAAGCTTATCAACTTCTTACAGCTGTTGCTGGCGCTGGCGAAAAGAGGGTCGAAGGATGACACTAACATTTTCTCCTTGATTCTCAAGCGGTACCAGAATGTGTTGAAGGGTTACGAGGGCTTGTTTGAAAGAATAAACGAGATCGCAGTGACTTACTACAACATATCGTTCATCAAGAAGCAGTCGAACCTCCTCCAGGACATGATGGGCAGTTTCCTTGGTGGCGGGAAATGATTGGAGAGTGTTGCGGCGGCATGTTGAATGCTGCCAGGTGTTCCAAGGCCATTAGTTTATGTACGTGCCATTACTAGACCTAAGTAGTCCGATAGACAATACGACGGAAGAGTGGTTACGCGAGGTGCGAGGGGTGCTCGTTTTTTCCTCCCACATTTAGGGCACAGACAGTGGTGACTGCGACTGCCACTGCCTGAGCACCCCAAGGTCTGCTAGAGCCAGAGCTTGTCTAATGTATAAGATGTTTATTAATATTGGAAAGATAAACAGAACCTATAGAGAAGGAGTGGAGAAAAGCCCCACGCTCACATCCACCATACTTGTAGACCGATCCAAGATTTGCTTAGAGTAAAGTGAAACTGAATGAGAAAGTACGGAACCGCAGACTTATCTTAAACGTCTTGCTTCTCTTTCGGATTCCATCAAACATAAGATGTCGTTTTCTCTGACTGGACCCTTGACGTTTCTGACAATGGTTCTGGAGGAATCATCCAAAAATTCGACTCTGACTTGGGTGACACCACCTCTGGAACCGGTTCTACCGAGAACCTTGATAACCTTAGCTAAAGTAACTGGAGTTTTAGTATCCTGTGGAACTAGTGGTGCAATCGTGATGCGCTCATGTTAGTAACGTGTTTCTGGCTTCGATGAGAGCATAACTCTCGTTGGCGTGCTCTTCTGCGGCTGTGAAACAGAACAAATGGCGGTCAAGCGCCTGCTGCGCCAGACGGTTCATTCCTTGCTGCAAACGCTGCTGGCCACAGTTTCCCGCCCCTGCCTCCCCGCCCCTGCCTCCCCGCCCCTGCTCAGACAGACACAAGATGTCGCCAACCTCCGTCTGTCACTCCAACATCATGTTCGGCACTCCTCACTCGACATTTCCGCCTGCATCCAATGCATGTGCATCTGTACATACCATTTTGTTTGTGTATCGATGTATAAGCTAGACAAGGAAGCAATGAAAACGACCACAAACGAAACAGTCCTCTCAGTCTACGTCTTCATCCCCTTATGCCCAAGTTAGAGAAGAAAAAAAACGACTTTGAAAAAGTTTGGCCACTGCCCGCTGCTGGAGCGAGCGAGACGCAGAGTTGCGTCCCCGGAGGATCTGTGCCGCCGCGGCCGGGTAACCGCGAAAACACTTTTCGGGGGCGATCGGCCCAAACGGGCCGGAGAGGAAGGAGGATGATGAAGAGACAGAAGAAGAAGGGTAGAGGAGCAGGAAGAGTAGTGGCGGGGTGGAAAGGGTGTCGGAGGGTGCTGGTGAAGGACAAAACACAGAATGAGTGCAATTGAGTTGGCGAGGAAGATTGTTGTGTTTGGCGGAACAGGGTTTCTCGGTATGTAAGACGTTGGAGTGTTGTTTGACAGTTGTTTGACACATTGGCCGCATGGCATGGAGAAAAGGAGTACTAACGTCTGATTCGGAGGGTCAGCGACGTCTGCGGGCGTGTTGCGTCTTCCAGCGTTGTTTTGGTGCAGGAAAGCGGATCTGCGAGAACGCGGTGAAAAGAGGCTACGAGGTGGTGTCGATCAGCGGGTCCGGGAGGAAGCCGGAGGCGTATGCGAGGGAGGAGTCGTCATGGATTGAGAAGGTGCAGTGGCGCAAGGGGAACGTGTTCCGGCCGGAGACGTACAGGTCGGAGCTGCGGGACGCCAGAGCGGTGGTGCACTCGATCGGCATTCTTTTCGAAAACGACTCGTACAAGAAGATTGTCGGGTCGCAGGACGGGGTGCTCAACGCGGTGAGCGGGCTCTTCAGGACGGCGAACCCGATGGCGAAGAGCCCGGACGTGGCAGGCAACGTCGTCATCGACAAGACGTACGAGCGGTACAACACGGAGAGTGCGCTGGTGCCTGCGGAGGCGTTGGTGGAGAGCCGGGCCGGCGAGAGCGGGTCTGCGCCTGTGCCTGCCTTTGTGTACGTGTCCGCGGACCGGGGGTTCCCCGGGATCCCGTCCGGGTACATCGAGAGCAAGCGCAGGACCGAGTACGAGCTCTACCAGCTGCAGCCGTCTCTCCGGCCGGTCATCTTGCGGCCCGGGTTCCTGTACGACCCGTCCGAGGTGGGCGACGGGAAGCGGACGCTGCGGGGCGCGTTGAAGGGAGCCGTCGACGTGCTGGACGCCGTCAACCGGAGGCTACTTTTCAACGCGTTGGACGGCGTGATCAGGCCGAGCGTGTCGACAAAGGTCGTTGCGCAGTGGTGTGTCGACAAGATCGACGACCCCGAGTTCCACGGGCCTGTGATGCTCGACGAGATGATCAACATCCGCAAATGAGGCATGAGGCCAGCCCCACTATATACGTTATGTCCTTTTACGAACCGAACTGACCCCACTCTGTTTCGTCGTCTGCTCCTCTTATCTGCTGCTGATAAGCACGAGGGCCTCGAAAAAAATAAATCAGGCTCGCAGTCCCCGAGACTAATCTGCGGCTGCGCTTCACACGCTATCCGAGGAGGGTACGTGGTGTTGCACAGGCCGTTCCACGGGGACTATACGGCCATGCTGCAGGCGATTTCCCGGAACGATGGAGAGATGAAGGCGAAGACGATAGCACGGGCAGAGGCCAGCACAGAAGCCAGAACGCCGGCGCCGCTTGCCCACCTCGGCTTCCACATGGACGAGAGCGACGACGACGGTGACCGATGGAGGAGCAACATCGTGTACAGGTGGATACTGCGCTGCGGCGAGACCGCCAAGGGCGGAAACCCTGCTCGAGACCACCTCGCCAACGAGCGCACAATCCTAGCGTACATCCGTACGTCGCTCAACATGGTGATATGCGGCCTCTTGCTGCTGCAATTGAGCAAGTACGTCGTCGTCGCTCCGATCAACGGCATGCGGAACCACGCCGCCCTCGACGACACGCAGCAACAGATCTACGACGACGTGATCCGCATCCTCGACTGCGTGTACCGCTTCTCCAAGCCCTTGGGCGGTCTCCTCCTCGCCATCTCCCTCGCCACGCTCGTGTTCGGCGGGCTGCGATACATGCGCATGTTCCAACTCCTCTTTTCCGACCACGACGTCTTCGAGAGCGGCTTGCTGGTCAACTTGGTCATCTTCTTCAGCGTGATTGCCTCCGTCGTCTTGGCCTTTGTATATACCTATAAACTCTAAGCCAGATGAAAAATAATGGTCACGTCACGTGCAAGGAGCGAGGGTTTGTAGTTCTCTTTGAAGCCCTCTTTTTCCCCGCCAGCGACACGCGCACACCGCTTTTTGCCCTTGGGCCTGCTGGTGCGGAGCGGCCCCGTGAGGGTGTGTGTGCCTCTGGCTGGGAGGCAGTGGTGGTGAAGAGGGTGTGAAGAATCTTCTCCTTGAACGAATGAGTTTGGCATACACGGTCAAAGACTACTCTCTAAACACCAAGAAACACTTACATATATCAACATGGTATGTAGCAGCATGGAAAACCAGCCCCACGAGGCTATTGCTATAGGAGGAGCCCCCAAGGAATACGAGAATGAAGAGATTAAGTGAACAAGAAGGCATGCTCAAAGATCAGGCCGCAAGGATGCCAGTCAGAGATATGACAGAGTTGAAACAGACCTGAGTGAAATGCACCAGTTGCAGACGTTGTTATTATCATGATGGATGTCCTATGAAGAATATAGCACGTGAAACTTGACAGTCAGTAGCAAGACGGATTTAAGGAATTACTATCTCTCCAACGCTAAGCACCAGACAAAAGACCAGCAGATGGACAGAAAGATTTATGTCAGAATTTTATATGCCACCACCATGCTCCATTCTTCACTCCTCCTGAGCAAGAGCTGTATTTTGCCAACGATTTTGCAGATTACTAACATTTCACGTGTTTATTGCCTCCCACGCTGATAAACCACTTTTTTCCTACAGGGTAAAGTTCACGGTTCCCTTGCCAGAGCAGGTAAAGTTAAGTCTCAAACTCCAAAGGTCGAAAAGACTGAAAAGCCAAAGAAGCCAAAGGGTAGAGCATACAAGAGATTATTGTACACCAAGAGATTCGTCAACGCTGCTGTCACCCCAGGTGGTAAGAGAAAGATGAACTCCAACGCTAAATAAGCGTGCCAGAAGTTCTTGTATAACCCCATTTAAATTGTTTAATACTTTTAAATATAAACATGACAGTCAAATTTTAACCTCAATCCCACACATGGTATATACATATTTACACGACCGCTTGGGGTTCAAACGGGATCCTTGCCGTCGTCCTCGTTTGTCGTGCCAGGCAGAACACTGGCGTCGTCGTGCCACGGTATCTTCGTCAACTTTATGTAGTTTGCCGAACCGTCATCGTTCACCGGCGGCGGCACGCCTACGCCCTCTATTCGCAAAGCGTTTTGCGAGCGGAAGCTGTCCAAGTCGTTCATCACCTCGTCGACGCTGCTCTCGACAGACAAGATGTTGATCAACGCTCGAAGATACTTCACCGCATATATGTTGTTCGTCGAGTACTCGCAAGTCTCCTGCTCCTCGTAATACATGTTCATCACTTCGTCGTCGCACTGTTCGTCGCAAACAAGATTGTTCACCTTCTTCCTGTAGAACTTCAACCCATCGTAGTCGAACGTCAAGTCCCGTTCTAGCGGTCTGTCCAAGCCCTCCGTCAGAAACACCATCGTTTCTACAAAGTGCAATATTGTGAACGGTGGCGACGTGTGGAACCGGGCCTCCAGGAGAGTCTCGATCCATTCGACCATATCTCCCACTGTTTTTCGTTTCACGCCGTACCCAATGTTAAAGAAGTCAGTGAACCCAGCGTCAGCTTTGTAAAGCGTGAATACAACCGTTGCTATGAAACTGCATATTCGTGGCACCGTCACCAACCACGGTTCAGGCTGGTTCCGTCGTACATATGTTCGATCAGCCTCGATATTCTCCACAACTCGCCGCAATGTGTCGTCTAGCAACCCCTTTATATGCTCCTTGTAGTATTTTCTTCCTGATAACTTGTCTGCATTTATGTCGACCATCGTCAACAGCCACTTTATATCCCTTTCTCTCTTTCTTCCTTTATGCAAAAAAAGGAGGGTACTACCGTCTGTACCAAAAGCCCTTCAGTGGAACACAGATGTTGTCATACCGGACCGACAGACGTCACAGAACATCTCTACACTGGTCGACAAACAGATACTCCCTTCCGGTAAATCCTGTCTGTTTGGCTTGAAAACCGTCAACCGTTGCATCGCAGGCTCTCTGCAGATCCTCCTGCCCGCTCATCCATTGTCTTCCCATTACAGCAGTGTAATTGATTTTCTCCCCCGCTCCAGCGGTGTTCCTGCCGAGAGCTGGGCAAGCAAAACGGACGGGCAAAGAAACGAGTCTTCGAGGCAAACGTAAGTTTTATCAGTTCCTGATATGTGCGTCTCTATCTATCTAATAAGTTATAGTGAGTAGTTAGTAGTTATACAGTGTTTTAATTTTTGTTTGCATAAGGCAGCGGGAGAGATTGAACCGCCCTCACTCTTCGTTCATCCCGTCCGTTGGCGGGCTGTACGGCCTCGTGGACTTGCGGTATCCGTTGTAGCTTCTGAACTTGCTTTTATTGTGCGACCCAAGAGAGTGACGAGGCGATCTTGGGTTCCTAGGCGAGATAGGGCTGTTCTTGAGCAACAGGTTGCCGCCCACATCGTTCCCATAGGAGCCGGTGATCCTCGCAGATCTGCGTCTCGTTTTGTTTGCCTGTCTGAGGAGATCAAAACCGAACAAGTTGTCCGAATCGTCGCCTTCGGAATTGGATTCGATAATCAAAGGATTGCCCAGTGCGCTTTCCTTGGAAAGGTCCCTATTCAATTTCAAGGGCTCGACAGCGCCTTGCAACGAGTTCTTACGGCTCTTCTTGCCCTTGTATCGCGGGGAAAGGAGCTTCTCTTCACTTGGAGAACCAACGTCCGCAAGTAATGTCCGGAATGATGCGGTGGACTCAAACTGCATAGCCTGATCCAGTTTCGGCGAGCTCACATCAAACTCCAAGCCCCATGTTCCCCGATCCATGGTGTTCGAGGTAGTGTTCGTTGTAGCTGTCGACCTGGTGTCTACAGAGCTGCTGTACTTGTGTCCATAATTGCCCTGCATCTCCTTGCCATCTTTGGTAAAGAAAGAATCAAGGGTTTCTAACGTAGCAAGCATGTTGCTCAACGAATCCTTGTCTGTCACTGACACATTATCGGCATTGAACTGTTCTTGCTGCTGGTGGTGGCGGTTGATTTGCTGTTGAAGCTCAGGAGTCAATGGGTTATACTGTACATACTGCGATTCCGCAGAAAATATCTGAGGAGGTTCGGACAGCTGTAGTGATTTCTCAAAGCCGTTGGAGAGCTCTGTCTCGTTGGCTTGCGAGTCTCCAATGGGCTCCTCGGTCGACTCGTCATTCTCCTCGACACTTTTCACGCATGTAGAATAAACGGAATGAATATTGTTTCTCGTGATCGCCGTGCTGACGCTTGGCATAGGAACAGACCATCCGCTGTCATCGGGAATTCCAAACAACGTCACGATTTTGTCATAATCTTTTCTCATTGTCGAATCACCCGCAGACATCATCAAGTAATGTTTGTCGAATGGAGACGCTGAGATAGATGCTGCCTCATCTAGGACTTCCAATGCTTGGTCCACGTACTCGGTAAGAAGCAACCTGAGTAATGGAGCAATCAAGTCTGCACCCAAACCAATAAATTCATCACTGCTCAAATCGACAACGCGAAAAACATGTTTCAACAAATCCATTATCTCAATTTTGATCCAACTGATTTTGTTGAACAACAATCCAAGTAAGAACACTAAAGTCTCAGCCGCATATTGTGGAAAAAAGTGTCTTTTTAAAACATTGACAATTTGGCTCATGAAATCTTCTTTGTTTCTAAATCTTCTCTTGATCAAAGACTCAATTATCCTGGATAATCCAATTACTTCATTCTTATCCGCCATCTCACCCAAATAGTTCCCCGCAGTTATGATATCTTCAGCAAATCTTTTGGTAGTGTGAGAGTGCAAAAATCTTGGCATATTTGCAAGTAAAGTTAACAGAACTCTATGTTTCCCATCACCAATGATTTGACTATTTTCTAGTTGGTTCAATTTTCCCATTAACTTAAGCGTTGGCTCATACGAGTTAGAAGATCGCAACCCAATCATGATGATTTTTTGTAGTCCTTCAAACTTTCCTTCCCATTTAGGAGGGAATGTAGCGCTCAAACAATTAACAGTGTCAGGTGAGTTGAAGTCAATTTTCGAAATAAATTTGGAGAGAGCTGATAAAACTTCAATGAATTCGTTTTCGTGAATTGTGGTTAGAGAGGCTACAGATGACCAAAACAGTTGTGGAAATGCAATCAACTGTTCACTGTACAATTCGGATGTGATTGCGTTCAACGTCATTAATATCTGCATTGAAAATCCTTGTATACCTACGTTCTCATCTGATATCGTGTTGGTGAGGCATGATAGCATGTCTTTTAACATAGTTTGATCTAAAAATGAAATCAGACAACGGAAAACCTGGAAAGACCTTGATGCTACATGCATAACCTTACATGTAGTTGCCCAGTGGATAGCCATAATACTCCAGTCTTTCTGAATTGATGGTATCTTGGCTTCAAAAACACTTAAGATATTTCTTACCAATGTATCCATGCTATCAGGTACTCTGCCACTATTTTTCACAGATGTCAAGTCTCCGTACGTCCATAGATTTTTGGAATAATCAGATGATCTCAATGAGCTGATCGTCTGCTGACCTGCTTCACTATTGCCATCTCCGTATTCATGAATCAAATGAATTATTAAAGCAGCAGCTTGATCTTGAACAACAAAAAGTTGGTGGTCTAAAAGAGCAATAGAGACATGTAACAACATTGGCAAATTTTCCTTGACCTTATCGCTAGGTATCAAAATCAGATCAGAAAGGAAAATCATTGATAGTTCACACAAAGAAAAGGCTGGAATTGTTGTAGAAGAATTTTTTTGAATTAGCTTTGAAAGTTTAGCAACATATGGTAAGCCCGGAAATGATTGTTTCTCTATTTCTGAAATTAAGATTTTGCTAACTTCAGGCTCAAACGGAATCATAGACTTCGGTTCCATATTTGAAATCAAAGAATCTATCAAGTTGAAATTGCATGGAATTGTTGATAACGAAACAATGACTTGTCTTGAACACTCAATAAATGATAAATTCTTTAAAGCTAAGGAATTGGTGATAATGTAGTCATAAATTGTTTTAACACCATCTCCTGTACTGTCCGTACCTAATGCCACCCATAATGCTTCTAATTCGTTTTGAATTTTATGACTGTATCTCATAGTGATGTCAAAGAAGTTTGACAACACAACCAAACAGCTGTCTCTGTCTGGAGTATCATTCTCTAAATTAAGATCAACTGTTTGAACCCATGGAAGGAGTACTGCAACAAGATCACGTCTTGGACTGGATCCAACTAAGTTGAACATTAAAGTGAGCTCTGAAATCATCTTGAATTTTTCCTCTGGATGGGAAGTTGCAAAATATGTCGATAATTGGAATAATGTCCTTTTGTATATAATTCTCGATCTACAACAAACGCCATCAACATAATTTGCAATGTTCTTCGTTTTGTAAAATTTGTTTTCTGTGAACTCGAGTAACACCGCTGCAGCTGCTCTAACATTGTAATTTTCTGATCCAGATGAGAACAACGCCAAAGAAAGAGGCAGGTAAACTTCATATTCAAATTTCACACCTTTTATCAAGGCGTCTTTAAGAGTAATAAAGTAGTTTCCTAGAGCTGAGTCATGAGTGTAGCATTTTTTGACGATCAATTCAAAAATCTCACTGACTTTACCGTTAACGATTAGAATATCCATTAGCGCATTTCTTGCCAATCCACTAATTTTTTCATTGTAGGTTTTGAATAAAGAATCCAACCATCCAAACGTGGTCAAGAAGTCAAAAGACTCATCACCTTCAGAAATTGGACTGCCACAAAGTTTGGAAATACAGCTTATTGAACTTAGCTGCAATTGGTGTTTCTGCATCTCCAAAGACGCTTGAAGATTCAACTTGTCGTCCTCTGTGGATATTGCTTTCCTCATTAGACTATATCTCTCAGAAAAAATTGAGCCTGTTTGACCATATCCAGTCCATTCAACTAAAAACTCAAAACTTTTCTTTCTAAAATCAAACCCGAACCACTTCTCAGCATCGTTAGTCTCGAGCAAATCTGTTTGAAGTGTTTCAAAAATGTTACAGAAGTATTTTCTCAACCGCTGATATCTAAAATTCGTTTGTGCATGATTGGTATTTAGTACGTGCAACATGTTCGATAGTAGAAGTGTAAGCTTTTGTAGAATTGATTCGTCCAAATAATCCTCATGAGCTTTTGAGAATTTGAAAATCACTTTACTTAAAACACAGCAGATTTCTTGCTTCAATGTCATGTCGCTTGAAAAACCACCTTTGAATGGATTTTCCCAGATTTCAATCGAAGATTCGATGCTCTGTATGAATGTTTTAAAAATGTTCACATTTATGCAACTCAAACCTTCCACAATAGCATCCCTCAAACGTGACTTCGATGTTGTCAGAAGAGGAACTGCCATCCTGAAAATTGACTTGGCACTGGTTATCTTTTGATGTTGGACGGTAAAAAGTTGTTGTGACTTCTTCCTCGAATGACTTTTCACCAATGGAGAATATATTGAAGAGGATGATGATTGCTGAGTTGCCTTTAAATCTGGAATATGCATACGTTGCTCACTAGTTGAAGTTAAAGATGCGCATGCTATTTTCAAGTACAACATATAATCCCAAATTACAGCATTGTCCCTCCCGTTTCCTCCATCGTTATTTATGCGAACAATTTGATCATAAAGTTGAACAAGCCTAATGCAACTATGAGATCTTGCAATCGCAATCTGGATAGGGCATGTTTTTACCAAAATTTCTAAGACATCCTCAAAGATTTTGAACCACAGTGCTGCGTCTACACCGTGACTGCTTTCGGCTAGTTTTATAATTGAGTTCTTTCTGTCGTTGTTCGCAAACTTATTATATCTTTTGAGTTCAGCTTCGCTGAATTGTGCTTTCTTGAGCTTCGCAAAATCCACGAAGTTTAGTGATCCTAGAACTTCTATAATTCTAGTTCCAGACTCTGCTGCAAACTTAGAAGGAAGCCTATTGTGTCCTTTTTTCACTTCTATGTCTTCTGTAGACAAGCTGTATATTGCTTCATCAAATTGGGTAACCATTCGTAAAATTTGGCAACCCAAGTATCGCACACGGAAATCATGACTGAATAGGAAAAATAAGGCATTTCCCTCCACATCATCAATCAATGTGGCCATACTTTTCAGCTCTAAGGACTCGATCTTTTTGGTTTCCCTAATTTCCTCTTGTACAAAGCCATGGTTAACATTGTACATCGCATTTGCGGTGTCCTCGGTATCTTGCTCTTCTGTTTCGGTCAAAGATTCAAGCCAAGATTGAAGAACTTCCAAATACACCTCGAGCAGTTTCACATAGTTGTCAGAAGATAAATACTCATGAGCGGACAGGTTGGATACTTTCTCGTCTAGACAAAAAGCGATTGTTGCAAAAGTGGTCGTTATCAGATTTGGATTCTTCTTACAGATTAAGATCTTTAGTGCATCAATGCAGAACTGTGCAGTAGTCTCATTCTCATGAATGCAATTTTTGACTAGTAGTTCAACAATCTTTCTATACTGAGAAGAGTTTGTGGTGTTTGCACACCAAGAAATACTTGTGATGACTGTTGTGAAAAGCTCGCTATTTTTGTAAGATGTGTCATCCGCAGTATGGAAATACGTTAAACTCGATATTCTTTGGTGTAAACTTGAAGAGCTTGTCGCAGAAGATGGAGTTGCAGGTGCAGATCCCGTACCAGGAGAATAGTCTAAAGTTTTGCAGCCACACTGAGATTCCAATAAAAACATAACTTTTAAGAAAATGGATGAAATTTCCTCATGGACTTGGGAATTAGAAGCCTCGTACTCAAAAACATTTCCTGCTCCAATATTACTGAATTCCAGAGGGTCAAGGGAATTCTGTATAACGTCATCTGTGGGAAATGGTGGTCTTTCGTGGTTTTGATGGTCCCAAAGAATGCAGCAGTATGATCTGATGCAAAGTAATAGCTTTTCGTGGCTTATGATCTCGAAATTGAAGTTATTGAATGAAGACTTCAAAAAAGGTATGAAAATGTTCTCTAAGGTAAAATTAAGTTGAGAGTAAGCAAGCGCACGGAAAAATTGGACTGCCGTTTGGATCAGCAAAGCATCTTCTGTCAGCCATTGTTGCTTTTTCTGAATATTCAAAAATAGAAGGTTTGCAAGTACTTCCATTGTCCGTGTTTTAGAGTTCAAGGTATCTGAATATCGAAATAAATAAGCCCATGTTAGTCTGGTAACACATGTAATCACAATCAACTTCTCGGAAGCAGATGTTTTTGGTTTTAGTCTTTTCGTTATGACATCAACAATATCTCTCCATTTGCTCTCAAACATTTCTTTTGGAGCAACAGATAAAGCTGTAACAGCCAAAGTCATTGCACTGTTCCAATATTTGTTTGAGTTCGAGCTGGCAATGGTGAGACTTTTCGAATAGATAACTTTTATTGCATCTACCCATGTTGGATGGTTTACCTCTGCAGTAAGTGTACCCGCAAGGGATAGTAAGAGCTGATTAATGACATCGCAGTATGATAAGAATATGTTTTCGTTTTCACATTTGTAGAAAAACTTGGCTAAACTTTTGATGAAATCTGCACCTTCTTCAAACCTTTCAAGGGAAGAATTGGAAAATTGTAAATACCTCATACCATGAATGAGAAGGTTGAGACTGGCTTCTGAAAACAACTTCCCACTCGTATATCCTGTTGGAAACTTTTCCAAATCTGCGATGAACCGATCACTAACACTCAAAAAAGATTTATCGGACATATGGCCAATTAGTTCCGAAAGTAAGTTCCAATTTGCTGAGTGAATCAACGAACGACTAACTAAATATGGATCTATGCTTCTCAAATAATTGTACATGATCTCTTCGAGACCGGTATCTTCCATCAAAGTAGAAGAGGATGTCTGCTTGATCACTTCAATCAAAACCCTCCACAATATGAAAGTACTTATAGTAAACTGACGATCTGCTTGAGTAAATGTTATTTCTGACTTCTGTGCTTGTTCTTCTAATTCTTTGGTAGATCTTTCGTTTGACACTTGATTCGATGGCAGCTCAGCAGACATTTTCGATCGAGATATTGATTTTCTGTGATAATTGTGCGTTCTGTTTTTCGATAGCGTATTTTGATAAGCTGCCATATCCTTTTCCAACATGGCTCTTGCCATTTCTCTTAACTCTGACTTCCCACGACGCCAGTGCATCACTGCATCTGTAACTCTCTTTGGAGTCCTCCTTGCAATGTAACCTAATGAGGATATTATTCGATCGAACATTGGATCTACGCCTTCACATAGTATCTCCACTATATTTGGCTCCTGGTCTAGTGGGGAGCTATTGAGGCATATGTTCAATTTCCGTTCTGCATATTTCGTGAACTGTCTAACGACTATATTCAAAGTGTAGCTTGGAGCATGATTTTTCTGCTGCTGTAAAGCAAAAGTGGTATCTGGTGATAAATCACTTGAAAATCGTTGGGGTGCATCAGTTATCAAAGAATCTGTAGTCCTCCCGCCAAGTTTGAAATTAATATCAAGTCGTCCGTAAGAATCATCCTGGTTGAAAAGTTGACTTCGAGCTGGTGCAGGTTCCGGCACATCTTTCTTGTACGGGCTACTAATTAGGCCACCGTGATTGTACTGTGACTGTTTAGAAATCTGATCGAGATCAAAAGCCTCTTGATTAGAATTCTGCATTGGCGTCTGTGGATCGCTTGCAACTCGGTTTGCCATCGTGAAAGAGTAATCATCTAAATTTTCAGGAATCGATAGTTCCGGTATTTCTATCATTAATTGTGTGTGCTCACCCAATTGACTCGGGAGGCCTTGGTCAGAATTGGTGTCCATATTGAAGAACACAAACACACGGTGTGCCTACTGAATGGGACAAGATGTGGAAGAACGGGAAAGGGGTCCGGAGGAGCTAATTTTAGGCGTGTCTCAAAACGTACAAGGCTTTATACACTGTGAACGGTTGTAGTAAAGGGGTACTCCTCACAGACCTCTCACTCACACCGTTCCGCTCCTGTCTCTCCTTTTTTGCTTGATTCTCCCATGGGGAAGAGCCCGTTTTGTGTGGCCAATTACGTAATAAATGGAAATTTTTGCTATCTAAGCACCTCTAATTCAAAGCACAATCCCTTGAACTTTTCCCTCTTTACAGTTTGTACATGGTAAGTTACTGAAAATCGCTATAAAAGCAGCCGTCCCTGGCAAAGCTCCCCTCTAGACCGGCGTCGACCCAATATTCATCGTCAGGGACAAGGTGGTCGCCCTTTCCTATCGACATACCTCTTACCTGAAGTTTCCCGCGGGATTCACCTTCAGCAGGATTCACGGTTTTCAACTCGACAGAGTTAGCCGGGACCCCAAGCAATGCCAAGTTGCGATTTTGAACAATGCGGAAATCGTAGATGTTAGTTTTCAGAATCGGACCAATAGAATAATTGGTGTAAACTTCTCTGACGATTCTGCATCCCAATATCGACTTGCAGAAATTACAGATGAAAGACGACAATACCGGACTTAGCTGACATGCGTAAACCATCTTAAGGTGAAGGGATTTCTCAATTTTCCCAAATGAGTTGAAGTAGCCTAGGGAGTTCAAATATTCTGAACGCTGTAGCTTAAAACTCTGCCAGAAGGATTTCTTTGTGCTGCTGCACAATGTCTTTAATATATGTGAGTCAATGCAAAGAACAGTCGGTTTATATGTTGACAAATCTTTCAGTGTGCCAATGTTTTTTGGATCTATTATTTGAATACTTCCGATATTGGAAATAAGTCCACAACAAAGTCCGAATAGTATATTCGTTGAAGAAAAGCTTTGGGTCGTGTATGAAAGTAGTAGACTGTCTTTTTCATTCCAAGAAAGCGGAGAAGGGATCGACATAACTTTAGCTGCAACTGCAGAAACAAAGTTGACCTGAAAAAACCTAGTTTCTGTTCCCTTACTGACAAATGAGTATGGGTGGTTATTCACTTTTGCAAAATCAGTGTCCGGATTGTAAAGAAAGTCTGTTGAGCTTTCTATGTCCTGCCCAATATCTAAAATCTGTGTAAAATGAGTGGACGATGTGTTGGAGGATAATCCTCCATTCACGTTGATCCCGATAACCTCGCTGAACATTTTTTGGGGTATTTTGTCAATAAACGACGAATTGGTCACAAGTATTCCATTTGGTGTATTGTGAATTGCATTGACGTCATTAAATGAATTGCATAAAACAACCGTTATGTCAGTTATAAAAAAACACGTCATTATAACCAAGGCCAACTCGGGGCTTTCATTTAGACGACCTAAAACGACAACTTTCTGCACATTTTTTTGTTCTAAGTTTTGAGCAATAAGGTGTAGAATTGAGTTGACTTGCCCTAACGTAAAACTTTTATCGCCAAAAGCAATTTTAGTTTGATGATTATTCAAAGCTAAATACCAGATATCTTTCAAGCAACCGTCTCTAATTTTGTAGCCATTTCGTAAGCTCAACCCTCTTGTGACAGTCACCCCATGCGGAACATCAACGGATCTATACACAGCAGACTCGCTCGATTTTCTTGTCTCGGAAATTGACGTTTGATGGTTAAGTAGAATAGGATCAACCTCCTGCAATTCCCTCGCAAAATGGTGGTATAGAATGTACAGCGAGGATAGCCCAAGAATTATAAAAAGTGACGCCCACATTTCAATTAATGTGATAGTCACTCTGTCGCTTTTAACAATTACAAGAGTTCCAGCTGTTTAGCAGTCTGCTGGGATCAACACCAAACATCGAACTGATACTTAGAGACTAATATGCGCAACGAGGATATGCGCAACGAGGATGCCTAATACACGACACAAAATCTGTCGTACTAATACTCATAAGCTTTTTGTTTCTTTATGTATCTTCAGACCTACCTGATAAGCAGATATTAGCAAGCTTGTATTCCGCTACATCCTAAGCTTCTGCTGTTGTCCTCTCCAAGCATATTTAATGTAGTTTTGATGATCTTCCTTGTTTTTTCAGTGTTTGGAATAAAAAATTAAAATGATCTCAGTATTCAAAAACTAAATGTTTGCCAAAAAAGTTGGCGGGTGCTTAATTGACTTATTTTTGAAGTCTCTTTGCTTAATTTTGTTGAGATAAGATGCCGAAGCCAATCATGATCGAGGGATAAGAGATAAGAATCTTATCATGATAAGGTATCTTAGGGTTGAGATAAGATGCCGAGGCCAATAAGGATTGAGTGATAAGAGATAAGAGTCTTATCATGATAAGGCATCTTAAGTAATCTAAAACTGGAAAGTTAGCCGCCATGATAAATGAATAATGGCAAGTTTAACCGAAGGTGTAAGTGTATAAATACAAGAGGTTTGTCCCTTGTATTTATGTTTGAGAATATTAGTTTGTAGGCTAGTTATATTAGTTATATATTAATAAGCAACAAACATAAGAAAAAGTGAACATATACAATGGATATTCATAATAGAATAGCTAGATTACAACAAATTTACTCTTTTAAGGTTGTTCAGCATTCAAAAGAACTTAGTAAACCGAGTTTCCAATAGCGTTAAATTTAAAGCGTTTTGAGTTTCGTACTACAACGATTTAAAAGCATTTGATATTGGGAATCTCCCTTTCGAATTTCTAAACTAATTCTTTAACCGATTCTTGTTGGACATAAAGTATAGTAGGTCTTCATCAAAAAGGCCTTTAACCTTTCGAATTTCCAAACACGAATTTTTCATCAGCACCCTAAATGCATCCACCACAATCAGTGCTTTTGGAAGTAAAACCCAACAAAATTAACCACATTTCTCAATCTGTTAGATTAAGCTCGAATAATTGATGGTATTAGCTACTCCTATTTACAATACTATAGCTGACTTATTATCGAACTTTAAATGTAATCTCGCCTTACCTCATCTGACGGAAGTCTTCCTTACAGGCTGAGCCTCATCGTGTTGAGCCTTTTATTCGTGGTTGGTGCACAGAAGTATTTATGTACAAAATAAGCTCAAAACAAGAACGCCTAGTGATAAATCCCGGGAAACGTAGTACAGAATTCGTGGCCAACATTAGAAAGTTGAGTATGCAATTTGTCTACAATAAAGCTGCTGAGCCAATCAATTGAAGCAAAGTGACTTCAAGCCATGTCTTTTGGGTTTGTCAATACCAATCAAATCACTCTGGAGACCTTTTCTTCCGATACAGCCCCCTCGGAATTTGTGAACAAGCTATCCAAGTTATCGGAGGATACAAATGGTCACGACACTTATATTCACACCGATAACAATAGGGTTCAATATGTAGATCCTGTCCCTTACATCAATTCTCTCCGTAGTGTACAAGATAAGCTATCTTTACTTATGGACGAATGTGAGAAAAAGAAGGACGTATTTGAAAGATCGACCAAAAAGAGAGAAAATGACCATTTCACAAACGTTATTACTCAATCAACGACAGCTGCAGACTTGAAGAGTAAATTCAATGACTTACTTTTAACGGTTGAAAAACTTAATACATCCAAGATTGATCCGCTAGGTGAAAAATTGAAGAAAGCCAGTACCTTAAAGGACAATGCTTCCAACATTAGTTTCTTACTGAAGTGTTACAATCGATTTTACATAAATAGCGAACCTCCTATTGAGTTATCAACCGACAGACAGCGTGCTAACACATTTGAAACAGCTAGAATATTGTCACAGTTGTTGAAGTTATCATCGAAGCTAGCCAGTGATGCTAAACTATCCAATGCTGAAAATGCCCATACCCTAATACTGGAATTTGCAACAACTTTTGAAAGCGATCAATTAAAATCCTTCAATACATATTACCAATCCAAAAATTTTGCACGTTTACAGAATATAACAAAGACTTTGTTTATTTATAATAATGGGATCAACATCGTGGATTTTTTTGTTGGAGGTCATCCAATTTTTGTTCAAATGCAGGATAACGTTAAGCAACCAGTTAGTGATTCCTATTGGAAAACTCTACGTAATCCTACTAGCGTTGACTATTCATTAGACCATGTATCCGCAGAGCTACTTGAGGCAGTGCGAGAAACAATCCTATCCGAAATTGATTCAATAACTACAATTTTCCAAGAAAATGCAAAACAAGCCCTGATATCTCTTATTATCAAGCTTGTGGACAATATAGTCAAACCAAGAATGAAATTACTGTTAACAACAGCAATGTCACAAAGTACCCTCTGTTATTTGAGAATTTTGCATTTGTTTTACAATGGAATAACACAGATGGCTTTTGCTCAATTAAGATCCGTATTACTAGATAAAAGCATTGATTTTGGGTTTGAGTTTGATAAGATTTACAACTCTCTGTTTAATGAACATTTGAAGGAAAACTCATACTTTACTTTAGAAAAGGAGAATTTAGAGAGCTTAATTGATTCTTTAATTGGGCCATTTGAAGATGCAAATAGAGATGCGATCAAAGAAAAAAAACTCACAATGAAAATCGAAAAAGTTAAGGAAGATGAAATCCTAGAGGAACAATCCCAAGAACTGGAAGGAGTTCACTCGCATGAAGATGAAAATCCATACGAAGCTTCCTCTCCTACTTTAGCCAACGCAAAATCGAAGGCTCCAAATTCTTCCGCTCACTCTAACATTGATTTATATTTACCTGACTCTCGTATACTTAGAGATAAGCTGAGAAGTGCTAGAAACTATGTTCCTAATTCTCAAAAGTTCAAAAAAATGACTGGCATCTCGTCATTTATCAAAATCAACGAGAAGTACTCCTTATTTGATAGGTACAAATCATCTTATGGTACAACAAGTACTAATGCAACAGAGTTATTTGGTAACTCAGTTACAGAAGATTTGGTAGCGCCTCAATCGAAATCTGCGCTCTCTCTGAAAGTGACTCAAAGTATATATAAGTTGGTGTTAGAGGCATTGACCAGATCAATTGAATTAATGCCTTCCCAAATTAGTCTACACAGTGTTGAGCTTTTCAAATTGATGCTTTATAAAGTTGGCCCATCTTATATTGCTGTTGGACTAGAATCTCTATATGACACATACGTTGATTCTCAGCTAAAAAACAAGAGTGTCTTTGGACGTGGCGCTACTACAGACATTGATTTGAGCTTTTTATCTCAGTTTTACACAATATTCGTACAACTATACTTACTTTCAACAGTGGTAAAAAAATCTTTCTATCCATTAGTATCAAGCGAGCATGACACCAATTTCATAAGTCATTCTTTCAACTTATTTTTACAAGATGTTGAAATAGGTGTTAATGTTACTGTGAATGATCTTGTCGGAATTGTACAAGAAAGGATTAACCTTATTTTATCGAAACAACCGGTGAATGACTATATGGTTGTAAGCGAGTCTGACAGGACTCCAACGTGTGACTCGGTGGTGGCATTTTTAGAGAACATACTAAATAGTGCATTGGAAGAGCTAAGCTTTGACCCAGTTTTGAAGTTAAGATTTGTGAATAAGATCTCTAGCTATTTTCTTTCTATGCTGATTCTCCATTTGAGTCACTTGAAGGTTTCTATGAACGGGTTCACTCTTCTCACTCATGATCTAGCCCAATATATCTTGATATTCAACAGTATTAAAATAGATAATACAGAATCTCTTGATCTTTATGCTGATGAAGAAGGGTCTAGAAATGCAAAAGGTGACAATGACAATAAATGGGTCAAGGAGCAGCTTGATCAAATACAGTCTGCCTTCAAAATATTGAATGAATTGCCTGGGCTATACACTTGCCAGCCTGAATCACTCAAAGAATTTTGCAGTGAGGGTAAGCTAAATGAGCTAAAGAAGAGTGTTATTAGGGGTTACATTTCCAACAGGGAGGACTTTCAGACTTGGTTCTTGTCAAATATTTAATACTTCATTATTTTAGCTATAAGTTGACTTTTAAGCTAGAAAAAGATATGTATCAGGGAAATATATATCAGGCTATCAGCCTTTCGCAAATTCTTGTAGTTTTTTATATAGTAAAGTTAGCTGATTTGCAGCATTTTCGGTTAGCAAAGTCTTGATTTCTCCAACAAAGAACTTTTTATTATCGGGCTGTGGTACATGAGTCCAGAACTCTTTTTTATCTTCGCTCTCTTGGTACTTTAGTATTAATTCCGAGGAGATTGAATAATTTTCCATTAAACATTTGCTCAAGCAATGGAGGGAAACTAGTGATTTTGCCATGGCTGAATGCCTTAATCTTTCATCATTATCATCGTCCTCAAATAAATCGAGAAGCAGATGAAACTGATCCGAGAACACACTCTCTTCAGTGAGAATGATTTTTTCTATACAATCGATCACACTTAAAATCTCATGCTGTGTAGTAAATTCCATCTCATTGATATTGATACAAAGAAACATAATTTGGGTTTGAGTAATGATGAGTTCCTCTCTAGTCATTTTCTGGAACTTGTAGATATTGACTAGTTTCAATGCCCTCAAGATTGCTTGTATGAATTTGTCAATCCTCTGCTTGCTCTTTCTTTCTTTTACAACTCTGAAAAACATCTTTAGGAAATTTGAACAATTTGTGAGCTCATCAAGGCGGTAAACGTTACTAACATATCTGGCGGTTAGTTTTATAGACTCTGAATAAGTTGATTCGATTAATGTTTCGAACTTCTCAAACAAAAACCGATGCAATTCAAGTGCAATGTGCCTTATGTGATTGGACTTTGCGCTTTCCAAAGAGACCACAGTTGGAAAGCAGAGTTTTGGGTTGCAAAAGCCAAATTTGATTACCATTCCCAAAAATTTAATCGAGTTCATTGCATTTTCAGGCTCTAAACAAATATGAAGTATATTGCCCATATATTTTTGAACTAAAGTGGAGCAAAGCCCGTCGTTAACGTAGCTCAATGTGTACCCATGAAAAACAGCTACATCTAGTTTTATCGAACCAGATCTTTTGGTGTCTAAACCATTCTTTTTTATCATTTGAATCTCTTCATTCTCTAGAAAAGTTAACAATGATCCAATCACTATATTGGTTATTTCTAAATCCTTCTTCTTGAATGTTGAATCAATTAATTTTGAAACTGGAACACTAAAAAAAAGCTTGGGATGAGAAATGCAAACATTAAGGGTATTTTTTATTGCAATTTTTCTAAGTGGCTTCGAGATAGAAGTATCACAAAACTTGAGTAAATATTTGAGCAAAAAGACAGAAATTGGCTCCTTCTCAAGCAAACCAAGCTTGGAGGACAAAAATAGTTGACGATCCCTTTCAAAATTACAGTAACGGCCAAAATCACCTATTAGGTATAATAATCTGGGAACAATGGAGTCTGTGCTGGTATTATTGCTAAACCGTTGTAAGTCACCGATGTATTTCAGGAGCATTCTCAAAGAAGAAATACATGCTTTAGAAACTGAAGTAGTATCATCATCAAGGAGAAACAGTTTCCACAGGCACTGTATTGCCCGGTCTAATTCTTTTGAATTGAATTTTGTGAGTCTTTTCATTAGTGATTCTTTGCAAGATTTCACAAAAGATTTGTTTAACGTTTTAGAGTGGTTGAGGGCCAAGTTTAGGATCTCTAATGCATAAAAACATATACTTCCTCCTTTATAATCGTTTATGATATAGGGCTGAATAGTTATTAGCTGATCCTGAGAGATCAACCTTTCATCACATTTGACAAAAGTGGACATGACCCCCATTATGGATTCTGAAGTTATTTTTTCTTTCACATTCTCTTGCTCATAAGAATTTGTAATTAGCTCCAGCATACATTCAATCAATAAGCCCAAAGAGCTTTTTAGTTCCAATCGGAAAGATTCATTGAAATCACTAGGATAAATGACTTTTTCGTTAAAAAATCTCTCAAATAAGATCCAAGTGGCAGAACCTTGCAAAAAAATACCACACAAAACATAGATCACCTCATATGCTTTGTTTTGAATGGTGACTGGATCCGTTACATTATTATCAACCACAAGGTGCCCAATGTCTACGAACAATAATTCGCATAATATATAGCATGATAGGTCTGTAATTCTGTCTTCTTCATCGTCTAATTGGTTGAGTAGTGCCTGTGAGAGTCTTACCTTGACATTGACCGATCGTGTATTTGAAAACATGTATTTTATCAGGGCGGCGGTTTTTTTCTTCACTGCAATACTAGGATCTGACATTTTCTGTGATACGATATCCGAATACTCCTCGATATATTGAGGCTTCGATTCTAGAACTTTGAACAACAAATCTAAAACGGCATCAGTCACACTAGCATAAGATTCCATTAATCTATGTTTGATCATATATCTCAGTTTTGCGTCTTGTATTAATCCAGGTTCTCTATCTATCAACAAAGTCAAGTTTTTTGTTGCCAAAGATCTTGATTTAGCCTTTGGATGGTTCAATGATGACAGAATAAATGTTAGAACATCATTATAACGATCCATTAATTCTTGTGATAATAAAAGGTTTTTGTATATTTCTCTGATTTGTGTGTCCGATAAAATTTCTATATCGACTTGGCTCTTATTTTGCGAAACCAGTTCCATTAATTTCATAAGAGCGGACTCAACACTTCTCAAGACCATTTTATTTGACTCTAATTGTTTTTGCAATAGGCTTTCTTTCTTTTGAGCCAAAAGAGTATTGATGTGGGTCTCAATTTTTTTGAGCTTTCCCAAAAAGAGGAGTGACTCAAAGTTAAAAACTGAATGATTGTGAAACCTTGTGGCACTGCTAAATTTGAAATACGACAAGATAGTTAGCAGATCTTCTATTAGAATTTCAAGAGAAGATGAATCAATGCGCACATCTAAAATACTGACATCTGAACTACCCTTCAAGGCTAGTATTTTAGAGCCAATACTACCAATAATTTCAAAAAAGAGTGTGTGTGCACTGGTTAGGGTGATGTCGGTATTGCTACAAATATTGAGCAAATTTGACAACATTGAGTTCAAAATTATGCCACATGATGGGAACTCCGGTAATTCTAGCATGAAAAATAAATCAGCCATTAGATTTTCTACTATTTTTCTAAGTGAAGGTGAATAAGATGCTAAAAGTTTCTTCAAAAAACTGGTAATGAATAGATCAATTGCCTTCATCATTGAATCTGTTTGGCGCCACACTGAATTCCAAAAATTATCATTAATTTCCTGTAGTTCCAACTTTTTTGCTTTTGTAGGATGGTTTAACGTGAGAAATTCATATTGTGAGTAATCAAAATCTTTCCCGTAATCATTATGGCTTTGAATCAAGCTGACAATCAGGTAGGATATTAATTGAACTGATATACCGCAATCTAATCTGTAATTTTTGGCCTTAGATTTTAGTGGGTTTAAAGTTCCAAAGTTTTCAATTATTTCATTGAAAATAAAAACTCGTTGATCGTTGTAACTTGAGTAGATAGCAATAATCAAGTGAGCAAAATTGGATCGCATTTCTTCCAACACTAGGTTCAAGTTCAATCTCTCCCTTGTGGAAAGGATATCTGTGAATATAATGTCAAAAGAGATATATTCTAGACGTGTAACAGATGATTCGTCCAAAGGCAGTTTAGTTATGTTATCAGAAAGGGTAGAAATTGTCGAAATGAAATGCTTTAAGGTTGAGATGAAAAAATCCGGAAGCTCAGTGAAAGTTTCACGTAGATATAAGGACTTTAGCAGGGCTGCGTAAATGCATAAAAAATCTACCACCAGAGAAAAACCGCTTTCATGTCTAGTCAGCTTTTCAACAAGGTTATTTGAATATAAAAGGATGATAATAGAAGTACAATTCATCACCACTTCTGCAAATCTCTGATATTCATTTGTATTGGAAAAATCCTCTGATTCATAAACAAATTCCCAATCCAGTGATAATGCTTCTTTTACTGAGTTCATACAGATATCAAGAAGTTTCGAAAACACAGTTTGTTCTATTTGGACATGGCTATTAGTGGTAACCAGCTCCGAAAGTTTTGACTTTAAGGAAGCCAGAATCTCGGGCCTGACTATTTGAAGCTCGTCAGCAAATATAGTTGTGTAAGTGTCCCACATGTTCAAAGTATCATTTTCAGTTTCAGTTCCAACATTACCTTCACATAAACTCGATATTGTCTGCTGGAATTCATCTATAAGATGAGAGATTAGTACACTTTGAGTAACTGCGGAATCATATATAAACTCTGGTTTTTGCTCCTGTTCCATTTCTCGACTTATGACGCGTGAAAAAGAGTTAGTTGCATCCGGTTCCTCCAAGACATCGGCACCAATAAGTTTATTGATCTCATCAAGAAGATGTTCATCATCAATTGGTTGAGTAATTGGCCCGGATTTATTTACTTTCAAGTTACTCTTGAAATAGTCTTTTTTAGTGACAGGTGTAATGTTTTCTGTTAAAGTATTATTCAACATTTGTGCAACTGGACTTTCCGATTTATCACTATCTGCGGTCGCCCTATTTTGTATAAAGGGCTTTTTGAATTTCACAAATTTCAAATCAGGATCTTCACCCTTCCAGATATCGGAGCTCAAAAGACTAACGGGAATCGTCTTATTTGTTTCATCATTATAGTCGTTTTGGGAGAACGTAATTGTATCTGAAGGAATGTTGGCATCGTATGGAACGGCAAGTGGAACAGCATACTGTTTTGGAATCAGAAAGCTCAGCGGGTGATAAGGTAATGAAGTGTTTGGCGTCGTTTGATCCAGGATTTCTGCGAACTCTCTTCTGCGCTTAGACATTTTAACTGAAACACAGCTTGTAGTATTTTCAGCAGTTACTAAAGACCCTGCACGACTCTAAAAAAGTTCTTGTGATCTCTTGATGACTTCTAGGACACTGAGCACGAGAAACCTGCATGAATTATTGAATCTTTTCTTCTCCGCGTCTGGTCTTAAAGAGGCTCGAGGTAGCTCCAGAGAAATGTTATATATTGAAGGCTTTATCGGGTCTACATTTAATGGCTGTACTTGCACCGCAGCATTACTCTCATCAGGTATGTCAACGCAGATATTCCCCCTGGAGAAGCTAAGTCGAGATGAGCTTCTGAGTTTGACCGTCAAGCACTCTCACAATGAGGTGCTGTGGTATGTGTCAGAAGTCATCTCTTCGCAGCTCGAGTCGATCAGGGACACGCTACAAATATGTGTAAAGAATCTAGAAGAAACAAACGACACACAATACAAATTGCCACTTTCATCTCATAAATCAGAAGTGCTTAAAGGTACGGTAACTAGGGAAAATTTCAAGATTACGGCGTTGCATATAGTGATTAATAGCAAACATTCCAATGGCGGGAAGAAAATAGAGTTCCAGCTTAAACCTTCCAAATACTTGATTGTTCGACAACTTCTAGACTGCCATGATGCTATGGAGAATGCAATTTCTAATCTGGACAAGATTATGGATAACAATGGACATGGAAATAGCGCTGATCTTTTTGTGAGGTACATGGAGCAAGTATGCTCACATGTCGATTTGGCACGCCAGTCTCTGTGCAATCCTGATTCGGCATACATATTCCCCTCCTACAGGGTGCCTGGGAACTCCTTTGAGCCGCAGCTGCCGAAGACCGTGGCCCTTGACTTTCTTGTGAACGAAGGGGAGCTCACTGTTGATTTCAAGAGTTTGGAGTTGGTGGAGAAAAAACCATGGAGCGTCATAATGGACAAAGCCAGCCGTCTTTCTTTTGCGGACATTGTAAGGAAGGAGATCTCGAAACAACGAGGGATACCGGTGAACAAGACGCTTTCCGACGAGTATGCGAAGTATCTGAAATGGAGGGAACAGCACCCAGACGACCAGCAAGAGGGATCCGGGATTGGGACCACGTTCAAGAACATATTTGCTTATAACTCTGACCCGTCGTTGTCCAGCTTGATCAAAAGCGCCAACATGTACCTCGAGCAGTCGGTGACGTTTGTGGACGATGAAAGTAATCCTTACGTTGTCCACGTGACCGAGAAGTGTGAAGTTGTGACGTCCGATCCAGTTCTCTTGTCGATATGTGTCAAACTCGAGAGCTTGCAGAAGACATTACACCGCATTAGGGAGAATCTTTCGAACATTTACGTTTAGTCTATAAACTCCGGCACTTAATCATTTCCATTCCGTATACCAATAACCGTTTCGTAATACCTTTAATACACAATTGTACGAAGATCAGCCATTCAACGTTTCTAGCTTGAGTTTCGCTATCTTCGACTGTTGCTCCAATATCAGTCTCTTCTTTTTATATTTGCTGAGCAGACCGGCCAACGTGGCGCTGTCCTTCTCGATGAGCGGCTTCACCACCTTTTGAATTCTAAGCGGTCTTTGCAGCACTATGCGCTCCGGCAACACGTCGAACAGCGGCCTTGTGTGCAACGTTTGCTGTAATCCAGACACGTCTTTGGTTTGTATGTGTAGCGTTTCGACCGCTTCCTCGAGTGAAGCCAGCGTGCCATTCAAAAGTCGGACAGATTCATCCAGCCTTTCCATGTTCCTGTCCAAGGCGCCACTCCTTATATGCCTCCTTTCGTGTCGTAACCTTCAAGCCTTTGTCTTAAGGCGGCAAGTGTGAACAGAAAATAAACTTGTTCCACTCAGAGTCAGCAATCATGTAGAGGGGCGCCGCCGCATTGGGCACTGCAGCGAAGCTTTTCTGCCCCTGCTTTCTGTCTTTTTCGCTTAGCTGTCGTCACTTGTTTATTTACCGGCAGATGGATTTGGGTTTCTGCTTCTTCTCTGGTTGACAAAGCGGCTACGTTCGCAACATTCACACGACATACACACACGGATTGTTACCGAGAATACTCAATTACTGTGCTTGAGCCTGCACCATCAAAAAGCAGTAAATTCAGAACAAAATGGCTTCTACGGCTACTCGCACAGAAACAACCGGCTCTTCGGGGTCTAAAGGTGATTCAGGAACAGCAAAGACGTCCGATCCTTCCCTCTCTGCGACCCAGGGTCTTTCCAAAATTCCGTCGCTCAACATCGGCGGTCCTGTGAGCAAGTCAATTGGCAACAAGCTACGGAAAGCTATGGAGGAGAAGGAGTTGCAAAAGAGATCGGAACACCCAGCCTCGTTTAGGGGCTGGAGGGAGGTGTCTGGTTACGATAAGTCTTATGCGCTATCCCCAGTCGATGAGATTATGGATCTCTTGACAAGAGCAACCACACTCGATCAGTATTTGCCAGAATTTGCGTACGGTGATTGGTACCATGGAATTGCGATCACAATATTGGCGTCATTATTGTCTGGCCTTTTTGGCTGGCTTAAATGGAGCCTTGGTGCTGTTTTCTTGGTAACGTTTGCTGCAGCGTTTTACTATCGTTCTTCTGTGAGAAAATACAGATTGAAATTGAGATTGGAAGCACAAAGAGAGTTTGCAGTTCATGCAATCGAAGACGACTTTGAATCGTTAGATTGGCTAAACGTCTTTTTAGACAGATACTGGGTTTTCCTTGAACCTTCCATCTCTCAACTAGTCACTGATGCTGTCAACCCTATGCTGGCTGAATTGGAGGCCATTCCTGCTTTTGTCAAGGGAATCTGGATTCATACCCTTACACTCGGTACCAAACCCCCAAGAGTCGACAAGGTCAGAACGTTGGACAGAACTGCAAGTGACGTTACTGTTATGGACTGGGAAGTTTCGATGATTCCAAACGCTTTGGAAGATTCAACCGCAAAGCAAATGAGAAACAAGGTCAATTTAGAAGTGTTGTTAAAGGCCCAGCTTTTTGGTATGACCATTCCCATTTTAGTTTCAAATGTTTCTTTCAGCGCCAAAGCTAGAGTCAGATTGAGAATGATGACCAACTTCCCCCATATTCAGACAGTTAGCGTCTCTTTAACCGAGCCACCTAAATTTGACTTTGTTGCAAAACCAGTAGGTAGTGACTCAATTTTCGGTTTTGAGATTTTCAACATTCCAGGTTTGTTCTTACTAGTCAATGAAATGCTCAAGAAGTATTTGGGCCCAATGCTTTTTTGTCCCTTGTCATTCCAATTGAACTTAGAACAATTGCTAGCTGGTAATGGAGTCAATGGTGCATTGGGCGTGTTGGAACTAAGAGTTAAAGATGCCAAAAATTTACAAGGTGCTGATACTTTCAACAACACTATCGATCCTTACTTTACATTTGGTTTCAGTGGCTCAGTTTTGGCCAAAACTAAAATTGTTAATGATACTATAAACCCAGTGTACAATGAAACCATTAGAATTATCTTGAATTCTTCCGCAGATCCGCTTGCCATCATGTTATACGATGAAAATATTTCCGACGGCAGGAAGGACAAATTCATGGGTGCAGCATTATATGATTTGGAAGACTTGATGTCTAAGGGCTTTATCGAAAACATTTCCTTACCTGTTTTGAGAAACAACTACCCTGCAGGCTGTTTTAATTTTGATATCAAGTTAATGAGATCGCTACAAGGTTCGAAGTTGCCAGATGGTTCTTATAGTCCTCCACCTGATTTCAACACCGGTGTTGCAAAGATTACCTTGACAGGTGCTAGATCGTACACTAAAGACGAAGAGGAGAAAGCTTCAGTTTATGCACAACTCTATGTTTCGGGTGAAAAGAAACTTGAAAGTCCAGTTGCCAAAAATGCTTCTTCTGCATCATGGAACTGCAGTTTTGAGGATATAATATATGACAGATCCAAGTCAAGAGTTCGTATTATTTTGAGAGAAAAATCTAAGGAAAACAAAATCATTGGTTCCACAACAATGCGCTTGGTTGATATCATTGATGCATCTTATGTTGGTAACAGCTGGTTCACTATGAACTCTGGTCTCGGGGAGGTCGAAATCTCGTGTAACTGGAATTCTGTCAAGATTGCAGGTGTTCCCGGTGCAATCGGTTACAGTGAACCTGTTGGTGTTTTAAGAGTTTACATTGAAAAGGCAGAAGATTTGATTAACCTTGAGAAGATAGGTGTTATCGACCCTTACATCAGAGTTTTAGTCAATGGTATCCAAAGGGGTAGAACTTTAACAGTTGATTCTACCACTTCGCCGAAATATTATGAGTCGATATATCTTCCAGTCTCTTCTATTAACCAAAGAGTTACAATTGAGGCGATGGATGTCGAAAGACATACTCAGGACAGAACATTAGGTTCATTCCAGATAAGATTGAACGAGTTCATTGATTACAACGCAAAGGGAGATCCTATTGAAACCAAAGGTGAGCTTTCTGAAGCTAGACTTTTCCATAAAAGAAAAGGTGCCAAGGGTATTGTATCTTATTCTTTAGCATTTTACCCTGTCTTACCTAGTGCAACACCTGCAGAAATTGAGGCTGAACATGAAGAAGCCAGAGAAGCTCAGGAGAAAATTGATGCTGAAGAAAAGAAAATGAAAAGCAAAGCAACTGAAGCTCAAAAAGCCAAGGTCATTGATTCTGCTGCGTTGACTGTGGATACGAAACCAAGACATGAATTGACTCTTGCTGACTTACCGAAATACAACTCAGGTGTGTTAGTTTTGACAATTTTAGGTTCCAAATTCTCCACTGGTGGATACTTCCAAGTGTTCTTTGATAAGCAAGGTCACGCTTCCTTTGAAACTAAAGTCACGCCGCAAAGTAATATTAGCTTTACATTTGACTATTTGGTCAAGGAGCTCAAGAACTTTTCTCTCATTACGTTCAGAATTGCTGAAAAGCCTAACCAAACTTTGAAAAAATCAGCCTCTAAAGAAGTTACGATGCCGACCTTCACGTTATTGGAAAACAGTTATGGCAAAAAGTCAATGTTAAAAATACCTGACAACAGTAATGTTATTCAAATCAGTTCGAAGTACCTACCGGCTCTAATCAGTTCATTGCCGCCAGCAGATTCTATTGGTAACTCAGGTACGTTGTCACTCGAAATTTTAAATGCGAGTGACTTACTATCGATGGACTCTAATGGTAAATCAGATCCATTCGTTGAAGTTTACCTTAATGGTGAGAGCTTTTTCAAGACCAAAACCAAGAAGAAGACGCTTGATCCCGAATGGAATGAATCTACAACTATTGACATTGATTCACGTGTGCAATCTATTTTACGTTTTAAAGTCAGCGATTGGGATTTTGGTGTTGAGCAAGATGATAAGATTGGTGAATACAATTTCGCTCTCAAAGATATCGATCCATTTGGAAACAAAATGACTGACTTTGAATTTCCGTTGGTTGCTGATGACGGAACAGCCGCTGGTACATTGTACGTGAGAATTGGCTTCAAACCTGAATATCATACATTGATTAGTACTGAGAAAGCATTACCAAACCCATCCAGTATGGCAGTTGATGGCGCCGGTAAAATTTTAGGTACAGGTGTAGATGGTGCAGGAAAGGTCTTGGGTACTGCCGGTAAGATCGGCGAGAAGGCTCTACACGGCGCCGGTGCTATTGGTGGAATTTTCAAAAGAAAACATTAAGCCTGTGAAGGAAAAACATTAAAGTAGTAATTTGATTTGTCTTTTATTAATACTAGTAATGAAGTAATAGCTACTTTTCTTCGTGCGAGCAAGGAAATTTAATTTTTTCGTGTCTTTCTCGTTCAAGTGCAAAGTAGCTGAGACAGAGGGATCGGGAAACAAGGTTGGAAGCCTGTTGCGGAGTGGGGAAGACAATCAAGCATTCCCCCAAATAGGGAGGCAATATAATTCGATGAGCAGTGAGAAGGCAGAAGAAGGAGTATTGAGCAATGGGCAGAAACTAGAAACTGCAGAACCCGCAATCGATCGAGCTGTGGCGGACAACGAAGTCATTGTGGGTAATGAAGATGCCTCTGACGACGATGAATTTGGAGACTTTGAAGAAGTGGACCAGATTGAGCCAGCTGAAGAGAAACTAGATGTGAGCACCGAGTTGAAAAAGGAGTTATCTTTATATGATGGTGATTACGTGAAAAATGAAGAGAATATAACACAATTGTTAGGTAACGTCTTCAATGAAATAGCGGATACAAAAACCTCGTTCGGAGAGTTAGAGAGTGATACAGCTGGTACAGCGTCTCCTACGGACCAAAGATTTGTTTTCAATGAAAGGGCAAGCAAAGTTTTTGATCAGCTCGTTTCTGATAATGATGGACTCACACCGCATATTATCTGGAGAAAGAGCATGGTATTCAAGCAGCTAATGCTCAATTTAAACATACCTATAGAAAACACCAATAATATATCCGGAAAAGTTCCACAGACCGGCTCTACGAGCAGTACCACAGAAATTAGGGATTTGTATGATCGAGAAAGTACATCCAATGTGAATAGTGAGCTTGAAAATCTATTGGCTCAAGTCCCTGATTTTGCAAGCTTAGGAATCGATAAGAAGAGTGAGGTTTTTGCAGATAAAATTACAAATACCACGAGAATTATCACGGAAGCTCATCATGCAATTAGAGAACACTCAGAAAACAATGAAGGGTACCTTGTGGAACTGGTTGCTGTCAAAAAGAACCTTTTGAATTTGCTTTCTGTCTGGGACGAAAGAATGGGCGATATAAGGGAAGACAATGAATTATTCTCTTCTTATGTCGAAAACTTGATAGGAAATACACAAAAATTTAGAAGGGTTAGCAAGATAGCCAAGTAAAAGTTCTGATCATTTTTATTCGTTTTTATGTACACTTATTTTCTATATAATTTACAAGTCATGCCATCATCATTATCACATGCTTCAGCGTAAGGATTAAATACTCTCGTCACCATATTTCTGAACAAACAGACCCAAAGCTTTGATGGGGAAGAGAAACTTGTAGTTCGGATACTCAATGGCACAAGAATGGTTGAAAACTCCTTCGACATATTCAAATTCCCATTCGCCTGTTCTCTGTTGGCGCTCAACAAGAAGATCAACAGCCCTTCTCAGAACTGGCTTATCTGGATAATCAGCCAGAAGTAGTCCTATGAGAGCCCATGCTGTTTGTACAATCAATGATTCTTGTGTTGATACATAGGTGTGAGTCTCGCAACTTTTCATTGACTCACCCCAACCACCATCAGGTAACTGACGTGAAACCAAAAAGTCGCATCCTTTCCTTACAGTGTCACTGTTGGAGTAGTTCAGATCAATTTCGGCCAATGCTTCAAGAGCAAACATCCCAGCATACGTGAAACAAATACCCCAACAACCATACCAAGAACCATCAGGTCTCTGGCAATGAATGATGTAGTCGGTAGCTCTTTTGATGGCTGTTTTGATCTCTTGAGATCTGTAGTTTGAATTCTTGTGAAAATATGCAAGACCTAATACGGAAGAGTCAGTACACTCCACATATGGGTATTCAACCATAATGTTACCAAAAACTTCTGCAGGATTTATCAGTTCTAGCATTGGTGTAGCCTTGATTTTTTCATAGGTGGAAAATGATCCAAACTCAAAATTTCCAACGTTCTGTAAGCCCAGCAGAACATCAATTGCATCATTCAATTTCGAAAGGTCGTAAAGGTTATACACATCTTTGAAACTTTTCGAGTTCATCACCATCAAAATAGCCTTTATTGCCTCGGCAGTGCAATCGGAAACAGTGTAGCCCTGTTCTTTGGTTGAAAATGGCCAAGCTCCAAGTCTTTTATCTCTGAATGACCCCTTAGCACAATCAGTATCAAATTGCGATCTTATCAAAAACTCAAAGGATCGCACTATCGCATCATGGTACTCGGGGAGGTCTGCTAAACCAGCAACAAAGTAGTACTGAATAAAGAATGCACAGTCCCAAACTTGGGAACCATTTGTGCCCATGACTGTCATTCCTTGCTTACCCAAAAACAAGGTTTCTTTCATTCTGTTAAAGCTTCTCAAGTAATCAGCACCTTTTGCGCCTTGAACAATGTATAGAACAATTGTCTCAAATGCTGCACTGACAGGTGCAATCCCTAAATGCTCTGTATTCTCAAGTTCTTTGATAATCAAGTCGTATGCTTTTTTATTGGAATAATCTAACAACCATTTTGGTCTTAGGTATTTTTCATATGCCACCATGCAATTGTTCAATATGTTGAGAAGTGCGGTGTGAGGGTAGTATAAGTCTACGCCACACACTTTGTTTCTGTTATCCGCAAATTTGATTTTATCGAACGGTTGAGTGAACAATTCACTTCTGATTTCTTCCAAAAGAGGGTCCAATTCACATTGTATTTTTGCGGATGATAAATATCCAAGTGGAATATATATTGCTCTTGTATGAACCCACCATTTCATCGGATGGATGGGTGTCCAATAGGGTAAAGCAAATAACTCAGTTGGAGCAGGGTTGACTCCTTCCCACTTGTACAAGTTCAATACAGCCAACCATGCTTTACCCCAATGCGGGTTCCCTATGGCGCCACCGAGTTTATGCAATGTGTTGCGGGCTTTTACGCAAACGGGATGTTCCTTTGGTAAACCTAGGATCCGAAGAATGACATAGTTGATGGTTGTACCGAAACAGGTAGATTTATCGATCTCGTGCAATCCCCAACCTCCATCGACTGGGTGGGCGGTATTGACAAGATATCTGATGATTTCCTTCTTTTCATGATCTGGAATAGGCATTTTTGTGAAGTAGGCGCAGGCAACATAACCGATGGCCATGAACATTGGACCCTTGTACAGAACGGGCCAAGTACCTGAACTTTTGTCTTGGACGCCCTGGAAAAACAATGCTGCATTTTTTGTTGTTTCAAAAACTGTTCTTGGGTTTGGAGTGATTTGAGGAGGAACAAACGCAGGGTCATCTAACAGATATTTAGTCAGGTTATCTTGGGGGTCATGCTTCGACTCTTCCTCGGATTGCAGGTATTCCCATTTCTGTGCACCTAGTTTAGTGGTTCTTAATCTCCATCTGGACGAGTCCGTCTTTGGAATACCAATGGTATCTGAGTACTGCATTGGTTTGTATTCACAGCTCTGCTGAAGTGGGGCAAGGAGATATGGTCATGACGTTGAAGAAGCACGGGAGTGTTAAGCTAGTACCTACCCATGTGGAAAAGATGCGTTAGGTAAGTGTTATGCTATAAAAGGAGCGAGCGGAACGAGTACATGGAACCGACGTGTATATATTACCGGATTAGGCAGAGGCGGGGTGCGGAAGCACAAACTATGGTCAGAGCTTGAAGGTGGACGTTCTCCCTGTGATGCCGTCGTAGACTAGACAGTTGTCAAGAGGGATATACTGGTTGGTCAAAATCTTGATGACCTCCTGGGCAGTGATGCCGCCGATGACGGCGCAGACGTTGTGAAGGCTGCGGCCACACGCCCTGCACATCTCATCCAAGACCTTGTCGAAGCCCTCGGGGAAGGTTTTGACGTCGTGGTTGTTGCAAAGGATGGCAATGGCGGTGGTGCGCAGCTCGGGCCGGTCGTCAAAGGTCGGAGAGCGGTGATGTTCCCGGGCAAAGCTCTCTAGGGTCAAAAAGGCCAAGTAGATCAGCGCCTTGTCGGCCAGCTGCTCGTTGCCGGACTTGAACACCTCTAGGATCTTGGGCATTGTGTCCCACTTGCTGCCTCGGACAACCTTCAAGAAACGGCTGTTTTTCACAAAGAGAGTGAGCAGGCTGTCGTTGTCGGCGAGCTCGTCCGGGGACCGGTGCAGCTGGCGGAGACTGAGGAGGGCCTTGTCGCGGATGAAGCGCCGGTCCTGCTCAAACTTGTCGGTGTATATGTTTCTCAAGCGGATGTAGTCGGCGGTGTCAGACTCCATGTCCGGGAGCACGCCGCTGAGCGGGAGGACGTGGAAGGTGTCGTAGAAGCACTTGAGGGCGTTGCAGAGGATCCAGAAGAGCGAGCTGGACCCGTCGAGATGCGTGGTCTTGCGGTCGGCGAGGATGTCCGCCACGCTGGGCGGGATCTCGGCGGAGTTCCGCATGAGCAGGTACGCCTTGCTGTACGCCTCGTCCAAGTTGAGCTCGTCGCCCGTGCGGTAGAGGCGTTTGAGCGCTGCTCGCACCGCCGCCGGCGCCGGGCGGCGGCTGCCGTCCGCGTTCTGCTGCAGCTGCTGGAACACCTTCGAGAGCACGACGCTGTACGGTGCTCGGAGGTAGCTGTCGTCGGCGAGGCTGGTGCGGTCCACGTGCTGCTGCAACGCGGGCCACGGCAGGTCCAGCCGCAGGTCGTGCAGGTTGCTCTCGTGCGTCTCGACGATGACCTGCTCGCCGGTCTGGATGCGCAGGTACGCGTAGAAGCCCACGGCGCCCACCTTGAGCAGCGGCACGCCGAGGGCCCACAACCGCTCGCTGAGCCGGCTCTCGCAGGCGTGGTACGCCGGCCCCGCGCACAGCACCACGCAGTCGAAGGAGCTCCAGAAGCCCGCGTCCTCGTCCCCGTCCCCGAAGAGAGCCCTGTCGTCCACCACGGCCGTGATGCACACGTCCGGGTTCAGCGTGCTGACCGTCTCCGCAAGCCGCACTGCCCGCTGCGCCCCGACGTCGCCGCCGCCAAGGAAGAAGTTGCTTGCAAGGTCCTCCTCGCCCACCGCCGCCGAGTCCACCACCACCACCGACCCCACGCCGGGCAAAACGAGGTTCTTGAGGATCTCGCTGGCCCACGGAGACCCGTTCACCACACACACCCGGCTGCCTGCCAGCGACCGCTGCCCGTTCCCGCTCCACAGACGCACCTGCCGGTCGTACTTCGATCCGAAGTTGCTGTCTTCCATCGCGCTGCTGTGCCCTGCGCCCTTGTGTGGTACCCGGCCCTCACGACCAGTGCCCCAGGTCTGGCCATGCCGTCGTTCCGGCCTGTCTTCACCACCGCCGGATTCATGTTTGAGACGATCGTCCACCCGCGCCTTGTTTCGCCCCGTCTTGCCCCGTCTCGCCCTCGCCCCGCCTGGCTTGTCGCACCATCGCCCCCCGCCAGCTCTTATCGGTCTTGCTGCGGCGCTGGCCATTGTTGCGCTGCGTGACCTCCGCAGCGCCACATCGTGCTGCCGCTACTCCGCAGCCGGGCCTGCTGCAGTCCGGACGGGTCAATCATCACATGATAAAGGCCGGACGGGGTGGCCTGTTGCGGCGGCGACAGGGTGGCGGCAGCAGCGGGCGGGCAGAAGTTGTTCCGCAGCGACAGGCCATTGTTTTCTCCGAGCATAAACGAGGAGAGCGGAGGGCCGAGAGGGGGTGCCAGCGGTGTGCCAGGGCGGTGATCTGATCGGGGCGTCGTAGGTTATCGGGGCGAGCAGGGTGCACCGCAGAGCAGACGGGGCCTGGCGCACGGACCCGTTGCGTTATAAATACCAGCCGTTATCTCCCCTGGCCGGTGGTGGAGTGCAAGAGGGCGAGTGGGTGGGTGCAGCGTTGCGCTGTGTGCACACCCAGACAAACAAGTTCCCCCTACACCCCCGCACCTTTCGCATGTTCAGCAGACAGACCAGCAGACTCTTCTCGAGCGCCGCCAGAGCAGGCAACAAGGCGGCCAAAGAGGCCGCCACCCCGGCCTACGGGTCGTTCAAGACGTTCGCCGAGTACCGGGAGTTCATTGTGCAGAAGGACCCGGAGCACTTGGCGGCCCGGTTCAAGATCATGATGTCGAACGGCAAGCCGGAGCAGTGTCCGGAGGCCGAGGCCGAGAACCACGTGTTTGGCGACGTGGCCAAGAAGGTGGCCTACAACGTCTGAGGCGTGCGGCGCACCGCGCACAGAGCCCCCTCTTGCAGCGTACACTCTATATCCCTGCGTTCCGTATATATCTTTTCTAGCACCCTGAACGAAACACAAATCCGGTTACACCCCCTGCGCCCGCGGGGAGAGCCCTGGCACTCCTCCAGCTTAGTAATGGTCGGCTATGTTGCTATATCCGTATACGCGTGTATGTAGTATGTATGTATGTATGTACAGGGCCGGGCGTGGCAGCGTGCGCTCACCACACACCCTTTCTCACGCCGGGCAACAGCCCCTGCAGCGCCTGCGTTCTGAACTGGTATCTGCAGAGCCTGAAGTCCCGGATGACACCTCTGCTTCTGCCCGAGTCGACACACCGGCCCCGCAGCTGGTTCGCCCGCGTGTAGTTAGGCAGCGCGTTCAACTGGATCTGCGCCTCCAACCGCACCTTCTGCGGGAGCGCAGCGTTTCTCGCAATGAACTTCAACGCCCTCGACGTCACCTCGTGCTGCTCAAACATCTGTCTCTTGAAGTGGTCCCGCATCACCCTCGTGTTCACAAACGTCGACGGCAGACTCACCGGCTGCGCAAACCGCTTCATCGGCTTGCTTCTCGTCGCCAGGCTCTTTGCCAGATCCTTCACCGCAGACATGTCACGTGTGTGCTGTGCTGTGCTGTGCTGCTTTCTCTGCCTCACCCTCTGTCCAGCACCAGTGCCTGGCTCCTTCCGCAACGCTGAGCTTTCAAACGTCCTGCGTTTCCCATTTTTCATGTCGACACTCCCGACTTTCTCCCCGCGCACCTTTTCTCGCGCACACCCGTGCACGGCAGCGTCGGCAAGGCAAATGGCAGGCCCGCACCGCCCGGCACCGCCCGAAAATCTTGGTTTTTGCGTCGATCGGCCGTTTTGGTTTTTTTGCTGAGCTCTCCTCCACTGCCTGCCCTTGCAATGGATTGATATTCGCACGCTTCTATTGGCCAGCGTTTTCCCTCGCGACGGCCCCCTGCTGCTGAGACGGAGAGAGCACGTAGTGGGGAGGAAGACCCTCACTCACACTGGCACCCGGGGAGCCAGAGACAGACAGACACTCGCAGACGCACTCAGACTCCCACACACAGGGATTATCGTTTACACCGGAAGGGTCTGCAGATTGAGACCGATAGACGCCCCTACTTGTTGCGAAACAGTTGGACTCCTTACGTCCTTGCCCCGTCCTCTCGAGAAAGAAAGTCCTTCTGTGTCGTCCGTTAACTCACACATCTAGTACACCAACAAAATGCTTTCCAAGAGATTATTTTCCACCTCTTCCAGACAGTTAACCAAGGCTGCTGTGTCGAGACTGGGCAACGGTATCACAGTCATCACCAAGCCTACTGCTGGCGCCAAGGCCTCGGTCGGTCTGTACCTCAACTCTGGTTCCAGAGCAGAGAACCCATACAACTCGGGTATCTCCAGCTTGTTGGGTAACGTCGTCAGCTCCTCCAAGGCTGCCGCCGACGCCCTCAAGAACGAAGGTGTCAAGTACTACTCCTCCAACCAGAAGGAAGTCACCGGCTTGCTTGCCGCCTCCTACCCTAAGGGTAACGCTGCAGGTGCGTTGGCCTCCATCAAGAACACCATCTCGCAACTGAACGCCATTGTCAGCGAAGACGTGAGAGTCGCCGACCAGAAGGAGAAGTCCATAGCCGTCACCGAGGCGTTCGAAAACTCGCCAAAGGACATGGTCATCGAACACATGATCGGCACTGCTTTCCAGGGCACCTCCTTGGCTTTGCCAAAGTACGGTAAGGCTGAATCACTAGAAATCTTGGAATCAGAAGACCTCAAGAACTACTTGGCATCCAACTTCGTCTCCTCCAACCTGGCTGTTGTTGCCGTCGGCGCAGAGATCGACCACGACGCCCTCATCAAGTTTGCCTCCGAACTCCCAGTGCCAACCGGCGCCAAGACAGCTTTCGAACCAGCCTCCTTCTTGGGTTCCGACATCAGATTGAGAGATGATAACTTACCACAAGCACATGCCGCCATCTCCGTCTTGACCCCTGGCTCCAAGGACTCCGCTGCCCACTACACAGGTTTGGTTGCTGCCCAAATCAACGGCTCCTATGAAGGTGCCAACTCCCCTTACAGTCACTTTGTTGGTTCCACCTTAGCACAATTCCTTGAAGAAAACCACCTGATCGACTCCTTCGACCACTTCCAATTTGCATACTCCGATGTCGGTTTATGGGGTGGTTACTTCGCCTCCCACAACGTCGGTAACTACGACGAAACCATCCACTTTGCCTTGAAGAACTGGAACAGATTCTCTACTGGTACCGTCAATGATATCGAAATCGCAAAGGCCAAGGCTGAGTTGAAGTTGAGATTGTTAACTCCACCAGAATGTCCTGTCCAACTCGCTGAAAAGTTGGCCACCGAAGCCTTCTTGTTGGGTTACGTTCCTTCCGAACAAGAAATTGCAGCTAACGTCGACGCTGTCACCTCTTCCTCTATCACCGGCTGGGCTCAGAAATACTTATTTGACCAAGATATTGCTATTGCTGGTAACGGTCAAATTGAGGCTTTGTTCGACTACAACAGAATCAGAAACGACATGTCCTTGTTGAGATGGTGATCAGTTTAAATATACAGACTATACTTGATATTAATTTAAATGATGATACGATGAAAACCCATTTTCCCAACAATATTTATACAAAAATAACCTTCAAAAAACCATTCAGTGAATTTAACGCTTTTTTTTTCACAAAAGAAAAACATCAATTTCCATTCTTCATATAAAGTACTCGGCTTCATTATCCGTTTATCTCTTTTTACTCCCCTTACTTATTTATTCTATGTTATATAAATCCCATATTTATATCTATATTTATATCTATATTTATATATCTAAATTATTTGTTAATTATTTACGTTAAATTGCGTCCGTATAGTGCCCCACATGAAATACTGAAAAAAGCAACTCTGAGGAGGGGGAGTGAGAGACATGTGTTTGTGTTGTGCAGAGAGGGTGTGGGTGGGAAAATGAAAAATGTTCTCAAGGTACATGGTGATCTTACTCCAAACAAGTAAATTAACAACGCTTCACACACTCAACTATCTGAACTCATAGCTAGCTGTGCAACTAAGCAATGTTCGCTACAAAACCGGGAGTGAGATTTGTAAGACCTGTGGTCAAATCTATTGGCCGGAATCAGATATTGTCTTGCAGATCTATACCAAGCTGTCACTATTCAACAGGTGCAGGAGGTCAAGGTGGTAAAGCAAACCACTTTTTACCACTAACGTTGCTTGGTGTTGCCGCCGTTGGATTGACTTACTACAATATGAACAACAACACGAAACCACCAACACCATCGATTGACCCTACTAGCTCGACTATTCAAGGATCTCCTTTATTCCCATCTGAAAAATATCCGGAAGCAATCAATGTTGTGTTTGTGTTGGGCGGTCCTGGGTCCGGTAAAGGTACCCAGTGTTCCAAGCTAGTTAAAGACTACAAGTTTGTTCATTTGAGTGCTGGAGATTTGTTGCGTAAGGAAAAAAGTACCCCAGGAAGTGAATTTGGGGACTTGATCGACCACTACATCAAGGAAGGTTTGATTGTACCTCAAGAAATTACCATCCAATTGCTGAAGAATGCAATTGTAGAGCAATATGACAAGGGAAACAGAAAATTTCTTGTCGATGGATTCCCAAGAAAGATGGACCAGGCTCTGAGTTTTGAAAAGACTGTATCGGAAGGTAAACTCGTACTTTATTTCCAATGTCCAGAAGAAGTTATGTTACAGAGATTACTAAACAGAGGCAAAACTTCTGGAAGATCCGATGATAACCTTGAAAGTATTAAGAAGAGGTTCACCACTTTCATCCAGACTAGTATGCCAGTTGTCGAATATTTCGACGACCAGCATAAGGTCGTGAAAGTCGACTGTAACGAACCTGTTGATGATGTTTACAATCATGTGGTTAGCCAATTCAAGGAGAAAAACATCATTTAAACGGGAAACAAACAATATAATTACTACACAGTACCAAATTTGATTATATATATAAATGTGTATGTCTAGTCTAGTTTGCAAAAAATTTAAATCACATGAATTATTCGGAAATCTCCTTTTTTATGACTTCAAATCTTTCCCCTTTAAATTGAGCAAAGGGTGCAAGAAATTTTGTCTTCTCCTGAATACCATTCATATAGTTGAGAGTTCCTACGGAAACTAGTAATCTATACGCGGACTCCTCATCCTGCATCACATAAGGAACAGTAACCAGTTTTTCGATGATTGTTAAAAGACGATTTTTGAACTTGGTAAGTTGAAATTTATTGACCAAAACGGCGTAATCCAATACCAACGTTGATACAGTTATAGGCAAAAACTTTGCGTCTTTTGATAGATTTTCATAAAGGTAGTCTGTGAATATGATATCCAAAATGTCTTCATCAAGCATCATCTGTTCACCCCACCCCTTTGCAGCGAAGGTATTGATCAAGATTCTTATGGTCATCATTTGAATTTTAGGAGTGAGTCCATTGGCTTCCAAACCAGTTCTAATAATTGGGAACAATTCTGCAGAGGGCTTAATTAAGACGATGATTGCACGTAGAATGTCGAAACCTAGCAACTTTGTATCAGCTTCCCATGTCTCAATAATATCTAGTGCAACCCTGTGAATTGCGTCGTAATCCTCACAGTTGAGCAAGGTTTCAAAGTTTTCCAAAATCTGTTTATCAGCGGGCTGTTTGGCGTTCAATTTCTTGAAAGCGGCTATTAATTTAGCCTGATCCGCTTTGTCAAAAGTGAGATACTTCATTTGTGGAAGAATTCCCGACCTTTTTGATCTCGATGCATCCAAGGAGACTCCCTCTGCGTTCTGCATGATAAAATCAACAATTTGCTGCAAGTAAGAGTGGGGCAGATCATGCTTCGCCAAAAACGTTTCCGCTACATCGTAGGGGTTATCCACAGTGTTCACAGGCAATTTTAATGGCGGCTTGCCGTCTTCGATATCAATGTTGAAGACATAATCGTAATAGCTTCCGGCGTAAAACTGCTTCTGATTTGACGAGGTTCCGTCTACCATCTGTCCTATCTTTACCCACTGGTTCTCTGACCACTGGTATATATCAATTGTGCTGCGCCCAGATTTGATCAACTTCGTCTCACCTTCTATTTTACGTTCGTTGGTTTGAAGTGCTTCGATGCCAGGAATGGAGTCCTTGTTGACACTAGACATGGAAGATTCGCTGACGGAGGAGTCTTCGAGCTCCTTTCTAAAAGCGAGAATCTGGTTCTCTTTCGCAAACCTCTCGCTTTCTCGGGTGAAGATGCGTATCTTGGAGTCCGAGGATGCGGTGACAATATCGTTGTTTTCCAAGGCCAGCACTTTCCACACCGAGATGCAAGGAAGAGTAATCACCTGGATGCACTCATAGTTTCTCCAGATCCGAACGGAGCGGTCTTCCCCACAGCTGACAATATCACCATTAGATAGAAGATCCAGTGAATAAATGAAGCTTTGGTGGCCTGTTAGTGTCCTTTTGTTCTCGAAAGAAACGCCATCCCAGATCTTGATAGTGGAGTCGTTTGAGCAAGAAGCAAAGTCACCGTTCGGCAAGAGCAACAAGTCACGCACCACATCTTCGTGGGCAATAAAGCACTTCACTTGCTTGTTTCCCTGCCACTTGCGAATTGTTCTGTCTGCGCCGCACGTCAAGAACTCGTTTGAGCCCAGGAACTTGGCCCCCCAAACGGAGTTCTCGTGTCCCTTGAGGTCGTACACGATCTCACCTTGCTTTGTCCACACCTTCGCCGTGCTATCCCATGAGCCGCTCAAAATAAACCCCTCAAATGTGTCCAACGTACACACATTCGCTGTGTGGCCAATGAGACAATACTGGTCGTCCTCGTTCTGTTCGTCCGTGAACACTGCCCCCGGCGCCGTGAGATTGATCATGTTGTCATTCCCAGCACTGGCAATGAGTACCTCGCCAGCATGCCGATAGATCGCTAACGCATTGACAAACTTATCTGACTTGAAGCTGATGATCGAACTGCCAAAGTCTTTGCTTTTGCCTGCACGATTCCAAATCCTCACGGTTGAGTCTCTCGACCCAGACACAATCGCATCTTCGTTGAGTGCCGCAAGTGTCTTCACGTCCTGGTCGTGTCCATAAAGTGTTGTCGATAGTCTGAACATGCTCAATTGCTGGTCCACCTTTCCCGGTACCCACGTCTGTCGATAAGCACGCCTTCAGCCCGTCGCCCTCCAGCGACCTGAGCCTGGACCCGAGCCAGGCGTCTAATTCATGCTCCCCAGGCACGCTCGATCCCCTGGCGCGTGGCCGAAATCTTCACCACCTCCTCGCCTGCTTTGCTCGGCGTGCTCTGCTCGGCGACCCGACACGTCCTTGCTCGTTCCTGAGAGCATGGAAAGAAAAAGCTTTTCTTTAAGTAAAGGTCTCATTGTTTAGGGTGAGTTCTGCAGGGACTAACAGGACAGGGAAAGCATAGAAAGAAGGTAGACCAGGTCGACAAATATGCCTTACGTGTCCAGGAAGTTCATCAGGTGGATGCTGGTGACCGTTCCGGCGCTCACTATAATCTACTTTATCTTTGTCTCGGAGAGAGGCATCGACCCGTCCTCGTTCGACACCAGCGACTTGTTTGGGACGAACGACGGCTACGGGATTGAGTACAACAGGAAGCTCATGTCAGAGGCCAGCACGGCGTCCAAAGAGATTCCTGTTGGGGGAATGACGTGGGAAGAGGTGGAGCACCAATTGACGTTTGACCAGAACTTGCTAAAAAACATCGAAGACAACATGGTCGAGGAGAACATGGATTTTTTCAGGGAGGTGTACTCGAAGAGAATCACCGAGCCGAAGTTTTCAAAGTTGACGTACAACGAGTACGTCAACAGCGATGGTGTGCGGGTTGTGTTGGGCAAGGACGAATATCCTCGGGCCAACGCAACCCTCCTCACCTTGGTGAGAAACCAAGAGTTGAAGGACATTATCCACACCTTGAGACAATTGGAAGCTAACTGGAACCACAAGTTCCACTATCCTTACACGTTTACCAACGACGAACCTTTTACTGACGAGTTCAAAGAGACTATCCGCAGACACACTGTAAGCGACTGCTACTTTGAGGTCATTCCCCCTGAGATCTGGAACAAACCTTCCAACATTGACCCCGACATTGAGCGGGAGAAGATCTCGAAGTTGACGGAGAAGGGTGTTTTGTACATCGACAAGGACTCGTACCACAACATGTGCAGATTCAACTCCGGTTACTTCTATCATTTGGAGAGATTAAAACAATTCAAATACTATTGGAGATTTGAGCCTGCCACTGACTACTACTGTTCCGTGGACTACGATCTTTTCAAGTTCATGGAAGACAACAACAAGACGTACGGCTTTACTATCTCTTTGTACGACAACCCACTTACCGTGGAAACCTTGTGGCCCGTCACATTGGATTTCCTCAAGGAGAACCCGCAATACGTTCATCCAAATGGTGCCTTCAGGTGGTTGACCGAAAATGTGCAGCACCCAGACTACACTAAAACAACTGGCGGTTACTCTACTTGCCATTTCTGGTCCAACTTTGAGATTGGTGACATGGATTTTTACAGAGGAGAAGCATACACCAAGTGGATGGACGCTCTTGAGGAAGCCGGTGGATTCTACTATGAGAGATGGGGTGACGCTCCTGTACACTCTGTGGGATTGGGTTTGTTTGAAGACAGATCGAAGATCCACTGGTTCAGAGATATCGGTTACCACCACTCTCCTTATAAGAACATTCCAAACTCAGATAAGTGTAATGCTCCAGAAGACTCTGGGTATTTTTCACCAGAAGATGTTTATGATCAAAATTGTTTGAGTAACTGGATCAGATTGGAGATGACCAACAAAGAACTTCAAACCTATTGAGGCCTAAACGTTATTACACCAACATAAACAAAGCAAATTCTTTGTTTCTCTTGTTACTTTTTGTATATTCATGCTTTTCTTTTCATGCATACTATTACGCTATAGCGAATGAGCTTATCAGCAAGTTGAACTGCCATTTGCTCCACAATTTTGAGGCTTTCTACAAGACGTTTACTCTTATAGTACCAATTCTTTTTTACCTTATAGCTTTTCTTTGTAGGAAAATAATCAAAGTACAAAAACTTTTACTCTTTATTGATACTGTAGCTAGCCAGCTATCACGTTTTGCTGTTGTTTCAGACGTGCGACACCTCAGGAACCTAAACCAAAAGAGAACCTAAATATAGACGTATAGACGCAGTAGCCCATCATAGATCTGCATAAACCGCTATCATGGGTCATTGAAGCAAGGGCGAAAGGTAAATATCTCCATGTGAAGAAAACAAATGTGTATTATTACTACTCCGTCTTAGCCGTAATTTCTACCTATTGTATCTGCTAACGGAAAGGGGTGGCGCAGACCCTTCTTCCACCTTGCCAGTGATGCCATTAAAATTTAGAAAAAACATGTTCTTCCGTTTTGCGAACTTCCTAATCGGGAGTGCTACGGTGAAATTGGAATCAAAGTTTGTTTGACGTTTTTTCTTCGTTGGATGCAGGGGAAGCATTGATATTTCAACGAGAAAAAATAAAGGTGTTTTGAACTGCCTGGAGACTTTAGCTTTGCGTGTCAAATGAGGAAATTTCTTTGGTTTCAACTTGCATGAATGCTTTTGAATGTCTTTTGTTTACCTGGTCAGAATGGCTAGGCCTTGTTTTGATCTATTTCACGATGAAGAGAAGAGAAATACTCTAGCTTACACCACAACATGAAACAACCTAAGCAATATTGATGTATCTTGGACTTGCAAATATAAAAGAATTGTGATTTTTCCTATTCGGTTTGAGTCAAAATATATTACAGACAGCACGGTCCAAAAGTCTTGACATTATGCTAACAATTGATCACCATTCATTCGTTACAGTATACACCAGAAAACTTTTGCAAAGATGATATTTTCAATTGTATTTAAACTCGTGATTTTTTCAGCCCTTTCAACCGCTGAACTTTTGTTCCAAAACTCATCAAGCAGCCTTATTTCTAGCACCAAGCCAGCGACTGTCGAACCCAGCGCACTTGCAATTTCAGTCAATTCGCAAAACGAGGTTCAAATTGACATTCCTACTTCTTACAATCCATTGCAGTATGCGACAATTCTGCAAGATCAGCTCGCCTCATCTTTCGTCTGGAACGAAGCTGGCAGCTCTTTTTTTCAATGTTCATCAGATTCCTCTTGCACTGAATTTGAAAGATCAAAAGTAGATTATTCCAGAGAAACCACATTTCAAGTCGATTCTACTCTCAATGCTAGCCCAGATCCTGGAAAATTTGTAAGATTCATTTCCCCATCAATCTCATACCCGAGTAATGGCATCTTTCCTGTCACTTTTGATGTTATCCTCATGACAGACGACGGCATGAAGATTTTCACTCTCCAGGCTACCATTTACCAAATGTCAACTACTTCGTCAGATCAGTATACATGGATCCCAACAACAATCTGCCAATATGATCATTGTGTAACTACCAGTGTTCCGGAAATCAAAGAAACACAGACTACTGTTATTGATGGACTCACTACCACCTACGAGACTTATACCCCTGTTTCTATCGCTACAAAATCAGTACAGTTATACTTGACCACAACAGTGCTTGTGACTAGTGGAAGTTCAATTACAATCGTAACATACTGCCCTTTGACTGATGATACTTTGACTACATCTTCTTCCCCACTTTCTTCTACCTCCTCTATTCCACCAACCCCATCAGCGCCTTCTTCTATCCATTTGACTACGTCATTTTCTACCTTGAAATATTCCTCAACTCCCTCTTCTTCATCCCATTTGTTGTCTGAATCATCGCCAGTTGCGGTAGTATCATCTTCATCATTAGCAGACTTATCTTCTACAAAGCTTTCTACCTCTTCAATATACCCATCATCTTCCTTATTATCAACAGCATCTTCGCAAAAATTTCTGTCATCTATGTCTACTTCAATAACAGTCTCGTCAACTCTTATCCCATCAAAACCATCCTTGCCAACTTCCTACAAGTCTTCAGTATTACATTCTTCACTTTCATCTTTATCAACCTCATTGTCCTCCAGTATGATATCTTCAGTACCATCGTCACTTCAATCCTTTACATTTTCATCTTCATCAAAGTCGAGCAATTCGCTAACTCCCTCGACATTTCCATCCCTTATTTCGTTATCATCGTCATCTATCCAAAAAATGGGTTCTTTATCCTCCACCTTGCAGACCTCCTCTGACACTACTCTACCAAGTAAAAGTTGCTCTTCTTATTCAACCATTACCATTACTTCAACCACAACAGAATGCAGAGCAGGATCTTGTGCCACATCCACTCTAATCAATACAGTTGCATACTGCCCAACTACATCTTCTTTTGTCTCTCGTTTTTCGGATTCATCCAGTTACTCAACATCAACAACATTGGCACCATCAACATTCATTACTGACTGCTTGGGCTCTTCTCGTAAAGTCTTGTGCGATGTCGGAGTCACCACTTTTCTTCTTGGAGAGACTAATGTAGTGCTTCCCACTACTTCATGCCAAATACCTCATAGTGTGACAGGCTCATATACCAACATTGAAAATTTGTACACTTATTCTAACGGTATTACGACCACAGTACTAAACTTTCCAAAACTCATTTTTCCAAGTGTTGTTTGTCCAGTTTCGAGATTTGTTTCATCAGTTCCTTCTACAGCCTCATCAGCAATCACAATTCCATCATTAGTTCCATCATCATCTACCAAAACCTTCGTTGTTACAACTACATCTTGTAATTCTTTTACATGTGATACTTCAGTCATTACTAAGACCACAACATACTGTCCTTTGAGTTCATTATTAACTTCTGTGTCTTCTAAAACATCTAGTACTGTGTCTAGTTTATTTTCGGAGACTATTTCTAGCGTACATGCTGTTCCTAGTTCTGATATTTCATCTGCGTACTATTCCATTACATCATCTTCTTCCAATCCATCTGCTTCAGCAACATCTTTTCCAACAGCATCCATTACGTCTAATAGATCCATTGAATCAACAAAAACTAAGGACACTTCAACATCATCATCTTCCGCGTCTTCTCTTACTACCGAAGTGACAACAGTTACAACAACTTCTTGTAACAGCGAAAGTTGTACCGAGTCAGTCATCACAAAGACCACTACTTACTGCCCATTGACTGATTCATCTACGTCCTTTACATCAAAAACGTCAGCAACTACTATGTCTAATCCTACTTTATCTACTTCTGCATCAGACTCCACATCTAAGCTGGTATCCAACTCTGCAACTTCTTTGCTCAGTTCCACTCTAGTGACCCCAAGTACATCAGTTACTACTGTTTCAGTTTCTTCTGCACCATCTGATACATCATTTGCATCAAATCCTTCAGTCTTCACAACATCACCTATAGTTACAACGTTACCCTCTTCAATCACTGGCCCAACATCCTCTACTTCTTCATCACTCACTACCCAAGTAACAACTTTTACTACAACATCTTGCGACTTTGGTACTTGTAGTACCTCAATTGTTACTATAACAACAACGTATTGTCCATTAACTTCTTTGTCAACCACCAGTGCAACCACCAGTGCAACCACCAGTGCAACCACCAGTGCAACCACCAGTGCAACCACCAGTGCAACCACCAGTGCAACCATTAATTCAGCCACCACACCAGCATCATCTTTTTCATCCACATTGACGACAATTTCGTCTTCCGAGATCTCTCAAGACAGCACTCACTCTACACCATCTTTTAGTAGCTCCACTACGTTAGTAGTTACACCATCTGCCTCTTCTCTTGAACCAACCTCATTTACTGAAACGTCCTTATCCAGTTCCTCATCTTCTTTTACAACTGAAATAAAAACTCTTACGACAACCACCTGTAGTTCTGGAAATTGTTATACCTCACTCACTACTGTCACAACTACCTACTGTCCCTTGAGCCCTGTTTCTACTACTCTATCATCCAGTGAATTCTTTGTCTTGACTACCTCTTCTGTTGATTCAAATACTATTTTTTCAACTGCTATCACCACCGCTTCACCATCGTCACTACCATCTTCTACTACAGATGTTATCACATCAACAATAACCTCATGTAACAAAGAAAGTTGCTCTTCTTTGATAGTCACTCTAACAACCACATACTGTCCGTTATCCAGCCAAGGTAATCCGACAGAAACAACCGAATATGAGCTGAGCTCACAAGGCGTTTCTTTGTCTTCATCTGGAATACAGTCTACTTCAGAAACCGAGACTACATTACCATCATCAACGGTCTCAAAGTCGACAGATTATGCCAGTAGTACTATTGTTGTTTCAATTAAATGCACAAAAGACGTTTGTAGTGCTGTTACTCAAACAACAGGAATTACCACCGTCACAACTGTGCAATCAGGAATCTCCACAGTGTTTACAACTTTCTGTCCACTATCTTCTACAGTCTCAACTTTGAGTACAAGCCCAAGTCCAAGCTCCGAATCAAGCTCTGCAGTTCTCAATACACAGACCACACAAAACTCTGGAACTTCGACAACGACAATACAGCTGACGACGCTTATTACAAAATCATGTAGTGATTCCACATGTACTACGTTTGAAGTCATCTCAACAGCGACAAACAATAAAACCCTTCCATCTTCGGTTTCTGTACCTACGAATGTTACGGCCCCTGTTGTTTCCTCAGCTGCTACCGCTGCTCCATTTGAAAATAGAGCCATCCGACTCGGGTCTGTACATGGTGGTGGAATTATGGCTACAGTAATCTCGCTTGGCATGATTCTTTTGTAAAATTTTCTAGAAAATGTCAACCCCACTACTACGTTTCTTTATCCTTCTCATTATGTTGACCTTTCTGCCTACGTTGAAATATGTATAAATTTTTAAAAACGTGTACTAGCACGCATAATTTTTTCCAGTTCAATTCAAATCTATAGTTTCTTGATAAAGCATTTATTCTTAATAGTGTTAATTGAGGAAACAAAAGTTTAAAAATATAAATTCCTCTCGAAAAATCCGTGGAAGTTTAGATTTCGATTTGCTTTGCTATTTCCTAATCGAGCGAGCTTATGTAAATTTTGTGGATGGACAGATCTATGTGACAGGTAATTGTTGTGATTGATAGAAATTGTCTTCTCTTATTGAGTTCTATTTTCACCCCCGAGCTTGTTTTTGCTGAACAAACTATTAATCCAATAGCTTGGTATCTTGTTGTTGCATACAATTTGATCCGGATACCCAGCAAGTATGGATGCCGGCGCTGCAAAATATCTTCTCAGCAGGTCAAGCACCTCTAACATGTCTGTAGGATTGCGGCATAAACAATCCAAACTCGATCTGTTAGACAGTAAGACGTTAACATCTTTCCCATTACCAAACATCAGTGAAGGTAGTGGAAATTCAAATAGTTTTGAGGGAGTTAGCAGCCGAACAACTGATGTTTCTCAGCTTAGTTCTTTTGATTCTATTTACGTTCCAAAGAGGTGGAAATCCAGCATGGTTTTAGGAGAATACAAGGCTTTCAATAAGAATGACAACAATGGCGTTAACATAGACAAATCTGCATCGATTTTGAGATCAAGAACGACATCAAGTGTTCAGACAATGGATACTGTTAGTAATATCATGATAAACAGTAACGAGAGAATGAAACATTCATTAACAGACTCAATGGTGTCTAAAACTCTCGTGGGATCATCAAAGATGACCACCCCTCCATCCTCATTAGATTATGAAAGCACATTTTATGATTATAAGCTGGTTCTGAAACTGTCAGAACAAAACGGTAACCCGAGCAGAGACATTTGTGAAGACAACATTGCTGACGAGACCACCAAAACTGGTGGCTCTGCCACGATAGAAAATACGAAAAACGAAAACACAGATATGTATATTCAATCTCTATATCAGGAATTAATGCAAAAAGATGAATCTAAGCCACAAATACAGTGCATGGTTTGTGATTTGCCAGTATTTGAGGATGCAGAGTATTTCAGCAGGATACTGGATTTCAAAGGTGTGGTATGTGAAAATTGTATCCAGAGGCATGATAGTGACAATGATACCGAAGACAGAGCAAGCAGGACACACTCTTCGGCTGAAGATGTGGTGAGCTTAGCGTCAGCGATGGATCTTTATTCATTGATAGATGAGACGAATCATACTATACAGATACAACTTGATACTACCATACAGAGCGATGAAGATAGTACAGAGTATGGAATCTACGGGAACATGGACTTTTTCCGTAACGACCACACAGGCAACAAATTTTACGGGACGGAAAAGGGCAAGAATGATAATTTTGGAAAAATAATTCGTCAATTGAGAAGGATTGAACGTACGGATTTGAGGATTCGGCAATCTATAGCAGATTTGAGAAGCAGAAATGAGCTTTCAAACGAATATACTTCGATGTGGAGTTCGGTCAAGAACAGGTTTACCAATGTGTAACGAGGCCAAAGAAGTATTCAATCACGTGCGGGACATTGAGCGAACCTAAATTATGTAATTGTATTTTTAATGGTGTTTATAGGTGTTTTTTGTTCAAGAATAATCAGGAAAAAAAGTGTAAACAAAGAGATATTAAATTGGAAGATATATATGGGTAGACGCATACAATACGAAAGTGTGAAACATTTTCCGTAATTATCATATGAAAGAAAAACAAGAACGGACAAGTAAAATACAAAGCTAGAAGCTAAAAGAGTGTGTTTTTTTGTCTCTTCAACAATCAAGCAATAGGGGACTTACAGGTGAAGGAAGTAGTAGTACCATCAGCAAAGGCCTTTTTCAAAGACATCGATGAAGAGTAGATACCCAAAGCTGCTGTTGCTGCGGAGGCAAAGAATAGAATGAGATGACAAGTGTTGGCAAACCATTTTTGCTTGTAACCTCTAGCCCATCTGGACCAGTCTTTCCATGAGTCGACTCTGTGAGTGATTTTGTTCACAGGATCGTACTCACCGTCTCCAGTCAAAGCGCCGACTTGTATGTCAAAACCGAATTGCATGATGAATGGGAAAGTGTAGGAGAATTGTAAGATACAGACTGCACCGATCAAGGAGACAAGGGAGGAGAAGTTTGGGATGGCTGCAGCAAAAACAAAGGCGATAGCCCAGTAGACGCAGACAAAAACGGTCCAGATGATACGGCCGAACTTCGAGGTAAGTGCTGGCCAGTTGAAGAATCTTTGGAAGACACTGGTGTAGAAACACTTGATACCAACGTTACCGTATAGACCAGCTGCAATCAAGGCAGAAACTAAATTGACCACGTTGGTAGTTGTTTGCCAACTGTAGGTGGAAATACCTTGGTTGGCAGGGTTGATGACGAATTGACCTTGGTAGTGGTAGACAACCATGGCGAAGATCAAGTAGACGGTGAAGATGAACAGTTGAGCACAAGCCATACCCTTCCAGAAATCCCAAGGACGCTTCATTTCAGCCATGAATTCGATAAAGACGAGAGCACCACCGTACGAGTAGACGATGTTCATACAAGCGTTAAGTTGACTTTGGAATTGGTCGCCAGCACCGCTGATGACGACATGTGTTATAACAGGGCCTTCGACAATATGGCCAGTACCTGCTGCGGCAACGTAGTTTGGAAGGGAGACAGAGACGCAAGCCATCGTGGCGACGATGACAAAGACGTTCATCCAGATGGCGGCATTAGCCAAGAAACCAAACTTGGCCAAACTTCTGATTTGACCAACAATGGCACCTGCGATGGCCCAGACGAAAATGAGTATAGTGTAGCAACCTTTACCCTTTGCAATCTGAGAAAGACCTTGACCGTTACCCAAGATGATGACGGCAACGTTACAGAACAATTGGACAGATTGGAAGAAATCAATGAAATAACGGGTGTATTGACCGTAGATACGGCCGACAATGTCACCGTAGTTTCTCAAAGGATATTTGATGGAGTCCAAGTATAAGTACTGCTTCCAAAGAAGGCAGCCACAGTATGCTGCGGCGATACCGAAAAGGAAGTACAAGAGAGCGCCGGGGACGTACCCCAACTGTGCGATGGCATATGGGGCGGAAGTTGGGCCCAAGATATCGGTGGTGATCAAGTAGAAGACAGAGCCCCATGATGCGACTCTGAGCATTCTATTTGCGTTCTCCTTGGAGGTGTAGAGCGGCTCGTTGATGAGGTCGTAGGACTGCTGGTTGACGATCTGGAGCTTTTCGTCTTCAGGGTCGTCGACGCCGTGGGCGTCCTTTTCGGAAACCTCTTCAGCAGAGGACTTGAAGGATTTGGCGGAGTGAGCGTCGGAAGCTGCAGCAGAGGACTTCTTTGTGGCAGGTCTGTTCAAGAGCTTGGTCTTGATGACGTCCCACAACGGGATCGTTGGGGCAGCCTCACCGTAGTCTGGCGACTTTTCCAACTCTCTCTGAAGCTTGGCATGGTAGAGGAACTCTTCGAGCGGGACGTCGAAAAACTCGTCAATCTCTTCGGTCTTGATTTCGAAGTTGTTGAGAGCGTTGGCATTGTTGGAGATGACGCTGGAGAGGATTGCGGCCGGACTCGAGACTGGTTTGAGTTCAGACATGGTGGGGCGGCGGGTGTGGTTGGCTGAGTACAGAGAGACGGAAGAAAAAGAAAAAGAAAAGAGGGAAGAGCACGAGGAGCAGAAAACCCAGGGGAGACACACGAGACAGTTTACGAAACGCAGGGAGAAGGGATACGCTTTATACGCTGTCAGGCTGGCTGGCTGGGGACGAACGGACGGACAAACGAACGGACGAACGAACGGACGCAGCAGCAACCGCCGGTTTGCTCTCGTTTGCTGCTGATAGAGTGTGGCTACTCGAGGACCCAATTATCGACCAAACGGCGGTGCTGCCCACTGCCCACTGCTGCTGCTGATAAGCATCTGCCCGTCTTCCGATTGCCCATTTGGGCTGGCATTTTTTTTCTTTCTTCTCTTCTGCTGCCCTTCGTTTCTTTTCGAGCGTTTTGAGCACGCTTTTTTCCGCCGGCTGCGTTTTGCCGGCCTGCAGCTTTTTTTTGACAGCTGCTTGTGCGGACCCTGCTAGGGGGGGAAACAGAGGCCGGGAGGGGAGGACAGGTCGGGTCATCGTGCGAAGCACTATCAGCACGGCCGCTGCCGGTGGCGGCGCCTGCACGGCCACACACACACATGTGAACAGCCATGCCGGCACCCAGCTGTGGTGGTGGCGATTGCACGTCCGGCGAAAACCCTCTGCCCACCCTTTCCGGCCCCCTTGCTCTGTGGCAGGCCATCCCCACCACTCTCGCGTGCAGCGCCCGCTACTGCGCCCGCTCCGGCCTACGCAGAGGCACGCGCCGGCGCCGCCGGCCGTTTTCCTTCGTTGTGCTGCAGCACGGCGCGGTGCCTCCTTGTCGAGGGGCACCGGCGGAGGTTTGCGGGCGGGCGCGCAGCGCGGGAACAATGTGTCGGCAAATTCCATCTAGACATCTACTTATTGGTGCCCGGCACGCCGTGCGGCCGTGCGCTGCGACGGGGGGTGCCGCTCTTACGTCAGCTGCCCCACCGCCCGCCGGGCCGACGACTGGCCGGCCCACTGGCCGGCCCACGGGCCTACAGCTCTAGCGCGGCCACCTGCCGCGCAGCCGCCCGCACCTCCTCCTCCCCGAGGCCCACCAGCTTCCCCTGGAAGCGTGCGGATTTGCCGCCGCCCCCGCCGCGGAGCCCGGGCAGCTCCTTCTGCAGGGCGGCAACAACGTCTGCTGTCGCAGCAGCGACGCCGGCGGCGTCGCCGCCATCGTCGTCCGTGCCCTGCCCCGCGCCGGCTAGCCCGGCCACGAGAACCGCCCCGTCTGCGCCCGCGATAAGCACCACGATAAGCGGCCCGGACAAGGGCTCAGCCCCTGCGGCAGCAGCGTCCTCAGCCTCTTGCTTGAGCGCAGTGTGCATGCTGTTGAGAAACTCCCCGTCCGCGTCGTCCCGGAAGAAGCTCAGCACCCGTGGCCCGCTGCGGCCCCGTCCGTGCTGCCGAGAGGCGTCAGCCCACAGCTCGTGCGCCTTCAGCGCCGCCAGCTCCCGGCGCAGAGCCTTCTCCCGGTGCTGCAGCCGCTTGCACTGCTTCACCAGCGCCGCCGCCCGGTCGTCCAGCTCGTCCACGCTGCTGCTCAGCGTCCCGGCGACGCGCCGCACCACCTCGTGCAGCTGCCCGGCGTACTGGTGCACGCGGTCGCCGGCCACGAAGCCGAGCCGGCTGGCCCCGCCCTTGCCCTTGGTCTGGCCCAGCAGCGCCACCGCCTTCACCTGGCCCACGCTCGACAGATGCGTGCCGCAGCACGCGTTGGTGTCCAGCTCGCCGATGCTCACGACCCGCAGCGCCCCCTTCTCGCCCTCGGGCTCGCCGCCGGGAGTGGCCACGCTCACGGCCGTGTTGCGCAGGATCTCGTCGTTCACCGCCTGCCCGACCGCCGCCACCTCGGCGTCGCTGAGCCGCCGCGGCACCTCCACGTAGCTGGCGGGGGCACCCATGCTCCACGACAGCGTGGGCAGCTGCAGCCCGTCTAGCACCGCCGAGAGAAGGTGCTGGCCCGTGTGCTGCTGCATGTGGTCGAGCCGCCGCCGCCAGTCGAGCGCCACCTCCACCTCCGCCTGCTCCGCCAATGGGCCGTCCACAACGTGCACCGCACGGAGCTCCCGCCGCTGCACGTCCAGCACCCGGACGGGCGGAGCCTCCGCAGCGGACCCCGCCACCGCCCGGATCGTGCCCGTGTCCGCCGGCTGGCCGCCGCCCTCCGGGAAAAGCACCGTGTCCTCGAGCTCCACCTCGTACAGCTGCTTGGTCGGCCCAGCCGCCGAGGCGGCGGCTGCTGCCTCCGCAGCAGGCTTCTTCTTGCTCTTCTTGCCCTTCTTGGGCTCCTCGCTCTTCGCCTCCACGGGCGTGCAGCGCAATACCGTGGTCCTCAGTGTCTGCAGGTACGAGTCCCGCTGGCACGCCAACGCGCCCACAACAGTTCCGGCCCTGGTCATTGTCCTTGGTTATGTAGTCGGTCGCTGTGCTGGGTTTGGCAGTGTGCCCTGATCTCCGTGGTGACGGCCCCGACCCCAGATCCGGTCCAATCACCTCGTCCGCAGTGGCAATGCTGCGTCAAAAAGCTTTACCCCCGGTGGCCAGCACTCTCCTCGCACGCTCGCCCTCGCGCTCTCGGCCCACGACACGTCTCTTGCAACGCCGCTGTTTCACATCCCGGTGGGAAGCCGTGAACATGGGGAGGAAGGAAAAAAATTGACGGCTGGAAGCTCCACCACCACCAATTGGTCCACAGGAGACACAGCTGGCCCCCGTGTGCCGTGCGTGTGTGCAATTCAAGCGTCGACTCCGCTGCTCTTGTCTTCCGAAACGATCCTCCGTCGTCTTGCTGCCTCCGCTCGCCAGAACCGCCCCTCCTGCCGCCCTCCCCCCTCCTGTCGTCATCAACCGCTCCAGACATCTCTCAGCTGGCCCTCCTCCAAGATACTGCAATGGCAAGGTACACACAACACCTCCCACGCCAGGCAAATGACGAGCACGTGGCTCCCTACTACGTCCCGACACAGAAGTCGGGGAACCTGTTCCAGAAAATCAAGGGCTTCTTCAGCCAGCCAAACAAGGTGAAAAATAACGAGCCCATCGCCAGCGGCACACACGGACAGCAACGGCAGACGAAGAAAAAGCATCCGTTCGAAAACGTCAACGTGTCTGCAATCGACCTCTCCCTCCAGTCGAACCTCTCGTACACATCCAAAAACCCAAACGACACTCTCTCAGAGTTCTTCAACAAGAAGGGCGACACGCCCTTGAACGACATCGAAATCGAGGGCGTGCTCAGCCTGATCAAGAAATCACAGACGTCGAGAGCCCCAAGCCGAAATAACAGCACCATGTTCTCCGTCACAAACAACAACATCCACCCGCAACCCCAGCACCACCTGCTCAACCACAGCATGTTCCTAAACTCAAACACAGACTCAAAGCTCGGAGGCCTCTCATCCTTCAATGACGTCAACAACACCACCATCCTCAGACCGGCCTCGGGCAAGATGAAGGCCCCTGTGAGAATCAATACCCCCACTTACGTGCCCCGCAAACCGAGTGACAGCAGACACGTTACCCTCGACAACCCGGGCCTGCCCAACACGTCCAACAAGTCGTTCAACTCCTCCATGGGCTCGAGGTCCTTCATGAACACGGGCGCCATCAGAAAAAGAAGAATTGTGGACTACTCCACATTGCAATCGCCTTACAAGGTGAAAACTTCTTCTTCGTTATCTGCATTTCTAGAAAAGAAGAAGTTGTTGGAGAAGCAGGCTAACGAGCAAAAGGCGCAGCTGTTGAAGACGCAAGCAGCAGCAACGGAAGATAAAACCGGAATCAACTACAATGGAGGTATCATAGACCTTTCAAACCTAGACGAAAATGATGATGAGCGGGAATTGCACAAGAAGAAAATTAAAGTTGACCTGGTGAAGCCATTGGAATCACAAAACCTGAGTAAGACCGCCAGCAAAGTCCTCGACATTTTGAATTTTGACAGCGCCAAAAAAACGACTTCAGAAGATCCGAAACCAGCATCCAAACCTGTTTCTTCTGAGAGCCTGATTATTACTATCGATGATGAAGATGATGATGTTGCCAAAACAGAACCACAAAAGCCAAAGCTAAACAACTTCAAAAGCATACCAAAGGAAATTCCTGCTGTCAAGCCACTACCAGTATTCAATTTCAAGGCACAGAAAGAATTAGGTAAAGATTTTACGAAACAGTCTGCGAAAGAGCCTGTCAAAGAGTCTCTCATGGAGAATAAACCGTCACAGTTCAACTTCAAAGGCGTGGAACAGCAAAATAAACAATCAGAACCAGCTAGCATTATTCCAACATTCTCCTTTGGTAGCACAAAAGCGACATCGGCTAACAGCACAGAAAACAAGTCTCCTGTTTTCCATTTTGGTAACCCTCTTAAACCTCAAGCGCTGGAGGAAAATGTAAGGAAGGCACTTGATAATACAGTAGCACCTCGGGTACAACCAGCGGTTAACGGTATAAAGGAAGAAACGCCCAGCGAGCTAGATGATCTTGAAATTATTGATTCGTTCGAATTTCCAGATGTAGAAATCTTCCATTCAGATACCGCAAGCGGCAGCAACAACCATGCATCAAACGGTGTTCATAGCAAGCCCACAGTCGATGGCAGTGCCGAACCGCGGTTTGAGTTTCCTGCAATTCCTAATATCTCTCCAAAAACTCTGGAACTCTTCGAGGCAGAGCCAGCGGACCAGTACCAGGATGTGTTTAGATTTTAATAAACTGTTCTAATAGATTAATTAATGAAAAATATAATAATTTACTGAAAAGTGTTGTAGTTTCATTTTTTACTCCGCGACACCCTTCAAATCTTAGTTAAGATCATCTTTTACATCAAACCTATCAACAATGACCGAGTGGAAAATCGCTGATTAGTACCTAGTTGAAACAAAAAGATCCTAATAGTCGCTGAAATATTGACCTATTTGTAAAAGGAGGAGATGTTTATATCTCAAATGTCGAAGGCAGATTTTGAGGAAATCAAACCCTTCAAAATCAAAACAGATGTACCTTCATTTACTATCAACTTAGGAGATGATTCGGCAACGGGGAAAGAGATTGCACTTGTGAATCAAAATAAAGGAATAGATGAAAATGAGGATAATTACTTTCCTGGAAGAAAAAACAAGGACAGGTTTAGGAAACGGAAGAAGGATGCAGTTCTAAATGCCAATGAGGGAGTTGATTTAAACCAGGCTCTTAAAAAAAACGGTATCCACTCAAAGCCTTTGCACAAAAAAACTACACAAGCAGAGAAAAAGAAAAGACACAGAAAAGAGGAAGAGTTTATCAATTTTTTTGAGGCAGATATCGATGACCTTCAATTGCCTCCTCCATTACCAGTAAATGATCTTTCTACATTAGCTCAACCCAAGACGCTAGATGATAGTTTACCTTCGCAATCAGATAGGTTTCAATACAATGGTTCGGACAACATTCACAGAAGTTCCACAAAGGGTAGCTCTAACAGGTTTAACGCTGATAACAATAATGATAGATTGACCTATAGTTCTTACAATAATAGACCGTCTGACTTTTACAAAAAAGTGCAGGAACGTGATGACCCAGGCTTCAAAAGCTACTATAAGCAAAAGCGCCAACAAAATAACGAAAATGATTATTATTACAAAGACAGGTCATTTCACGCACAATTTGACCAAAAGATGCAACAGAAAACAAAATTCTGCGGTCAATCACCTAACGAGAAGCATTTAAAACTATACCAAGGGACTGACGCTGATTACTACAAGAATGGTGAACATAATGTAAAGGCTCAATCAGCGCCAAATAGTCAGAGACAATCACAATCTATGGAATTGGTTCATTCTAGCCTTGAGAACAATAATCCAGAGTTGGCTGCAATTCTTACAATTTTGCGAATAGCATCAGAAAAGAAACTGCGTGCTAAAAAGGGTAAAAAGAGAGCCAAAGAAGTTTCCTCGAACATGGATTTGGTTTCTCTAGTTAAAATAGCCCTCATTGATAGTGATTCTGATTCTGATTCTGATGATCCTGACCGTAAACATAAACACAGAGCCAAGAAGAGTAAGAGTGAAAACCATAAAAGTAAAGACAAGAGAAAGTCAAGTAGGAAGAGTAAACATTACTATCTACCATCAGATGACGACATTTCTGATTCGGAATCTGATTCTGCTTCATATTGTTATTCCAGGACAAGTTTACCGAAGCTTGAAACAGGAAAACCCAGAAAGTCAAGACGCTATATTTCAACTTCTGAATCCGAAGCTGAGTCTAAAACTGAAATATCAGAAAGTGAGATTGAAGACAAAAAGCTCAGAAACAAAAGAGATAAGAAGAAGAGATTGTCGAGAAAGCATAGAATCAAAAGCAGTGAATCTGAAGATGAAGAAGTTTTCGAAGAAGAAAGGCGGAGAACAAAAGGCAAAATTAAAAGAGAGACACGTAATAATGAAGAGTTGATGGAGATATTCCAGAAATTGAATTTGGATGACGCATCAAATCATGATATAATCGTTGAAGAAATGGAAAGTGATGATGATAAAGTATCATCTTTTAAGAGACAGATGCTATTAACATACGGCAACGTTAACTTATCAGATGAAGAAGGGTTCGGAGCTACGAATATGAAAGCAGTTCCAAGTTTGAAGGTGAAAAACAAGCGGGATCCGTCCGACTCGAATGACGAAGACTTTACGGATTATGAATTAAATAAGCCCAAAAAAGCTAATGCTAAATCTAGAAAGTTTAAAGCTGGGTTTGAGACGCTTTCGCATACCGAGGACTTTGCAAATTACGACAAGAGGACAAAAAAGACTGAAATTAGAAGCAAATCTAAGCCTAATCCAAGGGAATCGAAATACGAAGAATTCACCGATGATGAGCAAGAAAAGGATGAAAAGCCTAGATCTAAAACCAAATCCAACTCCAGATCAAAGCCAAATCTTTCGGATTCGGATAGTGAAAGCTTTACGGACTACGATGGGAAGAGATCAAGGCAACCAAAGTCAAAGTTCATTCCCAAGTCTAAGCCAAATTCTATGGAATCGAACAGTGAGGACTTCGAAACCAAAAAGCAGAGGAAGCTTACATCGATGCCAAAGCCTTATCCGCTTGATTCTGATAGTGAGAACTTCACGGATTACGACGAAAAAAGGCGTGTAAAGGTTAAGTCTACATTTAAGTCTAAGGCTTCATCTGAGTCTAAGTCAAGACCAAATCCTATAGGATCTGACAGCAATGACTTTTCTGAATACGAAATCAAGAAACCGGAGAAATCGAAAACTAAGGCTAGGAGGTCAAAACATGCGAGTAGTGAAGAATTCACCTCGGAAAAACCCATCAAGCATAAGAAGCTGAAAGCCAAGCCGAGAACTCTTGTATACCATTCTGATAGTGGTAGTGATGATAGTGAGGGCTTTTCTGACTACGAGAGGAGGAATGGTATTGATATAAAGAAATGGAAAAGTAAAAGCCATATTACTTCCAGAGAAAAGTTTGGTTCTAAGTTAGGCAGCACCAACTCCAGACCTAACCCATTAAAGTCAGATAGTGGTTACTAAGTTTCTCGCAGTTTTTTTATTTTATAAAAGTTTAAACTAAAATATGCATGTATATATTAATAAGTAGTTAGGCATGTAGGTTAACCGCGTTTACAAAGAAAAATGGAAAAAGGGTGATAGAAAAGATTATAAACTCAAAATTGTAGGTAATTTTTTTCTCATTTTTGGAAAATTGAAAGTAGAAAATAGAAATGCTCAAAGGTCGTCATGAATAAGGAAAAGAGAGGTAGCTCAAGGAATATAGTGTAAGAATAAACTGGTTGCAGTGGAGAGGGTGAGAACATAGCGGAAATGCGCAGTCGGTCAGTCGTCTGTGAAAACGACTGACAAACCTTCCTGGACTGTAGTCGCAGCCAAAGTGCCTTCTGCGCTGAACATCTCTCCGAACATGATGGATCTATTTTCACCGGCTTTGATGTTCTTAACGTTGTAACTGAAGTAAGAGTTTGTGTCGATCTCGGTATTGAAATAGATGGTGTGGTCCAAGGAGACAGAGAATTTTGTTGTGAACATCTCCTTTAGGTTCAGACGCATGTTTGCACTGAGGTAGAAGTAGTCCGAGATGTACGCGATGGCGACCCAGTTGAAGATCGAAGGGTTCTTGAGCGAGTCCTTCGTCTTGACCCAGTAGCGCAAGGTGCGGTCGCTTGGGGGTGCGTGGCGCTCCTCGTCGGACACCAAGTCCTGGTCAAACATGTCCAGCGGGAGCTTCCAGATGCAGGGCTCTCTATTGTAGCATCGGATGACCTCCTCCTCGCAGTTCTTGCCCTTCAAATACTCCAAGTGCTTCTTGTTCATGGCCTTTTTGGACCAGATTTTGAACAACTCCTCCTGGGTGAGCATGTCGTCCGGGTGGTCAATGTCCTTCCCGATAAGGGGCGGGGCCCTATTGTGGGAAAGCTGGCCCCGCAAGTTTGCCGCGGAGCCCTCCAACTGGTACGCTTGGAGGGAGACCGTGGCTCTGAAGATGAGCTGGTCGTTCTGGAAGAGGTTCACCTCGCGCGTGCAGTAGTTCTTGCCGTCCTTCAAGCTGGACACCTTGTAGTACAAGGCCGGGTGGGGCTTGGCGGAGTGGAGGAAGTGGCAGTGGATGGACATGGGTTTCCAGGACTTCTCGTACGTGTTGGAGTAGAGGAGTGCAGCCAAGACAGACTGCGCCGCCATCGTGCCGCCAAAGAGGCCCCGTCCGCGGTATGGGACAAAGAGCTCCGAGCGGTTGGTGAACGTGTCGCTTGCCACCCGCTTGAGGTCGAGCAAGGCCTCCAACGCAGACTCCTTCGTGTCGAGCTCGAGGTTCAAGTCCAGGCTGAAGTCCAGGTCCGCCAAGTCGTCGTTGCTGATCGAGATCGACGTGTTCGACGACCCGTCGCTGCTCATCCCGTCATCCGAAAGCGACGACGTGTTGGTCACGTACTTCCTGAGCAACCGGTTGTTGCTGTTGACGCTGCTACCCGTTTCCGGGCCGCTCATGTGTTTTGTGTCTGGGTCCACGCTGTGTGCCGTGCTCATCGTGCGCCGCCGTGGGAGGGCAAATCGGAGACGCTGTATCTGCCCCTGTCTGTGCCGCGGTCTGTGTGGTAGTAGAGATGTAGCCTGTAGGGGACGCCTGGCCTCGACGTTAGCGCTGTGTGTGTCTGCGGTGTGTACAAGACCTCCAACCGACCTTGGAGCGTGCAGAAACGCACTTCTTCTTGCCTGCGACGCCCCACCAGCGGCAGCGGCAGACCACATCGTTAAGTAGTTTTATAGTACAGGGTGCTATACGCTATCTACAGGCCGCCTCCTTCTGCCTCTATCTCCTCCGGTGCCAACTCCGGCACCTATCTCCAGCTCTATCTCCACTGCCGGCGTCAGCGCCGGATCCTGCCCACGCCCCCGTTCTCTCCGCCCGGACGCGCCCCGCGGGCCTGTCCCGACGCCTCGTCGCCCGTTCTCGCCCTCGGCCGCGGGGCTCCTTCCGGATGGGGGAAGTGCGGGGCAACCACGGGGGGGGAAGGGCCTGGCGGTTGCCCCGCCGGTGGCCGAAAGAGGAAATTTGCCCCCACGTGACTCCATGAATCGGTGCCGGCTCACTCGCGGCGGAGAAAAGCCTGGAAGGCGTCGTTGGCAATGTGGACCTGGCCTACGCTCTTCATGTGCTTCTTACCCTCCTTCTGCTTGGAGAGAAGCTTTTTGCGTCGGCTGATATCACTCGCGTGGAGCTTGGCAAGCACGTCCTTGCGGCGGGCCTTGATGGTTTCACGGGCAACGACACGGCCGTTGGCACGGGCCTGGATGACGACCTCGAACTGCTGGATACGTAGAAACTCCTTGAGGCGCTTGACAAACTCGCGACCGTTTTTCTCGATCTGAGAGCGATGCAGCACGGTGCTCAAGGCGTCAACACTGTTGCCGTTGACGAGCAGCTCCATCTTGTAGATGTCGCTCGGCTTGTAGCCTGCGTCGTCGTAGTCGAGGGAGGCGTAGCCGCGGGTGACGCCCTTGAGCTTGCCGAAGAAGTCGTCGATGAGGTGGGCGGTGGGGATGTCGTACTTCATGAGGGTCTGGCCGTTGCTGAGGTACTGCAGCTCCTTCTGCTGGCCGCGGTTGTTCTCGCAGAGCGTCATGACCGCGCCGGTGTACTCCTTGGGGAAGGTCATGAGGGCTTCCACGTAGGGCTCGGAGAGCTGCACCACGCTGCTCTTCTTGGTGCCGTCGGGGAAGTCGTCCGGGTTCGAGATGATCTTCTCGCGGCCGCCCTTGAAGGCGACCTTGTACGGCACAGTCGGCGCGGTGATGATGAGGTTCTTGCCGTGCTCCTTCTCGAGCCGGTCCTTGAAGATGGAGGCGTGCAACGAGCCCAAGAAGCCGAGCTTCCAGCCCTGGCCGAGCGCGTTGGACGTCGTCCGCTGGAACACCACCGACCGGTCGTTGAGAAACAAGTGCTGGAGGCTTTCCTCCATCTTCTTGAAGTCCGTGCCGTCCGCCGGGAACGCCCCGACGAACACCATTGGCTTGGGCTCCTCGAACCCGGGCAACGGCTCCACGGCGCTGCCCACTTTCCGCAAAGTGTCGCCCACAAACACGTTGTTCGGGTCCTTGAACCCGGGGATCACGTACGCCACCTGCCCGGCAACGAGCAGCGGCAGCGGCCGTCTGTCCGGATACATGACACCCACCTCCTTCACCTCGTACCGCTCGCTCGTCTTGCAGAACTCCACCTTGTCCCCCTTCTTCAGGCTTCCGTCCACCACGTTCACAAGCATGATCACACCCACGTAAGGGTCGTACCATGAGTCCACCACCTGCGCCCGCAGCGGCAGCTCCCGGTTGTACTTCTCCGCCGGCGGCGCCGGCACGTCCTCGATGATCTTGGGCAGGAGGTACTCAACGTTGAACCCGGTCTTCGCACTCACGTGCACGATGTCGTCTCGCAAGAGCTCAAACGTCTCCTCGATCTGGTCCTCTGCCCGCGGGACGTCTGCCGTGTCGAGGTCGATCTTGTTGATCACGGGAATCAAGTGCAAGTTCATCGAGTACGCGAGGTAGAAGTTCGCCACCGTCTGCGCCTTGATGCCCTCGCTGGCGTCGACTAGCAGCAGCGCCCCCTGGCATGACGCGTACGACCGGATCACCTCCAAGCGAAAGTCTACGTGGCCCGGCGAGTCCACCAAGTGCAGCATGTAGTCTTCCCCGCGGTAGTGGTAGATCATCGACACCGTCTGCGCCTTCACCGTGATCCCCCGCTCCCTCTCCACGTCGAGCTTGTCCAACACCTGCTTGTTGTCCACCGTCGGGTTCACCACTCCGGTGATTTCAAGCAGCCGGTCACTCAGCGTCGACTTGCCGTGGTCGATGTGGGCCACGATGATGAAGTTCCGGTAGTTTTTCAGCGGGATCCGGCTGATCCGCTCGCTGAGCTCCTCGTTCGACAGGATCGGCGTCGGGTTGTTCCGCTTGTCGAGCACGTACTTTGTGTAGCCCTTGTACTGTTCGCTTCCTGGCGTGAACGGTGCAGACCCTTCTGCAGCCGTTGTCGTTGATGTCGAGTTCCATCGCACTGCGCTGCGCAGCGTGGACGGCCTCACCTGCAGCCTCAGCGGCCTCCGCGGCATGCTGCATCGACTAAACAAACGCATGGCTCTGCTTCACTCTTTTGCCAGTCTATATCCGGCCCCCCAACCGGTCCCTGTCAAACCCCCACTATGGAATAGGGTGTAAAATTCTGTCTCCACATACTGGGAAAAGGCACCGAAGGGGGACCCCTCGCTCACGTGACGGGATGAAGATTTTACACTGATTAAATGACAAACTAACTAAATGACTAACTACCTGTCTATATTACACGCACTGCGGACGGCGCCCTAGTCGCCGTTGTACTTCAACACGACGACGACCGAGTCCCCTCGGAGGAACATCTTGGACACAAACCGCTCTCGCAGCACCTTGTTCCCCGGCTTGGTCTTGCTCTTCACGTCGCCCTGGCCCTGGCCCTCCTCGTACCAGAACTCCTTCACGTTCTCCAGCACCATGTTGCAGTGGCGGTCAAACGCCTTCACGCGGGCAACCAGCTTGTGGCTGTTCCGTAGCGAGATCAACACCGAGTCCGAGTTCTGCACCGCCTGCGCCAGCACCCGCAGAGGGCCGTGGTTGAACTCGTAGTCCTCGAGGTCCTGCAGCTCGTTCTGCGACAGCTCCGACTTGGGTCTCGTGGTCAGGTCCGACATGCTGTTCTGCTCCTGCTGCTGCGATGTGTCTGCTTCTACCACCAGCTCCCCTCGTCCTCTCTCCTTCCAGCCTCTGGTCCCTACGTCTCCTTGGTCCCCTTCTTCTCTTCCGTGCGTGTATCTCCCTCAGCTCCTCCACGCGAAGCTGGCTGCACAGCCCGCAAAAAGGCCAAAGGCCTCTGTGTAGGCCTGCTGGCCTGTCTCTCTGAGGCCTGTGCACAAGAGGCACCGCTGGACTCAGCTCTTCGCCACCGGATCTGGGAGGCCGGGCTTCTGCCACGGGGTGTACACTGTGGAAACCACGGCGATAAACATAGACACCACAATGACGCCCTTAGTGAACACGGCGACGCTGCAGAGCGTGTCCTACCTCGGAATACAGAAGTCGATGGTGCTGCGACGCACACTGTCCCATTGCACAGGGGCAGGCTTATCGGGGCTGCCTGGCTCGGGGACTTGCCCGGCCTCGGGGAGGCAGAGAATGAGGAGGGGCTACAGCAGCAGTGGCGGCGGAAGCAGCAGCAGCACGAGCGCAGCTGGTGGTCAACAGATTGCCGCAAACATCACCCACACAATGAGCCAGATAAACAAAGACAAGTATCTCTCGAACGCCAAGACGACGCTGCGACATAGCGACAACAACAAGCCGTCGACCTTGAAGGTTTCGAACTCGTTCCACAACTCAAACCCGATTCTCGACTCGGCGCCGTCAGCGCCGACGGTGGCAACGGCGGCGGCGGGGGCTGCTGCCGCTAAAGGCGACGATGGCGTTGCCGACAAACCTAGCAGCGAGAGCAAAACCGAGAGCAGTGTCCGAGATCCGATCCGGAGAAACTCCAACGGACTGGACAGCGAGGACGTGATCCGCATGGAGTCGTTCTTCGACTCGTACAAGGTGGTGCAGGACTTCAAGAACAGCGGCTTCTCGGACGCCCAGTCGCTTCTGCTCATGAAATACACATACTACAAGCTGCAGAAGAAGCTCGACTGGCTCAATCAGACGTACGCGCCAAAGGTGGACTTGGAGAACGAGGCGTACCTCTTCGAGGCCGCACACAGCGAGTTGCTGTTCGAGGTCACCAACTCGAGAGAAATCTCGTTGATGAACTTGACGAACGCCATGATCATCCTAAAGCGGGCCTTCAACAACCTCGACGACGAGACAATCGCTCAGATCAAGCTCAACGACGACATCATCAAGATGGAGCTCAACCAGTTCAAGCACGAGAACAATCTCCACCAGAAGTCGCTCAACTTGAAGAACTCCGACCTCAACAGCCGCATCTTGAGTGACATGGTGTCGGGCTTGAAGTCCGAGATTGAGACCTTCAGATGGCAGCTTACCCGGGCGGGGATCTTGTCGATCATGATCATGGCCGTCTGCATCATGGGTGTCTGGAACCTTACAAAGAAATTGGCGATTGGCGACGACGCCGAGCACGAATACAAGGGTCCTCTGTTGCAGCCCGTCCACCAGCAGACCGACGAGGAGTCTCACGACTACGAGGCAGACTGGGACGAGCCTGTGGTGGTGTAGCGTATATACATCAGACTACTTTAATATCATTCTTTCCTTCATCTTGAACTTTTCTGTCTTCGTCTTCGTCTTCTTTCTTGTTCATGCTGATATCTGCGACGCTCGCTAAAACTTCCTGTCTCCGGGCGCTCGCTTACGCTTGCCCGCGGAGCCACCCGCATTTCCTCAAAAAGCCTTCCTTTTTTTTGACTGCCCCATTATCGGCGCCAACCCTCGGAGGACTCATTGCGGTGGAAAGGTTTATCGACTTTCCTGGCCTTTATATGACAGACCCAACCCCCATATTTCATCCGTTGTGGTTTTCTTCTTTGCTCTTGATTCTGCTTTTGGCTTTAACTTGTCTGCCTTTTTTCCGCTTTTGTTCTCTCTCCTCTTTCTATAGACTCGATTCTTATCTAAGAACAATCCCACACACATATACCAATGCTTTCGAGATCTGTCAGAACATTGCGTACGAGTTCCAAACTCATCTCCAAAGCGAGCGTCTCCATTCCTGTGGTTGCGTCTGTCCAATTCTCTCGTTCTGCCGCGCAACCAACCACTTCGACCAGAGGTGTTGCACAATTGGGCCACTTCGAAGCTCCACGTCATATCACAAATGAATACACTAAACTTTTCACCAAAGACGACGTCAAAGATTGGGAGTTGTTGAAGCAAGAACTCAGCAACTTCACCACTAACCCACAAACCGTTCCATTGGTGATTGGAGGTAAAAGGATCGAGAGCGGTCGTGAGACCAAGCAAATTGTCAACCCTGCAAACATCAAGCAAAGTCTCGGTACCTATGCACAGGCAACAAAGGAAGATGTTAAAGCCGCTATTGAATCTTCCCTAGAGGCCAAGAAGGTCTGGGCAGACATGCCATTTGCAGACCGTTCCGCCATCTTCCTCAAGGCATCTGAGTTGATCTCTACCAAATATAGACACAAAATGCTTGCTGCAACCATGCTTGGCCAGGGTAAGAACGTTTTTCAAGGTGAAATTGATTGTATCGGTGAGCTTATCGATTTCTTCCGCTTCAACGTCAAGTACGCCTCGGACTTATACCGCTCTCAACCACCTGAATCTGCTACCGGTGTTTGGAACAGAACTGAATACAGACCATTGGAAGGTTTTGTCTACGCCATCACCCCATTCAACTTCACTGCAATTGCAGGTGGTTTGGTCGGGGCACCAGCATTGATGGGTAATACCGTTGTTTGGAAGCCATCTGATTCAGCAATCCTATCCAACTACTTGTTGTTGCAAATTTTGGAAGAAGCTGGCTTGCCAAAGGGTGTCGTCAACTTTGTTCCTGGTAACCCTGTGGAAGTTTCAGATGTTGTGCTGAATGATACCAACTTTGCAGCATTGCACTTTACCGGATCAACTAAGGTGTTCTCCTCAATCTGGTCCACTATCGCAAACAACGTTGGTAAGGGAGTTTATAGGGATTTCCCACGTATCGTCGGTGAAACCGGTGGTAAAAACTTCCACTTGGTCGACAAATCTGCCAATGTCGAAAACGCCGCCTACAACACCATCCGTGGTGCATTTGAGTACCAAGGTCAAAAATGTTCAGCAACCTCAAGAGCATATGTCTCTGAATCTGTCTGGCCTGAATTTAAGAAAATCTTAACAGAAACAGTCGACTCGATCACTCCAACAAACTGCACACAAGAGTTGCAAGGTTTCATGGGACCGGTTATTCATGAACCATCTTTTGATAAAGTTTCCGGCGCAATCAAAACCATCGCTGAAGATCCAGAACTTGAGTTGCTTGCTGGTGGTAAGTTCGACAAATCTGTGGGATACTTTATCAAGCCAACTGTTGTGCAAACCAAGAATATTGAACATCCGTTCATGAGAAATGAATTCTTTGGTCCTTTGTTAACCGTTTACGTTTACAAGGATGCTGAAATCGATAATGTGTTGGAAAAGATTGATACCACTACGGGCTATGGTCTCACAGGTGCCGTTTTCAGCACCGACAGATTGAGTATTAGAAAGTACGAAGAGCGACTCAGATACGCAGCTGGTAACTTCTACATCAATGACAAATCTACAGGAGCTGTAGTTGGTCAGCAAGCCTTCGGTGGTTCCAGATTGTCCGGCACTAACGATAAGGCTGGCTCCGCTGCATTGGTCTCAAGATTCGTCTCTGTGCGTAGTATAAAGGAGAATTTCGGTGAACTCAAGAGCCACCTCAACCCATCCAACTTCTAATTGCATTAATAATGTCCTTTTTTTCCTCTCCCTTCTCCGTTTCACCTTCTCTCTTTCTCTGTTTACTCTTTTGTTTCAATCATTAACTTTGATTGCTTGTATAGAACAAAAAAAAAGAATAATAACCCACGAAAAGATCTACGATAAAACAGATTGAGAAAAAGAAGATGAAATAACGTCAAATGAAACTAATGTAATATGAAATAAAATGAATAACTGAAAACCAGAAAAAAAAATTAGTAAATGTACAGAGGTATATAGAAATAAATGCATACTAAGAAAAGATAAAATGTTGTGCCCTAGCCCTTGAACCACTTTTTGAAAATACTTTTACTTTCAGAGCCCTTGGAAGGGGGTTTCTTGCTGTTGCCGGCTTTATCGTTGGTAGCACTAGGGTTAACATTATTACTCGTAGTCGGAGTGGCACCGGATTTAGAAGCCTGAGGGCCCACCTTCACAGCAGATAATCTCCGCTGATACTTTTCAAAAAGTTCCTGCTTCTGTTTCTCGTGGCCGACCAAAGGTTTTGGATTTTCGAAACTACCTGAGCTACTCCGGGAAGTGCGCCTGCCTAGCTGGTTTTGCCTGTTACACTCTGGAGATGCATCATCTGAATCATCTATTGCGCACTGATAACTGTCGTCGTTGCTTGAAGACTTGGATAATACCGTGTCTGAATTTAGCACATCCAACATACTTCTTCTTCTTGACGTATCGCAAGAATTAGAATCAGTCCTGAGAAAGTCATAACTAGTACTTGTTGAATTACTGCTTGTCTTGCACAAATCTAAGAGTGGAGTGTCATTCAAGTTGTCAAACAACGACGACGTTTGTGTGTCATTTGTCTTCATCTTGGACAACTTGTTGGAATCCGAGGAATTTGAATCTATCGACGAATGGCTCACTGTATGAGAAATGCGGGGAGGGTCCACCACGATTTTAGGGGTTTGCTTTTGTTTGACAGCATCATTACTTCCCTCATCCTTCGACTTGAAAGGAACTTTGAAAGTGACTTGTGCGTTACTGCTCTTCACTGATTGGCCGGCGTTTCCATTACTGTAATCAGATGCAGGAGGATTTAGGATCTGGTCATTACCCACGTAAACAACAGATAGTAATTTCCTATTTGCAGTGGTCATCGAAGTAGACTTGGTCTTTGCATTATTGGTGCCAACTATGATGAGGCTTGGCTGATATAGGTTGAACACTTCGGCAAAGAACGCACCGGACTTGAAAAACTCCAGAGTGATGTTGATGGGGTGAACCAAACTCGAGCTATTTTCCAAATGAGACAAGATCAAATTTGTAAACGAGTTGATGAACTCATCCAACATCTCGTTTTTATCATTCCCCAAAATCGAGGTAGATAAAGAACAGCATATCACGATCGTGTCGCCCTTGGACGAGATCTTATTGATGTAGTAGTCCAACGAAGATAAGGAGTAGGACTTGCTGGACAGCATTATCAAGTAGAACTTGTCGTTCAGATCCGAATTTCTCAAGTCCGCGTGCTTGTAGTTGAAGCAGATGGAGTTTTTGGTAATGATTGGCTTTGTCGGGTACTCGTTCAAGATTGCGTTTGGAGAGAGATTCTTGAAACTGCCCGAGTCTAGAGAATCTTTATCGCAATTAGAGAGGGAAGAAGACGATAGTCTTGGACCAGCAGCGAAACCGTAACTCTTTTGAATGTCAACTGGTCTGACATTGAATTGAGAATCCAATGCGAGTAGTTCAGAATCGGACATCTCGCTATATGATTTCTTGCGAAGGTTATTGCCGGAGTTTGGGGGTTGTAGTGTATTATTGTTAGAGACGCCATTGCTGCTGGAGCTGCTGTATGTGTTCGCTGGGGGGGGCGACTTCGAGGCTGCTGCCGGAGCTGTGGGGGGGTTTCCAGTTCTGCCGCCCTTTGCTGTTAAGGAGGAAAAGGCCGAACCAGAGGAAAGAGACGGCGGGAGCTGGTTGTGGGAGGGCGTGCTGCCGGCTGTGTTTGTGTTTGAGGTGTTTGAGGTGGTGTTGTTCTTGGTGACGGCTGCGACGTGGGCGTCAAGGTGGGGAGGGGAGGGGAGGGCGGAAGAGTCTGGGTCACGGGAAGGAGCAGGTGCAGGTGCAGACGCAGACGCAGGAGGCGACTGTGACAGCGAGGAAAACAATGACCCCGAGCGCTTATCGGGAGCGCCCGCAGCGAATGGTGTCTGGCTGTGGGCCGACTTGAGGATAGACGTGGGCTTGGGCTGCTGCTGTTTCTGCTGCCGGTTTTCGCTCTGCGCTGAAGACGCGGCGGGGTTCCGGGAGGGCGGGGACTCCGGCGAGACGGGGGTGACGGGGAAGGCCGTGTCAGTGTCGTGGCGGGGGCTGGTGGCGGAGGGGAAGAGTGGTGGTGGAGCCCCTGATCTGTGAGAGGATGTGGAGGACGGGGAGGACGGCAGAGCACCTGCTGAGGCAGGTGTGGGCGTCAAGCGCTGCGGCTGCTCGGAGTTGGCGGCGTTGGGTGAGCCGCCTGGTGACGAGGGCGGCGGGCCTGGAGAGGAGCGTCTGCGCAGGGCCGCCGTGAGGACGGCTGTCTCAGGCTGGTAGTTGTCGAAGGACACTCTTCTGACGAAGCGCATGGTCTTGCCCGGCGAGGCGGCGGCGCTGCCGGCGCCGCCGCCCGAGGGGCGGTCTCTGAGGGTGGTCCCGAACATGGTGTGTGGTGTAATGTAAACTGGGGGTGTAGCAGGACGCGGTGGCAAAGAGAAGGGTGGAGAAGAGAGCAGCGGGCCAAGAGCACAGGAGAAGCCAGAGCACAAGAGCACAAGAAGGAGGGAGGAAGAAGAAGAGGGGCGGAACGACGAGCACGTGCAGAGCGGAAGGAAAAAGCTGGCGTCGGGTCGGGCTGTCACCGTGACAGATCCAGAGACACAGGGCCCGGGGTGTGGGGGCTTGGCTCTGGAGGCTCACGCTCGTGCGAGCTGTGTGCGGGAGGCAGACGCTTGCACGACTGTGGTTCCGCCATGCTCCTGCTCACCCTGCTTCCGCTCCTTCTCCCCTGCCTCTGCCCCTCCCCTGCTGCCTGGCGTCTTCCTAGGCCACTGCTGGTCCCGGACCCGGGCCCACGGGACGTGGCTGCTGTTCCCGCATCTCCCGCATTGTTATCAGCCGTGAGGCGCGGGCCCCCGGGCCGAGGGCAGCAGGGGGCTCAGCGGCGACGGGCCGATCGGTCCCGCGCGGGGCAAAAGGACGGAAAGGGCGAAAAAGGGCAAGCACGGCCTGCGGCGCGGGCGGTCTAGTCTGGTCTGGTGTGGTCTCGTCCTGGCTACATGTGCGAGCTGAGCTTTTCAGACGCTTTCTACAGGCGTCGGGACGGGTGGTGTGCAGACGGGTTCGAGGCTCAGCGCATAGGGCCATGGAGTACGTACCCGGGTTGGATGCTGCTTGCGCAGACGCAGACGCCGCTGAGGACGCGGAACTGACCAAACACGTCCTCGGACTGGTCGCCCGAGAGCTGGAGGCGGTCGACACGGCGGTCCCGCACGCCCTGGTGCCCGTGCTGCCGGAAGCCGTGGCCACAACGTCTGTGCTGCCCCGGTCGGCCACGGGGATGCGACCGTTTATGGCTGTGTCGCTGGCAGACAAGTACACGTCGGCAGAAGGGCTCGACCTGCAGCTGCTGGCGAGCCACTCGCAGCTGCGCATGGCCCGCAACGCGGTGCTGGAGCAGCTGGTGCTGGCGGAGGGCACGCCGGAGCGTCACAGGTTCGACAACCTGCTGCAGCTAGAGGCAAGCAGGCTGAGGGCAGGGAGGGCGGAGCTGGGACAGACGCTTTCTCGAAAGCGGCGGCAGCTTGAGGAGATAACGGAGCGCAGGAAGCGGCAGACGGCGGACTACAGACCCGTGGACGAGTTCCTGCGCAACCGGTGGAAGGAGAAGGTGAACGAGCTGGCGCAGATGCAGATCGAGCAGCTGGGCGGCGGGGGCGAGGGGTTGAGAGACTAGTTCTTTTGTTTTGTTAGCGTTTTATATAGTAAGAAAACTACACAGCGACTAAGACTAACCAAGTAAACAGCGAGCCGGGCGCTTAAGCACCGATGACGTCAGCATCGTACTTGGCCTTGAACCAGTTGATGGAGTCTTCCTGGGAGACCTTGTGGTACTTACCAACGGTACCTCTACATCTCTTTCTTCTGGAGACTCTGAAACCGGCTCTACCCATGACAACGAAGAAGTCCATACCGTAAATACCAATGTTTGGGTCGTACTTGATACCCAAGTCGATGTGTTCTTGGATACCGAAACCGAAGTTACCGGTGGAGGAGAAGTTTCTTGCCTTCAACTGGTATTCCTTGACCTTCAAGCCTCTTTCCAAGATCTCCTCGGCCTTTGGACCTCTGACGGTGACGTGGACAGAGATCTTTTCGTTTCTTCTGATACCAAAGGTTCTGATGGTGTATCTGGCCTTGGATTGGACTGGGGTTTGACCGGATAGTTGCTCTAAGACCTTGGAGGCTCTGGTCAATCTGTCACCGGATTCACCGACACAGATGTTCAAGACCAACTTCTCGATCTTTAATTCTCTCATAACATTGGAAAGCTTGTCAGACATCTTGTATGTGTGTGTATATGGATATCGTTTGGGTTATTCAAGGCGAAGTCTTCCACAGAGGCTTTCCCACTCTGCTGCACAGGTAAACCCAACAGTAGCACCTTCAACATGTGTTGGAAAATCTTCAACCTACACTCTCTCCCTCTCTGTGGCAATCGCACACTAACCGCTCACTCGCTCTAGCGAGTGTAGGAGAAAAAAAAAATCACACTTTCAGTGAATGTGCGGTGAAAAATTGAAGCGTGAGAGGGTTAGCACGTGCGTGAAGTGAGGGCTCCAGATATTCCCTGCGTGCTTTTTCTACTGGAGGTCGATCGGCTCAAAAGTCTTTTTTTCCAAATCCTCCTGCCCGGACATCCGTGCACCTGAAGACTTCCTTCCCCCTGATAACACTCCTTCTCTGTCCATGTATGCTCAACTCCTGCTCCATTTCTAGACAGACATGCATTTGCCCTCAATCAACACGCCAGATCTGCGCATTCTCTTCACTTTCACGCACTTCTGAAACCGTTCATCAGTATACTCGGACAGCAGTAGATACAAACATGTCTATAAATCACATTGCCTCCAAGTACACGTTTCAAAACTCAATCAATTCCGAGCTGAACGACTATAGCTCGTCATTCGCCCCAATAACGCCATCTCTGCAAAACCTATCGCCAGCAATATCCATACCGCCAATCTCCCAGCCAACAGACTTCTTGCGGGCACACACAGATGACGAGACAAATCCAGATTGCTCCATCAAGATTGCCCACGGTACCACCACCCTGGCGTTCCGTTTCCAGGGAGGTATTATAGTGGCGGTTGACTCGCGTGCAACTGCAGGTAATTGGATTGCCTCCCAGACCGTGAAGAAAGTCATTGAGATCAACCCAATGCTTCTTGGTACGATGGCTGGTGGTGCCGCCGACTGCCAGTACTGGGAAACCTGGTTGGGAACCCAGTGCCGTTTGCATGAACTACGTAATAAAGAACGGATTACCGTTGCAGCTGCTTCCAAAATTTTATCAAACCTAGTTTACAATTATAAGGGAATGGGACTATCCATGGGTACGATGGTGTGTGGTTGCACGCCAAAGGAAGGACCAACAATCTTCTACGTCGATTCCGACGGAACGAGATTGAAGGGTGACATGTTCTGTGTCGGTTCCGGTCAAACGTTTGCATATGGTGTGTTGGACTCAAACTACAAGTGGGACTTGACCGTCGAAGAAGCCCTATACCTTGGAAAGAGATCCATTCTTGCTGCCGCTCACAGAGATGCCTACTCTGGTGGCTCGATCAACCTATTTCATATTACCGAAGAGGGCTGGAAATTTCATGGTAACTACGATGTTGGTCCTTTGTTCTGGGAAATCAAGGAGAAGGAAGGTTCTTTCAACAACGTCAAGGGCTAAGAAGCGCCATAGTTTAAGATATAGAAGATATAATCTAATCATGTAAAACAGCTACAGTACAATATCGAGTTTTAAAATTTGATTGATAATACAGAATATACAAAATGATCCGAATCTACTATAAGTATGTAATCTATCTACATACCAGTTGGATCCGTCTTGACCCTCTTCTCGTCGCCTCCTTCGACCTCTACTTCTTCGTTAGTTTCTCCGTTACCTTCTGCGTCTTTTCGGTCGGCCTGTTCTCTTACTTCCTCAATCGTTCTCTTCTTATTTTCTGGCTCATCGTGATCCTCATCCTTTTCGAGATCAGCCAGCATCATGTGCAACTCGTCATCGAGTTCGTCATCACCTTCCCCATCTTCTTTGCTCTTCTTCGGTGGAAGGGTAGCAATCTTTTTATCATCAGGAGGTAGAGATTCTTTGGTCGTCTCTTCAGTTTCCTTGTTAGCAGGCTCAGGCCTTTCATCGGTTGAAGGTACTGACTGCTCCGGGGCATTGTTTTCGATTATAGGTTGTGTGCTCTTTTGACTGTCTTGGATGGAAACAACAGGATCTATTTCAGCATCACGGACTCCTTCTTTCGCCTCCAGCTCAGCTTTCTTCTCTGAGTCATTAACGGTCACGGAAGCATTGGCAGTAGGCTTACCAAACTTCGCAATGCTTCGCTTGATCTCTTCCGCTTCACTAATTCCTTCAACAGCTGCATTTCTGGCGTTCTCTATGGCCGGTACTTTGCCCTTGGCATAAAACTGCGGTTTAATGATTCCCGTTCCTGAAATTCCGCCTAATCTGACAGGTTTGATAGGCTTGATCGATGATTGGTGTATAGCAGGATGAGATGGACCAAAAGATTTTACAGATGCCCCACTAATTGGTTTTACTGCAGGTTTAAATGATGGTTTCATCCCTGCCTTGGAAATTTGATATACAACAGGACCAGTCGCTTGTTTAGTGGTAGCTTGCAATGTTGATCCCACTGCATCTGTGTGTTGTACCGGCGGCGTCAGTGAATTATTGTTTTCCGTTGCAGTCGAATCAATAGCACTAATATTACCAATATTTGACACCGAAATTGAGCCAGAACTGACACTTGCCTCATCAGTAAATTTAGAACTGTTTGTAGCCAAGGGTGGTATAACTGATTGGACCTTTGGTGTTACTTTGTGGAAAATTGGATCACGAGTTTCAGTGCCCTCTTTCTTGATATGCAAAATTGGAACATTACCGTTTTTGTTAAATTCATTTGTCGTACCAGGTTCGACCTTTGTAGTTGCTTTATTAGTAGATTCGGGCGTACTTTTCGAACCAGTCGCTCGAGTCGCAGAGTCTGTGTTTGCGTTGACTTTATTGGGCGGTATTTGGGCTGTTGGTGGGGCGTTCTTCGGTGGTAAATGCGGCGTCAATCCCTTTTGCTTACATACTTGAAGAGTAGCAGCATTGAGAGCTGCTGTCAGAATTTTGGTCACATGGCCTGGGTTTTTGTCAATTAATATCACAAGAGGGAAGCCTTTGATTGAGAAATTCTTGGCAGCCTGATCGACTTGAGAAATAGTCATCGCCAGTGCCTTTGTCAAGATCTCTGTAGATGTTGCCCTGTCGTACATTTTCCGTGATTTTGTAAGTGAAATCAATTCCTTTTGTAGATAGGCCAGTGCCTTTTTCGTATTTGCAGACATATTATTATGACTGGTACTGCTTGTGTTATTCGAAGCACTTTCTGCTTTTACGACTTGCTGTTCATTAGCTTTGTTGCTGACAGCTGGTGCAAAAGGTATCGAACCAGATGGATTAGTATTTTGTGATGATGGACTTGCGTATTGCAGTGAATCGGAGCTTCTGTTGTTCAAGTCATTTGCATTGATGTTTTTGGAACCAATACTAGTTGGATTGTGTATATGAAGGTTGGCCTGTAATTGTCTTGGCGGTTGTGCTAATTTAGGTGATAATGCTGAAGGTGATGAAGACTTGCCCTTGGCCTTGGCGTTCTCTAGCTGTTTTTGTCTGGCCCTATCCTTTTCGGCAACAACCTCTTCATTGACTCCCCAGAGCCATCCCTTACCTTCCTTGGAGATCTTTCTGAAAGATTTGTTCAATGAGAGATTATGCCTGACACTACTTTGCCAGCCATCTGGACAATAAAAGTAATATGGATATAACTCTTGTATTCCCTTGTAGATTTCCGACAGTGACATCCCCTTTTCCGTTCCTTTCTGTCGTAAACAATCCGTTATCAAAATCGAATACGGAAGGTTTGGTTTGGTTCTATATTGTTCGGGTATTTCATCAATGGTATAAACTTTCTTCTTTGCCTTAGGCTGTCGTTTAGGTTTAGCCTTTGCCTTTGATTCAGCCTTGATAGGATCTTGTAATGCGTCGTTGTCCTTGCTTGAGTCGGAGCCTTTTCCAGACTTCGATTTCGAAGTTGATTTCTTTTTCGTATTTGTCTGTGATAGTTCACCGTCTATGGTATTTTCTAAATGGGCAACATTCTGATCCTCAGGATGCTCACGAGCAAGCACTTTCCCTATTTCCTTTTCAATCTCCAACTCCCGGAGCTTTTGGGCATCTGGGTCGAGCACCATATTGAGAACATGCGGATCTTTGCTCATCAGTAACTTATCGCTTTGAATCTCTTTCTTTATCTCGTCGAAATTTGCAACTAGGCTGTCCAAACTTTCAATCTGGTCAGTCGGAGGAGCAACAACTGGCACGGATTCTCTCTCCTTATTGGGGAGCACAAACGCAAACTCCGTCTCTCCTATTTGAATCTTGGTTCCATCAGATAATGGCACAGTGACACCTTTCTCAACAAAGTTTCCATCGACAAAGGCCCCGTTTCTACCCAAAACACTGAGTTCAAATCGTTGGTTTCCGAAATTGTAAAATATTTTAGCGTGTCTTCTGGAAATGGCCTTTTGATTACCCAAATGGATATCCAACGCATCTGTGAGGGAGTCCCCTTCTACCATTCTTCCTAAAAGAATCTGCATTGTCTGGACGTAAAATGTAAAAGAGTCGAAATCCAGCATAGCGTATGCCTGAATTTTTTGAGGATCCACTATTGCCTCATCATTTTGCTTACCAACGGTATCTGTCTGCTGTTTCGTTTTGATGAGGGATTCGTTCGGGGAAACCTGCAAATGTACCGTTTCAGTCTCTTCTTCGGTCTTGCTCGATTTACTCCTGTCATCGAGCATGTCTGCTCCCTCCGGGAACTCGGACAGGATGTGATTAATCTCCAGGTTCGTCGGAGGATGCAAATCGACGCCATCGTTTTTTATTTTCTGTAGTTCCTCCATCTCAAAGTGCTCAATATTCAGTCCATTGAATGCTGTGTTTTTACCTTGAATATTAAGATCGCTGCCACTTGTATAGCCATAAGTATTGGGGTCCTGCGTTTGCGGTGGTGCGAGTTCCAAGCTGTGCTGGACTTTCATGGCGGTCGGATCGGAACCCGCAGACGCCGGATCGGTACTGTGCACAGCTGCAGCAGTCGCCACCGCCGTGGTGGGTGCCGTCTGAAATATCTGGCCCGACGTTGTTCCTGCTGCACCTTTTGAGCTTGTCGCAGCCGTTGTTGAGTCTGCAGGGATCGCTGCCTGATGCGCTTCCGACGCAGGTGTTGTCCGTGCCAGAGACGACATTCCTTTACTCTGGACGCTGTAAATATTGACGCTGACACTGACGCTTGTTGCTTGAGGTTCCATTTTTCCCCTTCGTCCCTGAACCACTCCGTCCCAGCTCTTTACCACGGGTTCGTCAACAACTTCATGGCGCTGCTCTCTCGCAAATCTTTTTTTTTCCGTTTTCGTATCAGTGGCCGGCCCGGTGGATCAGGATGCTCAATACAACATCTACCGGGGCAGCCGAAAGACACTAAGAGGTTCTATAAAGGGCCGTGTTGGGTGAAGTATATAATATCTAGGTCTAACTGAGAGTTGTTACACATGCATGCGGTCAACATATGCGACAACGTCCTCCAAGGGGGCTCGCTCGACAAGAATTTTGCGAAGCACGGAGTCTATGTCCGGGTGGGCCTTGAGGACGTTGGTGTCTTCGGCAGAGAGCCACTCCAGCACACGGCCCTCTTTTATGACCGTCAGTAGGAAGAAGTGGTCGTATCCGGCGCTGGCGTAAGGCTGGGCACCCGTGGCGGCCTCGAGAAGCACTAATCCTGCGCTGAAGAGGTCGCTCTGGAAAGTCGGTAGTGGTTTCTTCGTAAAGTCCAGGAGCTCTGGAGCAGTGTACTGTAGCGTCATGTCGGGACACTTGACGAGGCTACCGAGTTCGCAGGCGGAGGAAAAGTCTATGACTTTGAAAAAAATGTTCTCCTTGTGGTCGTGGTGGTGGCTGCCATCGTTGTCTTCAACTTCCAGGGCCATGATATTATCTGTCTTGATGTCGCAGTGCACACAGTTGAGCGTCTTAAGAATCGTCAGCGCATCCAGTAGGGTCGAGCAGAGCTTCCACCAGAGCGCAAGAGATAGCTTGGTGTCTGTTTCGTATCCCCTCTCGCTGTTCTTGATGTATGCCGACAACCCAAACGACATCTTCTTCATCAACAGGCAGGGGAGCTCGTCGTTCTTTTTGAAAAGCGGGAATTGTTCTCTGTTGAGGTAGTAGAGCCCATAGCAGTCTATGAATGGGTAGAAGCGGTTGTGTATTTTGAACCACTCGTCCTGGTAGTTTCGTAGCTTGATGGCGAAGTTCGACTCCTGTATGATGTGCTTGGTCTTGTTTCTGGAGATGGGTATCTTGACGGCAATGTGGAAGGAACTGTTCTGGATGCCGACCGTCGAGAGCTGGCATGAGTATACGTACGCGTTGGAGCCCTTGCCGATCTTGTCATCCAAGGAAAGGCAGAAGACCTTCGGGCTCAACACAAACCGCTCCAGGTCCGGGTCGTTGAGTGGAAACCTCGTGTAGCTAGCGCTGGGCACCTTTTTCGAGGCGTAGAGCCCAGGAGAGATGGGTGTGATGGGGGTGTTTAGCGGCGAGTCTTGGGTATCGAAAGTGTGTGAGTCTGGCGTCGTGTACAGGTCCGAAAGGACTCTGTTGCTGAAGGTGGAGGCGGCCGACGATAACACCGGCGTTGAGAAGGAGTTCGGGTCAACAAACGATGAGCAGTCCAGCGCCGCCGGCTGCTTCTTGCACTGGCTCAGACTGTCGGTGCCACCGTTATGGCCCTCATTCGTCCTGCTGTTGTGCACACTGTTGTTTTCGTCCTTATCGCTGCTGCTTCTGCTGCCGCCGTTGTCTGCCGCCGGCAGCAGACTGCGGTTGTCCACCGACGTCCTCGGCACCGGCGCCAACGCCTTTCTGTCCCAGTCGTGACCGCCCAGGATGGACAGCGACGTGTTCGAGTCCACAAACTGGGTGTCCAGCAGGGAAAGACCTGCCGTGGTGCCGGTCGTTGTGTTGTTGTTGCTATGTTCGGCACGTCGTGGCGGCCTTGTCGAAAACAGGTGTGCGCTCTGGTTCTCCATTGTGTGTCCTCTGTGGCGCAACTACTCTCTTTTCTGTCTTCTGCACTGTCTCTGCTCCCTTCTGCTCTGCTTCGGTGGCCACCAGAAGGAAGCTTGGACAGGCACCCGGCTCAGCTAAAGAGGAAACATCCGTCTGTCGCTGCACAGAGCCGCAAAAAATTTCCCCACGGCAGCCGCGGCGGGGGTTTCCGTATCTGTCTGTTTCCCTTCCGCTGTCCCTACTTTTCTGGCCAACCTGAACATGATTAAAAAGGTTGTGACGACAAAAATACGGGCGGGATAACACGGCGAAGAGGTGGAGGAAGATAGACAGATAGCATGAGTGAGAGAGACGGTGCTGGCAGTGGTGGAAGCCTGTTTTGGCTGCAATCGTGGCTCGACAGGAGTGGGCGGGTGCCGTTTCTGGCCATCTTCGCCTGGCGGCTCGTGAACGCATTCACGATCAACACGTTCTTCCAGGCAGACGAGTACTGGCAGGCGTTGGAGCCAGCTCATCGTGCCGTTTTTGGATACGGCTATCTCACGTGGGAGTGGCAGCACGGTCTGAGGTCTTACCTGCACCCGGTGATGTACATGTTCCCTTACTGGGTAGTGAAGCGGCTCGGCGACGAGTATTGGTACGTGTTGGCGGCGCCGAAGGTCGTCAATGCGCTCGTCGCCGCCGTCGGTGACTACTACCTGTACGACCTCGTGCAGAGGCGTTCTGGAAGCACCCGGCTGGCGAAGCTGGTTTCCCTCCTCAGTCTCTTCTCTGCGTGGAACTGGTACTGCTGGTGCCGGTCGTTCGCCAACTCGCTCGAGTTGACTCTCACGATCGTCGCTCTGTACCAGTTCCAGTCAGAGGCGTACGTGAGGTGTCTCACGGTGGCAGCGTTCACATGCCTCATCCGACCCACCAATGCCATAATCTGGCTCTATTCCCTCCCGGCGGTCTTCTGGCAGCAACCTCGCCTCATCGCCGTCTCTGCCGTGATCGGTGTGGCAGTGCTTTCTCTCGACGCCGGCATCAACTATTGGTTCTACTCAGGACTCCACGTGCCGCTCTGGAGCTTCTTCAAGTTCAACGTCACAGACTCTTTGTCGTCCTTCTACGGCGTGTCCCGCATCGACTTCTATTTCCTCCAGGCGATTCCAGTCCTGCTGCTCAACTACCTTCCTTTCTTCCTCTACGGGCTGCTTCGATCTCCGTGGTCGCACCTCAAGGGTCTCCTCTTCTGCTACCTGTTTGCCTTCACAGCAATACCCCACAAAGAGTTCCGCTTCATCTTCCCGATGATGCCTATCCTCTTGACGTATTCCGCGTCCGGCGTGTTGAGCCTCTCTGCCAAAATCTCCCCAACAAGGATGAAACAGGTGCTCGGACTCACAGTCTCCGCTTCTATTCTCCTCGCATACTACTTCACGCAGTACCATGAAGTCGGCGAGTTGCAGATCCCTACACTGATACGGAACAGGATCACCTCTTCGAAACCCCATCCCCGCCCTGTGAGCGTCGGATTTCTAACGCCGTGCCATTCAACCCCGTTTCAGTCGCATTTCCACCTCCCGGAGAATGAGGCAGAGCTCTGGTTTTTGACGTGTGAACCCCCATTGGCTCACAATGTGCTTTCCGGAACGACTGTCGAGTCGTACATGGATGAGTCTGACTATTTTTACTCCAATCCCCGGCTTTTCCTTGAGACAAACTTCCCCGCTATTATGGCACTTGATGCAGTTCCTGCGCAGGGTGCCCAATGGCCACACAGATGGCCGGAATACATAGTCATGTTCGGGAATCTATGGGACAACAGCGATGCTAAGGTGCAAGACCTTTTAGGTAAGCACTACACTGTCGTAGAAAGAGTGTGGAATACTCCGGGCCATTGGGATGGACGGAGAGAGGGTGATATTCTGCTACTGCAACTATCAGCAGTATCGCATTAACATTTAACGTTTCATCTGTATATACATTTCTATAAATCCCATCTTGACCTACGTTTCTGGTTGTTGTTGTCACCTGTCTCTTCGGCATGTTGCTCGTCAACTATAGGGTCAAAGGAGGTAATTTCTTGTACTTTCTCGACGTTGTCCTTACGAGAGTCGTAAAGCATCTTTCCAACACCTTGCTTCTCTGCCCTCGTGATGATGTCCTTTGCTCTTTTCCAGTCATTCCCACGGTATGCAACGTCAAACAGCCCGACTATACATTCGGGGACACCGAGTTCTGCACCAAGGGCGAACCACTCTTTTGCTTTCTTCAGTTCGTTGAACACGTTCAGCTCAATGTATCCAAGGTTTGCAAACGATTCTCTGAACCCCTCTTTTGCAGCCATTTGAAAATGATACCTGGCTTTCAGTGTGTCGATCTCATTCAACAAACCAAGGAAGAAATGTGCCTGAGCGTTGTCCGAAGCAGGTGCAAGCTGTACCGCATGTTTGAAATGCTCGGCTGCTTTAACTAACTCCTGGGTTCTGAAAAAGATCATTCCCAAGCTACGGTGTGCAGCAGCTGCAACAGTCGATTTGGGGTCTAGTTTCAAGAAGTGGTCGTACAATGATACTGCGCGTGCAAGTCGTTTTGGTGAAGATGTGATGTTAGTAAACGATGTGTCCGATGTGGGAGACAAGTCGGCAGTGGATTCTTCTGTTCGTAGCACTTTGGCATCCACTGACATATCTTCTTCTTCTTCATTTTGGTTCAAAGATTCCGTGAAACCCTTAAGTTCTCTGTCTGCAGCTAGTTTGAAAGCCAAAGGGTGTTCCATTTCCATCAAATCCTTAATGTATTTCTTTGCTGTACTTTTATCATCTTCGGTCCAGCCTTCCCCGTTGTTGTCTAAGGCCATAAAGGATAAGGTGCATAGGGCATCTCGAGATCCTCTCTCTGCAGCGTGTTCAACGAGCTCATTCTCGAGTTTCAATAATAAAGGGTTGATAGTGTGTGTCTGTTTCCTGATCTGTGCAAGCACCCGTTGAAATATAAGTAAGTCGTTTCCTCTGAACCTTTCTGGGATCTCCGGTTCTTTTCCAAAAACATCTGGCAGCGAGTCATAGATAGATTCTACGACAGGCAAGTACTTGCTGAAGTTGTAGCGTGCGTCATAGTCGAACAATAAACGAGAGATTATCTTCTTCGAAGGAAGGATATCCAACAAAAGTGGGTTTCCTGTGGTGGAAGCTGCTCCGGAGGAATAATACCTTCTAACCAGATGTGTTAACCCAATTCTCGTCTTCATAAAGACAATATTGTTTGTTAGATGCCAACTGACAGGCTATTTCGAGGCAGGACAAAGTAAAGGCCGGTAACTGGAGAGAGGGCATGATTGAAGAAAGCGTGTAGGATGTTTTTTCATGCCGAGAGTGGAAAAAACCTTTAGGAGTAGATAACATCAGGAAAAGAAATCCATGAGACCGATTGTGAAACTCACGAGGAAGATGGAATAGGTTGCACATGCTGACGCAGTCTACCACAAATATGACCGACGAAGATGGACCAGATGTGCATCCCATTGAGCTTACAGTTCAAGCGCTGTTGGAAACCCCATTGGAGACGCTCAACTTGAACTTGAAGTCGCTTTACGAGTCTCAAATGATTCTCCACACAATCCTATACAAGATGGAGCGCACGCTCATCGACACGGCAAACAACCTTCGACCGGGAAGTTTTCCACTGCAGGAGCAGGTTGTCCCCGGCGTAAGAGGCGACCGCAATGGCAACAACAATAGCAACGGCCACGGGCCGAACTCTTGCTGTGACAGCAGCAAGGGTACTGCCAACTGCAGCAGCGTGAACGGGAAAGATGATATTGGCGAAGAGGGAATCCGAATAGACCACAGCGATCTAGACGGAGAACTGGATCTCAAGATGTATCTGGAACGTATGGAGCGGTTAAGACGTAAATTGCGTCGGATAGAGAAGATAATAGACGAGATAGAGGCCAGGGTAGGTCGAATCGAAAACTCCATGAGCAGGCGGTGAGATGAACTCAGAAAGAGGAATCTGTATTAGTTCTATACATCAATGTAACTTTTTATACAATATGGGCAAGCGCAATCCCTACAACCTCTTCAACAAGCGTAGAGGGTAGCCTGGAGATTTGAGAGCGTAGATCTCCACGAGGTAGCTATATAAGAAGAAGACGATGACGCTGATGGTAATGACACCGATGAAACGCTTCTTCACATCCTTCACAGAGGGGAGGAATTTCAGAAGCAGACCCAAGCAGATAGTGACGAGGCCGTACACGAGGGAGACGACTTGTGTTTCTGCGGCGTACTGTGTGTTGTGGCCTGTTGCAAAGTAGACAATGTTCCCGTCCTTGTCCTTCTTGTACGTCTCCGGGCTCCGGATCTGGTTGTACATGTAACCCGAGATGAAGAGCACAATCAGACCGAAGGAGAGGAACTCCCACACGCGTCTGCTCTGCACCACGTCCAAAATGTGGTTCTTGAACTTGTAGCCCACAGATGCCAGCACAAGCACAAAAACCGCCAATGTGAAAAGAATTGATTTTGATGCAGGCGTCTCAATTTGCAATGACTTGAGGTCCATCCGGGGCACGGCACTGGAAACCCATCTCTGAAATCCGTCGGTGTTCTCGGCGGTGACAAAGGAAAACTCGCTCGAGAACTTGCTCATCTGCGGTCCCTTGCCAGGCTCGTAATAGAAGAGTCGGGGCACAGCCGTCAATCCCAGCATCTGAAAGTAATCCTTGGATTCAAGGAAGTCGGAAAACGCAAAGATCACCCGTGCCTTGTCGTCTGGGTCATCTGCCGGGTTGTACACCTTCCCGTCACCGTTTTTCAGATGCTCCACGTACTGGTACGCTGTCGTCTTGTATTGGGGAGCAAACTGGTGACAGAGTGTACACCCGACACGAGAGTCCTCTGCCGTGAGAAACACCACTAGAGCAAAGTCCTCGTTCTTCACCAGCTGCTTGTAGTTCTTGTCTGTGATGTGCAACAAGCCATCCTTGCCGAGCGCCTTGAGAGCGTTTTCGTACGTCAACGCACACGCCAAGTGCATGGCCAGCAACAGACCGGCCCAGATTGATCCCAGCTTCATTCTTGGCTTTGCTGTCTGTGTTGACTTCTCCAATCTAGTCCCCTTCCCTTCCTCTTCCGTCTTTCTTCTCCGATAACTACCACGTAGTCTTCTTTGCCACGGCTCATGTCAAAACGGGAAGCCCCCTCGGGGCCTCGGCCAGCACCCGTACACCAGACAACTGTGCCGCTAAGACAGTGAAAGGTGTTGAAGATGAAGACGGACATGGACATGGACATGGACAAGGACAAGGACAAGGACAAGGCACAAGGTAAGCTGGTAGGCATTGGAATTCAACTAGAGCAGCAGCAACAGCCACCGCCTTTGCCAATCATGCCCATCAGATCACTGGAGCCCTTCCCGGAGTCGCTTTCCCTGGACGCGTTGAAGAACTGCGTCGTCGGCATCGACGTTCAGCACTACGTCACGACGTCCCTGCTGTCAGCCAACGTCGACCCGACCTTCGAGGCCCTGGGCGGCTTCCCCATCTCCCTCGAGAGTAGAGTGGTCTCAGATGCCGCCGCTTTTAAGGCGTTGGGAATCAGGCCGGTTTACGTGTTCCCGGGGATGAAGCCGATCTCGCAGTTCAGCTACACCGAACAACCAGATCTGTTACCGTATGAGAAGCACCTGCAGCACTTGTGGGAGACGAAGAAGTCTAATCCGAACGCAGACATATCTTTCAGATGCTCTGACAACCCATACCTCCTTCGGTCGATCATGGACCAATTGCTGGTTATTTTGCAGGACCACGACCTCGAATATTTGGTCAGTCCCTTCTCGCAACTCCACCAGTTGTTCTACATGTGGAAGACGGGAGTGGTAAACTGCATCTACTCTTCCAACGACGCACTCCTTCTGCAGGGTCTTGACAACTTCATACTAAGCATTGACTTCAAGGCCAAAACGTTCCACTTCTTGGACTCCAGGAAGCTTTTGGCCGACTTGAATCTTTCGTTTAAACAGTTCAGAGACGTATCGATGTGTGTCGGTAACCTCCTCCAGCCGTTCCAGTTGATCACTGGGCCCAACTCGGACTTTTTCTCTCTGTGCCAGAACACCCAGAACGGCTCCTTCTCGGCCTATGCTGCGTTGTCCTCTTCCTCGGACGACTCGAAAAAATTAGATCGGTTCATCAAGGGTTGCTCTACGCTAGACTACTGTCCCGTCTTGAAAGTTAACGGTAGAGTGGAGCCATTCACTATAGAGGTCAATGACTCGTTGATTTTCCAGCATTCAGGTATTCCCGGAAATAATGCTTCCTCAGATACTACCCCTTCGATTAAAGATCTATCAGATAAAAAGTTACCTTCCAAATTGCATGAAGTTTTTGGCCCCCGCTTGCCTGATGAGTTTTTTTTCTACCAATCCATTGGATTGAACCTTTTCGGTCTTGCAGAGTCCTTCTTGGACTTGAACTTCGTCGAAAGACTACCTCTAGATATGACAACGGACCCAATCTACGAAAAGATTATAGTTGGAAATATTTCCATGAAATACAAAGAGACCATGTTCAATCTTTTTGCTGGATCCTTACACAGATATCTTCAAACTAGAAGATTGGTTCTGAAAACATACTTTAACGGTGTCGTTTTACATGAAATAGATTATAGAATAATACCTCCAATATCTACAAAGGTTAGGTCTTTGGTTGTCAGACATACCACAGCAAAATCATTCGATCTAGCATCAGTCTTGTCCAATCTAAGTGACACTTTCCTTGAGGAATCCACTTTCAGCGGACCCATCAACATTTCCACAAATCATGAACTCATTGCCACATCCGTCTTGAGAACGCTAACTCTATACCAATTCATTGATGAAAACCCTTTCAAGCTATCCAAATGGGGTCATGCTTTGTCTAAGTACCTTTCGAAATCCAACGCAAACTTTGAGACAACTTTACTCTTGTTCCTATTCTTTCAACGTTTCCAGGACCTCGATCTTGAACAGCTTGCCAAATCTTCGGATATTCAATTTGAAAAGAACGAAAAATACAATCTTTCATCCCTGTTGTTGATTTCTAATTTCTCAACATTGTTTAAAGTTCAGCATACCAAACCCTCGAACTATACAGGGCTTGTTTCTCGCTCGTTACTCCATTTCCATTCAAGTATGAATAAACTTCACACTGAGATCAAAGACTTCATTACTGTTAATGTTTTAGTTCTTTTGTTCGGCAATAAAAACGATATAGATAAATTTATTCGTGACAACAGTCAATGGTGTTCATTGGCCACAGAGATTCCTTTCAAATCGTCTATGTCGAACACACTTGCTGGTTTGTTGGTGGCCGAAACGATAAAAACATTCCTTTCAGTAACAGATACTTCCATATTTAAGTCGAATTTGGAGGAAAAGCTATCTAGCTTCAAGGGTGTTGTTGAGAATCCCGTTCAAGAAGCAGCTAAGGCACTCAAGTTTGTCTTATCTGTGTGTGACATAATTGACGTTTTAGCCGAAGAAGGTCTGACTAAGCAAAGCGTTGCAGAAAAATTCACTGGTGTCAGATCGACGCTTAGTGACATTATAGCTCTCTTCTAATCTCTCTGTACCTTATTTCCTTTTTTTTCTTTCTCCCTCTATCGTTGGGTAGTATAATTTTGGGAAGTAATCAATTAATAATGAACTTCATACTGTGGCGAATCTGATCCAATTACGCGATATTTCATAATAATAACATAGTAAATTACAATTTGAAAATAAATGGTCAGAATCTGTAAAACTCTATAAATTTCATAACCTTGAAAACATTGCTCGTTAGTACACCATAATAAAAATAAGAAATGTCGTGTAATAAATATAATAAAGAAAAATAATGGGAAAAAAATGAAAGAAATAAAAATAACAAAGATAAGAATAAAAATAAAAAATGTATCATATTAACAAGATCACACATGGTTATCAGTACTGAAAAAGATTCATACAACGATCTAACATTTCATTCAAGTCGTTTAGTTGCTTTTGTGCAATGTCCCATCTCCCTTGATCTATGGCATCCCAAACACCAGGTAAGGATTGTTTGTAATCAGCATCCCCGTCACTGGTTGCTAGATTCCTATTTTCTGGCTCTTGTTCTCTACCGTAGAAAACATTGTAATTAAATGGGTTATTGAACGTTCCCTCTAACTCTATCATTACCTTGGTCATGATGAGAAGTTTTGAGTTCCAGTCCCATCTGTTAACACTTAGCAAATTTGGTTCAGAACCAAAGCCATCGTCGCAAATGTCAGCCCATGTTGAAACGAAAGCTTCATGCTGTTCAGCAATAAATATCATTTTACTCATTAATTCATCCAACTCATTGAAATTTAACAATGATCCTCCGTCCGTTGTCTGATCACTCACATAACGTTTGACTTCTTCAATATTCTCACTCAGCGTATCAAACATTTCACGAACATTATAAGGTAAAATGGGAGTATCAACTAGTTTAACAACAATAGATGAAATCAACTTAGTCATAAATACATGTTTGGACATATCTGGATCTATCAAATTTTCCTTGAAGTTTTTAAAATTGTCAAAACATGAATTCTTGGGATAATGTGCAACATTGAAGTTTTTCCCAAGTTTATCACCGGAAGAATTATTGGTACTTTGTGTCAATTTCACAGAAATGGCAGCAACATTGTGATGTTGAATTAAAGGTACAGAATTTGAAATTGGGTTTATGCTATAATCAACGTCTTTCAAATTTACGACATTGACATGAGAATCGGTAGCATTTGATTTCATCAAATTGTGAACTGCTTGCTTCACCAAAGATTCAAACAATGGGTCTGATGAAATCTCCAAATCGTTTCCTTGTATGATATCGTCAAGGTCAATATAGGCATAAACATCTCTTCTGAAAAAGTCTGAATTTTTGACGGCAAAGTTGGTGACACCAGCCAGGTTATATTTTGAGCCTGTGAACGATGCAAAATAGATTGTCCTAAGAGGACGCCAAACTAATGACGATGACATTTCACTGAAAATATTCATCAACTCCAACAAAATGGCGGATCCTGAGTTTTCAATGGCACCATAACAAAGTGTATCTCTGGACGCCCCGATAATAACAGCAAAAGTGTCTTGCTCCGAACCTTGTAGTTTTCCAAAAATATTCCAAGATTCTTTGCGAGGTCTTTGGGTAAGAGAGTTTTGAAGTAAGATTTCATGGTCTTTCCCACTCCAAATTGGAACAGTGACGTCATTGATCTTAATATCCCATTCCTCGATTCTTGCACCCTGGTTTGACAACTTGCTCATTATGGTTATGAAATCTTTCCATTTAATAGGCAGTGAAGGAATGGAAGGGGCAACCTGAGATAACTGCAATTTTTCATTCATATCACCATCATCAACAGAGTTGGCTGCAGCATTTCCATAACTTAATATGTTCCCTGGGTATAAATCAACAAACGATACAGGTTCTCTTTGAATCGATTCCATATTATAGTACTGGTCTAGCTCTGGGTCACTAATGAAAAGCACACCAACGGCACCTTGCTCCTGAGCATAACGTAATTTTTTGTGAGCAGGGTAGATACCCCCATATTTCATCAAAAGGATAGAGCCCTTTACTTCAACTGATTTCTTCTTGAGTAGGTTATAATCTGCCAAAGTACCGTAATTCACATACACAATCTTGCCCCGGGAGGTCATATCCCTCGATCCTGGGTTAAAGGCCAATTTGTAAAAATCGTTTGTCTCAACACCGTCGTCAATATTCTCCTTCAAGTCGCAATCGAGCAAGATTTCGTCTCCATTGAAAAGTTGCACTTTGGGATCAAACGGATAATTCGTGTATGCCTCATAAATAATGTCTGGATTTATATCCAGCCGACTCTGCTTGATCAATTGTGCAAAGTACTTTGACAAGGCCAAATCCCCAGCTGTTCCGGACATATGGGGCATTGATGACAAATACTCAAGATTCTCCTCTAGCCTCTTGGGGTCGACCGAAAGATCTATAAACTCTTGCAACTTTGATGGGTTTGTAAAATCTGAGTGTGACCCAACAACACCATCAGCATTTAATCCAGAAAGAGAAGCAAAGTAGAGAATTCCTGCAATGACTATGATATAAAGTATACGTTTCACGATCAACGGGTTTCCCATTTTGGAGACGTAGTATTCAAATTTTGCATTGGAATAGCAGTAAAGCTGGTAAATTGGGTCAAGCGCATTGTTAATCGGTTGTACTATGCACCTGTTGAAAGACTGGGCAAACATTTCCGCCTTCGACCTGAAGTTTCTGGAACTGTCCATATTGGTCCCGTCATCTGCTGTGTTTGAATTATCAATCTCAAACTCCTCGAATGGGGAAGGTTCGTACGCCGGTGGAAGATCTGGTAGCTCTGCTGTCCCTGGACCTGAGCTTGTGCCCACACCGGTATCGCTCTCGTTGTATGCTGGAGTACGCTGATCTTCCTGAACGCTCTGCTCCTGTGATGAAGATGGAGAGCCTACCGACGTGCCACTTGTCGGTAAGCGTGTGTAGCTGTTGGAAGGCATGACGTGGCAGATTCTTGTTCAAAAAAACAGTTCCCACTATCTTGAGCTCTTAACCTATGTAGTAGTGTTCTTCTATGACTTCTGGCCTGTTGATGCAGAATTTCTGTACGGTAGGAGTGGTTGAGCTTTTTCAAGTATCTTTAGGGGCGTGAGTATAGGGAGACAAGGTATGAAACAAGCAGCGGATTTAAAGCGAATGGGTGTCCTTTAGTCAGCCTGGTAAGTCTTTATTCCGGAGGTATAAGCCTTTAGATATCCTGAGCCCAAGCCCCCCGGCGTCTACTCTGCCTGGCTCTTCACCTTCTCCGTGCAACATGTTTTCGCACGAGATGTTTACGCTCGCGGTGGTGTTGTCGTGCCTATGCCAACGGGTGTTAACGGTAAAGAGGCTGTGAGGATGAAAAGGGGAAATGCGGTTTCTGGGATAAGAAGCTGGATTCATAGTTACAGCGGGCAGACATGGGTGATTGTAAGAAAGAGAGACAGAAGCACTACAACATTGCCCTGGTATCAGACTTCTTTTACCCGCAGCCGGGCGGAGTGGAGCTCCACATTTACCACTTAGCACAGAACCTGATTGCTCGGAACCACAGCGTGGTCATCATCACGCATGCCTACGGCGACAGACAGGGGATCCGCATTTTGACTAACGGTTTGAAGGTTTATTATGTCCCGCATTTAGTGTTCCACCGACAATCTACTTTCCCATCGGTCTTCTCGGCTTTTCCGATTCTCCGGCAGATATTCATCAGAGAGTCCATTGAGATTGTGCATGGACACGGCAGTTGCTCCTCACTTTGTCACGAGGGTATTGTGCACGCCAACACAATGGGGTTGAAGACGGTATTTACCGATCACTCCTTATTTGGATTTGCCGATGTGGCGTCTATCATCCAAAACAAGCTTTTGAAGTTTACACTCACAGACATCGGGCACGTCATCTGCGTTTCGCACACATGCAAGGAGAACACTGTAATCAGGGCATCGTTGGATCCATCGATAGTAAGTGTCATTCCGAATGCAGTCGTGCATGAAGATTTCAAGCCTGCGCTGATACGACCTTCTTTAAACAAGATAACAGTGGTAGTGATCTCACGGCTTTTCCAGAACAAGGGTGCTGATTTATTGACAGCCATTATCCCAAGGTTGTGCTCAGACAGACCAGACATCAGGTTTTTGATTGCAGGTGACGGTCCCAAGTTCATTGACCTTGAGCAGATGCGTGAACGCTACCAGTTGCAGGACAGGGTCGAGTTGGTGGGCAGCATCAGACACGAACAGGTGCGGGATATTATGGTGCAGGGACAGATCTACCTGCATCCATCACTCACAGAGGCTTTCGGTACAGTTTTGGTCGAGGCTGCCTCCTGCGGTCTGTTAGTAGTCACCACCAATGTTGGAGGTATCCCGGAAGTATTACCGAGCAAAATGACAGTGTTCGCCGATCCAGATGAGGACTCCCTTGTTGAAGCGGTCAACTCGGCAATGATTAAGCTTAAGGAGAATACTGTCGATACTTCAAGCTTCCACTCCGAAGTCAAGAAGATGTACGGCTGGGCAGATGTCGCCAGGCGTACGGAGAAAGTGTACGACGATGTTTTCAAAAGGGAAAACACCTTGCTAATCAATAGGCTTATCAAATACTACAATTCAGGATCGTGGGCAGGCATCCTTTACGTTCTTTGTGTTGTTACGGATTTCCTCATTTTAGGTATTTTGGAGATTCTTTACCCGAAGGATAAGGTAGATTTGGCTAGGAAATGGCCCCGTAGAAGCGCCAGCAGCCACCTCACCTCGTAGCTTTCTCTCCATCTTATTATAAGTTCTCGTTTCGCATGTTTTATGTCTTATTATGAAAAAAATTGAAGGTATTCTGTTATAATCGTTTTAGCAAATGAGACATCCTATACAGTGTCAAGGTATTCCAAGATCTTCTGATGGTTGAAGCTGTGGTTGTGTACCGAGTCTGAAATCGGCAAACTACAAATGTCGAAAAGTTTATCTATCCTTCGGTAAAAAATAGAAGGTATAGGAGGTGCAAGCTTAGGTGGACGTAACCCTCGAGGCTGTGGTAATTTCTTCTCAAGCAATTTAAATGTATCAGGCTGTTCACTAGTATGTTCTACTAGCTTGGTAATTAAAGTTCTTTGCTTTCCAATAGTATTAAGTAGTTTGGACTTCTCCAAAATATCAAACTCCTCGGTGAGATTGGGTGTGTGGCTTTCAGAATGATTGATCCCATATTTAGCAAGGAGCTTTTGCAGCTTATCTATCTGTGTATTCAGAAGCTCGTCCTTTTCCTTGGCTTCTTTGAGTTTCTCTTCCAAAACACTTTCACTTTTTTCATGTTCACGACGTTTCCTTTCGAGCTGCATAATTTCATTATGAATTTTCTTTTCGTCTAAAAGCTTCGATTGCAAGATTTTGACTTTAAGTTCAAGCTCTGTTTGATCTGACGACTTTGAAGTAGAAACTTGAGGTTGCTCCTTCTCTATCTCCCAAAATGGCTTCTCGCCGATTATAACAAAAGCGAAGTCTAGGTTATCAAAGCTACCCTCCTGTAGATCTGCAAAAAACGTTTCTATATTCTTGGGTTTCACACCTTTATGCTCGGCTCTTGATTGTTTGAGCTGTAAACATGTTTCTGAGTCACACTGTTGATTCGCAGAGAAGAAATAAACCATTAATTCTCTGAATAGTAGAGAAGGCTCAATTGAGTTGTAAAATGGGCCTTCTTCATTAAGAAACGAGTTTGGAATGTCAAAAGGTAACTCCATCGACATGTTTAGCAGCAAGCAAGCGTCTTCGTTTTCATCGTTGAGCTCGACGCAGTGCATGATGAAAGTAATGATATTTTCGGCGTTGGTCAAAAGCTTATCGAAAACGTGTGCTTTTTCATATCCTACAAGCTCTAACATTAATTCAGACTTAAGGCGTAAAATGTGCCACTTTGTGTAGTCATCGGATCCACTTTCGCAGTATTGAAGGATTATGTTTGCCGAGTATTTTAAGCGATATAGTTGATTTATCAATTGCAAGGTATTTTTCCACTCTGGCTTGGATATTTTGTCCAAGAGGAACTTGTTGTAGGCATTGGACGATTCGTTGAGCGCAGATAATATTTTCTTGTATATGCCGTGATACTTGGTGACATTCTGCTGATTACTTTCCAGATAGTTCTCAAAAGAGGATATTCGTTCGTTGGCTTCCTTTAAACTGTTTTGGTAGCTGGAAATCTCCTCTGCGGCTTGAGAGATCCTTTTCCCCATTTTTGCAATGACATCATTGAGCTCCTTCTCTGTCTGCTCATAGCATGCGGTCAAGTCTTTATTAAGCGTGACAAGATGTTCCAGCTCCGCAATCTTCAAAGTCATCTGGTCAACTTTGGAAAGAAGATCCGAGTTTTCAGCAGTTAGCCTTTCGACGATGAGCTCATACTCGCTGAATTCGGACGACGACTTGTCGTCGTCGACGGCAGTCCCGGAGCGTGATTTGATTTTACTCTCGAAAGTCTGAAAATCTTCCCTTAGGGAATCGATGGTTTCGATGAACTCGGTCTCCTTTTGCTGGAAATCGTTTCTCAGCAGCGTCAGCGAGAGCTCCAGCCTTTTATTCTCCATCAGCAGATCGTCCTCGCCTCTCCCGGCCCCGCCACTCTGGCGTTCCTCCAGCGTCGACAGCAGGGCTCTGTGCTCGATTATCAGATCATCCAATTGCTTCCTCAAGGAATCGGTGTCGGAGGCCAGGCACTCACGCTCGACCTGTGTCACCTCGAGCTGTTCGGAGAGTTCTGCAAGCTGCCTTTTTGACGTCTCTATCCGTGTGCAGAGAAGGTTGATCTTCGTATCTGGCGTGATGTCTTGCAACGCAATGAGCTCTCTGGTGGAGAGGGGTCTTGCGGCCTGCGGCCGAACAAAGATGCCGAAACTCGAGCCTGGCGGCACTTTGCTTGCCATCTCCCGCTCTTTCTCCTCTTCATTCAGTGTGAAGTACTGTCTCCCCAGCACACTGCCGTCGTTCTTGGCGAACTTCCTGCACTCGGGCACCAACACCAGGCCAAGCCAGTCTCCACTGGCGAATTCGGCCGGACCGACATGGCGAACTGTGCCTACAATATGCGTGGTCGCTGCGGAGAGCTTGAGAGAGACCCAGCAGCCAAGATAGACGCCGTCAGAGTCGTCCATTCCGTCTTCCCGGCACGGATATCCCTTGGTTGACACCCGCAGGAGCTGTCCGTGGCCCAGTGCCTCTGACTGTGCAGACCAGATAACGTATGGCAACATGAATGGGACGCGTCTGGTTGAGTTTTTTCCTATTTTCGCATTTCCGTGCCTTTACGTTCCCGGTTCCCCTGTTCCCCGTGCTCCGAGCAGCAACAGCAGGGTCCACCACCACTACCACTACCACTACCACACACACACCACACACACACCACACACACACCACATCCCACCCACCATGTCTCTCAACAAAGGCGTCAGACAGGCCAAGGTGGAGCTCCTCAACGAGCAGAAGCAGGAGATCCGCGAGGCGTTCACGCTCTTCGACATGAACAACGACGGCTACCTCGACTACCACGAGCTCAAGGTGGCGCTGCGGGCCCTCGGCTTCGACATGCCCAAGAAGGCCGTGCTCGACGTGATCGAGGAGTACGACACCAACGCCAAGAAGCTCATCAGCTACGAGGACTTCTACCGCTACGTGGCAGCCAAGATCGTCGACCGCGACCCCATCGACGAGATCAAGCGGGCCTTCCAGCTCTTCGACGACGACCACACGGGCAAAATCAGCCTCAAGAACCTCCGCCGTGTTGCCAAGGAGCTCGGCGAAAACATGACCGACGACGAGCTCGCCGCCATGATCGACGAGTTCGATCTCGACGAGGACGGCGAAATCAGCCAGCAGGAGTTCATCAACATCTGTCTTGAGAACTAGCCCTGTCTCTGTAGAATACTGTCTTTCTAGTTTGTACCCATCTTATCCCTCTTCCTGGCCCTCCTCCACGCCCCGGGCGCCTTCTCCGGCCTCTTTTCCGCCGATCGGCCGCCCCGGGCCGCTCCCGCCGCATGCTTACGTAAGAACATGGCATCCCACGCGGGTAGACGTGGACCGTGCGGGCGGAGCGTGGGCATGGAGGAGGCAGATCCGAAATTGCAGACTGCACGATACGGGGCTAGCGAGCAGGCTGGCTCAGGCAGGAAGGATATGCTGATGGCACACAGAGACAGGGCAGGACGGGTTGGAGGAGGCCTTGGGTTGGGTTGGCGAGGGAGTTCTTCCTGGAATAGATATCTTTTCTTCTGGACAGCAAGTGCAGGTTACACAGGTGACAGAGAGGGAACGGTAATATAGAAAGCCAGCGCAATTGCCCAAGCACCAGTGGAACAAGAAGATGCTGTCGAACAACAACGTATGGAAAAGAGCTGCGGCTCAGAGCAAGAGATTTCTGCACTCGTCGGTGGGTCGCAGACACGAGCTCACGCGGGTGGAGAACGGAGTGGAGGTGATGACGGTGAGAGACGCACTGAACCTGGCGCTGCAGGAGGAGCTTGACCGGGACCCGGACGTGTTTCTCATGGGAGAGGAGGTTGCGCAGTACAACGGTGCGTACAAGATCTCGCGTGGGTTGCTCGACAAGTTTGGGCCCAAGAGAATCATCGACACGCCGATCACGGAGATGGGGTTCACGGGTGTGTGTGTGGGTGCTGCGTTTTCGGGGTTGAAGCCTGTGTGTGAGTTCATGACGTTCAACTTCGCCATGCAGTCGATCGACCAGATCATCAACTCGGCCGCCAAGACCTACTACATGTCTGGCGGGCAGATGCCCGTCAACATCACGTTCCGGGGCCCGAACGGTGCTGCCGCCGGTGTGGCTGCGCAGCACTCGCAGGACTTTGCGCCCTGGTACTCTGCCATCCCCGGTCTGAAGGTCATCTCGCCCTTCTCCGCCGCAGACTCCAAGGGCTTGCTCAAGGCCGCCATCCGGGACCCGAACCCGGTTGTCTTCTTGGAGAACGAGCTCTTGTACGGTGAGTCCTTCCCCGTGAACGACGAGATCTTGTCGCCCGACTACGTGCTGCCTATCGGCAAGGCCAAGATCGAGCGTGAAGGTAAGGACGTGTCCGTCATCTCGCACTCGAGAAACTTGATTTTCTGTCTCGAGGCCGCCAAGGTGGTGAAGGAGAAGCACGGTGTCGACGTCGAGGTCATCAACCTCAGATCCATCAAGCCCTTGGACTTGGACACCATCTTCGCCTCCATCAAGAAGACCAACCACGCCATCACCGTGGAAGCCGGGTTCCCTCAATGTGGTGTCGGTTCCGAGATCTGTGCCCAGGTCATGGAGTCCGAAGCCTTCGACTACTTGGACGCTCCAATGGAAAGAGTCACCGGTTGCGAGGTCCCAACCCCATACGCCAAGACCTTGGAGGACTTTGCTTTCCCAGACACCCCAACCGTCGTCAGAGGTATCGAAAAGGTTCTCTCCTTGGGCGAGTGGGCTTGAGTGGTCTCCATCCATCTGTCTATTAGTTTGTATAAAGTTCTCTAGTTCATACATCTCCTACAGGAAAGAAAAGAAAAAAGAAACATTGAAAGTTATGCCAATAAATTAAAATAAAATAAATTAAAAAATCAGCTACTTGCCTTTTTCATCTTTGCGACCCTCTCATGCACCCGTGCCAAACTCATTCTCACATCTCCCTGCTGGAAGTTTTCCAGGTCGTAGTACTCCGGAGCAAACTCCACCAACCATTCCGGTCTGACGCTCGTGATTGTCCGAATGTAGTTCTTCGACGTCAACACAAACTCGTTGTAGATAACCCACTCATCCTGCTGCGCCAAAACCGTACTGGGGTGTAACAACGCATCTTGGCTATCCTTCACTGTGATGTATCCCTTGCCTGTACTCTTCTTCTTCGCAACTTGCATGAAAAATCCGTTCGCCAACGCCTTTCTAATGTTGTCGTAATACGAAAGACTCTCGTAGTTACCTTCAATCAAGTCAACATCATGGGACTCCATCATTCTTCTCAATTGTTTGCGAACGCTCTGCGCAGACTTCAACGATCTGTAGTTCAAGAAGTTTTGAATACACCATTTTCTCTGACCAACTTCGTGCGCTTCGTCGCTTTCAAATGAGTGATACACATTCAACAACGTGAGATGGTCACCATCGGGGTGCGCAAAAAGCTTCTTTGCCTCATCTGCCGCACGCTTGGCACCTTCTCCCGAGGGACGAATGAAAACCGTAGGAACAGAGAGCATAGACACAATGGTCAAAATCTCTTCCGAGCACTTGAAGGCTGGAGACCCAATCAACAACACAGCCAACATTGGGTCCAATGGGAAAACAGAGGCCAAACGGCCCAAAGATGTGAGACCACCTTCATCGTCAATACAGGTCAGGTAGTTCAACTCCTCCAACGCACGCATCATTGTCTCCGGTGCCGGTGGATCCATGAAGTCGAAGTGAACCAAATCGTCGATGCCCAACTTCTTCAACTCGAGAACGGTGTTCGCCAAGTTCGAGCGCAAGACTTCAGGGTACGACTGCTCAATCAACTCCTTTTGGAAGGCTTCTTCCGTGTAAAGTCTAAAGCATTTACCGGGTCTGGTACGACCAGCTCTACCTGCTCTCTGCTGGGCGGATGCCTTGGAAATTGGCGAAACCAAGAGCGATTCAACCCTGATACGTGGGTTGTAAACTTTTTGCTTGGAGAACCCAGGATCGACGACGTAGACAACACCATCGATGGTCAAGGATGTTTCGGCAATGTTCGTAGAGACAATGACCTTTCTACCTGGCCGTCCTCCCTTTTTAAAAGCCTGAGGCGCAGGCTCGAAAATCCTTTGCTGTTGGTGGGGTGGTAAGGAACCATACAACGGATACACCTTTAGCGGACCACAGCCCTCCTCACGCACTAACTGCTCACCTTCTAGCGTGATCTTCTTTACGGCAGTCTCGATTTCCTCCTCACCGGTCAAGAACACTAAAATATCTCCCTCATCTTCCGTTGCATGGATCTGCAAAACGGTCCGAATGGCAGCATCCAAATAATCACGTTGAAACTCTTTCGTGTAATATATCTCAACAGGATATGTACGCCCGGGCACGGCTAGAAGTGGTGCATCGTTGAAGTATCTTTGAAACTTTTCAGCATCTAAGGTAGCCGACATAATGATGATTTTCAGATCCTTTCTACGGTCGCTTAACTGTTTCAATAGACCCATCAAGATGTCGGTAGCCAACGTACGCTCGTGCGCCTCGTCAAGAATGATGCATGAGTAGCGGGAGAGCTCGTGGTCCTCCATGGCCTCTCTGAGGAGCATACCATCAGTCATGTACTTCAAGATGGTTTTGTTCGACGTCATGTTTTCAAAACGGATGTTGTAACCGACCTCTTCGCCCAACTTCACGTCCAACTCCTCGGCCACACGGGCAGCAACAGACATAGCGGCAACACGTCGTGGCTGTGTGCACGCAACCTGCTTGCCAATCAGATGAGGCATGTCGTCGTAGAGAACAAACTGCGGAAGCTGGGTACTCTTACCGGAACCCGTTTCACCAACTAACACCATGATCTGTGTGGAGTGGAACATCTCGAGGAATTCCGCACGTTGCTGGTGGATCGGTAGATCGTGACGGACCTTCAAGATGTCAAAGTACTTGGTCGAGAAGTTTTCGCCTGTGAATGGGTTCTTTTTGCCAGAGCCCAGTCTCTCCCCATACGCTGCAGACGTCTCGTGACGCTTCTCCAAATTGAACTCCCCACCGTCGTGGAAATGCAACGATCTGTCCTCCGCAGCCGGAGGGTGTGCAAGCATCTCAGCTTCTGCATGTTCTGCCTCTATTTCCGAAATAGAAGTCGACGTGTGCTTCGTCTTGGATTTTTTCAACGGCCTTGTATCTGACATGTTGCTTTCTATCCTTTCAGTGTAATTCTTGGCCCAGAAACCCCTTAAGACTAGTGTCTGCAGAACCAAAAACACTCAGAATCCGTTGTAACGAAGAAGATTTTTGCAAATTCATGTCAGGAGAAAAAAAAATTCGGCTCTGATAAAAAAGCGCTCTGGGCCGATCGGCCCGGGCATCTGGAAAATCACCATCGCCGCAGATCGTTTCAGCCCGGCCTGCAGGACGAGTCCCTAGACAATCCAGATAGCCATCGTGTTGTCGATGCTTCGCAGTTGGACAGGGGGATGCAAAACAACGGCGGATTGCGGGGGACCAAACGCCTGGGGCTTGAAGAAGGGATTTTTGAGGGGTTCTCAGAGAATGTTTATTTAAAGATTGTTACAACAGGCTTCTAATCGTTTGTCTCCGCACTTCTGGTACCTCACACAGGCTCATCAAGACCGGAGCCAGCTCGCCATACCGCAACCTCCTGCACGTTCTAGCGTTTTTCCTTTGATAGTAAGGCCGACACCCGCAGCCTGATTTTCTGTCGAAGAGCGGTGAAATATCTACACCAGAATCCCGCCATTATTTGGATTCGGAGGATTTCATTGACAAAAAAAGCCAGAGCTGGTAGACTGAAAATTGAAGCCGATGGACCACACACAATAGAATGACAGCCAACACTCAACGCCCTACAGAACATGACGACGAACACCAGAATAAGCAGCAAGCAGCGTACTCCCCGAATGAGTCTTCGGAAAGCAGCAAGAATCACGACGCGGACGAAATGGATGAGTCCGCAAAAAACCTCACCGACAAGAAGGGTAAGGGTAAAAGGAAATACAACTTCCAGAGGGCTTCTGTTGCGTGTGAGCAATGCAGAAAAGCCAAGACGCGTTGCAATTATATCAATAACGGATCGAACTGCTTCAGATGCGAAAACCTATCACTGAAATGTAGCCTAAATGAAATAAAGCTGGAGCCGACTTTGTCCACGTTCCAAAAATCTGCAAATTTGAAAACCAGAGATGAGGCGGAGGAAAGCAGGAGCCTAAAAAGACAGCGAAAAGCGAAGTTAACAGCTGCAGGAGCAGCAACGGCCAGCCCGAAGATAAAACAAGAAAATATACCCGCATCCACATCAACAATTGACCTGGCTTCGTTGAAGTCAAAGTACATAGACACCTCTCCGGTAATCTCCTCCACCTCCTCGCAGACCAACTCCTCGTCACATAACTCGATGCTACTAGTTATAAATGACAAGATTGACAGGCTGGCCTCCACCTTGAAAAACTTGATGGATCAAAAGGAAACATTGTCTTCTATCAGGAAAACGGGGCCTTCGGGCACCGTTCCAAATTTACAGCACCCTACGCTTGACACAAGTGTTAACCCCTATATTAACTCGCTGCCGTCGATTAATCATCAATCTCCTGTTCAAATTGGAGACTCTATAGCGAGCCCTGGTATTCCGCCATTCTTGTACCCCCCAAGAGTCAACTTCCCCTTTGTGGGGCCCCCTGCTCCTGCTGGGAACTTTGCTCCCAACAATAATGTCTCTCCAATTTTGCGGCCTGCAATCACTGCACCCCTTGCACGTCCTTACTTTCGCAACATCAATATCATGAACCCGACCCATTATCCTCCTGTTGTGACGAACAATAGTAACAATTCAGCAATTGCAGCAGGGCTCAACATGAACATCAACAATATTACCCATGACAACAACAGCATTAACAACAACAACGCTAACAATAACAGCTTGATGGCTCCAAATAGTGCTACCACCAGCCACGCTAGTACTGTCACCAATATGGTTCACGAAAATGATGAGTTTTTCTTTTTGAATGCTCCTTATTTAGACATGTCGAACATTGCATGTAATTTGGGTTTACCTTTTACGAAGGAAATAGGATTTGACATCACTAGGGATGTTTCCTTATTATCTATCCAAGAAAGATATGACTTGATCAATCGTAAACTACTGGACTACGAAACGTGTTATAGGTTAATTGAGGCTGGATTATTCCATTATGGCAAATGGATCACATATGTGGAAGCCGACTATAAGGTCTGGTTAGACTCTATAAGACTCACATCTCCTCTACTTTTTTGCGTGTTGATTCTGTTTGGGCTACGTCATCAAAGACCACCAAATCTGGATAAAAACTTGGAGCTTGATGTTTTGCAAAGCATCCACCAATTACTTTCCCTGAGCGTCTACGAAGTTCCGCAATCTAAAGAATTTATTCAAGCCTCGATTTTGCTTGCACATTTCTCACCTTCCTTGTCCTATAAACACATTTATTTTGACAGTTGGTGGGTCTCATCATACGGATTGATCCACTTCATGACGCGTGAAATGAACATGAACCTATTAGTCAAAAGTGTCAAATCACCCGAGAAAATTCACCAATATCGATTGTGGAATCATTTGACAGTAGCACATTTGGTCAACTGCATTTTGTCCGGTCGTCCCTGCATCATCGATGAAATACGTTTAGATCAGTGTCGGGATATTCTAGTTTTGTCCGAAGCAAACTCATTTGATGCAATCGTTGTTGCAAAGATTAGCATGATATTGACCTTGTACAATTCTTTACAATTTCCAGAGAATGTCGATGTTTCTCTGAAAGAACTGGAATCCACGTATTCTGATTGGAAATATCTAACTGACAATGTCGCACTCGGTAGTGTGGTTACAGGTTTCTACCACTTTGGAAGAGCAATGATTTTGCGTAGGTACTTGTTGAAAAACTTGTATCTAAAAGGTCAGCCCAAATATACGCAGAGAAGTCGAGAATTTTTCGATAACGTTCTCGAATTAATTGAACTTGGAAAAGCAAAAGAAGAGCTTCTGGATACTAGTGATCTTTTCAAGCAAGCCTTCTTTTTGTGTGTTTTCATGTTGTTGCAATTCAAACAGCTCGATCTTTTCAAAGAGCCCAATGATAATTTTATTATTGCGGAAGCATCTAACAAATACCTAGAAATACTCTCATTGGCAGAAAAAAAATCATATTGTTTCAATGGCTATTTCAACCACTATGCGGACTTGATTTTAAGGCTAAAAAATTTGGTTCTTCCGACTCTATCCTAAAGCTACAGAAAACGAAATATTTATCTGCAGATTATCAGCAGAATGCACGTCGGGGCACAACTATGTATCATCAGGCAATTTTTTATACATTTTGCTTGCTGATGCTTCCTGCGGCTGTAATGTTTTGATAAAAAGACTTCAAACTTGAGCGTTGCTCATCCCGAACAATTATAAGAGGATCGAATTAAACAGAAGATGCAGGATGGCAGAAAACCTCGACTCCGAAATTTAAGGCCGCGTGAAGAGCCCCGAAAAGAGTAATCAGAGCTATCTTCCATGAAATTGTAGTGCGGTGTTTCCCTTTTAGGACGATTTTCTGCTGGAGGCAGAGAACAGAAAACAATTCAGTACTTTCCGTACCAAACGGACAGAACAGAATCACACTCTTTTGGAAAATTTGTTCAAACTCAAAACCCATATAAAAATAGCCATGTTTCTTATTTGGCAAGAGTTTGTCGACAATCATGTAGTAGTTTATTTGCTTTTCTATATCTTTTTAGAAAATAGATAGCTTTCTAAAGTACATTCGTTTTATAAATTTGTCAGCTGGTAGACCAAGTTTAAGAGTCCAAATTTGAAATATACAATGAAGTTCAGTGCTGCTTTCCTTACTGCCGTTGCAGGATGCCTTTCTGTTGTTGCCGCTGGTGAATGGGACCATGAAGACCACTATTCCACCACGGAAATCGACACTGATTGTTTGAGTGAGACCAAGACTACAGAATCTACGCCTGTTCCAACTACATCTGAGATTCCTTCCACTACCACTCCTGCTCCTCCTGCTCCTTCAACCACTGAAGTCACCACTTCCACTTATGAAAAGACTGAGCCATGTGAGTCTGAGTCTTCCACTGTTCCACCTCCACCTCCGACTACCGAGGTTACAACTTCCACTTACGAGAAGACCGAACCATGTGAGTCTGAATCCTCGACTGTTCCACCTCCACCACCAACTACCGAAGTTACAACCACCACATATGAAAAGACTGAGCCATGTGAATCTGAGACTACTGTCCCGGTTCCTCCAACCTACACCAACACCACTGAGTCGAGTATTATAACCTCTACCACTCCAGCTCCTCCAACTCCATTGACTAGCACTACTCATCCTGTTACTACCCAACCTGTCACAACTCACCCAGTTTCTACTCATCCAATTACAACTCATCCAGTCACTATCATTTCTACCACCCCAGCACCACCAGTTCCTGAAACTGAACATGTCACCACCCATCCAGGTACCTACGGCAATTCTTCTACCTCTCCATTTGTTCACCCAACCAACCCGGGACCAGGTCCATCTGAGAGTTCTGTCACTTTATCAACTTATATCGGTGAAGCTGGCAGAGCTGCTGGTTCCAAGATGTTAGCTGCCGCTGCTGCTGCTGGGTTCCTCCTTATGTGAGTGAAGCTTTCAACAGCCTCTAATAATTAACTATTGTGTTTTTTTATCTTTTGGTAAGATTTTTTTTCCATTATGTACTTTACTTTAACTTAACTTTTACTCTTTTTACTTTGTTTTCCTTATCAATTTTTTTGTGAACTTTAAAATGTATAATATGATTCTCTTGTTTTTTATGTGTATCCTTATAAAGCAAAGATTATAACAGCTAAATTATGTTCCGGGTTTTCATCAAGTAACGTGATTAAGCTTCTATATAAACAGGATACACAAAAATGCAAGGGATATGATACCAAACCTGACATCAAATCTGATTAGCTTGAAAATTAATATAGATTAAGCTATAATTAAATAAGGTTTTATTTAATTATAAAAAACTTGAGATGTGTGATTTTGAAGAAAGTCATTTTGAGACTGGTTTTCAAACAAGAATTTTAACTTTTGCTTTTCAAACTTCAAACCCCAATGAACGACGTCTGAACTATCGATTTACTCAACTTCGTCGAAAGTTTCACCCTCAACTAATTCTGGGATATCTTCTTCCTTTTCGCCCTTAGCTTGGTTGGACAGTTGGGCTAAGCTCTCTGGGTTCTTTTGGAAAGATTGAGCCAACTTTTGTAAAAGCTCCAGGTTTTCTGCACCCAGTTGGGTCAAGATTCCTGGCAGTAATTCGGTGATTTGCTTTTCTTGGGCAAAACCGGTGACAGCGTAGGTGTTGTTGGCAGCTGCAGCTTGGACACCAACTCTGTTGAAGTGCAAGACAGTACCGTTATCTCTGAAAAAGTTGGCTTCAGCAACGTCAGTCAAAGTGGTTGGGTTGAATTTCTGCAATGCGGCTTGGACCTTGGAATCGTCACCCTCAGAAGACTTGTTAACCTTCTTTGCCTTGATTCTTTGACCACCGATCTTTTTGGAGGACTGTTTTTGGAGCTTAGCTAATTTCTCTGGGTCGATTGGCATTTTTGAACGTGTGTGTTGTCTTGTCTGTGAGAAAATTTCAAAGATACGAGAGGATGTAGCCAACAGGGATGATCGCCTCCCCAAGATCTAAGCAGTGGCACAAGCCAGGCCAGCTGCCGCAGACGTCGAGTGAAATTTCAAGCCAAGCTCGACGACGAAAAATCGTCGATGCGTGGGCATTCACGGCGGTGCACGGGGGAAGAAGCGGCGAGCAGTGGCGCGGCGACGCGTCGATATAAATGTGGAATGGGTTGGATGCTGCTATATGGCTATTATACACTTCAGTTGGTTAATGAATTAAGTTGCTTCGGCCACAAGACGTGGCCGGAAAACGCCGTCAGATCTTACACACGGCTGACAACACCGTTCTTTTCGTCCTCAAGCTGCTTAAGAAGCCGCTGTCTGTTACGCTTACATGTCAAGGTGTCGACATGCCGTTTCAGGGCGTCTTTCCGGGCAAACCCTTTGTGGCACAAAGGACATATGTTTGGGGGAACCTTGAGATGGATTTTCTCGTGCCGCTTAAGGTCCGACGATCGCTTGAACGAAATTCCACAATTCGAACATTTGTAGTTTCTGGGGATGTCGGACCCGGCGATGTCACCGGCGGAGTTCTTGCGTTCGTCCGAATAGCTTGGGTCTCCGTCTAGGGCCGAGGAATGCTCGAGCTTGCCTATGGTTCGAAGTCTGTTCTCGTAGTTGTTGCTGTGATGGTTTTCGCTCTGCATCTCATAGTTTGCGTTGTTGTTGCTGTCCTCTTCGTCATCGTCGTCGTTGTCGCCGTCGTCGTCGTCGTAACTGTTGTTGTTGCGGGAGGTGTTGTTTTCCTCGGGCCGGGAGCCGTACCCCGTAGGATAGTTCAGCAAGCTTGAGATTTGGGTGTGGCCTGAGTGGGAGGCATTACTGGTATGATGCAAGCCTCCCTGTTGCTGCGATATTATGCTAGCAGTCAAGTTTTGCGCCAGCATGTTCTGGGGCCGGGTATTGTTCGTGTTCAATGGGTTATCTGGGCCGTTCAGCTGCGGCTCGTCACTGGACTTGAAGATGTCGAGGGAAAACTGAGGGAAGTCTAGGTTGTTGGGCGGGTTCCTCAATGGGTTTTCGGTGAACGGTGGCACCACGTATGAAGGGGAGGCGGCGTTCTGGTTGGCGTTATTGTGGGCGCCGTTATTGCTGCTGCCACCGATTTTGTTGTTGTTGCTATTGAAGTCCGTCAGTTGGCTGGCAACACTGTTGTTTCTGCTGGTATCGTAACTATCCGAGGTCGAAAGCATGGACATCCTCTCCCTTAGGTCGCTGTCGTTGTCTGTCGCTCCTATGCTCTTCAGATACTGCACCGAGATAGGCATACCTCCGTGCGGAGAATTCGAATACTGGAGTCTGTTCAAGATGTCTCTGATAGTGGGGTCCACCCGACTCTCGTGCAGCCTCACCACCTCATTCGCTGCCTTCAAAAACGCCACATCTTCGTCTGTGATGTTCGTGTTGATCAACGGAACCGGCTGCGACGTGGACCCCGTCGCTGCAGGCTTCTGCGAGTTCAACAGCTGGAACAGCTGCTTCTCCCTCTGGTCGGAGTTTGCTGCGTTGTGTGTGCTGCTGCTGGCCTTGCGGCCCCGCAGTTTTGCAAACTCACTGCTGCCGTTCCCGTTGTCACTGTACGCACGCTCGTCTCCGTCATCGTTATCGTATATGCCGCCCGGAGAGTAGTTCAAGTTGTTTAGCGACATCCTCGTTGCGTGTCTTCGTTGTGCCTGGTCCTCGACCTGTTATCTCTTCGCTTTGCAAAACGCCACACGTCTCACGTGTGTCGGCAGACTTGTATCGGTGCTGTGTCCTCCTCAGGAACGCTGTTTCAGTAGCTGTTGTAAGCGTGTTCAACTCAGAACGTATTATGTTTCCGGCTCGCCAGGGGTATCAGGTTTACGGGAAAATGGTTCGCTGTGATTCTCCGTCGCTGAAGTCGTCACCGGGTCTCAAGTGTCAATCTGAAGTCCAAGGTTGTCTTCGTTCGGGCCGGAAAAGGAAGATGGAGGGCCAACGAAAACAAGAAGGAGCAACAGGCAGGCTGAAATTATAAACCTCCACGCTAAAACCAACAACAATACCTGCAAATGCACAAGGCATCGACTTCTCTGCCACCGTGCCATGTGGAGCCCCGACTTGTTCACAATGGCAGGTTCCTACACACTGTAAATTTCTTCAATCAGTACAGGCTTTATCATGTTCTCACCTAAACAGCCCCAAAATCCACACAGTCACGTGCGCGGCCACAGTTTACGCCACAGTTGCCTGCTGATCTGCGTGTCTCGGTTTTCCCAATCGGGCAGGAGGAGGTCGTCGGTTACGGGCCGGAAGGTGGAGGGGGGAGCAGGGAAGGACAGATAGGCAGGCAGGAGCAGGCGGGCAGGTGGGAGGCGTGTAGCCAGCAGGAATAATGCATTTTGGATTGATGTGACGGTGCAACCAAAGTCTAGACAGTAGTTTTATAAAAAAAGCTGAAAAAAGGGAAAGAAGGGGAAAGAAGGGGAGGCCTCATTTGGTGGCCTTGACCAACATGGACTCTCTGGCTGGCCCGGTACCAACCCATTGGACAGGGACCTTGAGGTAGTCTTCGATGTATTTCAAGTACGCCTTGGCGTTCTCTGGCAACTCACTGTAAGTTTTCACGGCGGTGATATCCTGCTCCCAGCCTGGAAGGGTCTTGTATTCGACCTCGACCTTGCCCAAAACGTGCAGACACTCAGGGAAAGACTTCAACTCCTTGCCGTTGTACTTGTAGCCAACTGCAACCTTTATCTCCTTGAAGGTGTCCAAGACGTCCAACTTGGTGATGTTCAAGGAGGTGTAGCCGTTGATCCAGGTGGAGTATTTCAAAACAACCAAGTCCAACCAGCCGCATCTTCTCTTTCTGCCCGTGGTGACGCCGACCTCGAAACCGATGTCCTGGAGCTTCTCGCCGACCTCGTTTAGCTGCTCGGTGGGGAAAGGACCCTCGCCGACTCTGGTGGTGTAGGCCTTGACGACACCGTAGACGTTTCTGATGGCGGTGGGAGGAATGCCCAACCCGGTCAGGACACCGCCAATGCCTGTGTTGGAGGACGTGACGTAGGGGTACGTACCGAAGTCGAGGTCCAACATCAAAGCGTTGGCGCCCTCAACCAAGATCTTCTTGTTTTCCGCCAATGCGCTGTGCATGAACTCGACAGAGTCGACGACAAAAGGCTTGATTTCCTCTCTGAGCACCTTGTATCTGGCCAACTCGCCCTCGATGTCGTATTCAAATTCGCCGTATCTCTGCTGTCTGGTTGCAAACAGTCTTCTCAACCGGGTCTCAAACTCGGGCCAAGCGTCGGGCTCATCACTGACCAAATGGTGCACTCTGATACCGGATCTGGAGGCCTTGGTCGAGTAGGTTGGGCCGATACCTTTACCGGTAGTGCCGATCGACTTCTTCTTGTTCGAGAGCTCTGCCTCTCTTAGCTTGTCGACTCTCTGGTGGAAGTCAAAAACTAGATGTGCTCTGGAAGATAAGAACAATCTGTCTCTACATTTCAAACCCTGGTTCTCGATCTTGGCCAATTCGTCAAAGAACGAGGGCAAATGCACAACAACACCGGAGCCAACCAAGTTCAAGCACTTTGGGTTCACCAACCCGGATGGCAACATGTGGAAGTCGTATTTGGTTTTGCCCACAACAATGGTGTGGCCCGCATTGTTACCACCCTGGCATCTTGCACACACTTCGATGTCGTCGCAAAGCAAGTCGACAAGCTTGCCTTTTCCTTCATCACCCCATTGGGCGCCTAAAACAACGTCAGCCATTGTGTATCTATCTGTGTTTCGTTCGAAAAGACTTGAAAGTGAATATATATATTCTAGGATGAAAAGTCTGCAGATAACAGATTTCTCTTAAGCAGTATATATTGAACGTGAGAGTTGCACGTTAAGCCCGGAAAAGACTGAATGAGACGGAGGCGTACACCAGACCCGAAGCAACCGGCACAGAAAGAAGCAGAAGCCTTCGGAGGTTTTATATGTTTTTTTTGCATCCCAAGCGTTGTTCAGCAGCGTCAACCGTGCTCTGCGACCCAATGTGTCATTATTCCTTCATCTGCCGCGGGTACGAGTCAAGCTTTTAATTAAGCCCGGAGATTGCCTGTGTTACGCACACACTTTACATAGGAACCGGTCCGTATACGGGGCCCCGGAAGCTAGCCGAGGCACGACTGCAATGTCGCTGCACCACACAGCTTCTTCGGCAAGCAGGTGTGTACTCTTAAGCGACGAAGTTCCTATCATATCCCTGCTGCTCCCGATAGCCTACTCCGTGAAGCGTGGGTGTGAATGAGCTGGGACCGCCGCCATTTGCCGCATTGACTTCTCTTGTTTTCTGCACCAGGGGTCGATCGGCGAAGGAGCTTTGGACTATTACTGTTTAGAAGGCGGGATGGCTTCTCCATTCAGCAACAGAGTTTCATGATGTAACACGAGAGGACTTGATGCTGAGAATGATAGAACGACAGTTTCAACTTTTCGGAACTGGCTTCTTGTGAGTATCGTTTGGATGCCGAAGAAAGCAGCCGTAGAAAAAACTCAACCACAACATGTTACAACATAGTTTTCTGTCGTGGGGAGGAATGGCTGTGGGTTCAACCTACAAAGCTCTGAGCTTGCTTTCAGGATGCACAAAATGCAATACATTCAGCAGTCCATGTGCAATATATTGTGAGAGTGGAAGGTCGACCAGCAGCTCCTCCAAGATAGGGGGTGGACAGTTGGCTCGTTCCAAGTTTCACAAGCCTACTGGAAGTACGACATCCTACAAAACTCTACTGTGTCAGTCAGGAGTGCTGCACATTCTGATAAACCCCGAAACCAGATCTCTTATCGAGCGGTGTATTGGTGCAGTAGAAGAGGAAATAGTTGAAACGAGACCAGCCCCAGAGTTTATCGCTGGGAAAGGAGAAAAAGTTTCTGTGCGTCACACACGATAGGGGTCATAGTTTGACATAGACGTGTCTCACATGGAGTGGAGAGAGGGTTTATCGGGCGACCAGCGGGGGACACCCCCTACAAGCGTCAATGCGGCGGATAAGGAGACGGGCCGTTCATGAATTCCCGCTGCAAGACTACTCCTTTCTGACCCCGCCAGTTGTCAGATAAAGTCCGAATTTTGATACCACGTTTTGTGGGAAAGGAACATCCGGCTCTCAGATGAAGCTATCAAAGATTACAGCGGGAGAAAGTGGAAGTCCTACATCCTATTCTGCGAATCCCTGTTGCTGTCGTCGGGAAAAAAGTTGGCGGTTAAAACAATAGCGCCGATAGCGAGAAAAACTAAATACACGGCTGTGCCAATCGTTTTCTTATCGGCTGCAGTTCCAGCGGAAGGTCGGCAACCGCTTCGAAGAGCGTAGCTTTCTTGGGATTCTTCGGACCTTATTTAAGGTCAACATTCTCATGCAGCTGCTACGAGAGTTTGAATTCACAGACAGCTGGCTTTGAAAATGCCTTGGTAAGACAAATCAACTGTAAAATGCACAACAAGATTGACTCTAGCGAAGGTGCTGCTGATGTTAAGCAAGATTATGGAATCACTGTGACCGATGCGTCGATGAGCAATCTAGATTCAGCTGAAAATGATCAGGTATCTATTATCAAGTCTCATAAGTTGTCTTCCAAACTCAAATGGAAAGTCGATCTTATGGTTATGCCATTCTTTATGGCAATCTACTTTTTGCAATTTTTGGATAAGACCCTAATTAACTATGCTGCAATCATGGGTCTCAAGAAAAACTTGAAGGGAAATGAATTCTCGAACCTTGGTACGATTTTCTACGTCTCTTATTTGGCTACTGAGCCACTTGCTGCATACCTAATTCAAAAGGTGCATGTCGGAAAGTTTCTGGGTCTCAATATTTGCTGTTGGGGAGTAGTGGTGGCGTGCCATGCAGTCACAAAGACATATGCCAGCTTGATGGTGATTAGAGTGCTATTGGGTATTTTTGAAGCTTCTGTTCCTGCTTGTCTTGTCATTATTGGAGGCAAATGGTGGACAAAACCTGAGCAATCTCGGAGAACCTTTTTCTGGTACATGCAAGTTGGTTTGGCTACAATTGTGGGATCTTTAATGTCGTTTGGATTCCAACATGTTCATAATACCACTATAGAAAGTTGGCAAATTATGTTCATGTTTATGGGTATTCTCACTTTTGTTGTTGGAGTTTTGACATTTGTCTTTTTGCCTGAAAGTCCATTAAAATGCAGATTCTTGAATGATGAAGAAAAGGAGGAAGTTATGCAACATATAAAGGAAAATAGAACAGGTTTTGAAAACAAAACATACAAATTCCACCAAGTTAAAGAAATGTTGATGGAAAAAGAAACTTGGATTATTTTCTTCATTATTGTTTTCTCCTTAACAGACAGTGGTGGATTGAGTACCTTCTCCTCCCAAATTATGAAAACTTTTGGTTTCTCATCAAAGATATCTGCACTTGTTCAACTTCCATTGGGTTTTGTGGCCATCATATCTACATTTTTGTGTTGTTATCTTACAAGTTATGTTGGAGAACGTTCAATAGTTATGGCATGTGTCACGGTGCCAACTATCTTAGGTGCTGCACTATTCATTGGACTTCCTAACAGCTACAAAGTGGGTAAATTGTTCGGGGTTTACTTGCTAAACTTCAACAGTGCTATTATTGCTCAAGTTTATTCGTGGAACGCAGCAAACACTGCAGGCTACACAAAAAGAAATGCAAGAAATGCAATGACTTTGATGGCATTCTGTATTGGTAATTTGATTGGTCCACAATTGTTCCAGGCTAAGGATGCCCCGGAGTATGTTCCTGCAAAAATCGTCTTGTTGGTGTTTTTATCCTTAGCTTGTGTTCTATCCATTTGTCTAAGGTTTGTTGTTAGACATGAAAACAAGCGTCGTGATAGACTTACAGAAGGATATACTGAGGAAGAAAAGAACAAAGATGTTTTGCTGTTGGACTTAACTGATCGTGAAAACTTAAACTTCAGATACGCATATTAATGCACCATTTTACCCTTTCTGCAAGAAATGTTTTTTATCTTTTTATTTTCTATTTTATAAGCTAATTATTGTTCCATATTTCACGTTTACATGTACAGTGATCAAGACAAAGTAACGTCAACTGCTAGTTAAAAAGATTGCGCAGAATGTGGAGACAAAAAACAACTCTTTGAGCACTAAACTTATCTATTTACTCTCTGATTCAGTTAGGGAAAAACTCGGTCCATAAACGATAAGCACAATTAAGCAAAATAGTACATTTTAGAATCTGTTAAAGTCTATGTAGATTCAAACTAAACAAGCGGAACAGAAGCACCATCACCTCTTAGGTCACTACCAGCAGCATACACTAAATGCTTGGAATCTGGTCCTGATTCTTTTCTGATGATTTGTCCTCTTCCAAATAGCTTTCTATCATCGCCACTAATAACCTCCACTGAGTGTCCCAGCTTTCTCAACTTTTCAACAACAGCTATATCAATACCAGGTTCAATGCCTATACAAGTAACATCGTTACTGGCAGGTCCATCAGCCCCATATCCTTTATCTGTATGTTTCATTTCAGGATGGGCAAACAAGGAGATTCTAGGTGCATCGAGAGCTTCTTGAGGGTCCATGCCAAAATGTAACATGTTTAAGTAAACTTGGATATGTGCTTGAGGTTGATTGTATCCACCCATAATACCATATGAAGCATATAGTTCTTCATCGCCAGATTGGGTACTTGGTTTGGTGATCATACCAGGAATGATAGTGTGGTATGGACGTTTACCGCCTTCCAACGAGTTTTTAGCCTTTGGGTTCAAGCTGAAATTACCACCTCTGTTTTGAAGGATGAAACCGTAATCAGGAACTATGATACCACTGCCAAAGCCCTCGTATAAGGAATTAATGAATGAGCAGGCATTTCCCTCGCTATCAGAAGCTGTGAAATAAACAGTGTCTGATTTGAACATCGGATTAGGAATAACAAGCTTATTATTTTCGATGACCTCGTCCTTCTTAAATTCATTTGCCCTGCCAGAAAGATATTCATCACCAAGTATGGTATCAACAACATTGTTGTGGTCAACTCCAGTCTTAGCTTTGTAGTGGTCATAGTCACTAACATATTCCTCCGATTCCTTGAAACTTATTTTGAGGCACTCAATAATCAAGTGCAAGTATTCTGCAGAGTTATGCTCCAAATCTGCTAATTTAATAGCCCCAGATTTATCCAAGTTTTTGATCAAACCAAGGGCCATCAATGCAATGATACCTGATCCATTCGGAGGGATTTCCCATAATTTGTGGTCAAGGAATTCGTAATTGATAGGTTCAACAAATGTAGAAAAATGTGTTTCCAAATCTTTCTTACTTAAAACATGATTTCTTTTGCTCAACTCTTTCACGATGGCGTCAGCAACAACACCTTTGTAAAACCCGTCTTTACCGTGTTGGGCAATGAGCTTCAATGTTTTTGCAAGATCAGAATTTTGCATGAATTGGCCTTTCTTTGGAGCCTTTGAGACCGATTCATTTGGCAGGAATAACTTTAAGTTCTTGTCCTTTTTGTTTTCTCTTAGCAACTTTGATTCGCTGAGTGTCCAGAGATGTGCACTGATTTGGGAAACAATATAACCGTTTTCACACAAATCTATAGCTGGTTCCAAAATTTCAGCCAAAGTCACCTTGCCGCTACCCCATTTTTCAATTGAGTCGACCCAGCCTGCAATGGCTCCTGGAACAGTAACTTTGAACACGGAATCCGCCTTCAATCTGTGATTTGGCTGGATTTCATCCGGATAATTTTCCTTCAACCAATCAATGCTCAATTCTGCTGCTGAGCGGCCACAACCGTTGATACCGTGAACTTTTTTCTCACTTGCCTTGTAGAACAATGCAAAGCAGTCACCACCGATACCTGTTGAAGCTGGTTCCAAGACGGCCAAGCACGCTGAGATTGCCACGCAAGCATCTACACAGTTTCCACCCTTCTCAAGGATACGGATTCCTGCAGCGTTTGCCAGAGGTTGTGTCGAGGACACAATACCTTTTGTGGAGTAAACAGTAGACCTTCTCGAGTTTGTTGGCGCTTCCATTTCTCGTAGTTGGAGTATGCCTAAAGTGAATCAAACATTTTTCTTCTTTCGCCAAAGGGAAGCAGAGCAAGTGCAGAACCAGTTGATCACTTACACCCTCTACTTATTCACTCTGCAAGCTGGTGGTCCTGGGTCCTGGCGCAGGCGTGGCACAACCGTTTCCGTCACAGGCATCACCGATACCGATTAGCGGCCCGTGGAAACACAGTATCCGCAATCTTCCTCGGGATTTCTCCCCTACAGCCGCAGATTTATCCGCGAACGGATGCTGTGCTTCCGGCCGCTGTTGCCGCAGCTTATCGGTCGAGATTCTCTATCGGGAAAAGCGGCTAACGGAAGTGGCCTGCCGGTTTGGCGACAAGACAGAAACATATTCTTTTGACAATCTGGATTCTTATGCGCAGAAATGCACCACTGTATCATGAACTGGTGGATTGTTGGTTTCCCCTCTTCTTCAGAGTGGCAAAGCACAAGATTAAAGAGTAAAATTAAGCTTGAAGAAATAATATGCCAAGAAAAAGAGAGCATATTCCGATCAGCAAAAGAAAAAGAGCACTTTACAGCTGCGACCGGTGCAAGTTGAGGAAACGTGCCTGCAAGAGATACCAGGACGGTGCAAGAAAGTTTGATAACAATACGCCATGCGAAGAGTGTGTCAAAGTTGGCGCAGAGTGTGTAACGGAGATCAGCAGGAAAAAACGATCTTACATTTCCGTGAGTGAGACAACGCTAGAACAGCTCAAATGTCTGACGCTGATTATCAAGGCTATGTTTCCGGAAAGCGATCCTAGCAATCTGGAGCATATCAAGAGCATCGCTAAGGCTCTATTTGTGAAACTACCGAAATATGAACCGGGAGAACTACTTGGCGAGGCCATCGAAGATAGCTGTAACGGGAATGACGACTATGATGAGAGTGATGAAGATGAGGAAGAGAACGGGACCAACTTTTCAGAAGTCGGAGAAGAAGAACAACGAGGAATTGTGAGCCAGGCAAATTATGATAATCCAAGTGAAGCCCAGATCGGTTTAGGCGGCGCAGATAGGTTGTTCAACGCCTTATTGAAGGTTGGCAAGGTAGATTCTGCCAGTAAGCTGAAGTTTCTTGAAAACATGGTTGTCAGTGGGCACCAGCTGCCCTCTAGCCCTCCATTATTGATCAATGGTAGTGATATTCACAACTCTTTGCTGCTAAATTTAATACCCCATCAAGAATGTGAGATGTACACGAACGTGTTCTTCAGTAGACTCCATGAAAGCTATTTTATATTCAATGAGAAGAAGTTTAGACAACGCCATAATCGTTTTCTGCAGTGTTTAGCGGACAAGTATTTGCAGGCAAATGAAGAGTTCTGTAACGAGGAGATTTGTGCAATCTACCTTGTTTGGATTCTAGGAAGAAACTGCTATTTAACAAAACTTTTGCAAGTTGATGATCCCTCCCAGGCCAACATTGTCTCCAACTCAACAATCAGCAAGTACTCAGAGATAATCAACGTGTGCCTCTCTGGGTGTTTCTATTCAAATAACATTCACTGTGTGAGGATGTTATATTTGTTGAGTTTGTATAATTCTACCCTAAAAAATACAGACTCTGCGTGGCACTTGTTGAGTAACTGTTGTCTGAAGTGTTTTGGGATGGGATATAATAGAAGTGCTGTACTTTCCAAATTTGATGAATCAGAGAGAGAAGACATCAAGGTTGTATGGTGGTCAAGCTTCAAGCTGCATATGAACAACTGCGCAATAAAAGGACGACTTCCTAACATAACTTTATATGAGGTAGATCTTGATTTACCTACGCTTGAGCATGTGCACGATAAGTTGTTTAGAGATGCCTACACAAAATCCATTGAACTTTTCAAGATTATGTTCAATACTTTGAAGAATAGAGAGTATTTAGCCAAAAGCAGAAATCCATGGTGTAAAGAAAATCTCAGAAATATCATCAAAATAAACAATTCTCTAAGAATATGGGAAAGCGGACTAGGATACTCGTTGAAGTACTATAAGAGGCCCAACCCGAAGAGGTATCAGATAAAACTCCATCTACAGTATCATTATTGCTCACTATCGCTTATAGCTCCTTATTTGATTGCATACGCTCTCAACCCGCAAAGATCTTTTGATCCTTCGAGTGGGATTATTGATACCTTGTGCAGTGGAGTTTACTCAGCTATTCAGTTGATGGAAGTCATCAGCTTTTCTGTGAATTCGGGATACTGTAATGGACTACTTCACTACGACTTTTTTTACTCTTACAATGCCCTCATGATACTATTGTTGGGATACACACTAATAAAAGAGAAACCTAAAGAGAAGCACTGTGAAAACTACAATATTTTCACTGAAATTTTGTCGAAAAACTTTGATATCGATATGAAGCTGATTTTGAAATCGATTAAGGAAATACGAGAGATCAACGACTGTTATGGGCCGGGAGCAGTAGGTACCATGCGTGACTTCAGCAATAATATCACAATTCTTCTACGATACTTCAAGCTGAATGGGACCCCAAATACGCTTGATATGATCAATTCGACATCTTTAGACTCTCAAGTTCAGGCACTTTTCAAGGAGCAAGAAGACTATCTGAAAGCAGAAGACTCACAGGACTGCTCAAGTAAAAACAATGTGTCACTACTACCAACCGAGCATGATTTTTTCGATTTCATCAACTTTTTAAACACTGAAAACGACCAGGAATCTTACTTCAGCGATCAACTACTAGTAGATTGGAAGAAACTATTTGGCACAAGCGGTTCATCGGCCAAAGGGCATTGTGATCACCAGTTTTGATTCCTCATTAGAACGTATTAATGCGTATAGCGGTTTGATTAATTTTTATTGTAATCTCAGGTTATACAGTGTAGAATAGCAAAAAAAGAGAAGGTGTATTATATATTTGATTTATTGGGATTGATCAACCTATTCGTGCTTAGAGGTGATAAATTTACCAATGTGATAAGGGCCCTTACAAAGAACGTTGAAAATGATTTTACCTTCTTCCTTCACGTCTGAGGCAGAAGGGAAAAGAGGACCAACGCTCTTCTTCCATCCTTCAGCGCTCAAGTCTTCTCTGAATTGTTGACCATATGATTTGTGCTCGTGAACGTTATCCATTTTTGCGTGTTCCTGATGTATTTCGTCTGATGAGAAAGAACTCCAGAGAGATAAAAGATGTGCAAGAACGTCGGAGGAATCTCTGAAGAAAACTTAAGTAACGGGAAAGTTCTCCACATTTAAAGGCTTCGGACGGTGAGTTGGGTTCGGCATCTTGCGTGCTACTCTTGTATTGATAGCGCACGTGTGTGCACGTTTTCCTTTATCAACCCAATCGGGCAACCTAATTTCCTGTCGCTCGATGTCTTCTTTAGAAGACAAAAAAAAATTAAAATCAGTCGGGGTCAACTGGGAATTGAACCCAGGGCCTCCTGCTCCCAAAGCAGGAATCATACCACTAGACCATTAACCCGCGAGCAATATTCGAAAAATTCAAACGCATGTTAGGTATAAATCAAGCACCTTGGTACAAAGAAGAGTATCAGCTTATTGCTGAAGATAATGCATCGACAGAACCCGTCCAAAAGAAAGGTCCAAAAATAACAAAGCTAGCTTTAAAATTAGATGTTGAGATAAGATGCCTTGTCATAATAATATTCCTATCTTTTATCTCTCGATCCCTATTGGCTTCGGCATTTTCTCTCAACAAATTAATCCTTGCAATGAGCGTTAGCACAAGGGGTTTTGTTGAGATAAGATGCCGAAGCCAATCATGATCGAGTGATAAGAGATAAGAGTCTTATCATGATAAGGCATCTTAAGTAATCTAAAACTGGAAAGTTAGCCGCCATGATAAATGAATAATGGCAAGTTTAACCGAAGGTGTAAGTGTATAAATACAAGAGGTTTGTCCCTTGTATTTATGTTTGAGAATATTAGTTTGTAGGCTAGTTATATTAGTTATAAATTAATAAGCAACAAACATAAGAAAAAGTGAACATATACAATGGATATTCATAATAGAATAGCTAGATTACAACAGGTTTATCTTTTGTATCCATGTTTAGAAGTACTGATTGGTAAGTTGATTATGTTCTATATAACATGAGCAACAAACATAAGATAATATATACTACTAAGACTGAATATTCAATCAGGCATAAATAAACTCAACAACTATTAAACTACAATACTAAATTCAAATGATTACCGCAATTGAAAAGTGATTACAAGATGTGGAGTAGTCTCCAAGTCTCGGAGAAAAATGCGATGCAACTCCGATAACGAAAGATCTGCGCGCGTATGGCAGATATTTCAAACAGCTCATACGACTATTAATGATTACTAATGTAAATCATGGTATAAGAACTGTAGCAAATTCTCTACTTTGCATTCTTTACTTTTGCCTCAGCAATTGAATCAACAAAAAAAATTCTTACTCCAACATCCTGCGCTGGAATAAAGAAGAGAACAGATGGCAGATCCGTTCAGCACATTTTCGGTAGACGAAGATTTTCTTGATGCTCCCAAGTTCGACAACTCTTATCGGGAGCGTGAATGGATCCTTGAGCATATGGCTGGTGCATTCAGAGTGTTAGGCTCAAAAGATATTTCAGAAGGGCTTAGTGGACATATATCGGTGAAAGATCCAGTTGACAATAATGCCTTCTGGATCAACCCTTTAGGACTTCACTATTCAATGATCAAAGCTTCGGATTTAGTGCTTTACAATGAAAATGGAGATGCTATTGGCGGAAACCCAAGTGGTAGAATCAGCAAACCAGCTTGTCAAATTTTAGCTGTGGTACACAAATTGAGAAATGCAAAAGTCATCTGTCATAACCATTCACCTTATGGTAAAGCTTATTCTTGTTTTGGTAAAAAACTAGAAATGATAAACCAGGATGTTTGTTTCTTCTATAGGGTTCATAACTTTTATGAAGCTCCAAAAAATGTTTCAGGCTTGGAGGACATAGGAAGAAGCATCTTCGAGCGGTTGGGAGAAAATGGACGTGCTTTGATTTTACAGAACCATGGCTTAATTACTATAGGTAGCACCGTGGATGAAGCAGCTTATTTATTTCTCTTACTAGAGAAGTCTTGTAAAATACAGTTGTTGGTGAATTCTGCAGCCAACCATGGAATTTCAAAGAAATTGATGGACGACGCCGAGGCAGAAGCCAATTTCAAGAAAAGTGATTCAGACTCCTTGTATAAGGCGTTCCAGCCGGATTTTCAGTATCAAGTTTCAAGAGACGACTCCTTTCTATCATTCAGTAAGTCTAAATAATTATTAAATGAAGATAGCTTTGGTGTTTGCTAGGTGGTCGATGGCGGTATTTATTGTGTTGATTGAGAATGATGTGAGTGTGTAAGACATTGTATTGACTCTCCAAATACTGTCAAAACATAGCGTAAGATTATATATGCAGCGTGGTACACTTCTTCAACTGCAATCAATACTCCATCATAAGAGGCAAATATTTTTTGACGCCAAAACCAGTTAAAAGGTAGCTTTCCGATCTTTGGCTTATGCCAGACTGTAGTTTCTTACAAAATTTTACCTGCAACTGACCACCATTTCAGCCTCTTCATTTATGAATTGTTATCCCTTCATTACCGGGGTGACTTTGGCTATAAGAAATGTCGTCTTTGAGGTTAGTATAAGAACAATAATCTGCTCCTTAGAATTGTCTAAATTCTGTTAACAATCGTCAGGCTAGAGACTACAGTTGCGTACTACTTGACAGCCATGTTCCAGAATAATTGTTTTGTTTATGGGTTTCACCCTACCACAAAATTGCATTCTTTTTTATTGCGGAGTCAGGCGTATACAGATGATCCCAAAGAATGCGCCGTCCTCAACAAAATTACTTTAGGGCTATCCTAACTTCAAATCAAATTACTAGGGGCGAAGGCTAAGAGGGAAACCATCTTCAACCACTTATCAGTCTACTCCCACAGAAAATAGAAAAAATTAACGAAAATTGTGGAAAAAGGAAAGCAGCAGGAAAGATTGTTATCAGTAAATTTGATGAATGTTGGAAACAGTTGTGTCTTCAGTACAGATCAGAGTGAGCTGAGAAAATTTTCATCATAAACAATCTTTTCGGCGATCCTTTTTCCTGGAAAAAATACAAGTGCAGCGTCTACTGACGGCTACAGCATATCTGATGCATGCTATTAGAGTATTGAATATGCTCAGTAATCCATCGGCGACATTGGTTCAGATGCTCAAGCGAAAATAGTCCAGAATAACCACATTAGAGGAAGAAAGGGAAGGAAGATGATACAGATACATACAGCGTACATACACTTGATATAAAAAACAAATCTCATCGTGGAGGAGAAGTGCGAGAAAAAAATCCTCTTGCCGACCTTTCTTCGGAGACAGGGTTTCTCTTACTTTACACCCATATGCATTTTTTAGATGTTGCTAGCAGGAGTATGTGTTTAGCCATCCAGACTGAGAGGGCCCAATGGAAAGATCTTCTAAGAAAGACTACGAGTGGCTGATATCGAGGCGGAGAACAGCGTATGAGATATTGGAAATTGAAAAAAATGCCACTCAATCTGACATCCGAAGGGCTTATCGAATGAGAGCATTAGTGGTTCATCCTGACAAAAATAAAACAATAAATGCAGATGAAACGTTCAGAGAGGTAGTTGTCAGCTATAATGTGTTATCTGATCTAGATCTGAAGGGACAGTATGATAAATATTTGCTGGACCAAGCCAAAGTTTTGAACTCCGAGGAGAAAGTGAACAAAGTTAACAAAAGCTTCCAAGCATCTAGGTTTCGGACTGAATTGAAAAACAAGGAAAACCAGCATCGATCAGAGGTTGAGCTGGAAGCGACCAAGAGACGGAAGATTGATGAGCTTTCTGAATGGTACGATGATTACGTGAAGAAACAGTCAAGAGGAATCTCCAAGTTTCAAAAATTTCCGGATGGGCAACACAGTAAATACACAAAAAGAAGCATTTTTCCTACGCTTACACTGATAAAATGGAAAAATAGGAAAGGAGTAGAATTTGACAAGTCTCTGATAATGAAATTGATGGGAGTTTTTGGTACAGTTGTCAAGGTTTCGGTAACGGAAACTAACAAAGCTAACAACTATCATTATGCCCAAGTTGAATTCAAATCACCTGCAGCAGCCGCTCTTGCTGCTACTCATGACTTTTCTGTAACTGCGGATTATTGGGATGCATTGAACCTGCGGAAAATCTCGAGTCTTTTGAGAGATGTCCAGTTGGTAGACTACGACAGCAATGTTACTGACCAACTCAATGAACGCAAATTGTCCTCCTCAGACTACATAGCTTATAGTATTATGAAAAGTCAATACGTGTAACTTAAATTTTTGTACTTTTATTAATTTGTATCATTATATATCCAGAAATATACGTTTAGAATAGAGATATGAATGGAAGAAAAGACGAAATTAGTCAGAATCAATGATTATTGCCTCAGGAGAACGAACCTTGTTCTTGATAGGTATATGCGATTTGTTCTTGTCTTTTCGCTTTTTGTTAGCTCTCAATGTATGCCCTTCACCATAGAAGACAGCCTCCCCTTCTTTAGCTTGGTCTTGCTGCTCTTTCTCAGCAGCTTCAAATTCGTCCATATAAGGCGTTACCGGGAATCCGAAAAACAAATAACCTTCTGGCAACTCTAGCGGTCTAACTGGTCCAGATAGATCAAGGTCTTCAGTCTCGTTTTTTTCAGCATCTGATTTCGGTTTCGTGGATTTTTTACCCGAAAGCTTGAAACCATCTCCCTTGAACTTTATCGTCGCTTCATCTGCTGCTTCCTGCAATAATCCACCATAATTTATTTGTCTAGCCATGGATCCTTTGCCCTTCAATGATGGCGCAGATATAGCCGCTTCTCTCTTCTTTTTTTCATTCTCTTCCTTCAACTTTTCATAATCAGGTTCAACATATCCCACAGGTGGCGCAAATTCTGTAACCAAATCTGTTTCAATAACACAGATACCACCCGAAGACGATTCTGGCTTGACTTCTAATATTTTGATTTGGTAGATGTGACTGTTGTAATTCAATTCTATAACATCCCCAACGGTCAATGTCGTGAAATTCCTTAATGCATTTTCGAGTACTGCTTTTGGATCCGTTATCTCTAGGAAATCAGTTGATTGGGGCTCAAGTTTTACAAAGTTTCCCTGGGGCAAGTCTGCTGTTTCGATCTTCACAACCGTGCCTGCATTTATTTTAAGGGTGTCCATCATCCACTCAGGTAAATAGCATCTTCCTTCATCTGCTGTAAATTCGAGAACACCACTGTGTGTGCTTTTGTCTGTGCTTGTGGTTGAAATCTTGAAAAGCATTGGGTATCTTATGTTCAACATGGTAAGTTTATGCAAGGCTGATTGTGGTAGGAAAATTTTACCACCGTAATTTGCCACATCTTTATTGCCGGCATCTTTCATCATTGAAATCGGGTAGCATCTGAAGAAATCTTCAAATGATTGTGGAATTGGAACCATCTGTGGGAAAAACTGGTTAGGTTGACCGGAGAACCCTTGAAATCCTCCAAACTGTATATCATTGTGGGTTTGATGTTAGTAAACTGTCTTTTGCGGGAATTCCTAATCCATGCCTTGAATCTGCTACTTACCATTTTTGTGACTTTGCTACAGTATCGTTCTATGGAATAGCCACTAATTTCTGTTTCAAACACCTTAATTCTCCACAATGCAATGACAATCAACTTAATAAATCTCGGACCGCTTTTGCCTTTGCGAAGCGTGGATTTTCGGCCTGGGCGCTGTTCTGCGTTCGAACCGGGGAGGAAGGCGAGGAGATAAACATGTTTGGTGTTTTATTGATGCAGTTGTTTTGGTGTCTTGCTGAACTAGAAATCAAAGCCAATTAGCTTCCTTGAGGGCCCAGCACCAAACAGGATGACAAGCCCAAAGCACGTCTCAGAGGATATAGAAGCTGATATTGATTTAGATGATTTCTCCAAGGATCAACTACGACAGCTGTTAGACGATGACGATAACTATAACGAAGAAGCACTGGAGTTTTCGGACGATGGAGCAGAAGATTCTATAGCAGGTGATTACAACGACGAAGAAGACTATGAAAGCAACGATATAAACAGTGAAGATGCTTCAGATGAGTCAGATTATGAGGACTCTTCTAATAGTAAGGAGAACCGATTCAAGACGCTAGCTGAATTAGGCTTCAATGAGGATGAACAAGAAGATGAAATGATCAGTGACAATGACTCTGACGAAGAGTTCATGTTCCGTAATGCCTTGAGGGAAGCTACGAACTTTAAAGTCAAAAAAAGCTCCAAAAAAACAAAAAAGAGGGGTGGCTTGGCAGCACTGAGAAGAAGAATTAGGCGAACTGAGTTGGATCCCGAGGTGAAAATGCTTCTTTCGAAAGCAAATGAAGCATTTGTGAATAATGACTTAGACAATGCCCTGAAACTCTACTCTCAGGTAATCAAAATGGATAAGAATAATTTTAGTGCCTACAAAACTTTGGGTGAAATTTACAGAATGAAGGACGACTTGAACAAATGCTCGAATATATGGCTTCTTGCCGCACACCTAAATCCTAAAGATGTAGATTTCTGGAAAACAGTGGCCGAAATATCCGTCGAGTTGGGCCACTTTAAGCAAGGTATCTATTGTTATAGGCGAGCTATTACCGCAAGCGGTGGGAAGGACTTTGATGCCATTTTTTCACGTGCTTGTCTCTACAGGGAAATTGGAAAGTTCAAAAGAGCATCGTCAGGATTGCTTCGACTTCGTTCAGCACTACCCCAAGATTCAAGAATAGTAAGGGAACTGGCAAAGGTTTATGTAGAGGAAAACAGAATCAATGACGCCATCTCTTTGTATACGAAAATCTTGGACGATAATGTGAAGTTTAGAAAGCTTATAGACAAGGGTGAGCAAGTAACATTAGATAACATCCAATTTGATTGGTCAGAGCTCAACATTTTGTCCGAGTTATATGCTTCAAAAGCTGCATGGTCTTTGGGAATTAAAGCATTGAGGCAAATCTCAAGATGGATCCAAGAAAGAGAAAGGCAGACTTTCTGGGATGAAAACACGAACAATGACATCGAATTTGATGAGAGAAAATTTGATCATCCTAGGTTTCAAAAACTAAAATCTCATGAGGGCAGCTTGGCTTATACCTTGCCTATTGACATCAGGGTCCAGTTGGGCATCTTCAGATTAAACAACAAGAATGAAACTGAGGCTCTGCGTCACTTTTCAATCCTACTTGAGCAACCGCTGGAGGAAACTCCTGATTTGTTTTTCAAGGTTGGTATGGAATTGGAAAGTTTTGCACTATATAAGGAAGCACTAGAGTTTTTGATTCCACTTTCCTACTATGAAGAGTATAACACTTCAGAATTGGTCGTAACAATTGCAAAGTGTTTGAGAGAAACCGATGATTTCGAAAATGCCAAAGATACCTATATAAGGCTATTGGAATACGACAAAGACAATGTGGAGTTAAAAGTTGCTCTTGCCGAATGTTACTTTTATTTGGATAACATTGAGGCTGCCAATGATCTATATAAAGAGGCAAAGGCTCAACGTACGAAAGAAAAAGCAACTGCTCGGGATAACTTGGTATTGAATGATACGGAAGCAGACAGGTTGTTGAAGGAAACTGAAGAAATCATGGAAGATGAAGATGAGGAAGACCTTGAAACTCCTCAGGCTATCATTGATGATGGCCCAATAAAAAAGAAGAAAAGAAAAGAGTCAATTACACAGAAGATGAGATACAGACGATGAATGTGAAATCTGAAATTCGTGTCAAAAAGATATACGATAAGTGCTTGAAGCTTTTGGAAAAAATTGAGATATTGCACCTAAAGGAATCGTTAAGTGAAGCAGAATCTTCTTCACTGAAAACGATGGTCAGTATATGGATAGAAATGGTTTCAGATTTGATTGAAATTTTTGCAATGTATCGGTTTTTCTTCTCTTCAGATAGAGCCAAAAAGTTCAATATGCGATTGCGTTTAAGAACTGCAAAACTCGGTATTGATCAAAAGCTTTCAAGAATGAAGTACTTACAGCATGAAATTATACTATCACAAAACTTTTCTACTATGGACTACCCTGAAAAAGAGTTTAAGGGCTTAAATTATGATCAATGGTACGACTTGTTTGTAAGGTATGCGTTGTTGATTGCTGAATTTGAGAAAGATACAGAAAATGCTATAGGTATACAGGATATCATTAAACAAGTAAATGTGTTCAAAGGAAAGGAGTTGACAACTCAGCTTGTTGGGCTCTCTATAGGTATTCTGACTCAGGATACACCACTTATTATGATGCAAACCAGAAACCTGATGAATGATTATCAGTTTGCAATAGACTCTTTACGACTTTACCTTGCTAGCATGGTTACAACTTATGAAATGGAAGAGTCTTTTGCTGATCCCCCCTCCCAGAAATTCATGCTTCGTCAAATCAAGGCTTTTGACTCTCTAAAGGACGAGAGTAAGGAAAACGTGGCAGGAAAGGCTACAGTCACAAGGAAAAACGTGGACATCACCAAAGACCATTTTTTGATCAACTATATTTATGCTTCCTATCTTTTCACAAATAAATCATACTATTCGGCTTTGATTTATTTGTTGAAGTTGTATCACACTTATCCGGATAATCCAGATTTGCTATTCCTACTAGCCCTAGCAAATCTTCACAGATCTGTGCAACGGAAGACGCTCAATACCAATTTCCAAATTTTGCAAGGAATGACTTTCATGTTAGAGTATATCAAGACCAAAGATCAATCCAACCCATACAACGTAATGGAAGCATATTACAACCTTGGTCGTAGTTTTAACCTTCTCGGGCTCGACCATATTGCTATTGGATTCTACGAAAAAGTGCTGGACATAGAAGTGGAAGATCCTGCCTATGATCTCAAGAGGGAAGCTGCTCACAACCTGTGCACAATATACAATCTGAACAAGAATTTCCGACAGGCAGAACTTATCATGGACCAGTATCTTGTGATATAGCCCCCCCTTCCCCTTTCTCTCCCCATTGCCTATCTATAGAGAGTAACCCCTCAAGATGTGTGTGTATCTTATAGGTCCAAATGTATATTATGTAATCTTTAGGTCACGTGTGCAGAGCACGCTTAGAGTTTGAAGGCAGATCATAGCGAACCCCAGAGAGCATTAAGGTTGACTTGACACGTCTAGAAGGGTGTGTTGAATGATGATCCACGTTGCTGGAATAGACAGAATATGACATCAAACTCCAAACAAGCAATGGATATACATCAGAGCTACTCACAAGACAGACTACTGTCAATCGATAAACAGCTGGAAGATATTGATTTCAATCTTGAGAAATATTTTGAGAATTATAATCTGAAGCAACTACGATATTTTTTGAAGGAAGCTGATGCTGAACAGGTTACTGAGGATGCGATAAATGAAGATGAGAAGGCTAGCACAAGTTCCAAAATCCTAGAAAATATAAGCTCACAAAAAATCAAGAAACAGGATTACATTGAGCTTGTTGAATTGTGCAACCAGCTATGGATTGTCAATGGATTGGTGAACGAATTGGCTCATCAGACCCAATTCGAGGATAGAGTACAATCTTATCTGAAACTCAAATCCAGAACGGATGAAATCAAAAGAAGTATTGACCAATTTGGTGATGAGGGGCCAGTGAAAGTGTTGAGTGCTCTAGATGATAAGATCAGTGAGCTAAAGCTCGAACTTGTCAACCTGGCCCAGAGTAAACTTCATGTTTTTTTGACAATAAGCGATGATCTCGATGTTCACTACAGTAATACAGTGGATGAGTTACCCTTCTTCGCATTCTTGAAATGTTGTCGAAGTATTTCAAGCTCGGATTCAGATTCTCTCTTCAACTTCAATAAGCTTTTTAACAGTTGGCTGCAAAAGTTTCTCGAAAAACTAAACAAAGGGTTTTCGGCTGCTTTTCAACAAACTCCTAAGACACTTGAGCTAACTTTGAAACCAGGTAAACCAGATCTTTTGGATTTTACACAATCTATTGAGCAGCTGATACTTTTTCTGAATAGCCTGGCTGCGCAGAACGAAAGCATGGTAGAACTGAAAAATACCAGGACGATATTGGGGAAGAGCATATTGAAATCGTTGAAGCATACCATATTTTCCAAAGAAAATGTTTATCCATTGATTGTGGACAAAATGAATTATGATGAACATTTGAGTCAGAAAGGTAGTAAAGTTTCAATTGTTGCCGCACTATACAAAGTTTCCAAATTATTGTCATCAGCAGGATGGTCCAAAGATGGGATTTGTGAACTGGAATTTTGGATCGACGACTTGACTAATTCTTGGATTGATAACCTAATAGATTTTACTATCGACGATCTTAAGTTGTTTGTCATCAGTCTTGTGAATAAGGAAAAGGCGGATTTGTTGAAAGAATCAAATTTGATTTGCAAGGAAGTTGATGTAGTACCAAATGCCCCTCGAGTTCCGGACACCAAGCCACAAGAACCTGTAAAGGAATCGGGAGAAGATGGATGGGGAGATGGATGGGAGAATAATGATGGTTGGGATGATGACGACGACGATGACGACGACGGCAACTCTAGTAATGATGCTAACGCACATAAAAAAGAAGCCAATGATAGTTATAAGTTAAGTGGCGAGATAGAACAGAGTTTGGTTGATGAAGATGAAGGCTGGAACGATAACGACCTGGATCTGGACCTTAATTCCGCTGATCAGCCTCAGGACAATACTGAAGATGAAGATGGATGGGACGCCTGGGAAGATGACGTCAAACTTGACGGAGAAGAAGAAGATAAAAATGTGCAAATTCCTCTTATTAGCAGGCCGTTGGTTCCATCTTATAAATATTCAAAATTAGTTGACGAGGTTATGCTTATTATTGGTGATTATATGAAAAATCTTGAAGGTTTGAAGGAACTTGGAGTGAGTAAGGATCATTTTGATGAAGCACGCGGTTTATTTAAACATGGGTTTAAAAAATTGTGTGTTTCCTATTTCATGTTGGTTGAATCAAATATTGCAGAGACATATCAAAATGAGATTTTGTTTTACAACGATTATAACAAAATACTTGAAGAGTGTTACAATGCGTATGAGGTCGATTTGACAACTTGTTTCAAAATGAGCTCCAGGTTTATTAATACTTTGAAGTCAAACCTTTACTCAAACCTTTCAAGTGTGATCGAGGACTACAACGAAGTTATATGGAATGACAATAACTTGGACAACGACCTCCAACTAAGAAAACGTGGGAAGGAATTCTTAATGAGGTTTGACAACGAATTTGATATAGTCAACAAGAAACTCACCAAGCTAATTGGTTACAATACTCAGCTAATCACTAATTTTTTTGTCACCGTGATTTTCCAGTATTTCAATAGCATATGTGACAAAGTGTTGGCTAGAACTGATATATCATCGTATGAGTCTGAGCTATTAACCGGAATCATCAATGCTGTAGTTACCAACACAATCAATAAAACGAAGAGTTTGAACCTTATGGTAGAAAAAATCCAAAGTTATAATAAATTACAGCAGATCAAATTGATTCTTTCGTCGAACTTGAAAGAAATTTTAGATGCTTTTTACGACGCCAAGTTATTCGAAATGGAGACACATGAAATGATATCACTCATTCAGAGCTTATTTATAGAGAGTTCTCAAAGAATGGATGCAATCACTAACATCAAAACCGCAAGAGAAACCCAAATGTAAGTCTGTCTGAATGTTTTGTTTTCTTTCTATGTATATTTTTATAAAAGGATTACAAAAGTTACAATTCATCGTGTAAATTTTTAACCAATTTATTATCTTTTAGTGGTAAAATTACCACATACTCTATGAACAAATCTCCAAATTCATCATTCCCCCCCATTATCGGCATACCTTTTCCCTTAATGATTTCCACTTCACCATTCTGTACAAACACGTTCTCATCCCTAGAAAGCGTGATCTTTGGATCATATAGATCAAAAAATGGAATGTCCCTGGACCACATCCCAGACATGGCCTCTTTGAAGCTCAATGCCTCTGTTCTGTACAAATTATTTCCAACTCTTCTATATCCTAAGTTGGAGCTCTTATTTTCTTTCATGATCACGTTCAAATCACCAGCTATGACACCAGGCTGCGTAGGCCCTTTTCCTTCAAACTTTTCTACATAGTTTCTTGGTGCACCTTGTGGAACGTGAAGATTGAAGTGTTTTTCTTGCTGATGGGCACCTTGTCCATGACAGGTCCCACATTTGTGTTTGATCTCCTTCCCGCTACCTCGACATTTTTGACAGGTGGCTTCCATTCGCTGGATCATACCGTGGCCCAAGTTTCTTTCATGCAAAACTCTTCCTCTACCTTTACAAGTGGAACACTCATGCTTCACGCCATCTGCAGAACCAGATCCATTGCACTCTCCACAGATGTCCATTAGCGAAAGCACAAAGTCGTAATCCCTACCATTGTAAAAATCTGTCAGATCGAACTCAATTTCGGTTTGCACGTCCTGAGCTCTTGGAGGGCCCTGTTGAAATTGCTGACCGAAGAAGTCTGCAAATGGATTATGGCCTCCCTGTTGACCACCGCCTTTACCATTTTTCAGTCCATCTTCTCCATATCTGTCATAGATCTGTCTTTTTTCATTGTCCATCAAGACATCATACGCATTTGAGATTTCCATGAACTTTTGTTGTGCAGACTCATCACCAGCATTTTTATCTGGGTGATATTTTTTACTTAGTTGACGGTATGCGTTTCTGATTTGCTTTTCATCTGCGTTTTTGTCAACTCCTAGTATCTGATAATAATCCGCTCCTGCAACTACAATTGATAGTAGTGACCCCAATAGGAATAAGAAAGTAAGGGTTTTCATGGCTGATAATGTGATATCAACTGATGAAATATAGTTTCTGGGAATGTGTTTGATATCGAAATGGAAATTCAATCAGCTCTTGCTTTCACCTGTTCTCATTCATGAAAACCGACACGTTGCACGAAACCGTTAAACGAGGAGTACGGAAATATTACTTACGTAACAGTGCTCTGGGGCACGACCGTTTTTTTGTTTGTTTGCCAAAAATCTTGACTATATAAGTGTCAAACCCATTTGTCTGACTATCCAGGCTTAAAGACTCTATTTAAAATAACATTCACCTTTGGTGGGAAGAGGGAAGTTCTACAAACTCAAATCAGGTTTTTCGCCGCTTTTCCAGAAACTAAAAATGCTCTTTTTTGAGCGGTGATTGATATCGTTTACGATAGAGGCACCTCCGACACCCTCCGCAAGACCACCGATCTCGTTCTGTACAACTTTGGAGATCAAGCCTTCGTCTTCAATTAGCTCAGACACCAATTTGGTGCCCAATTTGTTGACCATAGTGTTTCTAGGAGTGGGCTTACCTGTGACACGAGAGGTCCGTATTCGGGTCTTGCGGGAGGATTTGTCCAACACTGTGTGGTGGGCAAAAGCTGAGGAGTCAGAGACGTAACCTGTGCTGAACAAGTTGATGATGGATCTAAATATTCTCTGGATAGTTCTTGTCCTGGAGTAGCGGGGTTGAGGAAGTGATCTCATCAAATGAATGGGGAATGGTAATTCTTATACTTAAGCCCAGGCTTTTCCCCGTATGTTCATATATATGTATTAGTGGTATGTATATATATATTTGTATATAGTTGTATCTCCAGGATAGCAAAGTGTAGATACACTAAGATTAGTTAAAAAGAATTGTATGTTCCAGACAATCACAACTCCCGACCATCAACCGTTTTATTTCTATAAAGCCTCAATTTTCTATTAACATCCCCGTTCATGTGGTGATACGCCCGATGCCCTGCGCGTTATTATTATTTCGTTCTTGCATATAATACTGACTGTATCAGTGTAGAGTATACACGTAAATCACAATTCAAATTTCAACCAATCCCAATCGTTAGCCAACGTCTCTCCCATGTGTGTGTCCGAGTTCAACATCGGCTCTCCCAGCTCGACTGTATTTTCCTCTCGCATCATAGCGTTATATCCCCTCTTCTTGTTGAAACTTGAGCTTGTCGAAGAGGAGAGATCAGCGATGTCATGACTGTGGGAATTTGCTGTTAGAAGAGCGTTGTTCGAGCTGATGATTTGGCTGTTCTGACTGTTGACCGGAGACGCAATATTGATGGAAGAAGACGAACGCATATTCACAAGGTTATGTGGTTTGCTATTGTCTCCGATGGGATTGACGATGTTGACATTGGAAGTAGAAACGGAATTGCCATTGCCATTAAAATTGGAGTTGTTGTTCCCCTTGAATTGTTGATTGACAGTTGGTGGTCTGATGACACCATGCAATTTGAAAAATAAGCCACAAGCATTACACAGCAGTCGGTTATCACTCGTTTTACGCCATAGGGGTGTTGTTGTTGTAAAGCAGTTTTCACAAATTGGTTGACTGCTATTACTATTGTTGCTATTTTTCGAATTAGAGTTGTTAGCTGAATTGGAGTTGTTGATGCTGTTATGTCCGTTATTGAAATTTTTACCAGCCATCGTAGACTTCACTGGAATAGAATTTTGGCTGTTGCTGAGATTAGAGAATTGGATCAAAGAAGGTGACGTTGAAACAGTGACAGGAGTAGGGTAGTTATCTTCGTTACGTATCGTTTTGTTGGACGCTGTTGACGAAGATTTGACGCTGGTAGCAGAGCTCATGTCGAAATTATTTGCTTTTGGGATTTGATTGTCGAGCGAGACTTCCAATGTGTTAATGTAGTTGGTCAGGTTGTAGTCCAAAGTTGAATTATTCTTGGCGTCGTCATCCACAGATTGACCATTGTTGCCGGAAATGTTGGTATTATTGTTGACACCGACATGACCATTATTGGCACTGTGATTATGGAAATGGAAATGGTTGGCGTGATTATTGGATGGATGGTCGCCAAAGTCATTCAAGCCGTCCTCAAAATTGAAATAGTTCTCGATGTTGAAGTCTTCGTTCATTAGATTTGACATTTTGCCCAGCTTCAGGGTATTAACAGGCAACCTTTTCATAGAAGATGCGGAGATTCTGTTTTGGTTGAAAGAAAACACCGAGTTAGAGTTCGAGGACAAGGAGTGACTTGTACTAGGAGAAGGGATATCGGAGTTGAAGTTGTAGTTGTTAGAGTCCATGTCTTTGAAAACATTCATGTTAAAATCGGAATCTGAAGGCAGGTCAGGGTTGATTCCATACTCCTCCTTCGATATCCTTCTGATGTGTTCAATGTAGTCAAATTCTGAGGAGTTTGTGTTTGTGTTTGTGTTTGAGCTTGGGTTTGGGTTTGGGTTTGGGTTTGCGGTCGCGTTATGCTCTGGTTTCTGGTCTGCCTTGTTCTGGGCTTTGTTTTTGACAACGTTAGAGTGCAGTGGATTAGAGCCGATGTTTGGGAAGTCGATCAACTGATCGGTGGAGTACCTGTTGAGAAGAGAGAGGTTGTTGGAACAGGACTTTTTGTTTGGGCTCGAGCTGACGCTGGTGGCTCTACTTGAAACAGTTTTCGAGGAAGATATTGATGAGGTGGAGGATGTGGATGGAGCGGCGTTTGGGGAGACGTCTGCGGACTTCTTCTGGCCCGAAGACGCAGCATCGGCGTGGTTCTTGACCCTTGTTATGCTGTTGAGTCTCCAGGAAAGGTTCAGGATCCTCTTGTTTTTTGGCAAAAGGTTGTTGTTATTGTTGAACATCTTAAAAATGTCCAAAGACGTGTTTTCGTTTCTGGACAGCTCTGCGAGGATTTCATCTTTCAACAGCTTGATAGGCTTAGGGTCGTGGATGGATGCTGCCGAGCTTGCGCTGGTCCCCGAGCTCGAGTTCGAGCATGTGCTTAGCTTTTTGGCTGGCAGGGCGGACGAGGCGGCGCCCGACGCAGAGGAGTAAGCGTTGAAAGAGGGAGGGGTGATGTGCTGCATGGCTGCGTTCGTCTTGTTCGTCTTGTTCTTTCCTGTAGTTCGACCCTGTTCGGTGTGCAGACAGGGGTGCAGGAGGCGGGGCTGGTGGGGGATAGTGCACTAGCTAGCGTGAGTTCTGCGAAAATCGTGAGTCAGTGGCACTTCTGACAGGAGGTCTGAGGGAAGGCGAGGGGTCCGGGAGGAGGAATGCGATGCACTGCTGTGCTGTGCTGTGCTGTGGGAAAAAGGCACGACGCTGTGCTGTTGGTGTGCAAGAGACGCGTTGGCAGGACTGGTAGCGCTAGATGTACACACCAGAAGATCACAAGAGCAGAGACCAGGGAGGAGTGTCGCAAGAAACACAGAAAAATGAGACACCAGACAAGATAACCGGATAATCAATAAGCCTGATAGGCCGAGCGAGCAGCAGGCAAGAGTCCAGCAGCGAGAAAAACAGAATCAGAAACAGACGGATCCTTCACTGCACTGCATTGCTATCGATCAGTCAGCCAGCACTAGTCTACCAGCAAATCTGCCACCACCGGTCAGCGGATGGGGACGGCGGCCAGCGATCCAGCCAGTGCCCGGGGCCCTTCTGCACTAGCACTAGTGCGGTTGCTCAGAGGCAGTGCTGCACGACAGGCGCTACAGATGCAGCAGGCGGCTGCGGCGCTGCTAGCAGCGAACGTTGGTAGGCGGGTTGTGAGGAGGCCTGGTGCAGCTGCAGATCGTGTGGGTGCAGCGGCCGTTTGTTGCGCTGCTGCAGGGGGTGCGGCTGGCGTGCGGGTCTTGGGCCCCGGGAGGGCGAAGCAGGAAGGCGCGCTTATCTGGCCAATGGCGGGCGCGGGCCGGGGAGGACGTGCAGGAGTGCGGCGGGACGGCATTTTTCATGCAGAGGTTGTGGTTTTTCTGGCATGCACGCGCGCCTGAGGAGGGGTTCCGGCGGAACAGGGAGTGGGGAGAAGTAGGCCCGTGCACCGCGACAGAACGGCGTGTCGTTGCGTGAGGGGGGAGGGAGGCTTACGTAACGGATGGACTGGCAGGCCCGGTGGCCTCGTGGCGGCTGGCAGCAGACGGGGAGGCGGATCGGTGGCTTGAAACGACACCCATCTGCAACATGCATGGCACGCCTCTGGCAGTGTCTGCAGGTCTGCGGCACCGGCGAGAGACACAGCACACAGACCCATCGCTAACCGAAACCCCGGCAGACCCAGCAGGATGACCATTGGATCGCTCATCGACCAGATAACGTCTCCGAACCTCCAGGACGACGATTACTCGTTGCTCCTTGACCTTGTCGAGCTGGTCAACCGGAACCCGCCCTCGAACGTCACCGAGGCGCTGCGGTTCCTCAAGGTCAAGCTCCAGTCTTCGAACGCAAACACGCTTCTCCGGTCGCTCACGATGTTGGACTTCTTGGCGCAGAACTGCGGCGCCATGATGAAGGCAAACATCGCCACCTCCGAGTTCGTCAACGACAGCCTCCTTCCGATAGTCGACGACTCCCTCATCCACATCTCCGTGAAGTACGCCGTGGTTAAGGAGATCTACAAGCTGTCCAAGTCCTTCAAGGACGACGAGAGCTTGTCGATCATGAAGCACACCTTCGGCAACCTCCGCTTGAAGTACCCGAACCTCTGCAACCAGGCCGTCGATGAGATCGATGGCTTGAACAAGTTCAATTCCTCCAGCCTGGGCCAGAACAAGACTGCCGCCGGTCGTGCTGGTGTTCCAGGCGGCCCCGCAGAAGAGGAGTCCGAAGACCTCGAATTGAAGAAGGCCATCGAGCTCTCCCTCCTGGACGCCAATCCTCCCTCGAGACAGCCGCTCCAGCAGCCCATTCAGCAACAACAACAACCACAGCAGCAACACGAGCAGCAGCAAGTTCGTCCGGCCCTCCAGGTGCCCAATAATGCCTACGCCAACGTGACACCCTTATCTCCACAGCAATCCAACCAGCCGCTTTCAAGAACAGTGTCCAACCAGCAGGTCTCCATGCCCCAGATCATAACTCCGGAAAAAAAGTTTGAAGAAGACACCTCCAAGCCAGAAAAGGTCGTCGCACTGTACGACTTGTCTTCCGATGATGAAGACACCCTCTCGTTCAAGAAAGACGACATAATAACTATTGTTGAGGAAATCAACGCAGATTGGCTGCGTGGGTGTCTGAATGGTAGGGCAGGTATTGTCCCCACGAACTATGTTAGAAAGATCCCCAGAACCGTCGACTCCGATCTTGAAAACTTGATCAGCGCATTGAACGGCTCTTTCGACATCGAAATGACTCTTTCTCAATTGATGGACTTGAACAAGAAGGTTAAAACGTCTCCCATGTCAAGCCAGCAATTTGAGTCCTGCTTGCTCTCCAACTCCTTCCCAAACAAAATCCAGAAAATCGAACAGATTAAAAACAACTTGAAACAAATCTTGGAGTTACACAAGTTGAAACTACTAGAACTACAAAGCCTCCAGTCCAACGTTGACAACAGCTTAAAGATCTACCAGTCCCTGATCACACAAATGGCACCTGCACCGGAGGATCCAACAATATCCAAGTTCATAGAAACTTACCCTAGCATATCCAGCTTATCGTTGAACCCACAGCCATCGGGACAATTCCAACAAACACAACAACCTCAGCAGCCACAACAACCACAACAACCACAACAACCACACCAGTTGCAATTCCAACCTCAAAACACACAGCAACAGCGGATGCCTCCAACCTCCACCGGAAGTGCAAATCATTACATGCAAATGCAGCAACCAAATTCTAACATGTATAACTAATGATAATTAATTTATTTTTCGTTCTAACTTTTTTCTCTTCTTTTCTTCTGTCCGTCTCTCCGTCTCCCATTTCTTTCAAATTTCACTTCTCTTCTATATTTGTGACTCCTTTAATGCCAAAGAAATTTAAAATATGTCGTAAACTCACGAAATCATCGCATCCCAAAACCACGTTCCGTGCCTCCTTTTGTGTTGGGTCCTCTGGCGTGTCACTCAAATATTCTACAAGTTTCGAGTAGCTGCTTTCTTTTTTGCATGGTATGAAGATTTTGTCCACAACTTCCCATATCTCATTTGACTCGTTGAGCCGTACATTCTCGCCCAAAAGCCCATCAAGCTTCTTTATCCGATCCAGGATCAAGAACACTTTTCTAAAGTTCATCATGTCGTAATCTATTCGCTCATGACTCACAAATTGTGAGAAAATAATCGAAAGAGAGGCCACAAACCCGTCTAGGATGAATATGTCACCTTGCACTTCCAATGGATTGACATATCCGCCGCTCTCCAGTTTCTTCATTTGCATTCGTAATATTTCTCGACAGAGGACCCGATGAATTTGGTTCAAGTCCAAAGAATGCAATATGCATACCGATGTGTTTGTGTAGAACTGATTCCACGATTTTGGAGTCAAAAACGAGTAATTAAGCACGATTTTTTCAATCTTATCATGCTGTACCGTAACTAGTGTCACCCGCATCTGCTTATCCTTCTCTGCATCGGTTTCCAAAAAGCCAAGCCCTTCTACTACCTGCTCTAGCGTTTCATGCTTCTCTAGGTGCATTTTTGGCAAGACAAACTAGGCTTTCCCAATGTGTTGCAGCTTCCTTTTTCATCTTCTCTTGCATTTATTAGCGTAATCGACATCACCGTCAAATAACGCGTTCAAAAAGCCTTAGACACGGCTTGGACAGAATTCCCCCATTAGGAATCTTATACACACCCATGCACCGGCAAAAACATGTACCCGCGTACGCTTTTCTCTCGACACCAAAAGGAATCAAACGTGCTTGACATGATTGCGCCGATCAACACGGCTTAGAACAAAGATTACTTACTAGAGGGAAGCAACGAGGAGAAGAACGAATAAGCTTCACAGCGAAACGTTGAAGATTCACAGGAAAAGAAAATGGATGTTCTACAGTCACAGTTTGAAACATATGAAGATAAAACTGGATTGAAGTTCCCATTCAATGTTTTTCCGAGAACGAAGGAACAAGAAAGAAAATGCTCAATACCTATCTCCTGTTTGTACCAGCCACTCAGACCGAAAGAGGATCCAGTGATAGTGGAGAACTATCCCATGGCATGTTTCAACTGTAAGAGTATCATAAACTCTTTATGCATGGCTGATTCTAGAGGTTGGAGTTGTTCTATTTGTGGTAATAGAAACCAATTTCCTAACGAAATAAACCAGTTGCCTATTGAGATGAATCCCGGTCTATTGGACATCGAATATATTATTCCACAACAAGGTATACTGAAGCCAACGATTTTTGTATATATAGTTGATTTGGCAATCGACGAAGAGGAGTTGGCCTCCCTGCTAGAAAACCTATTGATCTCAATTGATCTACTACCAGTCAACTCGATGATAAGTTTGATTACATATAGCAAGCATGTAAACGTTCACGAAATTGGATACCAAGGCAGCAACTACTCCTACACTTTTAATGGGGCTAAAGATTATTCAAGAGAGGAGATAAGCCAAAAATTGGGTATTTTGAGAAAAAATGTCGATGGTATGAAAAATGCTACGACTTCACAAATTGCCAACAGGTTTTTCCAGCAGACTGCAATTTGTGAGTTTTCCTTAGCAAGTCTTATTGAATCCTTGCAAAAGGATGCTTTTAAAGTTCCTCAGTTCCATAGAAAGGAAAGGGCTACAGGATGTGCCATAAATGTTGCATTCCATATGCTTGGCACGCTATACCCTAAGATTGGCGCTAGAATTATGCTATTTACAGGCGGTGGGTGCACTGTTGGACCTGGAAGTATAGTGTCAACGTCCTTGAAAGATCCTATTAGATCGCACCATGACTTGTCTAAAGATGCAAAGACGATAAAAAAGTTCAAAGCAAATGCCAAATTTTATAACGACATTGCAGAGAAGGCTTCGATCAACGGACACACATTTGACATTTTTATTGGATGCTATGACCAAATTGGCCTCAGCGAGATGGAATGCCTTGTGGATAAAACTGGGGGTGTAATTGTCCAAAGTGACAGCTTCACCTCTGCAATTTTCAAACAATCATTAAATAAATTCTTATCCCCTAATGAATATGGTGAGTCTCAATTTGGATTGAATGCCACTTTAGAAGTAAAATGCAAAAATGTGAAAGTTAGAGGTTTGATCGGACATGCTACTGCATTACATTTAAACAAGGGGAAAACTCTGGATGGAGCCCACAACAAGATCAGTTTCCATACTGAGGAGAAGGGTAAGAAAATTGGGTTGGGTGGAACAAATTGTTGGAAGCTTGGATCGGTATCTACACATTCATCATATGCCGTTTATTTTGAAATGGTCGACCACCCCATTGGTGACTATTCCGTCATTCAGTTCATCGCAAGCTACCAGCACCCAGATGGAACTCAACATATTCATGTGACAACGTCTCAGAGGTTTATGAACCAGGGTAGTGATTCGATGGATTCGATAATATCCAATTTTGATCAAGAGGCAGCCACAGCCATAATTGCAAGGCAAGCCATAGACACAGTTGCTAACAACTCTTCTGTCAATGCACTGACGTTTGTTAATAAAATACTGATTGACTTCCTGTCTGTATTTGCAAAATATAGAGTCAACGATACCAGATCTGTGGTTATTCCACCGAATGTCAACTTGCTTCCACAGTTCATCTATCATCTACGTAGATCCAATTTCATTCAGATTTTCAATTCTTCCCCGGATGAAACGTCGTTTTATCGCCACTGCTTTTTGACAGAAGATTGCCTCAACACCCTGATTATGATTCAGCCAACATTAACAGCCTATGAGCTCGAAAAGGATCCAGAACCAGTTTTACTAGACTCCACATCGCTAAAGCCTAATAGGATTTTGTTTTTAGACACATTTTTCCATATTTTGATCTTCCATGGATCGCTGATTTCTGATTGGCGTAGACAAGGGTACCAGGATCAACCCGACTACGAGTACTTCAAGGACTTCCTTGAACTACCAAGACAAGAGGCTGCAGACATCTTGGTCGATCGATTCCCGTTGCCTAGATTTATTGACACCGAAGAGGGCGGATCACAGGCACGATTCTTGATGTCCAAGTTGAACCCAACCACAAGCTACAACTCGTCAGATTCGTTGGAACAGTTGGCGACATTTGGGCCTCAGGATACGGGTGACGGAGCTGTCATCATGACCGACGACATCAGTTTACAGACGTTCATGCAGTATGTGTACGAGGCCGTGGTAAAGCCTACCTAGGATAGAACGTAGATAGACAAAAGCCGTGATGGATAAGGTGTAGAAAAGTAGAGTAAATAGAAAAAATTTAGAGCAAAACAGTAAACCCGACGGAGCTCGAGTAAGGGCACAGTTGCAAAGCCTGAACAAAGCAGAGCCTTACGCAATTGCACTGATGAAAAGTCCTCAAAAATTATGAGACCCAGAAATCCCATAAGGGAGGCTGACAGACATGGGAGCAGCAGGTGTGTGCAATGCAAACCGGCCATGTCCGGACACTAAGGATTTAATGATCTCCCGTGTCGACTCCAGGTAAGTATGAGGAAAGGAAAAAAGCTCAAAAGAGAGGCCTCAGCGCAGAGCATAGCTGAGCATTGCAAGAAAAGAACAAGGAGGGCAAAGGAGCGCCCTTTTATAGTTGAGCGCCGAGGAGAAAAAGTGAGGGAGGAAAAACGTAGAGCAGAGCAACGCGGTGTTTCCAAACAGAGGAGAGGCAGAGAGAAAGACGGACAGTGGTAAGAAGGAAGGAAGAAGGGTATCGAAAACGAAGCAAAGTTTCTTTAAGTGTGAAGAACAGAGCGTGTCAGTTCAGGACAAGACGAAAATAGACAAAATATGGCACCAGGTTACAAGGAGGACAGCTACTTGATCTTGCAGCCGGGATCACAGTACACTCTGGTGAGACTTGGGTTGGAAGACCCATTAGGCTTACCATCGCATTCAATCCCAACCAAAGTCTACAGATGTGAGAAGGAAGAGGAGGAGACAGTGTACTCGATGGCGGAAAAAGAAGGGTATTCGGAGGTGTTCCCGATAGTTGCGGGCCATATCAGGGACGTTAAGGGACTCCAGTTTTTCATCAAATCGATAATCACCACGTTGTTGAAAAAAGATGGGGATGGAGACGAGGAAGAAAACGGGCATCAAGAAATCACATCCGCAGAACTGGTCAATCTCTTGCTAGTGCAGGCCTCTTCTAGATGGAGCCCGTTTGCGGTCGAGTCCATTGTTAACTACGCGTTTGAGGCATTGAACTTCAACAGTGTGAGCGTCATACCATTGGAGTTGTGTTCGATGTTTGCGTATGGCTCTATCCCCAACGCATTAGTGGTTGACATTGGATACGAGAAGAGCGAGATCCTGCCGATTGTTGACTATCAGTTGTATTCTCCAGCGAAGAAGGTTGTCTCAAAAGGAGGAGATAACATCAACAAAACTTTGTGCAAGCTTCTACCGAAATTCACACATGAGCAAGCCGAAATTTTGAAGAAGTCCTCGATTTTTGAGTGCTTGAGTGAGGAAGATGCCAAAAAGTCTTTTTACGGCATGGAAGGGCTTATTGAAAATATTGACATGAACGATGGTGAAAATGATGACGATGGTGTTCTGGATATAGCAGCCATTGTCACAAGTGAGAAGTCCACTCGTGAGATATTGGAGGAGAACAAGAAGGCCAAAAAGAAGGCCGATAATAGGCAAAATTCTGAAATGGAAACCAACACGTTCTATGATTCTGATGGTTCTCTGCTGACAGTGGGTAAGGAAAGATTCCAAGGTTGCAACGACCTCATTGATTCCTTGGTATTCAACATCTATCACAGTTTAAGAAAAATCCCAGATTTGAAGAAAAGACAAGACTGTTACGATAATATAATTCTGACCGGACAAACAAGCAAGATAAAGGGCTTGAAAGAAAAGATTATATTTCATTTGTTCTCCAACTACGTCATTTTGACCGATAACAAGCTACTACAACCACAATCACAGTTTAGAAATGACGTCCGTACTGTCGATGACTCTGCAATTTCCCAGGTGCCAAGGCATTTAAAGCTGGTTCCAAAGGTGGAGTATTTCAGCGAGTGGAAAAAGAACGGTTTTGAAGACTGCTCCTTCCTCGGTGCTCAGATTTTATCTAAGCAAGTGTTTACCTCCAACAGCGAACTATGTTTGACGAGGGAGAATTATAACGAGAATGGCCCTATGGTCATTTGGAACATCTGTTTGTAAAAATCATGTTCAGCCTGTAGTTTTTATGTGTATTATAAAATAAAGTAAATCAAGACCGAAACCTAAATTTAAACCAGTTGAGAAGGACAGACGCCAATACAAAGAAGTCAATGTTTTGAAATTTTTATTCAGCAGAATAGGTGGTTAATATACAATAAACAAAGTGTGTGCAGAGTCGCCACACAAGAAGCAATGCATTTTACAGGTCAAAAGCAATAAAGGGAGAAGTAAAAAAGACAGGAAGAAGGAAGGATCACAAATTGACAACCGCAAACCAGAAACAAGAACAGAAAAGAAGATAGAGATAGGAAGAAAAGAAACGCCTTCTCCAAACAAAACTCACTCTCCTCTTAATCTTCTTGCCAAATGGATATCCTTCTGCATGATCGTTACTCTCTTAGCATGGATCGCACACAAGTTTGTGTCTTCCAATAGGTGGACCAAATACGCTTCACTGGCCTCCTGCAATGCCAAAATGGCCACACTCTGCCAACGGTAATCTGCGTCGTTACCAAACTCTTCCTGCACTATCTCACGGACTAGTCTTGCAAACGGTAACTTTCTAATCAAAAGGTCAGTGCTTTTTTGGAACCTTTTGATCTCTCTCAATGCAACAGTACCACTCTTGTGTTTTCTCTTCTGTGGCTCTATAGGGTCCCCAGGTTGATTTCTCAACAATCCACTTGCGGCCACAGGTTTATCACGTACCCATTCGCTTTCCTCATTGTCGGATTCATATATATCTCTTTTCACAATGCTCCTCGCTTTGCTACTGCTACTGCGGACTAGTGATCGTTGACTTGAAATTGGCGTCCGTTGGCTTGCGCCCAGTGTCCGTTGGCTTGCGCCCAGTGTCCGTTGGCTAGAACCCAGTGTTTTTCCGGAGCTCCTGCTTTTCTTCGAACTTTTTGCTAACCCTGCCGCCGATGCTGGGGCTTGAACTGCCTTTACCTTCCGTCTAGCCATTGTGCTACTAGATTCCAATGTCAGTGCCAAGGTTCACTACCAATTTCCAACAGAAACCATGCAACTGCACTCCTAATCTAGGCAGAGCACCGTTTTGTGACGCTTCCATCACTCTCCGTTACCACCCAGTCTCAAACTCCTTCCTCTCCTGCACAGCATCCACCTACAATTTCGCCGAAAAGGGAAAAAGCTCTTCACGCCGCCCAGCCATCTGAAACATTCGCGCGTCTCGTGTAACATCTTGATCAAGAAGAGAGACAACATTCCGTGGACTAGAGTAACAAGTAATAGTAACATTGGGGATAAATACAAAACTAGAAAGTAAACTAAAGGTGAAAATAAAGAAGGAGATGGGGGATAAAAGTAAAGATAAATATACTAGATAAAATCAAAGAAAATTAGAGTAAAAGTAAAAAGTAAAGTCAATAATTGTAACACTAATACAGATCAACCAGATAGTAAGAAGGGAAAAATAAGAGATAGCAAAACATAAAGGATAAAATAGGAAAACAAGAGAGTAAAATGAACAAAATAATGATAATAGTAGTAATAATAGTAATAGTGATGGTAGTAGTAATAAGAGTAGTACTAACAATATTAATGCAGAGCGGAACCTGGGGCTACTGGATAGTCGAAAGAAACTAGTGTCTCATACTTCATAATTCATGCTTCAACTTCTGATCCTTGAGAAAAACCACTGAAAACATCGTCGTCTTCGTTGTTAGCAGTGTCCTTGGTAGATGAGAGACCCTTGAATTTCTTCTTTGCTTCAGCAGGATTGATCGTCTCAGTCTTTGCAACAAACTCTTTTTCAGGCTTCGAAGACTTGAAGAATCCAAACAATCCCTTTCCGGTCTTATCAGATTTGATAACTGGAACATTTCTTGTCGAACCGCCGGCGGCAGGAGCAGTCTTGGCTGTCGAAGTGGCCTTTGCAACAGGCTTCGCAGCAGTGGCTCCGGCTGCACTAGAAGTCACTGCGGACTTTTTAGATGGAGTAACCTTCTTTCTCAAACCTGTGATGGCAGAAATAGATTTTTGAATCTTCTCGCTATCAACAACATCAGACATCGATGGCTTTTCCTCGGTTGGAACATTCACCAGAGGGTCACCCCCTTCAGGGTAACCGGCGGCCTTCAGTTCTTCCCACGTCTTCTTCTTCACTATCTTTTTTGGTTCAGACTTTTTTGTTGCAATTTCACCCGTTCCAACCTTGGCAGCCTCTTCAGGTTCTTCCTCTACTTCAGGTTCTTCCTCTACTTCAGGTTCTTCCTTCTTTGGCCATACCTCTTCAGGTATATCTTCTGGTTCAGACTCAACCTCAGGTGGGATTTCAATCGACTTGTTGTCCAATTCAAATTTGGAATCATTCAAGTCCTCATCATCGAAGTCTTCCGGTGCAATGACTTCCTTACGAAGATGTTCAGGGTAAATAACATTGATATTCTTTTCTTCCTCGTGGTGTTCATTGGCCAGCTTTTTGAGTTCTTCGGCCTTAGCTGCAGTATCAGCATGCAAGGTTGCACGCTTTTGCTGCAAGTTTTCTTTTTCAGTGGCTAGAGATTCTAAGTTAGTCTCTTTCTGCTTACCCTCTGTCGACAGCTTGGTTTCAGCCTCCAAAGCAGCCGATGTTTCTGTGGCTTCCTGGTCAGTGACTTCAGAAAGGCCTGCTTCCAACTCGGCAATTCTTTGATTCATTATTTCAAGCTTAGATAAGGTACCATCAAGATCGGCTTGAATTGAATCGGTTTTAGTTTTTTCCTCGTTGAAGAAGGACTCTTTTTCTTCTCTCTTTGAAATCAGCTCATTCAGCTTTGTGGTTTCATCCTCAAGTTCGGTTAACAAAGGAGCAACATCATCATCTCTTTCCTTTTGTAGATCGTCGAGTTCACCCTTTCTTTCTGAATCTTTCTCACTCTTGGCATCGTTGAGAACTTTCAGCTTAGCTTCTCTTTCATCATCAATAACCTTCTTGTCAGCGTTCTCTTCTTCAACTTGCTTGGTGAATTCTTCTTCTTTACCTTTGTAAACCTCATCTAATTCAGACTTGATCTTGTCATGCTCATCATCATACTCCTTCTTATCAAGGGCCAATTGATCTCTTCTAGCCTTTGCTTCTTCGGCTCTCTTCTTTTCTAAAGCAATTTGTTCTTGTCTCTTTTCTTCTTGCAATTCAGTGTTCCGTTGTCTGATTTTAGCAGGCAAGTTCTTTTTCTCTTGATCGATTGCCTTCATATCAACAATTCTTTCCTCCATATCTGAAATGGCAGGCTTGACAAGAGTGGACGCAATCTTTTCGATATCCAAATAGTTCATTCTTAAGCCTCCTCCAAGGGCAATTTGACCAGGGCCGAGTTCTTTTTCCTTTCTCTTCTTTGCATTTTCTTGAGCAAGACGATAAGCTGCTTCATTTGCTTTTGAATTGGAGAAGATGTTGACGGCAGCAACTTCGCCATCCAACTTTTTAATGTGTTCATTAACTTTTTTGGATGCAATAGCATAAAGCCCCTGATCGACTAAAGTGTTATTTTTTAAGGTTGCCTTTTCAGCAGCAACCAGATCGACACTCTTAAGATCTGCTTTCAAGGCAGATGATGCAAAAACCGCAGGGTTGACTATTAAACCCGAATCTGAAGGAGTTTCAATGCCCAAGGGTCTGATCGTTTTTTTGGACAGCTCACGTGAAGAAGCTTCAATTGCTTGATTGTGGATATTGTGGATGTATAGGGAAGAATTGTTCATGGTACTTGAACGACTAGAAACGTGAGCAGATGATGTCTTGATACCTGATCTGTGATTCTTTTCAGGAGTCAATCTTGTATTCATGGATTGGTTTGCACTCTTAGTTGCAGCCTTGGTCAACGTCTCAAGGTTTATTCTTCTGGAAGATTCGGCTGCGTTATTTGAGGTTACAATACCAGATCTGTGGTCTCTTTTGGAACTAAGGCTTTTGGCCGATTTTGCCGTTGGAGCTGAGGAGAGTTGGGTTAAGGTGACTTTTCCCGATCTGACATCGTCGAAATCGTAGATATCCTGCAACATTTCTCTGGCAGCGATGCTGGAAGGCTTTCTCAAGACAGAAGCGGCGGCACCCTCAGACTGGTGTTCATATTCAGCCGAGGAGGCGTTCGAATGGTCGAATGGGAACTTCAAGGACTTGGCAGAAATAGCGGCGTATTCAGCCTCAGGGGCGACGTTGTTCCTTTTGTAGGCTGTAATCGAGTCTGGCTTGGCAATCAATGCAGCGTGAGCAGCTTCGGAGGAAAGGTCTTTGGAGTAGCCGTGAATGGATAAGTCTGTGTTTGCCGCCAAGACAGCAGCGGTATCAGATGCCGAAGGATCGACTCCCAAGTTAACTCTGGCTGGGTTGTTATAAATGCCGTACTTCAACTTGGCTCTGTAGATGGCCTCGCTGCTCAACGGCTTACCATCTGTCTGGTAAACATGGTACTTCGATGACTTGCTGGTAAGTGAAGGCACGGACTCTGCGTATGAGGTGGACATGGTGGACTGGATTATACAGCCGGAAAATGCTTTTTTCTATCTTTTGGTAACTAGCGATTGTGCTGGAAACGTTCAGTTAGGATTAGTGCTAGTTAATTGGGTGAACGATAGGCACTCAATTCAGCAGATATGGGAAAATAGAAGAAATTTATCAGCGGCAGGTTTATTAATGGAGCAAGAACGTATTTTTCTTTTCTCTTCTTTGGTTTCTGTCGGTGTGTTCAACGGATGTGGGTACACAGCTGACGAGGATACGGAGTGAGCGGAAACGAAACTGGACGTAAACTAACGAAATAGAAGGGGAAAAATGGACACTCAAGTACGCAACGGTGTAGGGCTCAGAAGCAACGTCAGATAGCAAAGTTGTTTCCTTCTGAACTTGCAATTGAGGGCGCAGGAGTGCTTTCAAGTGAAGTTCAAGTAGAGTAGCAAAAGGCTTAGTGGTGAGTGTACGGGGAGAGCAGAAAAGAACGTCTACAATCGTCTGTCCTCTCTTGCTCTTGGGGCTCCAGGCTCACCGAATAGCCAAAAACCTTCTCTCTAACCTCACCAATGCCTCCTCCCTCCCTCACTCCCTCACTCCCTGTCTGCTACGCTGCACGGCCTGGCTCGTCAAGCCAGGACAATTCTCTACATATTTCGCAGCGTCTGCGGTTGACGCACGTAGATAACGTGCGGAGGGTCGAGGAAAGACAGAAGAGGCAGAGAAAGCTGCAGCGATGTTTGGGCTACTGCCCGATCGGGCAGCAGGCTTTCCTGTTGCGGAAAGATGCTGTCCCAATTGGGAAGACGGGGAGACCGACAACACAAACACGGACAGCCCATGTCAGAAGGCGGGAAAGGGGCGGGCCGGAACGCAGCAGCACACCCGTGCACCGAAATTTGCTGTGATACAAGGGAAAGGTTGTCTCGGTTGTTGCGTAGAATGGTGGGGTACATCTGTACACCAGCCAGGAACCAAGAGGCGCGCAGACATGGGTGGACGCAATAGGTGTTGCCAAGTTAGGCAATTCGAAATGGGAGCCCTTTTCTCTCTGTCTCGGTTGCCCTCTTTTTTTTCACTGCGTATCTACCTCTTGAAGTTCAAAGCCGTCAGATATACACGGCTCATACCTTGTCACCTGAAAAAAACGCAGATTTACCAGTAGTACCGTACCAGCATAGGTAATAACCAAACCCTCGTACTTAATCTAATTCTCGTTTGTTCAGTTAAACGCACCCCTCCCATAAACCACCTTATCTAGCTTTTTCTCTCCCCCTCTCTTTCGGGAAAGAAGAAGAAACGTGAGAATGATGAACAAGCCTTTGAAGTCGAAAAAGCATGATCATTATCTCTCCATGTACAGATCTAACACGAAAAGACCGCTACAGGACTATTCGGTGTTTACTTCCACCCATCTTTCTCCGAACTCGTCGCAGAAGGACTTGTCGTCCTCTTCTCCGTGTGGCTCAGCTTCTGCTTCCACTTCCACTTCGGAACCTCGTTCCCTGAAAACGCTCAATCCAACTTGCATCTTAAACAAACACATTATACAGAACATAGAGAAGAACAGCATCAAAAAAATAGACTTCTCCGATAACAATAACACTAACCACAACAGTGGTGTTGATATTGCGATCAACAATGGCACGGGCAGCACCAAAGACGGCTTCCACAATTTTCACGCTAGGCTGACCGATTCCTTCTTGAATGACGTCCAGCACAAGCCAGCCAACGACTTCTACAATCCGGACCTACTGATACCAAACCCAATTCACTACCAGGAGTATCTTTATATGAATGAAAACGGTTACGACCAACATCTGTACAAACCAGAGGATTCTTTATACACGTCAGGCTTCCAAAATGATACATTTGATTCAACAAGCTTTGAATTGGACTCAAACGTTTCCCCCCAGTCAGTCAGCAATGAAAACATCAACCCAATCTTTTTCCACAATACCCCGTCTCCATCGGACTCCAATTCCATCAGGATCGTTACCGCTTCTAACAGGATAATCAAGTTGAAGGACAAGAAATTGTTGCAGGCAATTCAGAAAAGTTTGAACTCTAACGTACGCATGGAAGCTTTGAATCCAAACAGGGGAAACATTGTTAACCCTAACGACAAATGTTGCGACAGATACAACAAATCTTCCGTTGGCTTCAAAAAATTGAATGATAACCAGGCCGCAACAAACTCAATTTTATCATCGCCAAGAAAAGAGATCAATGAATCTTTGAATAACGCAATCTTACAGGCAAGTAATTTTCCTGTTAAAAGTAAGTTCTTAAATCCTTCAATTAACCAAAATAGCATAAACAACGTGACCTCTAATGAAGTTTCCAATGGAAATGTATACAGAGGTTGGCAAAATTCAATGAATGAACATTATGCTGTAAAACCAAATGAGCCTCTTTCTTTCAGATCCAATTTTGATCCTGAAACAAATTCCAATCCAGATTCCGAGAGAGAATGTTCCAGTAGTAATGCAACCCACAGCAATAGCACTGGTAATGGCAATAGCAATAGCATTAGCAATAGTAATAGCAACAACAATAGCACTGATTTAGCAAGCAAGAAAATTACCCACTCAAATAACATAAATATTGACAGCAAAACCTACCTGCTTCCACAAGCTGAAGGGCAGCAAGATGAAAAGATACACAAGGCTCAACATTCGAAGCAGATTTTGAGCATCAAAAGGGAAATAAAGTGGAAGAATGATTTTCAAATCCCTAAACTTAGATCCAGACAAGGAGATTCAACTGTAAGTAACAGCAAAAATCTCAATTTAGAAATGGTGAAAGAAAATGCACACAATGGAGGGTATGATGTCGAAGATTATGGTGATGGAAGAGACGAGGATTTTGATGATGATAAACTTGACGGTCAACCGAAAAACAAGGATGTTGTAATGGAAATATTTCGTGAATCAATGAGGAAAAATAAAGACAATTTTCTCAAGACTAAACCACGAGATAAGAGCAATACTCCAATTCCTAAAATCACAAAGCTTAAAGTAACTAGATGCATTCCAAAGTTAGGAGATCCTACATTACGGGCAAGCATGTACGAAGAAAAAGATATTTTCAGATGCGCTCAGTGCCCAAAAGTTTTCAAGCAAAGATCACAATGGAAGCGTCATGTAGACTGCATCCATTTGAAGATCGCAAAGTTCGTTTGCATCAAATGTGGGAAAGCTTTCAAAAGATCTGATCATTTGAAAAACCATATTAGACGCATCCACGGAACATGATTAGTAAAAGTACTGCAATTGCACAGCAGAGAGTGCAGTAGTGACTAACTGCATCATAGTTCCTTCTTCAGCAAGTTCCTCACCATTTGGTTAGATGTCTTGACCGTGAAATATAACACATAGCTTTCTATACTCTTACTTTGTAGATATCTAGAGAAAAAGACGCAGAAGATTTAATAGCGCGAACCGTCGCAGCTGATGATGATGAGGCGGGTTTTGCCCTTTTTTCCTCAGTTCTTATATCCAAGCTACTTATCGCTAGTCTCAAGCTATGAAGCATAATGCAATTGATGATTCAGCAGACAACATTAAACAGACATTTTGATGACGATGGAGATGCACATAGCGTCTTCTCAACAACTACTAACACCCCTATTAACCCTTACCTTTTCTATTTCTTACAGGTCAAATCCCACATTTGAACAAACAGGATTACACTCAAATCTTTTAAACACAACAATGATGACAACCAAAATCCAAGTCTTTCATTAGAAGAACAGAGAAGAAAAGCAAGCATTCACAGCTTCTTTGCGCTTACCTGGCGTTCTCACTCGTTCACAATCATATATAAGAAAAGAGACCTTCATTGCGACGTACTACTCAACTTGTATCGAACTACCTATTTTCTCAAAGAAAAAAGCCTCACTATTATTGTCTAGTTATCTACATATTTATACATACTCATATGCCCATTGGCAGCATTCATTCCAGATGCATTCCAGATCCATTTTGTTCCATTCATGATACTGGTATTATAGTAGATTTCTCCACTGGTATCGTTTAAATACGTTCTGAGATCAACCTCTTTCAGACATTTGAACATTAATACATTTTACCCAATGTCCAAATGTTTTATCCTGTTTGATTGATTGATTGATTTTTCCACAGTTGCCTTTCACATCTTTCAATTGTGAATCCTTTTTACCCACCAGATTAAAATTCTCAACTTGTAAGTTTCCTCATTTTGTATTCACTGATATTTCCGTTATTATTGTTTAGTTATGTTCCACCATAGTTGAATTGAATTCCCAATAGTTTTTTCATTATAGTCTTATGGTTCCTCCTTTTTTTCACTTTTTTCCTTAGATTCTTCATCAATTTTTTTCCGTAAATGTCAATGTACTGATTACAGAATTTCAGTATAGTCACGTTTGGTAAGTATTACTTTCAATTACAGCTCACTCTCCTCATCATCATAATGTCTATTGTATAGTTTCATGTATAACTCATTGTTAAGTTGTTGTAGAAATAAAGGTTCTGTTTCAAATTAGCGCCATTACGTATTTTTTTTCTCCGACGTCTATTATCTAGACTTGTTTCAATCCTTTTCCAAGCTTCCCTATGACCCGCTGGAAAACGAACACCACTGTAATTTTCATCATGAAAGCAAGTGGAGTTCAACTGAAGAACAATTACAGTTACCATGTTACTCATGTGCTCTATTTTTTGACTGTGATTCGGTTCATACAGTTAGTGATTGTTTACTTCACACCGTTTCAGTTTGATACTTCTACATCGATACTGATCGAACGATATGCGTCCACGCGTAATATTGTTACATACCCCACATTTGTGCTAAGGATATTTAATAAATTGATGTCATGGGATTCTGTTTACTTTTTGAAACTAGCAATGGAAGGCACCACCTTTGAACATGAATGGGTATTTGGGCCACTCTGGTGGAGACTCATGTATTATCCGAAAAAATATTTTGGTTTCTCACTCGGACTCTATGATGTACTTGCTTTGTTTATTACTTTGAACACCATATTGACCGTTATTACTAGCAAGATATTGTACAAGTTAACTATGGAGGTTTTTCAAAAAAATGAAAAGCAATTACCTAGAAGTTTCAACATTACAAAGTGCGCTTATTATTCATCTTTTCTTCTAATTATTCAGCCTTCAGGTATATTTTCTGTGGTTGCATATGCTGAAACATCAGTTCAGTTTCTTTGCTATGCTGCTTTATATTGCTACTTTGTTTCACGGTCTAGAGTGGCAATTCAGAACAAGGCTCTTTATTTTCTATCGGGATCTTTATTCTCAATTGCGTTTGGGTTTCGATCCAACTGTTTGTTATATGGAGCCATGTATCTTTTTGATCTGAAACAATTCAATGGATGGGTGGATTTATTTTGGGTATTGTTCACTGGGATGCAACTTTTCTGGGCTTTGCTGTATTCAACCTATGTGCCTTTTCAATTCTATTGTCCTGATCGTGGGGGATGGTGTAACAGTTACACGAAATCACTTGTGTCTTATGCACAAGCTCATTACTGGAAAAATGGTCTTTTCATGTATTTCACAGCTGGAAATATTCCCCTCTTCATGATTGCTGGCCCCCAATTGGGCATAATATTATTTTCCACTTTGAATTTTCGTAAATGGAAAGGTGTGGCACCTGTTTTGATTGTTAGTGTCATTTACTTGACTGTACAATTTTTTATCATGCATGTGCAGATAGTAAATAGAGTCAGCACATTTATTCCAATACATCTATGGTATGTAAGCTACTTGCTTACTTTACAGAACAATAGATTAGGAAAAAATATCACAAGATGGTGGATTGTCTGGGTGTTCGTACAAACTGCACTATATTCTGCATTTCTTCCGCCGGCATGACAAGTCTGAATGTTTTTCCGACCAATGAATAAATAAAAAAGTAGCTTACCGTTTAATATTTAACAATGTTACACAATTTTTGTATTTAACTACATGGGTACATTGAGGTCATACGGTTTTTCCATAACTGGTTGGGAAAAGGCCTGTGTATCCATCAATTTCTCCTTCGGTCCATCCAGAACCGTCATCTTCATTCAATATTACGACTATATCACCCGCATTGACTGTCAGCTCATCATCACCCTGAGCCTCATAATCGTACAGAATTTTCATCTTTTTCACCAAACGTGCATTTTTACGTGGCGAAACTTTAGGTCCTTGTTTCTTCTGCTGTCTGTGCTCCTCAATCTTGAGATAACTGGTTGGAACAAGGCCTTCTGATCCGGATGAATTGGAGACACAAGTCCATCCCGATCCGTCATCCAACTCAACTACTGTGAAAGTCTCACCAGAAGCCATTGGCAGTTCGTCGTCCCCAGTTACTTCGTAAGCATATAACGCGGTAGCAGTTGTAACCCCACCGGCAGGTAGGGTTGAAGTAGATGCTGAGATGGATCCAGTACCGCCGTTTGAAAAATTGAGCGATGGAGCTCTCTGGTTTACCGGAGTGTTATATGCGTCAACTAGTTTACCCAAGGAGCTAAACATTCTTCCCTTTCTGTTACTAGGCTCGATTGAAATATTGTTTACAGATTCAGATAATTGTTGGATTCGAGGCTCTGCATCTTCTTCTTGATCGTGCTTGAACTTGAGAAAGCCAAACTTCGATTTTTTCTCCTTGTTAATAGGGGTGGTAATTGTCATATCTATATCGCCCGTAGAACCTTGTATTGTCTCGATCTCAACTTCTGCCATGACTCTTTTGGTATCATCATTGGTGAACTTCTGCAAGTTTTGAATTGATTTGATTAATAAATCTTCAAAACATTGGTAGTCTGCCGGAGACTTGATTTGAACTTCATTAAATGTGTCACCAACCAACTTATTTCTCTGAACAAGCAACTCCTCGACAGATTGTTTCTCATCATTACAAATACTTGTATAGGTTTCGTAAGTTGAACATGCGTTATTCAATTTGATCTTCAAGCTTGTTAGTGTTGCATCGTTGACAATCATCTTCTCATCATCGTGCCATATTTGAGATGGTATATAGTTAAAGTCAACCGGCTCGACCCAGTTGGCCATATTATGCTTGACAAACATGGCTGTGTCTAGTTTGGGTAAATTTTGTTTCACAACAACGTCGATAGCATCTACAAATTTGCTGATCTTTTCATTGGATTCCTTCTCCAGGATGGAGCTGGAGAGCCATATACTGTTGACCTTACTGACCTTTGCCTCATTCAAGTCCTGTAGACCATCCAATAATTCCGGGGTATCCTGGTAATAATACTTATCCTTTAGACGATTACAGACACTAATTGTTATGAGGTAGTCATTTTTGGCTATATTCATTTCTGATTCTCGCTTGGCCAACTTCTCTTGTGCTCTCTCGCCAGAGCTTTTCAACGATTTCGAACGTTGGCTTTCCATCGATTCACAACAACTATCATAGTGTTTCTTCTTGGTGGACATCTCGCTGTAGTTCTTATCTCTGATGGAAGTCAACTCGTCATCAAAGCCTTTCCAACGATCTCTAATTGCGCTATACTTGCTTTGTAACTTGTTGAGACTGGCTGCAACGTTGGTCTCAAAATTGCTACCCAACTCTCTCTTTTCCTTGGCAATGTTCTCAGTTTGAACCAGAACCTCCTTCCAAGCAACAACACTGGCACACTCTAAAGAGCCGGGAGTGATTGTTGGCTCTTCTCCAACACTCAAGGTTGTACTTAACTTGGAGACCTTTTGGAACGATTCGGTCGTGAGTTTCTGTAGCTTTTCTGCATATTCACGTTCGATCAGAGCCCGTTGCTTGTAGAAGGATTCCATCTCGCTTATGAATCCGATGTTGGCTTTCACCCATTTGTCTGTTCTCTTGAACCCATCTTTGATTTCATTTCCAATGCTGATGTCTTCCATTGTGCTCTATCGTTGGAGTGCCCAATTGCCGCTGGCCTGAGGTTTGGAGACTGTTGCACTTGCAAAAGAGGTGCAGTGACTGGGCACGTATAGTAAGACGAAGTAGTGGCTGTTGTCTATCCTTGTGTAGATCTCATACGCGCGGTAAGGTGGAATAAGTTTCTCCGAGGACATGAATTTGGTGAAAAGATAGAAGCTGGTCCCGCTTTGGGGGGAGAAACCGGGCCGGGGGTCAGTTAGTGGAGGCTGTTAGACACTGCGAAGATGGTGGACAAGACACTGCTTCACCAGCGATGGTCTGACATCCGGAAATATTACGGTTCAATGAAACAAAATGTAGCGGTTTTGTACGAACGAGGATTCTCCTTCGAAAAGATCATCATGTTTTCGAAGGTGGAGAACATCTTTCTGTGCGCCGTCTTTTTCATGCTAGACAAGCACGACATGACTGTCGAAGGGATGGTGTCGTCGTTTGGAAGTGCCGAGAAAACCAAGTACGATAACTTTGTCAACATTTTTAGGATGATCGAATCAGAGGACTACAGGCAGAAGTTGACGGCGGAGGACGAGGCTGCGGTGGCGCCCGAGCCGGAGGAGGGAGTGAAACAGGAGAAGGTACCGGATCAAACAGCGCAGAAGAGCCGCTTGGGAAGCCAGAGCAGGCAGGAAGAAGAACGGGGCTCGAGGAAACGGGTGCGTTTTGCCGGAGATGAGGGCGCCAAGCAGGCCGAGGACGACCAGGCTGCCACGGACGGGGCCGTCGTGGCCTGCGAGACCCAGGACGCAGCGGAGCCACACACGAAGCGGCCCCGGCCCGAGTCCGTGCACTACACGGAGCAGGTTGCCGGGCTTGTTTCGGAGCTGCGCACATCGATCAACGACTACACGCTGCTCCTCTTGGAGCTGGACCAGCAGCACACCCGGACAGCCAACACAGGCCTCACCCGGGAGCAAATCACGGCAGAGCTCTCGTCGGCGCTTCGACGGCTGCGGCAGTACGACGACGCCGCCGTGAGGCACGAGCTGGGCCGGGGCGCCGCCCCGGCGCTCTGTGTCCAGCTCCACGGCGACCTCGAGCGCTTCCGCTTCAAGCGCTACGAGGTGCAGTCCCGTCTGCCGCCAGGCGTCCTGACCGACCACAAGGCCCCCGACGACTCGAGCGTCTTCGCCGATTCCGACGACTCCGACGGCTCTGCCGACATCGTCCCTGCCACTCCGCTCGAGCAGCAACTCGCCCAGCGCATTGACGCCGTCCGGGCTGTTGTCGCTGCCAGCCTCGACGGCCCCGACGGCCATGTCCCCGTCTCCACAGACACCCTGGACCGGGCCGTCAAGGCCGGTGTCTTCATCTCCCGTCGTTGTGAACAGCATTTGACGGCCGTGCTTGCGCGTGCGACAGAACTCTGTGTCGCGGCCTCGGACGCCACACGCGCCGCCCGCGAGCGGCTGCTGGAGCTGGAGGAGCGGGGCGAGACCGGTCCGGAGCAGGAGGTGGGGGTGGAGAGATGAGCAGAGGGCCGGCGGGGGAAGAGCCGAAAAGACGGAAGAAGGGATGAAGAAGGAAGGAAGAAGAAGGGAAAAAGAGGGTCGAATAAGCTTTTGAGAAGAACTGCAAACCAGATAGCAAACCCAAGCAGGATGTCGGCCGGAGCAGCAGGAGCTAACGCTTTCAGGAGATTCCTCAACTCGGAAACAGGGCCAAAGACAATCCACTTCTGGGCGCCGTTCATGAAGTGGGCGTTGGTGCTGGCGGGGGCCAACGAGATGACGAGACCGGTGGAAAAGGTGTCTGCGACACAGCAGCTCTCGCTTTTCGCCACGGGGGCGATCTGGACCCGGTGGGCAATGGTGATCAAGCCGAAAAACGTGCTTCTAGCGTCGGTGAACTTCTTCCTCGGAACGGTTTCGATTGTTCAGCTTGCCCGGATTTTCGAGTGGAGGGTCAACACGATCGGCGACACCCCGACCAACGCCATCAAGTACATGTTGGACATCGGGGACGCGAAGAGCAAGACGGGCGCCGAGCAGCTGGAAGAGGCCGCCACGGCGGTGAAAAAGGTCTGACTCCGTCCATGCCAGTCAACAGCCGGCTCCCGCAGCGGGGCTTGGATTCCGTATATAATACCTACATCTAGCGGATACGTATATAGTTCTCCTGTGTACCTGTGCCTCAACCACAGAGACGTTACGAGTGTTCCAGCCGCTGGCCTCAGGCCTTCCCGAGCTTCGACAGGTGGTCGCCCAGGAGCGTCTCCTGCTTCACGAAGTTGTCCAACTCGTGGATGATGTTGGCGCTCTTCGGGTTCAGCTTCTCGAGCCGCTTCACGATGTCGTCGCTGGCAATCCCCTGGGGCCTCTGGCCCTCCGCCTTCGGCTGTGCCGTACTCCCGCCCTTGCGCTTCTTCCCCGACGTCTTTCTGCGTTGTTCCTCCTCATCGTCGCCATTCTCGTCGCCATTGGCGTCGTCGTCGTCGTCATCATCATCATCGTCGTCGTCGTCGTCGTCGTCGTCGTCGTCGTCGTCGTCGTCGTCATCACCCGACATCAGTCCCATCGTTATACTCTTGGTGAAGACAGTCTTGATCATCAGGTCGTGCACCTTGTCCTTGCTGATCGGAAGCCCCTCGCGGATGCACGACAATTTGTACTTCATGATAGACTTCACTCTCGACAACGCGAGCCAATTCAACCACCCGCTGCCCTTGTGGCACGTCGTCTCCAACGGAGAACCGTCAATGATCTTCTTCACGTCCTTGTCCATGATGTCGCCGATTTGGAACGACAAGGAGTTGCACGGGTTGCTGCCGTCGAAAAAAAGCTGTCTCGGTATCTTACCGATGCCAAGCTTGTTTATTTCACTAGTTGCATCGCTGAACTCGTCAATGTAGTCATACAACGTCGGCGGAATCATATACACGTCTCCGTCGCCTTCGAGAATTTTCTCGATTTCTTCGTCGTGGTTAACTCGGGTAACCCCTCTAAATGCTTCAATCTGGTAAGCAACGGCCTTGGGATCCTTTGTAGGATCGTACCCTAGCTTGATGAACGAGTGCCTCCAAGGTCCCTTTTTGAAAGTATATGTCACAAAGGGTAGCGCAAAACGAAGTTGTGATCTTAAACTCTTTGGCAATAGCCAGTAAATGTGTCTCCGGATCCATATCGGTTTCATATCAAATAATTTTCGCACAATTTTCAGGCATTCAATCAAATGATAGGAAACAGATTCGTAGATGATTCTATCCGGGAAATTCATCTCCTTCATCCGCTCGACTTCACCAATCGCCTTGTTATACTCCACATCTAGCTTCGGATCGTATTTGGTCGGAATGGGGTCGCCCCACTGGATCTGGATTGAATGCAATTTCACAGCTTTGTTTACCCACTCTCCTTGCTCATCAAGTAATAGATTCCCAAAATATTTATAGCTGTGCGATACGTCTTCTCTGGAATATCTAACCAAGGAAGGGAGGTCCAGATCCTTATTCTCGAATTTCTGCATCTCGTCCATGCTTTCTTTCAACTCTTCAGCAAAACCATCAATTTTTTCAAAGTTCCCGGATCTGATCGACTCATTGAACTTGTTGTTGAACTCGGAAGTCTTTGTCACTTTCTGGAAATCTGCTAACTTTCTGAACTTGTAGTTTTGTTTCAATATCCCAAAGGGCTCAATCAAGTACTTGATGTTTTCCTTCTCACACTGCTCAATAGATTTCCTGATATCTCTATTGTTGGCGGCCAAAACTTTCTTCGGAATACGGAACTTCACCAACACGTTCCCAGAGTTCTTCAGCACTGTCGAGTGTATCGGATGCGAAAGTGGGTCCTCGGGACGGAATCGCAGTTCTAGCTTCATATCTGGTTCGATGAAACACTTTTTTAGCTTTTCACGTCCTCCGATCATCGCTATGGCCTTTTCTGTGTCTTTCACTCTGAGCGGATACTCCACCGAAAGAAGGCTCGGCACATCTAGGTCGAGGGTCGGGGCTAACTGTGGTTTCATGGTGCAACGCTTGTTATTTCTCTCCAATGCTTCAAGGTTCTAGTATCTGTTCCTCAAAGTGTCTGCTTATAACCTCTTGTGAGAACAAACAACAAGCCCCTGTCTTATTATTTACAACAAAATGGCGTAATCATGCTTGTTCTCGCGACTATTTCCGTTTGCGGAAAAATGACGATCCGCCACTAGGGGCTAGCTGTCAAGCCACCATCAGGCAGATTTTAGCAGAAAGAGCAGGGTTACACTGTACCAAAGAAAAACATGAACAGTCAAAGTGGTGAAACCAAAATTGAAAGAAAAATGAAGTATACTGTGTAATTGTTTTGGGTAATAGGACAATCTAATGAGTGAATTGATGTATGTACAGATGCGAAGCAGAGACGTAATGCATACAGTTAAATTTTCCAGCTTCTACTTTGCAAACTTCTACGTAAAAGCCCCATTGAGCTTGGTGGAGCTCGAATTATATACTTCCTCTATTTACCATCCACAAAAGTGCACTGTACCTTTCATATCCCTGGGGGCTGATATGGAGCGTGCATGCTGCTCACGCCTTCGCTTATCCTCACCACTCTTATCGCAAGCAAGACGGACTTTACCGGAATTATCACCAAGGCCAGTGCGGTATATAAGGCCAGCACAAATCCGCATACAATGGATGAGCACTCTGTATTAAACTTACTCATTTACGAGCACAAGGCAAGGCCAACGAAATGACCGAGGAAATTGACGACGAGCTCTATACTTACTTGGGATCATCGGGTCTTCAAATCTCGAGACTTGTTGTTGGATGCATGTCCATCGGCACCAAGCAGTTTGGTGAATGGGTGGTGAGTGACAAGAACCAAGCTTTTGCCATATTGAAAAGAGCTTACGACCGCGGCATCCGTACGTACGACACCGCCAATTTCTACTCAAATGGGGCATCGGAGCGTCTTTTGGGAGAGTTTTTGAAAGAATATTCGATCCCAAGACATAGCGTTGTGATCTTTACGAAAGTGTTCTTTCCAACAGAGGATAATAACCCTGATTTTTCTTCAATAAAACCTGTTGGAAAGAATCCGAGGTCCAGCGTGTTGGTCAACAGATTGGGACTATCCAGAAAACACATCCTAGACTCCGTGGAGGATTCTGTAAAGAGACTAGGGACCTTCATTGATCTCTATCAAATTCACCGATTCGACCCAAACACGCCAATTGAAGAGACCATGAAGGCGCTACACGACGTTGTGGAGTCTGGGAAAGCGAGATACATTGGTGCCTCCTCGATGAGAGCATACCAATTTGTGATGATGCAAAATGTAGCCGAGAAAAACGGTTGGTCCAAGTTCATTTCGATGCAGGACTACTACAACTTGAACTACAGAGAGGACGAGAGAGAAATGATCCCTTATTGCAATTTGACCGGCGTCGGTCTTATTCCTTACTCTCCTAATGACAGAGGATTCTTGACCCGCCCATTCAGCGCTATAATCGACGATGCTTCAAGATCCAAAAGTCTTTCCCATAACCTCACCGATGCTGAAAAGGAGGTTATTACCAGAGTAGAGAACGTGGCCAAAAAACACAACGTTTCCATGTCAGCGATCGCTCTAGCCTGGCTTCTGCATAAAGGCGCAAACCCAATTGTGGGGTTTTCGAAACCTGAAAGAGTTGACGATGCACTCACTGCCATTGCTTTGAAGTTGAGTGACTCTGATATTGAATTTTTAGAGGAAGCCTATGTGAGCAAGCCTCTCTCCTTCTTTTTCGAGCAGAAAAAGTATCATTGAAGGGCCATCTACTGTTGTTTACAAGATGCTCAGACTCTGTATAGTGTTATAAGCTAATGAATGAAACATGATTTATTTAAAGGTCTCTCATAGAGAGCATGATATGCACTGTGTTGGCAGAAAAGCTGGTCTCAGTCTATCTAACCTCGGGGTAACTCGACTGGCTCCTCCGTATTTTATCATATCTTGAGTTTTTTCGCGGCTGTTTCCCGTGATCTTTGATGTTTCCACTCTGTGGGCAACTAGAAAAAAATCCAATCCACGATAATAGAAAGAAAACTTGATTGAATTGTTACCTGGTCGAACTAAAGGTGACTCAAGCAGAAGCTATTATATTTTCAACATATATACAACTACCAGAGAATATGAGTATTCGCCGATCTTCAAGGACGAACAAAGGTGTCCACTCTCAGCGACTGGAATTAGCATATGCTGACGAGCCACGCAACACAGAAAATGAGTCTGGCAAAAGAGTTCAGATAGAACCAAATACCAGTGTTAAAAAGGCGAAGATGGATAAGCCAGTGTCATCATCAAAACCAGCTTGGGTGAAGATTGAGGGCGAGAGTGTCAGGTGTTTGCCATGTGGCACCACGGATCTAAATTACAATGAAGAAGAAGAAGACCCTTTTGGAATGATGATCGAGTGTGTCAGATGTAACACGTGGCAACACGTGAAATGCATGTTTGGTGCCAAGACGAAGGAAAAGGACATACCCGACAATTATAAGTGTGATGTTTGTGATCCTTCAAATCCCGCTTTTTCCAATTTGCGGAGAAAGTTGTCCTATGCAAGATATCTCAAACTGAGACTTGGTACCAGTGCAGACCAGACTGAAGACTCAGTTGATTACTCTGTGGACGATCAAGAGAAAGATGCAGGTGCAATCAATGATGACGAAAACGATCAGGAGTACTTCGAGGGTGGGCTTTCCAATAAATCTACTCGCAATGCTTTCTCGGTAACCAGCGATGATGAGTTGAGTGGTGATCAGGAGAAAGACAGAGCAGGAAGATCTCGCAAGAAACTTGCAAAGAAAAATGTAAATATATCACCTCCAGTAGTTGAAACTGATTCTAAAAGTGCGACACCTTCCGCGGTCTATGATACTTTACGGACAAGAATCGTGAAGAATCTAGAGCTGAAGTTAGTTGAACTCGTACCAAAGTCAAACAATGAAAACATTTTGAGAGGGAAAACAATCGGTGAGTTGGCAAGAGAGTGGGCTATCACACTGGAGAAAGGCATATACGAGACTTTCCCAAATTACAAGGCAGATCATACGAAGTACATAGATAAGGCTAGAAGTCTTCTGACAAATTTGAAAATTTCCCGTTTGGTTGAAAGAGTGATAAGTGGAGAGTTTACTATTGAACAGCTACCAAAATTGTCTACCGAAGAGATGCGAACTCCTGAGGAGAAAAAGAAAGCTGAGGAAGTAAGACAACAAGCTTTAAACCAGGTTGTGATCAAGAATGATGTCAGCAATCTTCCTAAAACTCGACTCACTCACAGAGGGGAAGAGATCATTGGAGACACTGACTATCAGTTTGATATCAATGATAGAAGAAACGATGAAGTTGAAAAAATCAAAGATAAGATGAAGAAACAAGAGCTAGAAAAGCAAGAACGAGAGCAAGAGCGTGAATTTGATGGTCTAGGTTCGCCACCCCAGTTTATGATGGGTGCAAATTTAGATGACGAAGGAGAAGGAGAAAATGAAACCAATCCGCACCACCCTACACACAGCAATGGACTTTCGGATGATGAAGGATCTTTTATAGGTGGCCATACTAAGAAAGCAGATGGTGAAGAAGTCAACCATGATCTTTTGGATGACGATGATTTTGACAAAATTCTGAATGACACTCTCGGAAAAAAATTTGAAGAGAAGCCCAAGAAACAAAGCGGCATCGCAGAGAAGACAGCAAAGAAAGTAGCTGGCAAGCAAAAAGTAGAGAAGAAGGTGAAATTTATGGAAGCTGAGGAGACTGGAAAAATAGAGCAACGTACTACAAAGGATATGTGGGAAGGTACGTTGGGTTCTCCAGAGCTTTCATTTTCTTGTAAAATAGATTTTGTATCATCAACCTGTAAACCATCAAAGAGGAATATAATAGAGAGTGCATTTAGGATGATCAATGAGAATGCAGTTGCAACCAATGGATATATAAATAAGGGTCGATTGAATGCGGAAGTTGCTGACAATTATCTAGATAAGATCACCACATCCAAGGATTTGTATCTATTTGAGGTATTACCATTTGAAGAGGATGAACAAAGTGGTACCTCATTCATGAAGATGTGGTCATACTATCACGGTTCGTCCAAATATGCTGTTTTGAAGAACTCAGTTGCATATATTAGAGATACATATTTACTGGCGTTATCAAGAGAAAGGATGATCGATGGAGAGGAAAGTGCTATTGTGTTGAGCAAATTTCCAGCCGACGAGATCATGGAGCATTTGGAAGAGAGCAAATCAGAAAGCAAGTTATACATTTTATCGGTAGTCCAAAGGGACATGGACAATTTCAAACCAATCCGGATCCCACCAAAGACGATGAAAACCAATCCCACCATTTTCAATCCACCTGTAAGGTCAGAAAACGATCATGGAGAGTCTGAGAATGGAAGAGAGAACAAGAACGAGAATAAGAACCAGAAGGAGGACGAAAACGAGAAGATGAAGGAAGACTTGAAGGTAGCAGTTGAAGGTGATGACGATTACGATCCTGCTCTTTCGGTGACACTGTCTAAGTTGACAGGTGGCTCAAATACTCAAAGTGCGCCAGACCTGGCCTTGGCCAGCTTGATGAAGAACTTGAGTTGACTTTCCATCTTTATATAGTACCTAGTGTATTGACATTGTAATGATTTAGTCGGAAGTCGAAAAAGCTATAGTTTTAGTTATCACAAGAGAAAAACCAGATTATACAAATTAAAATTTTTATTTTATATTTTTTATAGATTATATTACTAAACAAAACTGTATTTGAATTTATCTACTAATATGATTGATTTAAGCCTTAGCCAAAGCTTTCTTGACAGCAAAGTTTCTTTGTTTCTTTAAAACCAAAACTTGGAATCTTTCGAAATCAGACAATTGAGATCTGGTTTCTCTTTGTGCAATCTTCTTGGCCCAGCTGGTCTTAGCCCACTTGGCGTCGATTTCAGAAGCAGCCCACTTCTTGGTGACAATACCGGTCTTGGCACCTCTTGGAAGGGTGTCTAAGACAAGTGGAGTCAAAACAACCTTACCTAAACTGATAGATTGTCTTTGGACGGATGGACCATCGATTAAAACCTGAGGGAAAAAAGTAAAATGAGGAGGGAAACTGATGTTAGTATGCTGTTTGCGATTCCGGAGATCTTCAGCGGACAGATGGTATTGGAGCTATTTGAGCATGTGGCATTCGACGAGTGTGTGACTATATGCCTGTGACAGTGCTACTATGTTTTTTGACAATATTTTTTTCTGCTGACTTTCATCTGAGTCATGAGGATACAAACTGAAGTGCACACGAGAGCAGAATTCTAGCACAAGGAAAAATTATCTTCCAGTCAATGTGGGTGCTGTGCACAATGGATATTCAGCAGATATTTCTCTAATGGACAGGTTGAAATCGTATACTGTATTTTATTCACGTTTTGCTGTATCAACCTGTTGCTAGCAAACGGTAGCAGCACAACGTTCTTTCAGCTCTATTGCATCTGTTCGTCACTTCTACTCCAATAACACTGTTGGATGATTTCTAGGGATATACGTACTCTCTTTTGATCAATGATTTCAACGACTGCGGCTAACTTGTTTTGGACCAAAACAACTCTACCGACTTGGACCAATCTCCAGTTGGTTGACACGACCTTTGTTTCAGTAGACATCTCTTGTAGATTTGATTAGTTGCTTGGGGAAAGGAGCAAAAGGATAGGGCAGATAACTCGACAGTGTACGATATGCCTGTCTATTCAAACGGATATATGGTGTAAAATCTTCAACCGATAGTGTCTACGAAATCCGAGCAGAATCGGCTCCACGCAGTCGCCAGCGGCGCGCAGTGGCCGTGAACCAAGGGACTGCTGAAAAAAAAGTCCGCCAGTGTAGGAGCGACCCAGGCCTCAGAACATGCAGACTCACAAGGTGCGGTGCGCGGGTGTCTTGTAAGCGGGCAAAAATACAAACCCTGAGAGGATGCACGTGAAATACTGGCACTAAACCCTGCTTTCAGCCCGCGTTCGCCTTTTACAAAGGTTTGGACTTGGACGGAGGAGAAGTGTTGAGAAACCGAAGCTGTCTGTTCTTCTTCTTCTTCTTCCGCCAATTCTACAGCATTACATAATTAGATCGGTAGCAATGCATCGACGGGATTTGCCCAAGCAGCAGCAGCAACAGCGACATCTTCACTGCAGCCAATGCTGGCTGCGTGCGGATGACGCCGTTGGTACTGAACCAACACGCTCTAGATGATGACCTATAATTTGCGTTCGAAAAACAGGTCACTTCGAAACACGCCTAGTTTCATTATGGAGGGCCTGCACAACCTGTGACCAACTTATTTTCTGATAGACTTTTTTCCAGCCGCTCTGCTGCTGCTGGTGTCCATGCATTTGCAGTCGATTAGAAATCAAAGCAGCCCTTCGGCGCCTTCATACGCCAGGGGCCGGCGTAGAGCGTACATCCATAGATACTCAGCTGGGTATTGCACGGTTGGTGCTGCTTTAGATACCGCTGTAACTATTCAACGGAGGGAAACGTAGCTTCTTTCTCGATACTTGCTGAGTGGCCTCGTGCCTCGAGACGCCTGACAGGGCGTCGGGGTCCTCTTGTTCGTAACTGGTGTTTATCGGTAGGGTCTAGCGGGCCTTGCCGAGTAGTAGCAACCATATGCACCGAAAAGAAGTCCCTCCGGCAGCGGGATGGGGGTCTGCAGGCTCTGTGCGGCAGATCCTCACGTTCCGCTGTGTGTGGCAGCAGCAGGTCCCGGCTCAGAGAGAGGTCGTGAGGAAAACAAAGCGTTTTTCCCGTCATGTTATTGTTATCTTTTGAGACCACCAGGACGGGCCGACCCGGTGTAGACGTTGATAACGGCTTTTTTTGTCTCCTGTTCACTGCCGCAGTAAGCCCGCTACCTTCCTTCTTCCAATCACCATGTCTAGGGCCTCGCAGATTGAACAAGAGAATGACTCACAGTTCCATCTGCTCGCAAACAAGGTGTCTGCGTTCAAAAACATCGCAAATGACATCAACTCGTACGCACAGGAGGACAACAATAACTTGGGCTCCATCAACGACCAGCTCTCCACGCTAGGGGAGAACATCAAGTCGACTGCCTCACGGTTGGGCCATGTGATGCGTGCCAACCCGAAGATCACAAGAATGGTAGGCGTTGGGTTTGCCATCTTCCTGGTCATCTACTACTCTCTCAAGTACCTTTTCTAAGCAAGAACAACCCACAGAAAACATCGTAGCGACATGAAATACGGTCTTTTATCTTATACCTTTTGTTTCTCTTTCAAATATGTATATATAAATATAACATTAAAGATCTATAAGCAGATGCAATGATACACCAGCTATTCGACGCAGATGCAATGCTGCACCAGCTATTCGACACAGTCAGTGTCTGCCACCAGCTACGTCTTGTCCGAGCTTGTAGTTACCGATAGCCCTACCCCATTGAATTTTGGATCTGCTAATTGGCATCAATCTTCTCAAGTTCTTGAACTTCTGTTCGTTCAAAACGTTGACCTTCTTCAAAACACTCAGCTCGTAGTTTTTTTCGTATTCAGCGATCTTGTCGATGACTGCTCCTACGCCGGAGATTTGGCCCAAGTCTTCCTCCTTGGCCGTATTCATGACAACGTTACCATCTTCATAATAGTGCACCCTTACCTTCACAACCGCAGACAGCCTTCCACTCTGCTCATCCCATTCGTAGACAGCAGCCCACTTCCCGTTGTAGAAATTCGAGTCGTTGAGCTTTTCTCCGACAATGACGACAGTTAGGCTGTCGTTGGCGCCAGGAATAACCATACCGCGGCTCAACTCGTTGTAGTGTGCAGCAATGTAATCGTCCAATTGTTCCTGCAACTTCTCAACAGCTTTCCCATCAACACCGGAAGGTAGCTTTTCTTCGACATCAATGACACGACCATTGATGAAATCGTAGTCAAACACAATTCCTTGCTGGATATCGAAAAACTTTATTCCGCTCAAGTTGTACTTCGACACAATGGTGTGCTGCCCGCTGGATAGTCTCACAAGCTTTGCATCACCGCCCTTCTTCCCGTCCTGTGCCAATTCCGTCGTGTAGTTTTCACGCAACACGCCGGCAATCAACTTGTCGGCGTCTGCATTGTTCAATAGGGCCTTGACATCACCTATGATGGTCCTGTCGTCGCCCGGAGGGGAGGTTTTCACAATCTGACGCACTATGCTCTCTACTTCGGAAACCATTGTATCGCTGTTCTCTAAATTCTTGTCTGCAAAGCCAAGCACAATTGCAACAAGCAAAACCACTGCATTGCACACGTGGTCCTAATCATGCCGTTCGGTCCGTCTTACAGCAGCATCTCACCTCCGTTAAAAACATGGTTCTTCCCTCACCGCGCTCATCTGGCAACAGCCGGTTCTTTGTTTGCTCCTTGCTCACAATACGGAAATACTGTAAGGATAATGTAAACATGGTTATATCTCTATATAGCCTTCACTTTACCTGTGAAGAAAATGAAAGTTTGTGCAAAGGTATGTACTATATGCATGTGTGTCTTCTTTTTTATATCATTTCACGGCCCAAAAAACATCCAGCTATTCGAGTGTAGCAAATCGTCCTATCAGCGGTTGTAGCTTGGGTTGATGTGTGGAATCAATCCACTTGGCGTGACAATCCATTCCTGGAGCGGCCGCTGGAACTTGTGCACATAGTTGCCCCCCACAGAACCCACATGGGTGAGCACTTCCAGTGATTGGAAATGGCGATCAACTGCATCCCGGCCCTGTGGCCTGTAGCTCTTGCCGATGTCTAGAAGCACATATCTGCCGGTCCAACGCTCGTTTTCCACCAGCGGCACCATACACCTGATGGAGTCCCGCAAAATCTTCCGCTGGGCAGGGAAGGTATGCGTGTTAATTGAGTGTGGAGACGGCTTTGCAATGTACTCTCTGTAAGTGCGGAGCTTGCACGTTGCTGGCAAACTCCCCCCTGTGTTGGACTGTATTGGCGTCAGCACCGACTGCGGGGTCGTATTTGCAGTGTTTATCCTGTTAGTTGTAGAATGCAAAGAGCCCGTTGATCTTGATGACTCCGACGACCTGTTTCGTATTCCTGGGGTCGACTCGTTCGGCTTCTGTAGCTCGTGAAAGCCCTTTGCTTCATGACCATTTCCCAAATCATTAAATGCATTCCCATTGTTGATGCCTGTGTTGTCTCCATCCCTATTATTATCAACGTTGTTTTCGCTCGCAGTATCACTGTCATGCTCGTCGTTTTCATCGTCCAGGTGGACGCTAATCTCGTATTCGTCCTCATCATCATCGATAAGCTCATCGTCGTCCGAACCTTCATAGTCTTCTCCGTCCAAACCTTCGTCACCATAATCTGTATCGATATGAGAATTGGCCATGTTGTCGGCAAGCATTACAATGTTTTGGTCGTCGGCACTCCCTGCACGCTTGTGATGGTGGTTAGAGCTTGAAGAGCTCGATGCAATAAAGGCCCCCGGCGCCGAGTTTGATGTCCTGTTTTTCCGAAACATGCCTGCCAACCCTTCGTTGGCGGAATTTCCAGAAGAAGAGCCGGATCGTTTTTTAAAAAACCTCATCAAGCTTGAGTTTTCACTTTTGTCCTTATTTTTGTAGCTTTCTGGATTGTCTTTGGAGGTAGTGTGGCTCGGTGCAGACGAAGAAGAACCTCTTCTCGTGTGCTGGTCCGCGATGCGTACGTGGTGGGCACCCAGGGTGATGCCCATGGCGACGTTGAGGGGCCTATAGTGAGTTCTATGTCTGCGGCGGCGCCTGCGGGGAACCGTCCGGTACGTGGGCATCTCCCGCCGGGAGAGGTCCAACGCCGTGTCAATTCCCAAATTGATGGCGTTGTACCATTCAACCATTGCCTCCGTGGAGGGAAACTTGAGCAAAAACTGTTCTGTCTCAAACCGCCCGCGGAAGACATCACTTTTCTTCTTGTAGTCGATGGCAAGTCCGATTCTGCCATACTGTAACGTGAACGACCTGACGACTTTCGTCGACTCCAAGGCGCCAATCGACTTGAAGAACTTCAACGCCCGCAAGTCGGTTTTGGTAGTCATCACCGAGCGGTAGTTGTCCTCGTTGTAATTGGACAACGCATCTGTGTCGACGGCGCTGGGCGCCTTGCAGCCCTGCTCCCGCTTCAGATAAAGATGGTGATGGTGGTACGGGTGTAGCAGCGAGTGAGAGTTCGAGCTCGAGAAGGACGACGAGGCGTCAAACTTCTTCAGCACCGGGTCGCCCTCCCGGAACGGACACCGGTAAAAGTTCAGCTGCGTGGAGTTGAGCTCCACGATGTAGGGTCTCCACTGTCGCTGGCTCGCCATCTCGAACGGCGAGTTCCACTCCGTCTTCCTGTACAAAATGCCCAACTTGTACACCGTCGGCACATACCCAGGCAACGCCTCGTTCTTGCTCTCAAAGTCGGAGAACGCAGGCCTTGCCATCCGGGGCAGCGTCGTGAAGTATGGAGGCGGCTCTACGGGAAACGGCTCGAGGATTGAGAGATACTTCGAGAAGTATTTGTCATCGTCGCCGTTGTCGCCATCACCTGTGCCGGCACCGGGTCCAGTTTTCTTGCTTCGACGTTTGCCTATACCTGCACTCTTTAGAACCGCAACTTTACCCCCCATGTCTCTCCCACCTTCTGTAGACATGCCCTCTGATCGTGATCTTGTCTGACTCGGGCTCTCTGCAGCCCTTCTTTCTCTCGAAGCTGCCGCCGCAGCGGCGGCGGCCATCGCCGTGGGCGCCTGCTGTCGTGCATTCTGTGACATCTTTGGCCGTGCCATCTCTGCCGTCATTGCAACCTTCTCCGACACCGTCAGCGTCCCCGATTCTTCCTCTTCGTCTGCAACCATCCTCTTTGCATGTGCCTGGCCACTGTTCCTAGTCCGCCGCCTCTTATCCCTCGTCCCGTGTCGATCTCGTCTCGATAAGTCCCCCACGCCGGGGCAGCGGCAAGCAGCCCGATGCGGAAACCGAGCCGAGAAGCCTCGTTCTCTGTGGCGGCCTGTCACCAACCAGCCTCATGGACTGGACAAGGCAGCTCCTGTTGAAGACGGTTAAGATCCGGGGTAGAAGACAGGGGAGCCGGTGGGTGGTGGTGCTACTGTGGTACAGTACAAGCAGTGATCAAGGGACGTTGGTTGCAGCATTTCTGTGGAGCAAGTCCGCGTTTCGGCGATAGCAGGACGTATTTGAAGACATGAGATCACCCCCAAAGAGAATGCTGAAAGAGACGGTGGTTCCAGGTACCAGGGTGTCTCCAAGAGCGTCTTCGTCGATTTCCTCGGAGAGTGCAGGCCTGGTAGGTTCAGGAAGAGAGGTGCGATTGTCGCCATCAAGGTACGGGGCAATCGGATCAAGTCTGGCGCCGGACGGCTACGGAACGCTGCCGGGGAACAGGAGTTCTGTCCTGGACACGAGCACCCACACAAACACAAACACAAGCACAAACACAACACCGTTGGGACAAACAGACGAGGAAAGCTGCTGCGACCTTGATGATGAGGACGAAGACGACGTGGAAGAAGCCTCGTCCTCGTCGACTGACTTCTACACGAGCAACTCGCATGTGATGACTTCCCGAGTGGTCCCTCATATCCGGAGCCAGGACGAGACGGTCCCGTTTTCGGAAAAGTTTGGCTACTATATCCCCTGCTACAACTGGGTTAGCGAGTACAAACTGTCGTACCTCTCGTACGACGTGCTGGCCGGCTTGACTTTGGCGTCGTATCAGATTCCTCTCAGCATGTCGTTTGCGACTGCAGTTGCCCACGTCCCGACAGCGTCCGGGTTGTTGGGGCTTTCCATCGGGCCAATTGTGTACCTCTTCATGGGAACGGTGCCGCAGATGATTGTTGGACCGGAGGCTGCCGTGTCAATGATCATTGGCCAAAACATCGAAACCATCACAAAGCACCACCCGGAGATCGACCCGGTCGACATCTTGTGCACTCTAACTTTTCTCTCAGGAGTGGTTTTGCTAGTCTTCGGTATTCTGCGTTTTGGGTACATGGACAATGTGCTATGCGGCACGTTGCTCCGAGGGTTTATCACCGCAATCGGCTTGTCGATGATTTTGAATTCTGTCATTTCCATGCTGGGCCTTGAGCCGGTTCTCAAGCATCTACCTTCCGACGTCCACGTGCATTCTGCTGTGGAGAAATTTATCTTCCTTGCCACTCACTGGACAGAGTTCCACAAGATGACGGCAATCGTGGGGTTCACGTCGTTCTTCGTCTTGATTTTTCTCTCTAAAACCAAGCAGTTGCTTGTGGTGAGGAAGTACAAATCTGCCTCGTTTTTTCCAGAGATTCTTGTTGTCATTGTACTCTTCACTGTTTTCTCATACCTTTTTGACTTTGAAGGCTATGAGATCGGCATCATTGGCCACGTCAGCCTGGAAGACTTCAAGCTCAGAAACCCCATTTCACACTCGAATCGGGAGTGGTGGGGGAAGTTGTTCCCTGTTTCATTTGTGTGTGCTATCCTCGGATTTTTTGAAACTTCAACTGCAGGAAAATCTTTAAGCTCTATGCTAGAAATGCCGGTCTCTTCAAACAGAGAGTTGGTTTCGTTAGGCACTGTGGGCACAACTGTGTCGCTGTTTGGTGCTCTCCCGTCGTTCGGAGGGTATGCTAGATCGAAACTTAACGCCATGATTGGTGCTAAAACGCCCATTTCGGGATGTGTCATGGGCTTGACAACCTTGTTTGTTACGTTCAACTTCCTAAATTATGTTTACTATTTACCTCTATGTGTTTTGAATGCGGTCATTGCAACCGTCGGCTGGCACATGATTCAAGAGTCCCCAAAAGAGATAAGTTTCCACATTAGAACAAAAGGCTGGAACGAGATCATTACATTTTTTGTCACACTAAGTGCCTCCTTATACTATTCCATCGAAATTGGTGTCGCTATGGGTTGTTTCTACTCTCTCATGCGGGTATTGAAGCATTCCACTCAATCGAGAGTCCAGATCTTGGCGAGAGTAGCAGGAACAGACACTTTTGTCAATCCCGACTTTGATGATTCACCAAGTAACAACTTCTTCAAATTTCCAAAGAGATTGATTGTTTCAGGTTATAAGGAGTTTCGTCGTCAATCATTGGTTGACGAAAATCCAACAGTAACGATGTTGAATGAAATCCAGAATAGTAGCAGCTCACAGAGTCAAGCGTCACAAGATAGAGATAAAAATGCTGGAGTGCTAGCAAACAATTTAGCAGAAACCAAATTGGTGGATGTTTTTCCTCAACTTGAAGACCGTGAAGGTTGTTTGATAGTCAAAATTGCAGAACCATTGACGTTCTTCAACGCGAATGACATGAAGGGACGACTAAAACGTGTTGAAATGTATGGTTCAACGCATGAGCACCCGGGCTCAAAGCAGAAGACCAACAAGAGTCTGAGACATGTGGTTTTTGACCTTCACGGAATGACAAGTATCGATTCTTCTGCCACACAAATCTTGTACGATATTGTCAACAACTACCAAAAACGTGGAATAAATGTATTCTTCTCTAGAATCTTCAAGAGCAGGCATCTAATACAAAGACTGCGAGATTCTGGTATTGAGGGATTACTTTCCATTGTAGACGGTGAGGAATTCGGTATCAGACAAACCATTAGACCGTACTACGACGACATATTGGATGCGTTGAAGGCAATTGATAAGATTGACAGCAGCTGCGAATGGGAAACTCGATCTTATTTCTCCAACATTGGCATGGATTGATCTCAATCCTGCTAAACTTTCAAGTTATTCTTTTAAAAAATGTAGCATAAAACAAAAACAACTATGTAACAATATCAATCATTCTATTCATGACTCTACGCTTTCTTCTGCCTTTTAACGTTTCTCTGGCTTTCATCATCAGCTTCCTCTTGTTCACTCAAATCAAGTTCTTCGCCACTCTCGTCTTCGTCTTCATCGTCTCCCTGCTCACCTATTCCCGGGGCAGCAAGAACGTAGTAATCCAAAGCTGCAGGGAAAATGTCCTCAGCTATTAATGTTGCCAATTCCTCACCATTCCTATACTCTTTGCCTGGCTTTCTACCAGACCACTGCCAAAAGGAAAAAAAAGAACGCATCCCTTTTCTGTATCTCTTTTTATCATCATCTGATAATGTTCTTTTTTCCTCCTTTGCCCGCTGTTTGATCAGCATTGGATCCAACGTACTTAGGCCACTTGGCCATTTTATTGTAACAGGTTCTGATTCTAATCTGCGAGATCCCGTGGATGGATCTATAACCCATTCAAAGTTCTTTGTTACCTCTTGTTCTTCGATTTCATTGTCTTTTTTTTCTGCCTTTACATTCTTGAAGAGTATTGTTAAAGTAAACCCTTTTTTTGGCATTGTAGCGATGGTGGTCACATTACCATCATCAAATTTGGTCTCATCCCAAAATTCAACGTACAAATCTGAAATCAACTCTATGTATTTCATGTCTTCGACACTCACATACTCCTGGAAATCTTCATGTTGTGCAAGAACAACGTACCAAAATTTAGGGATGGAGTCAAGCAATTTTCTCCGACGCCTGTATATAGGTGTGAATAGTTGATTCTTGAACTGCTCGACTTGAGCATCTGCACTTTGAATTTCACTTTCGATTTTCTGAAGTTTCACAAATGATTCTTCCACACTCTTATCTACTGGCGTATCTAATTCGCTATTACTCATGTTATTACCGAAAATTCTACCAATTGAAAATATTATCGTTTACACAATTTTAGATACATCCACAATGCAAATAGTCACATTGGAGAAAATGTTAAGTGCCGTGTAGGCATTCTCCTCACGCTGAAAAATTAGTTGGCAGGGTGAGAATGCTTATCGTATTTTCTCCATCATGTTTTTTTACCTATATTATACATATTGCATTCCTAATTATCGTCATCAAGAACATACTCTGAAAGAATTTGTTTATCTGTTGGCCTGCAAGGCCATTGCAGTTCAGAAACATTCGATACTCTAAGGGTAACCATGCATCCGTAGCACATATTAATCTCTTCTGGTTTATTGGAGTCATTATCGGTATCCACCTGGTTTTCAATACTATTGATGGAATCTAGATATCTTTGGAAATTGGCAAACTCCTCTTCTGTCTGAGGTGGAACACTTCCAGGTACAGTTATCTGCTCAATCCATTGCTTCGGATTGTGGTATATTGGCACTTTACAAATTTTGCAAAGCTGAACTTGTAGGGAGTCAGAAGAATTTCCCAGTTTTGCTCCGATTTTTACTACAGTTGAGACGGTTTCCGGGTACTCAACCTCTAGGGATGCAAAATACTCATTCACCAATTCTCCAACTGTTTTATTTTTGGTGGAAACGTCAGATATTGATTTGTTTTGTTGTAGAACAGAAGATAGATTATTAAGTGACAGAGCTTTTGAGTACATTTTCACTTCAGAGTTCAGAATATCTCGTAGGGGATGGATCACTTCTACGTCTCCAATAAGCATATCTTGTGTTTTCAACGGAATCTCCGAGCCTCGTCCCCTTATGGTGTCCGATAAGATATCCACCGCCATCTGTGTCATTGAATCAGACTTGATCAATACAGTGCATTTCTTTTCTTGGGCTGCCTGTAACCAGATGTCCTCATAAATAATATGGATTAGGTCTTCCCTTGTAGATTTGTCTACGATTTGCTCCAATAGTTGTTCGCAAGTGAGTTGCTTATCTCGAGTGTCTGGTACAACGTATGTTTGCATTGTCTGTTGATTCAGTTTGAGGCGCTCAATGTTTCCTTTCTGCACATAAGAATCGCAATTAACATTAACGAACTCTACTCCCAACCTATTTATCTCTACTGTAGTGTAATGCTCGATGATTTTGGAAATGTCTATTGGCATGCCATCGTTGATCACACAGACAACCAAATCAAATCCCCTCATTGCTTTAGGCCCCTGAGTAAGCTGTTCTGCCAGCATAGAAACGAGGATATCAAACAAAACATATGATTGATGATCATTATTCATAGCAAACAATACACGGACTCTTTCTTCCTTGTCACTGAATTTGACTTTGAATTTTTCATGTTGCATCTGCTTCCTCTGCTTTCCTCTGATAAACCGGATAAAACAATTTTCACAAAATGTATCATTCCTCGAAGCCAGAGTAGTAGGCTCTCTTTTGCATCGCTTACAAGTATCTCCAATAACAGCCATTTCTCTAGTTTGATTCACCAAATGCTTCATTCTGCTACCTCTCGTGAGCAAATCAAAGTACCGAAAGATGTAAGAAAAAAAGTGACAAAAAGTTGAAATAAAATGAGAGTCAAAATCAATCGCACAGCCCGGTTTCTTGGACTTCATGAAGTTTTTGGGACCTCAATTTACTCAATGGAGTCACGGACCCACATGCAGATGAGAAGTTCTTGTAAACCGGAAGAAGTGAGAAACAGTGAGGTGATTTAAACACCTGCAAGTCCGTCATTTCTCTGATTGTGTAAAGGAAAGACTGAATATGACTTCTGAAAGGCAAAGCACATCGGCCACTGCAGACCCTGCCGCTGGAGTGGCCCCATCAATATCCAAGGAAGATATGGAGTACTTAAATAACAAAACATTAAGGAGCCTGGAATCGAAAACACCGGAAGAAACTAAAGAGTTTATTAAAAAGAAAGAAGGAGCAGTATCAGAAGTGAGGTTTTATCCGGATAGACCAACACAGCGCCTCCATAAAGACAGATTTATAATCAAAGAGCCATCAAGATATTACGACCCATGTGCTGAATCTTCAAAGATGGCTGTTAGGTGCATGGAGAATCACGACGAGGACTACAAGGAGGTCTGTGCCGAATATTTCCGTGCTTACCGTGAATGCAAAAAGGAATGGATGGAACAGAGGAAAAGAGACAACAGAAATGGGGGTATATGGTGAAGTTTTGTGACTCTCCTATGTTGGTTGTAAAAAATGCGTGCACTTCATTCATTCGCCACAAATATTTATATATAGCCTGTTTATAACTTTCTTAACCAATTACGTCAAAATAATGAATCTATAAAAACACAATTTTGTTTATGCATACTCAAAAGAGAATAGTGATCCATGCCTTTGTTTATCTTTTCCATTTTCAAGGCCGGACTGAAATGTTAGTACCTTGTCATTATCAATGCTAAAAGAGCTAGTTTCACCCACGAAACTATATAGCTGCTCCTTGACATCGTCATTGAATTGATCGACAGCTGTACCACAGTCAGCTAAAATACCATTCTGCTGTTCCTTTGCCACCCTGGCTACCTTTTCATTACCTTTACCTTTTTTCTTTTTCACTCCATGCTGTTTTGATTTCTTCTCCAGTTCATTCAATTTTTCCCGATTTAATTGTCTCCTTCTCCTTTTTTCATCAACCTTTTGCCTTTGCGCTGTTTTCCTCTTTTCGTAACCGTTAATTATGGAAGGATTAGCCAACATTTGTAGCATCAGTAACTTCTTTATTTCTTCTGATTCAGTTTTGCGATGCGTTCTTATCCAATTTTTCAACCGTCTTGAGTACTTGGAATCTTTTTCAGTTTCTAAATTATTATTCACCATGAACAGCTTGTAAACCTTATTGAATGTTTCAACATCCTCAAATAGTTCTCCATCATTTTGTTCGTTACTCCACATATTCATATCTAGATTCCCTGGAAGAATATGCAGTTCACCTGTGTTTCTGTTAATACATGCCAAAAAAATAGTTTTCATTCTGGTATTTCCGTTCTTGTACAAGCTCAAACTCGAAACCGGTTCACGTCTATGTCTATGCTGTTCGCTGGCCATGTTGATGTTGAATAATAGCCGTGAAACCCTTCTTGATCTATCGTTGGTGAATATGATATTATAAGGATGATCAATTTCTTCATCAGTTACCTCACCTTCGTTACTACTGACATCCGGATCTAATATAGGATGTGATTCACTAAACCGCTCAGCGGACAATGGCCATACAGCCAGCATTCCAGAATTTTCTGGACCATTATATTGTGAAGTGGTTCTTTCGTCATCACTTACATTGTCATTCTCCCCACCGCTAGTATTGACACCATCATCGTTACCGTCATTAGCTCCAACATCATTTTCTTCACTATCACTGACCATGGCTTCATTATTGTTAACCTCTGGAAAGTCAATGCTATCTTCCCAATTAAAATCTAAATCAATCTGATCGTCATCATATTCTTCATATGCTACAGGATTCAGCTCAAATCCCGTGTCATTTTGCGACTCTTCTGATCCTAGGTTAGATCTATTCCCAAAGCTCCCTTGAGTAGTGAGCCGGACACCACGATTACCTTCGTCATCACTATCATCATCTCCGCTACTCTGGAATGAACTAAGTCTAGGTCTAACTCTAGTGTCATTGAAAAGTGAATTGGAGGTATGTGTCATTCCCCGCATTTGGCGTTCAAGATGCCTTCTGAAATTACTATTAGATTTTGACATCAGCCTATTTGCATAATCGTGAAATCTTCGGCGATGTTTATAGATCAAATCAGGATATATTAAACCATTGGTTGAGGAGTCAAAAGAGTTTTCAAAAAGTTCATGAATATCGACTTCCATTTTTATGAACAAGAATTTTGACATCATCAAGTTCACGCAATCTTTACAAACAAGAAGATTCTCTGGGTTGTTTGTGCATTTCTTCTGTCTGTTTGGAGGGGTTGGGGGAGATGGGGTATTAATAAATTGATTTAAAGGAGGCATTTCAAACCACTTTGATAATAACTTGAAGTTGTCAAATTTAGACTCACTCGTAACCTGCAATTTGTGAAATAATGAGCCATTAGGAAACTTTGAGGGCTTAACAGGGTTGATTATTGTTCGTTCGTTGCTGAGGCTTTGACTGCTAGGTTTATTACTCACAATATAGCCCATCCTATTCATGCTAAAAGGCTTCCAATTTTCTTTGGTGTAGCACTTTTTTCTTTTTCGATCAAAACATTTATTGAATTTTTTGCTCAATACTAGCTTGTTTCTCAATAAATTACTGAACACATTGCCTTCAATCAAAAACTTTCTATTTTTGGTGTATCTTAAGTCCGACTTCAAAATATCTACCAATTCTCCTGTGAATCCAAGCCTAACGTCTCCCAACTGGAGATACCCCGTTGTGTTTAAAGCCTTGTAGTCAACATCTGTGAATCGCACAGATAAGAATGACCCGCTCAATGAAACTGGAAGAGAAAAACAAGAGCCTGATTTGAGGAAAGAAGTGGGAGCAAGCTGTTGGATCTTCGATGAATACGATTGATCCATTAAAAATGCTAAATTCATATCTTCAAGACAAAGTTGGTTAAATGTCCTTTTCTTGGTTTTATCATCTGCTTGTGATTCAGTTTTACAAGCTTCGGATAAAACACATTCGCTTCTAGTCAGTAAAAGATCGTTCATCATGTTAATCAATCCATATTTTTGCATCGATAAGGGGATTCCATAACAAAACTCATGCTCCGGATGATATTTGAAGAACGACGACCCTGCAAATGCACTTTGTCTTATATTGTAGTCCTTATGCAAAATTCGAGGAATCCAATCCGTGCTATGAATGTCTTCAATATTTATCGTGCCGTTTAGTAGATGAGGTGGAGTTGAAGAGTTTGAATTTTCATCCTCTTGCATAGCGGGACTAAAAGTCTCAGTAAAAGAGGTATTGTCTACCATTCCAGTGCTATTGTAAACCAGAGGAAGAGGCAAACTTACCAGCGGAGATGTCTGGTTTATCTGTGACCTATTGTGACCATTGCCTTCATTGTATTGATATATACTGTCATGGTCGCTATTACCGTCATCGTCGATTTCAGCGTTGTTACCATCGTGGTTCCTTTCTTCATTGTCTAACTCCCTATCAGATAAGTTGTTTCTGTGTCTTCCTCTGGAAACCTCACGAATCCCGCTTGTGCCGGTCCCAAATTGATCGCCATCGTCTCCCGACCTATCATCAACTTGGTCAGGATTACCGTGCGATGTGCTATCCGGCATATAGCTTTCTTCTTCGCTCTCCGAAGAAGACCAGTCTCTGAAAGTGAGATGCAACTCAGAATGTGCTAGTCGACTCATTGCCTCTAGATACTCTGAAAATGCTACCTGGTTCTCCAAAACGTTTTGATGATCCTTCACCAAGAGGGTTGATCCTTTTTAGATATAAACATCTACAATTACATGTCTGTTTCTAGCCTCCGTGCCTACTAATTAACTAGCTTCCGCTTATCGGACACACCTTTGCACCAGCGCGGAAAGAAGAAAACCCGATAATGCCCTCTTTCCTGGAGCATATAAAAAGAGGCCATCCGCCACCAGCTGGGGTTGCCTTCTGAAGCCCGGCGGCGCAATCCCTTATCCTCACTGGATGCCCAGAAAGGTAACTGGAGTATCAAACAACTTTAGACCATAGTGAAATTCCATACATGTATTCAATAAACTGACTTCGTATGTGATCTTTATTTAGTGATACAACTGGTTTCCAGAAAAGTTGCACCTACCGTTTTGCTTGCTGGTTATGATGTATGCTTTTAATTCCTCCTTCAGTTTTGAGGGCCATATGTTATACATGCATGTATTCCATACCCAATTCTAGGCTTTGCTGTGACATGATTATTGATGCTGCCTGCCTATTTTGGTAATATATTTTATCATCATGCATGAATATATACGGTTGTCTCTTCCATGCTCTTCATCTGTCGTTGCATACCAGAATACTGCTGCTAGTGGTAAAGTTGATCAAAATGACGATGCTGATTTTTTGACCTCCTCTGGTCTTTGTGTCTTTGATTGTCCACCGTGGTTAATGAGTGATTTTACTATGTTTTACAAAATTGTGGCATAGGCATACTTTCCTCTCTGGTTTGGAAAGCAGAACTTTTCTGTTCTTTTCTAGGAACATTGGATTCGGCTCCTCACATGCCAGGGGTTCATAAAATTTACTGTCCACTCTATGATCCACCCAGAAAAATTTACAGGATTGTGCTGGTCTAATGAAGATGCACCGATTGGCCCTCTCTCCCTTCGAGTACATACATGTTTATGACTCAGTTGTTTTTCCTGTACTGCTTCATTTTCATTGGAGTCATTTGGTATCGTAGAGTCAGTCAATATACGTGGTGTCAACCTTAACAATAGAGAGGTGTTCTGAGAAAATAAAGCTTCACGTACTTCAGTTCCGCTTATCTGAATACTCAATTGTCAGAAAAGATAAAGAAGTGAAACAAAAATGAAATTAGACTTACAAGGCTGTTTTACTATTTTTTTATTGTATCATGTCTTCCTTTTCTTTAATCCATCAAACATTCTACCAAATTGGTATCGAGTCTGAGAGTGGGACATTGCTTCAGGCGGAGCCAGCTAGCTCTTCTAGACCGATCACAATTCATACCATTGCAATATAGTGCAGTCATGATCAGAACGGATAGTGGTGCTAAGACTATTTGTTCGTATCGCTGTATTAGACGAGTCGCCGTCTGCCCTGTAAAATGTAGCAGTGCCACGAGAGTTGGAAAGCGGAGAGCGCCCTCGTTGGGATCATGCTCTCCTCTTTCTTCTTGCGTGGAGACTAGCGGCTGCTTGCCCATATCGGGCTTTCCATGGTTTAGCCTTTCTAATAGTAAGGTAGCAACTACAGTACGATATTCGTGGTTATTGGGCTGATCAGTACTTATACATCAAACTTTTCTCCAATAACTAGAACCAGGTGTGCCAATTTCCCGGTTTTCTACTCTGCTCGTTTTCCTTGGTGTTTCGATATTTTACCGTTTGATCACCCTAGTAGCTGTTCCTTTTGACCAACGGCAAAGTCACAAAAGACTCAAAAGTTTAACATTGTCGGATAGTTTCAAGTCTGAGGGAAGCATCAACTATCTACTTGTTATACTCTTAACCTCGAATAATTAATAACTATCGAGTACGGTTTGGAGAATAATTTGAATCTCGCTGCAATATTGAGTTGTCGAATTTCGTTTTTTTTCCTACAAGACCTGTACTACTTGTTTACTTAAATTGCAAAAATAGCTTTCTTCTCCAAATCAGTGGATTCAAATACTTGCATTGCTTATTTATCAGATCATAGGCTGTTGACCACCATGCCTATAACTGACGACATTGAAAGTAACCCCGAGCTATATGGGTTACGTCGTTCTGGACGTGTAAGAACGAAGACTGAGACCTACAATTTTTCAGATGAAGACGAGGATGAAATAAAGCCAAGAAAGCGTAAACAGAAACAAGTCATAGGATCCGATGAAGAAAATGATGAATATTCTTCCAAAAGCAGCAGATTTGACGTTGACGGTGATGATGATGACGACGATGATGACTTCTACGCAACTAAAAAATCCAAAAAGTCACTGAAAATCCGGAAGACAAAGTTGAAAAAGAAGTTGAAAATTTCGTCAAAAGAGTCTGAAAGTGCCAGACTGGCGGCACAAGCAATTAGATTTTCAAGTCGTAACAATAATAAAAGTATAAATTACAACGTGGACGATGGAAATGATGATGATCTTCTGGAAAGTGGTTCAGATAACGCGTATGATTATGATGATGATGATGATGATGAAGGCCGTCCCTACGATTACGAAGATGATGATGATAGTTCAGCAAGTGATCAAGCCGTCACCATTGATTTGGTTGTTGGCCATAGGGTGATTGGTGACGATCTAAGCTCGGAGGCGGAGGATGAGGACGAATCTGAACTTATCAAAGAAGAAGAGGAACCTACAGGTGCTGATAAAACCAGTAATAATGATCAGGGCATTAAAGAGCTTATTAAAAAAGAAAAGTCGGAAAGAAGGATCCAATTAAAAGAAGTTTACGAGCATGGTGACCCGAAGAAAGACTTTGAATATTTAATAAAGTGGTTAGATGTTGCGCACATACATAATACATGGGAAACGTATGAATCGTTGAAAGAAAAAGGATTGAAAGGCTTCAAAAAATTGGACAATTACATCAATCAATATATTATCCAAGATCGTGAATATAGAAATGATCCTTTCGTTACTAGAGAAGATATTGAGCAGTTAGACATCGAAGAAGAGACAAGACATGAGAATTTTGAAGAGTACAAAAAGGTTGATCGAATCATTGACAGTGAGAGAGTCACAACTGATAGTGGAGAGTCTGCTTTGAAGTATTTTGTCAAATGGAAACGATTAAATTATGATGAGTGTACCTGGGAGTTGGCATCAGAAATTGCGCCTATCGCTCCTACGCAGGTCAAAAATTTCCAACATCGGCAAAGTTCGAAGATTCTACCAGCAAATTCAGCATCCTATGGTACAAATAGACCCAAGTTTGAGAAATTAACAGCTCAACCCGCATTCATCAAAAATGGTGAATTAAGAGATTTCCAACTGACTGGTTTGAACTGGATGGCGTTTTTATGGTCCAGAGATGAAAATGGTATCCTTGCCGACGAGATGGGTTTGGGGAAAACTGTTCAGACCGTTTCGTTTTTGTCTTGGTTGATATACGCCAGAAGGCAAAATGGTCCGCATTTAGTTGTTGTTCCATTATCTACTGTTCCTGCATGGCAAGAAACTTTTGAGAAATGGGCTCCTGATGTCAATGTTATTTATTACATGGGCAATACAAAAGCTAGAAAAACGATAAGAGACTATGAATTTTTTATCGACAACAACAAGAAAAAGCCAAAATTCAATGTTTTACTCACCACTTATGAATATATTTTGAAGGATAGATCTGAGCTCGGAAGTTTTAAGTGGCAATATTTAGCTGTTGATGAAGCACATAGATTGAAAAATGCAGAAAGTTCATTATACGAATCATTGTTTGAATTCAAAATTGCCAACAGGCTGCTAATTACTGGTACTCCATTGCAAAATAATCTAAAAGAGTTGGCTGCACTATGCAACTTCTTGATGCCTGGAAGGTTTGACATGGATCAAGAAATTGACTTTGATACACCCAATGATGAAGCAGAAAGTTACATAAAGGATTTGCAAAACAAGATCAAACCATATATTTTGAGAAGATTGAAAAAGGATGTTGAAACTTCTTTGCCCGGTAAGACCGAAAGAATTTTGAGGGTTGAATTATCTGATACGCAAACTGATTATTACAAAAATATTTTGACGAGGAACTATGGTGCATTGAATCAAGGCATTAAGGGTTCCCAGTTTTCACTCTTGAATATTGTTGCTGAGTTGAAAAAAGCTTCAAACCATCCATATCTTTTTGACGGGGTTGAAGATAAAGTGTTATCAAATTTTGGATCCACTAGAGAGAATATCTTGAGGGGTCTAATCATGTCTTCTGGTAAAATGGTTTTATTGGATCAGTTACTAAACAAGCTACGTAGAGATGGCCATCGGGTTTTGATCTTTTCGCAGATGGTTCGAATGCTTGACATAATCGGTGATTATCTACAACTCAAAGGTTTGAGTTTCCAAAGGTTGGATGGTACAATTAATTCTCACAAAAGACGAATTTCCATTGACCATTTTAATGCTAAAGACTCCAGGGACTTTGTGTTTTTATTATCAACTAGAGCTGGTGGTTTGGGTATCAATTTGATGACTGCGGATACCGTGATTATCTTTGACTCGGATTGGAATCCACAGGCAGATTTGCAAGCAATGGCTAGAGCCCATAGAATTGGACAGAAAAACCATGTTATGATATATCGGTTTGTTTCCAAGGACACGATTGAAGAGCAAGTGTTAGAAAGAGCAAGAAGAAAGATGATCTTAGAATATGCTATCATATCGTTGGGAATTACTGATAAAAAAGTTTCAAGTGCCAAGGCTGACCCATCCACTGGAGAATTGAGCGAGATCTTAAAGTTCGGTGCTAGTGCGATGTTTCAGAAGAAAGATAATCAAAAGAAGTTGGAAAATTTTGATTTGGAAGCAGTTCTTAACCATGCTGAAGATCACGTAACTACTCCCGATTTAGGAGAATCTAATTTGGGAAGTGAGGAGTTCTTGAAACAGTTTGAGGTTACGGATTATAAGGCAGATATTGATTGGGATGACATTATTCCTGAAGATGAATTGAAGAAAATCAAAGAAGAGGAACAAAAGAGAAAGGAAGAAGCTTTCCTCAAAGAGCAAATAGAAATGTCAAGTAGAAAGCGGAAGGCTGCAATAAAGACTGAATATCAAGATGAACAAGACGATGACGACAACACTAATGATGCTCCTGACAGAAAACGTGGGCGGAAATTAGATATGAACAAATTAACTGAGGCACAAGTCAGGAGTGTCTATAGAGCGATTTTGAGATTCGGTGATGTTGGTGTAAGAGTTGAAGAATTGATTGCGGACGGTACATTACCTAATAAAAATCCAGAAGTTGTGAAAAAATGCTATGATGAAATGTTTAAGAAATCTAAGGAATTGGTTGAAGGCGTTGAGAGCAAACGTTCTGCTGAGCTCAAAGTTTTGGAAGAAAGTGCAGCTGAAGAGAGACAGAAGATTTCACAACTGCCGCCCAATGCCGATGGGGCTCCTTATCCAACTCCAAATATGCAAGCTTTGAATGCTAAGAAAAAGGAGAAGAGAGCCGTGTTGTTTGATTACGGTGGATGTCGTAATTTGAACGCCGAAACCGTTCTTGCTAGACCTGTTGAATTGGAAGTGCTACGGAAGTATATACCCAGTGAGGATATCATGAAATTCAAATTTAGGGTCGACCCGAAAGTTGTGCATGGATGGTCATGTGATTGGAGCGCTGAAGATGATAGACATTTGTTGATCGGAATCTACAAATTTGGATATGGGTCCTGGATACAGATCAGAGACGATCCGATTTTGAATTTACAAAACAAACTATTTTTGGAAAGTGCACCTTCAACTGCAAGCAAAGAAGAAAAAGACAGAATCAACAAACGAATCCCTGGTGCTGTGCACTTGGTTCGAAGAGCTGATTATTTGCTCAACTTCTTGAACGACACAATTAATTTACCAGCCAAGCATGAGAAGAAGGATTCTGTATCGGCTGCCTCTACACCACCTGCTGGTAAGAAGGTCGGCAGAAAGCGTGGGCCCAAGAAATCTATGACACCTGACAATGGCGATAGTAAGCAAAATGGCAACGGGCCTGGCAGCAACAAAGAAAACGGTAACGGTCTGAAGAAGAAAGATAGTACCGAGTTGCTGAATATTTCCAATACATCTGCCTCTTCTCCATTGAATAGGGTTGCTTATGCTGCTGGGGGAAAACGTGGTAACACTGGCAATACACACCCATTGCTAACCCCTGTTGCAAGTGATCTAAAAATATGGATGTCCAAGGGTAAAGGGATGGACAAGAGTGAATGGGCCAACAAATTGAAAGCTTCATTGCTCAACATTGGTCGTTGCATTGAGGATGTTTCTCAAAATAAGCAAGGACTGAACCAGGAACTATGGATGGAGGCATGCAAGTCTTGGCCAAAGAAAGGTGTGAAGGCTGAAGATATTAAGCGTGTGTATTTCAAGAAGGTGAAACACGTGAAATGATCGATGCAAGCTGTAACTACATATATTGATGTATAGTGATCCGATTGATAGAAATAATAAAACGAATTTTGAGTAAAATGTTTTATCTACCGAAAATCGCCCTATTTGGAATACTTTTACTTAAATCGACGCGTCGCCAAGAATTAATACAAAGTGGAAAATGAAAACCTGGGAATCTTTTCTTCCCCAAACAATTATTTTCAGCGGAAAAATTTTCACTCTCTTTTCGTGGCAGGAGTTGGAGAGCTGGAAAAAAAGGACATTTTTGTCAGTTGCCCATTTCCAATTCGGTTTTCTTTCCATTTTGACTGTTTCTGTCTGCTTACTCTTTTTAGGTTTCGATCCCTTTTCCCTGCTTCTTTCCCCAGAACATATTTTTGGTTTTCATCGTCGTTTTATCGTCAGGTTTCATTTTTCTGTATAGTTGGATCTTCCTACATATTCGAAAAAGAATCTATATCCATAACTAAAAAAACTAAAAAAAAATTCAAAAAACTCTTGAAAAAAATTATAAAAAAAAAGATCAGATCAATTACCATTTGACTAGATTTTAATTACACCTTTTTTCTGAACCTGCTTTTTGAAACAAACAAACAATCAACAAACAACAAACAAACAATTAACTAAGAAAAAATATAAAAAGATATACATATACCATGTCTTCTCCTGATGTTAACCAACTCGCTGACAGCGTTGAAAAGCTCTCTGTCACCGAAAACACTGAATCTACCCCAGTTACCACTACTGAAGAATCCCCAGCCCCAGAATCTCAACAAAATGAGGTTCTTTCTTCTTTGTACGTAGGTGAACTAGACCCAAGTGTCAGTGAATCAGAGTTGTACGAATTATTCTCCGCAATTGGCCCTGTCTCTTCTATCAGAGTCTGTAGAGATGCTGTTTCTAAGCAATCCTTGGGTTATGCTTATGTGAACTACCAAAACCGTGGCGACGGTGAAAAGGCAATGGAAGAATTGAACTACGCTGAAATCAAGGGTAGACCATGTAGAATTATGTGGTCCCAAAGAGACCCAGCAGCAAGAAAGAACGGTGCAGGTAACATTTTCATCAAGAACTTACACCCAGATATTGACAACAAAACTTTACATGATACCTTCTCCTCTTTCGGTAACATTCTTTCCTGTAAGATTGCAGTGGACCAAAACGGAAACTCTAAGGGTTTTGGTTTTGTTCACTACGATAACGCTGATTCTGCCAGGGAAGCTATTGAGAGTGTCAACGGTATGCTATTAAACGACTTGGAAGTTTACGTCGGTCCTCACATCTTAAAGAAGGACAGAGAATCCAAATGGCAAGAATTGGTTGAAAATTTCACCAACATCTACGTCAAGAATTTCAGCACTGAATGGACAAAGGAAGATTTGGAAAAGCTTTTCACTCCATTTGGTACCATTACTTCCCTCTATTTGGCCACTGACGAAAATGGAAACTCTAGAGGTTTTGCTTTCATCAACTACGAAAATCATCAAGATGCTTTCAAGGCTGTTGAGTCTTTGAACAATACTGACTATGACGGTAAATTATTGTTTGTTGGTAGAGCCCAAAAGAAGAGAGAGAGAGTTGAACAATTGAAGCAACAGCACGAAGCTGTGAAGCAAGAAAAAATGAGCAAGTACCAAGGTGTTAACCTATTTGTCAAGAACTTGGATGACTCAATTGATGATGAAAAATTGAGAGAAGAATTTGCCCCATATGGTAACATCACCTCTGTCATTGTCATGAAGGACGATGCTGGTAAATCTAAGGGTTTTGGTTTTGTTTGTTATTCCACTCCAGAAGAAGCAACCAAGGCAATCAACGAAATGCATCAAAGACTTGTTGAATCCAAGCCTTTATATGTTGCTTTAGCTCAAAGAAAAGACGTGAGAAGAAACCAGCTTTCTCAACAAATCCAAGCTAGAAACCAAATGAGAATGCAACAAGCCGCTGTTCAAGGTGGTATGGGTCAATTTGTCGCTCCTGTCTTCTACAACCAAAACTTTATGCCTCAAGTACCAGCAGGTATCAGAGGTGGCGCTTTCCCAGGAGGTCCAAACCCAATGATGATGCAACAAGGTGGTGCAAGACCAGGTCAAGGTATGCCAAACTTCAATGTTGGCGCTAACGGTCAACCAGTTCCTGTTTACGTCCAACCTGTTTTCAACGACTACCCACAAGGTAGAATGCAACAGCAACAAAGATACTACCAAAACAGACCAAACCAATTACCACAACAACAACCAAGAAAGCAAGGCAAAGACGATAACTTAGCTCAAATCATTTCTCAATTGCCATCAGACCAACAAAAGAATGTTCTAGGTAACGAAATTTACCAAAAGATTGTTGATACTAACAAGGTCGAGGATCCAAACGCAATCGGTAAGATTACTGGTATGCTTTTATCCATGGAAAACACACAAATTCTAGCCTCATTGGAGAATGATGATTTGTTCAACTCTCAATTGAATGAAGCTATCAACGCTTACCAATCTTACAAAAACGAAGAATCTTCTGTTCCAGCTGAATCCTCCGAAGCACCAGCTGAGTCCAATTAAGTTGGATCCACTGTATTTTCAACGACAAAATCCTAAATATCTTCTCAACATAAATAGGAAAGCAGTGCCAATTTTGAAAATGTTATAGTTGGGGTTATGACACTTTTTTAATTGCTCAATATGTCTTATTCTGCTTTTTTAAGCCAAGCTTTTCCGTGGTATTTGCATTTATGTCTTTACCTATATTTTTCACTTTCTTTCAGTTAATTAATTATTTGTGTTTGTTTTCTATGCTTATCATTTTTTTGTTTTGAGGTGAAGCAGAAGTTTTCAGAAATGCATCGTTCATCTACATTAAGCTCTCTTTTACTTCTGATATTTATTGCTTCAATATATACATGTTTGGTGTAATTAACTTCTTTTTTTTTATAATGAAAAAAAAATAGAAAATTTTCAAAATAATACATAATGGACAAAGCTTACGGCTTGAATCCGCAACCTAGTGCTTATCACTCTTATCTAACAAAAATTCAAATTCGTCTCCCATATCATTTTGTAACCATGCTGCCTGGTTTGTAACGTCCTTCCATAGTTCCATGTCATTTGACGTGGATGATAATTGCTCAAATTCTGGTATATCGTCAATTTGATTGAAGATAGAAGATAAGCTTGGTGAAAACAAGCCAGTATTGATTTCATGTTGCGGTCTAGGACGATCCAGAATTGATGCCAATGAGTCCATAAAGAGAATTTGATGATGGTGAACCACATCTTGATTTGGGTTCTGTTGTAAATTAAACTGATGATCATTCTGATGGTGTGCTTGTGTATGTTGTAGTGTATGATGGGGCGTACGGCTCTGAACACGGTGCAGATCTTGCTGCTCTTTTTTGCGTTGGCTACCTCCGCTGTTTGTCAGTAATGCTGTTTCAGAATCTAATGGCTCATTCAATGGGCTCGCTTGAGAAGGTTTTGATGTGAGGGAATATAATGGATTAAATAGTGTAACATGTTTTGAACTTGCTGGGTTGGATATTTCTTGGGGCTTTTTGAACGGCTGTTCTAAAGATGGAGATTCATGTATTGCTGGTACTTCTTCGAGGGTTGGTTGTGATAATGAAGGAGGCTTGACAGTATGCGCAGGCGCAAAATGTGATTCTTGTTGTTCTTTTTCACTTATAGGGGTACTTTTCAAATCTCCACTAACGTGTTCAGAAGCATTTGTCTTTGTGTTGGCATTTGGATTTATATTTAAGCTTGTTTGCTCGGTATCTCCAACCTTTGCAACTGTAACATTATGACCAAAGGACTTGTCTAAATTGGCAGACGATGATGGGGGGTTTAAATTATCGTTATGCTTTTTGAGAAGGCCAGACATTGAGCCATTAAAATCAAGTATCGATATCAACCGTAAGATTTGTTCTCTTCTCAATGTTGCCGGATGGTTTCCTAGATTTCTCATTTTTGTGAAAAGAGTCAAAGCGTGGTCCAAGTGTTCATTCGTAGCATCATAGACGCCAAAGGTTGCATTGAATAACACAAGAGTTGCAGTTGAGTTGAAGAGGTATTCACGATCCATATATCCAAACATCGCTACCATGTTTTCAGGAACCAAAGCCCACAACGAGCGAACCGTATTTATAGATGCCTGAAACGAGGCATTCAATAAAGCCAAAACAACGGATGAGTATTTGGAAAGATCCAAGTACTTACCTTCTTTTGGATTGGTAGACTTGAGGTTTAGCAGCACAAAATGGAACAGAAGCGGTCTCACGGCTAGATTTATGCCCTGAAAATACTCAGTCATCATATTCACTACTAATCTGGAGATAGTCAATTCAGGCTGGGAGTAATCACAATTGATATCATGAGGAAGAGCTTTTTTCCATTTGAGCAATGCTACGACCATTTCATGAACAACAGGTAAAATGTTAGATGAAGGATGTCTAGTGTACAATTTTCTTAGTATATTGGCATTGATTTGCGTTATCTTGACACAATTGCTGATGAATTCAGCTTCTGGGAAAATGTAGTTCTCACATCCGGGAGCCGGCTGTGACATATCAAAGTCGCTTGGTAATTCTGTAGAAATATCCTCATCTGTAAGAGACAAGGGCAAACCTGCTTTAGAAGCAAGCATTCTCTCATACATGTAAACTGTCCACCATAATCTTCGCCTATGTTCAAGCTCGAATCGGTTTAACGTCTCTTTACCTATATCGACGTGTAAGCCTACTAGCAATGATGCTCTAAGAGCAATGCCAAAGTAAAAGTACGAAGCAGCCGTACAGTCAGCAACTTGAAGGTAAAATGCATACAAGAGCAAAACTTCGATTCCTCCTTCTCTTATACAATTGTCAATGGAACCACTTGCAAATAATCCGGTAAACAATTCACTGGCTTGGTTAAAAAATCCGGATCCGGGAAGTTTCGTACCTGTATAATTAGGTTTGTTTTTCTTCTTTGGATTCTGAGGATTACTACCATAATTTGTTTCCGTGTTTGAATTTTGTGCATCAGCAGTTGTGCCTGATGGTAATGATTGAGAAGCCAGCGTATGATGACGATTGAGTTTCTGTTTCTTCCTTCTAGGTTTTTCACTCAATTTGTATCCATTCAAGTAATTTGCAGTCCCCAAATACATTTCACCGGTTGCAAAAACTAACAGTAGTTTACAAAACCAAATAGTTTCAAGAGTTGACTCGTTTTGGGGAGAAGTGTTCAAAGACTCGATTCCATAATCTAACTTGAAACCTGTATCTGTCTCATCATTGTAAATTCTTCTCAAGTTTTCCTTCACCAAGCCTTCATTGAAAAAATAAAAACATCCATCGTTGTATGAAATGAATGAGTCAACTAATAACATTGCGTAGCTATAACTTGGCAAAGTAAAATTGACGTTTATACCCGGTCGTGAATGTGTTTTCCCAAGCATTATCCTGTAAGCGTTACCCTCTTTTTCAAGGATTGTTTCTGTTTCTGCTTTATTTTGAGGAGACTCCGAAACGGGCGACGCATCAGCTGCACCAGGACCTTCAGTGGCTTTGTTAGAGAGCATTGGGGCAACGAGTCGTCCGATCTCCAAACCAAAAAGAGTCATCGATGATGAGCCTATATATAACCTTTCACCTGTTCTTGAGTGAATAAGTCTTCCATATTGCTCAAGGAATGGTGGAATAACTTCTTGGTTCTTTTTCTCATTGCCAGTAGAAGAGTCATGAGCTTTAGAACTCGAGGATTTATTATCGTGCTGTCCAGCACTTTCATGTGTTGCTAAGCCATGGTCATCCAAAATATGGTTTTCACTGGTAAACTCCTTGTTAAAATGGGGCTCGGCTGTCTCCTTCTGATTAAGGTTTGCAACGGGTTGTTCCGTATCTTGCCTTTTATGGATCGTCGTTGCTGCATTGGTAGCAGGTGCATTCCCACTATCGTGCTCTAGGACTAGTTCCAAGGGCTCGTCTCCCTCATCATCGCTTGAGTAAGAAGATGCAGTTTTGCTCTGTGAGCTCTCTGGCATTGGTTCCTTTTTTGTTGTCTTCTTTAAAGTCCTCAAATTTGCATTCTCCACCTTGAGCTTCGATATTAAGTTTTGCAGTTTGTCCAAATATTTCACGCTGATCACTACCTTCCGCTCAGCCTCAAGATAAATGCAATTTTGCTTCAAGTTCAAGCAACGGGTACAGGGTTCCCCCATTCCATCACATTTGATATGCCGCTGTCTGCAATTTGTACAAGCCATATTGGTTCTCCTCTTTTTATCGGAAGAGGATGCCGTTGCCGCTTTATCAAACCCACCAGTGGGTTTCTCTATATACTCCTCCATCGGAGTTTCGCTTTCTGTTGCAACTAATATCTTGTCCTTTTCCAGCATTGCGTTCTGCAACCTGATGTCTGATATCAGCAGCTTTAAGCTGTCAGGACCCAGTTCTGATCGGTTGAAGCTCAAAAGCCGTTGGAGATCATGATTATTTTTATCGTCTTCTCTGTTTTTCAAATCGGCCGAGAATTTGTCGCTCATTCGCTGCTCATGTATGCTTTGCCTGATAGCGATAAAGAAAATGTAGAAGTGAACGCAATTACAAGTGCTATGGCTTGATCATCTATTACAAAAGAGCTTATAAAGTACATCAAAGCTTGGTTTCCTCAAGCTTTTCTGTTACGGATTCTGGTGTTGGAGCCGGAGAGCCCTCTTCCTCCTTAGCGCCAGGGTACTTGGAACCTCTGTTCTTGACCTTCTTGGTCTTCTTCTTCTCTGGTTGTGGAGCGGGATAACCCTCTGCTTCAGCGAGCTGGAACTCCTTATTGTTCTTGTACTCTTCGATGATTGGAGTCAACAAGACGTTGATGGCGTCGGCCACACCGGACTTCAAGTCAACAGGAGACAACTCTTCCTTAGCAAAGGTAGATTCGAGTTCTTCGTAGGACTTGAAGGAAATCGGACCACCATACTTTTCTGGTCTGTCAATAAAGAATTCAAAAGTGTCCTCACCGTACTTGAGTTCATGGATTGGGCCTATTACGTTTTTCACGAAGGCCAAAAGACCGTTTTCTTCGATGTTACCTGGAGCACAGAAAGCCTGGTTGATCTTCTTCTTAACCACCTTTGGCTCTTCTAGAAGATCGATCTTGGAGTTTGGATCCGATGCAGACATCTTGCCACCTTGCATCAAACCTGGAACCATACGGTTCATGAGATGTGCTCTCTTCTTGTAACCGAGACCTTGTATGTTTTCTTCGGCCAAAACGAAAATCTTTCTCTGATCGACACCACCTAGCTGGACGTCGACACCCAAGTATTCTTCATCCAATACCTGCATCAAAGGATAGATCAACCCGGAAAGGAGCGGGTTGGCAACTTGCTTGACCACATCCGCACCTGCTCTCTTGGCATCATTCTGTGAGACAATATTGGATAACTTGAACAAGTCCAGAGTGTATTGAGGGGTGAGTTGGTAAGAAGAGCCCAGCACAAACTTCAATCTGTCCACAGGAACGTTGATCGATCTGAGGATAGACTTCACCACAAGCTCGTAGTATTTAGCTCTGTGTTGGACCACCTCCAAAGGTGCTTTCATGTTATCTAGAAATGCGTGCAAGTCGGCAACAAGGACAGTGACCTCCACTCCGGCCTTCAACAAGTGGGCCAACTTGACCATAGGCACAAAATAGCCGCAATGTGGCTTACCAGTTGGAGCAGTACCCCAGTAAACCTTCAAAGGCCTCTTTTCAACCTCCAAGACGTTTTTGATGATTTGAGGATTGAGCACCTCTTGCAATCCCCTAGTGATGAGTTCATATTGTTGTTCAGGAGTCAGTTCAGACATTTTTGTACTAACAACTATATTCAGCAATCTTTCAGTCCGTTGATTTCGGTCTTATCCTTTCTTCTCTCCAACTATTCCACGGAGGATTTTTCTCCTATCTGAAAGAGTCACCTGTAACAAGGGAAAGTCGAGAAATTTCCACGTTTTTTTTTGGTAAGAAAAGGACGAGAGGAGACTATCGACTTTGAAGACTCGTTTCAGGCAAGGGAGGGTCCATGTTTCGGACATCGTGTGGTTCACGGCAGAAAGAAGGAAGACGACACAGATGGAAAGACAGCAGTCACTGCAGGTCGAAAATGGTGGAGACTCGAATGCCAGAGTCTTTTGATATAGACCCGCTGCAGCTCGATACGGAATTTTATTTGCGGTTCTACACAGGAGGATACCGAGATACAGGCTACGGACATGAGTTCCTAGAGTTCGACATCCGGCACAATCCAGGAGACAACTACGCCACGCTGAGGTACGCCAATCAATCGCACTACAGGGATGAAGAGCTGATCCGCAAACAGGTTTGCGTCTCAATGCTGGTGCTGGAGACAATCAAGACGATTGTGAGAGAGAGCCAGATATTGTTGGAGTCAGATCTGGACTGGCCTGACCCGCTCAAAGAGTCGAAACAAGAGCTGGAAGTGAGGTCCGGTCGCAACATCAAGAGGTTCAAGACCAAAAACATTTCCTCGCTTGTGTCGATCAAGTCGCAGAAAGATTCACAGGGGCTTTCTGTATTCTACTACCTTGTTCAGGACTTGAAGGTGTTTGTGTTCTCTCTGATATCACTCCACTTCAAGATCAATCCTTTGCAGATATAGCAGTTGTCTAGGCGGAAGGAACAGGCAATGCGAACGGCTTTGATGTTAAGATGCAGGATAAGATATAAATATGTAGTTCTATTTAGAGCGGTTAAAAAAAGTGCTTAGGAAAAGGCGGATGTGTCTGTCGTCTTGAGTAGTAATTATGTTACAAAAGGTTTCTGGGCTCTGGAACGAGGCCCCTCGAGCCGTAGAGGAGCTTCGAGCTTTGGGAGTGTGGAAGTGTTCGTTCTACCGTGCGCTCTGTGCTTGTTTGTCTATCAGAATGGGTCGTTCCGTTGTGTTTTATTGGCTGTGTAGTAAAGGGTGAGTTGTTGCTATTGTGGTAGGCCTCTTCGTATACCCTGGATGGGACGTAAACGTAGTTGTCGGTAACCGGAACGTGCTGTTCGTTTCTGTGCGGAGCAGGGACGGCGGGATATGCTGCCAAGTTCGTGGACGATGAACTGAAAGGATCCTCATCCGAATCGTCGGTGAACGTTGTGTTGAGGAACCCGTCGTTGTGTAGGTTGCTAGAGGACTTGTTGAACAAGTTTGTTCTGGAGTGGGAGACCGGAATCTCGTGCAGCTCGACGTCGAAGGGGTTCGACTTGTCGATGGAGTCCGAAGTGAAATCGTTGGAGAAGTTGAGGATAGAGTGGTCCACTTTCCGTTCCGCTTCGATGTCGATGACCATGTTTTCATTCTTCAAGAAAGAAGGCACCTTTCTTCTCTTTGAGAAGTCTTCCTCCAACATCTGCGACTTCACTGAGTACAAATCTGCCACGCTCCTGGCCACCAGATCTGCGCAGTACTTGCGGAACTTCATCTGAGACCTCTTTTTGGTGATGCTGATGACGCAGATGGACGAGATTATCATGATGACGTTTTTCACCGTGAAACATAGCCAGATAATGAACGAGAACATCATGAACGAAAGTAACACGGCCTCCTCCTTGTGGTTAGTGGCGATGGAGGAGATCACGCTGCCTATGTCGCCGCTTGTGAACTTGTTAGAAACCGAGTAAGCAATTGTTGCGCCATTCAAGATCTGTCTAGGGGAGTCGGCAAAAATCCAGCTGATGATGTCGTAGTGGTACTCACTATAGATGGTCAAGCACATCCAGTCGTGGAAGTTCTTTGTCTGGATCTCTTCGAAGATGCAGAACCGCTCGTGACTTTTCAACGAGTCGATAGTGCGGGCGCCCGTGTGGAGGTACGACTTGACCACTTTGTTCTCTCTTTCGATGAAAACCCCAAGCACCCAAAAAAAAATCACGTAAAGGAAAGAGATCCCGATGCACGTCGTGAAGATGATCTTGTACGCCAACACAGGGATGTAAGTGATTGTGTGGAAGTCGCTCCAGTTCTTCAACGCGTAGATCTGAACCAACGTGTACACATCTGACGCAAGAAAGAGCAGCTGCAATATCATCCCAAGCAGCATCATTATGTAGCTAATCACATTGAGAAAGCTGCATTTCCGGTAGTTGTGCTCCCCGCTGATGTTGTTGAAGGTGATGCTTTCGGGCTCATCAAACAACGTCGACGAAAACTGTGTCTTACTCTCCATAGTTGCTGGCTGCCCCCTTACACGGCGGCTTCTTTGTCTGCAACAGGAAGTGTGACTGGTTCGACGCTGAAAAGGCACTTAAAAGCATATCCAACCATCCGTTACTCTTAATCCAAACACACGGCCCTCCTTGAAGAGGCTCAGAGCACATATTCAAAGGCGAAACACCGCACACCAACGCACACGAGGCCTGTGAGGCATCCCTACGCGTGAAAAAAAAAACATGAAACGGCTGGAGGCTTAAAATAGAACGCTACACGTTTGCAACCCGTTTCGGACAGTAAACATACATATGGACATACACATTTCTTTAACAACGTCATCTGCTGCGACGGGTCCGTCGAGTGGAGACTCCCGGCTCAGCGTCGGTGTCTGCGGGCGCAGGGCTGACAGTGTTGGCGCTGGCGCTGGCAGCTGTTGTTGTTGTTGACACTGCAGCTGATGCTGTTCCTCCTGCTGCTGCTTCGGAGCCGCTGGCCTCGGGCGTCGGAGACGTCTTCGGACGGCGTCCCCGGCGTCTAGCGTTAGTAGCTGCGGTTGTGGCTGATACTCCGCCACTACCGGCTGTGGAAGCCGGTGTAGATGCACCGGGTGTCGTTGTTACTGTCGTCGTTGTAGGAGTAGCTGCACCTGTTGCAGCCGGAGGCGGTGATTTTAACACGGCTGGTGTCGTGGAGTTTGAGGCAGCTGGCGCTGGCGCTGTCACCGCTGCAGCAGCAGCAGTGGAAGCAGAAGCTGGGGCTGGCGCTGGGGCAGCGGTCTTTTGCTTCTTCGAAACGGTGGTTGGCTCTGTGTTCGGCGTGTCCAACCGTCTCTTCCGAGAAGACCGTCGAAGACGCATTCCCTCAGCGGCTTCGTCGACCTCCTCCTTGTCTTCGTTGTGTTCCTTCTCTTTCTCTTCAGCTTCGTCTCTTTGGCCATCTTCCGTCGCCACGCTCTTTACCTTGTCCATAGAAATGTTTGCGGCCTCCCTGACGCCTTCTTTGGACTGTTTGGCATCGTCCACCTCCTTGTCACTGCCACCCTCATTGTCACTCTCACCGCGTCTCTTAGAACGAGTCCTTCTTGTCGGCACCTCTGTCTCTGGAGCTGGAGTCGTCTTTCTCTTTCGACCGCCTCTAGGAGCGGTGCTCTCGGGCGAAAGAGGAGTGGGTGGCTGGTGCGTTCTCCCACTTGAACTGCTCCGTGTCCGCTTCCCAATCGCAGGTTCACCTACGTCGTTCTCGGTATTCTCGTCATCCTCTTGGTCTGATCTTCTTCTGAGCCTTGTGCTCCGGCGTGGAGTGACATCCTCTGCCGTATTTCTTCTTCTTCCTCTTTTTCTAGGGGTGGTAGATGTCGGCTCTTCTACCTTCTCCTCTGGCTCACTTTCAACTGCTACCGAGAGATTGTTCGCATCGTTCTCTGATTCCTCTGCGTCTTCCGATTTGGGAGCATCCTCTTCTTCATCTCCAGTCTCGCTCGTTCCCCTCGTGCCGGAATACTTTGTACGTCTTGCTTCCTCAAGATCGTGTGCTTTCTTTTCATTGTGCTGTGTTTCTTTTTCCACATTGATATGCAGTTTCCTAGCTTGTGCTCTAGTCAAATGTGCAGGCTCCTCACTATCTTCCCTGTCCTCATCTGTGTCCTCCTTCTTCTCGCTTGCGTCCCTCTTCCCTTCGTTTGCCTGCTCCATCACTGTTTCTGTCTTCTCTTCTTCGTCCTTTTGTTCTACTTCATTTTCTCCTTCACTTCTCTCTCTTGCCTCCTTTACCTTACTTTGTTCCTCTAATTGCTCTTCTTTCTCCAAATTTTTTATACTTCCTTCTTTCCGTGGCTCTTTTTTCTTTTGGTCTGCTTTTTCCACGCTATCGTTGCTGTTCGTAACCCCAAAATTATCCTTCTCAGTTTCTTTGAAAGGAACAGTCTCAACGAAGACCTTGTTCTTGTCCTCATCAATTGTAACGTGTTTAATGTGTTTTTTCTCTGCATGTGCTTCTTCTTCTGCGTCGTCAGCATCTTCTTTTCCTTTCGCCTTTTCAATCTCCTTTAACTTATTCTCGTCCTCGACGTCTTCTTCTTTCACTTTCTCCTTGTCGATGAAATTCACGCTATTATCAGCCTGGCGCTGATTTCTAGTTTGTATCTCCTCTGCATCTTTATCCTCAAGGGGCTTTTCCCCATCTTCTTTGTTATCGTTCGCTTGATCTTCCACTTTGGCAGCACCAGCGACAACATGTTGCGAGGAGGGCTCACTAGTGTTAGTTTCTCTAGAATCTAGCTTTGACAAACCCACCATATCATAGTACTCGTTAATTTTGGCATTGATTATTGCACTAGTCAATTTGGGTTCCGTATATTTTTCGGCCAGCTTCTTTTCGATTATGGATAAACATTCCGTGGCGTTCTTACCCAAAGGCCGATGAAAGCACATCAGGTTCAAAAGATATCCCTCTCTCTCCATATTCCACTCATAGTCTGTGGTAGACATTTTCGATAGAGGTGTTCGATCGTTCTCAAAATGGTATCTACTTGGGGCACTACAATTTTATTCCAACTACTTAAGCCTTTTATCGAGTAACAACACCTCTCAAAAAAGACATGAAGGGCCGAGCGAAACATGAAATTTCAAGTCATCGAAAAGAGTATCTTAAAAAGTAGTTGATCAGAAGGTGATCGCAGTCTTTAACGTACGTGCTATATATATTACAAAAGCTGGTTGCTTTTCAAGAAAGCGACCACATTATCGATCATGTCTCCTTTTGTCTTTCCTATCTTGATAAGGCCTCCCTTACTTTTGATGTAATTACGCAAGACATCGTTAGTGCAGTTCTGGAGACCACACTCACGGTAAAATATGATAGCCTTAGCATCAGTCAATGGATCAGAAAATTTCAACCCTCTGGACTTCTTGGCAGATAACTTTTCACTCTTCACATCATCTGAAGTCCTTTTTAGCTCGTTGTAGTTAGATACACGATTGTACCGGCTTTGCAGTTCCTTCACTAAACTTTGAAGTGATTCATCTTTGTTTATTTTGCGGCGGAGCAAAAGCATTTGCTGGTACATCTCGTCAAGCTCGAGTTGCTGCTCCCCAAAATTAGAAGACTCCTCTTCTTCTTCTTCATTGCTTTCCGCTCTAGTTTCTGAGCGAGGCACTTCCCGCTGCAATATGTGGTCTTCCATGACCTTGAATTTCCAAGAAAGTGAAGGATTGGAGAAAGCTTCAAACCCATCTAGCGTCAACTTTTCAATTAACTTATCCAGAATATGTGTATCATCCAATTCAGAGAGCGAATCCAGCTTGTTGATGTATTCAGGGGCTTTTCTGACTTCGTTTCCAAACGGAACTTCTACCATCGCTAATGCGTGAGGATATTTTTCAAACTTTAGTCCAAAATTTTCAGTAATGCCGGTAGGTATAAGATAGAAGAATCTGGGATACGAAGTTTTCCTTGGCATACCCCAACATAAAATCATCATTTTCTTTTTACAAAGTGACCTGTAGAGCGCAGCAAAGTTATCCAGTGAATTGGAGCTTTCCAGCTCTTCATCGTCTCCCGCAATTACAAACACAGCTTTGCTGATAATGGAAGAGGAGTTGAAATATTTAAATTTCCTAGTCCCAACGACATGCAAAATAGGTTTTTCGGATTCTCCGAACTTCATACACTCAGTTTGAATTTTTTCCTCCATCCCCATATATTGATCTGCAACTTGATACACCTTCTTGATGTCCGCTGTGTCTGCTTCATTGTCACCAGAGTTAGGTATATTTCTCTTCTTGACGTATTTCAATCGGTTTTCAATATTGTAAAACTTTACCTTTTTCCATTCGGTAGTAGTAAAAGGATTAATTCCCCTTACAATAATTTTAACATCACCAAAAATAAGAGGACATTGGAAGGCTGTTCTTCTCACTGTTGCATGCTTTACGATTTTTTCTTCCAAAGTTTCCAAAGATATCTCACTGATAGCCGGTAAGTATTTCTTTGCCTCTAAGTCGGTATCCATTGGAAAGTCAAAAAGCTGTTTGAATTCGTCAATTTGATGTGAGGCCATTTTGGCATCTTCTGACTCCTCGTTTTTCAGTATAAATGGATAAATCGTGATTTTGAAGTCATTTAAATCTCGTAGCTTATTGTGTATTTTTTGTTTGATACTCTCCTTGCCATTAAACGGTGTTTGACAGTCGGTGAAAAAAAAAACCTTTTTACTTGTGTATTCTTCTGTTCTTATCGGTATATTGGTAAAATCAAGCAAGGTTTGTTGTAGCATGCCATATAATGATGGGCCAAAACTGGCATTCACATCAACATCCTTGATTGGTAGCAAGCTATTCCACTTTTCGGTATTGTTAAAGGACAAATTGACCACTGTCTCCGTGGGTATAGCATTCTTTAGGTATCTGTCTAAGGTCTTCAACATGCCTTGGTTTAAATCTTGGAGCCGAAAAACACGGAATACACCTTCAGGGGTATCGACATTTCCGTCTTTCGATGCCTCACTTTTTTTTGCACAGTTAAAAATGTAAAGACCTAACCCAGTATTTGGCATAGTCTTCGTCAATGTGATTAGGAGATTCAAAAACGTACTGAAAATCGCAGTCATCTTCTCCGTCAGAGAGTTGGTCAAGTGCACGGCCAAAATGATTCCTTCGTGAATTTTAAAATTATTCACCGCCTCATCCTCATTTTCATCGTAGTCGTCAATACTGCTTTTATTCATCTCCTTCAATCTGCCTTGGAATAATTGTCATGTCCTTTCTACCTGAGCAATTGATAATCTATATCTCAATAATCTTATCTATTGTGGCTATCTTTCACATTAAAAAACTAATTCCCACGCCAAAGTTTTGAAGGTGCACGGGTGCTGTTTCCTGGTTACGACCGATACGAGATGAAAATAGAAAGTGTTGATGAAGTTTACAAACAGTCTTTCAAGTGAAGTTCTCCAAAAAGGATTATACTTCATCTTAAAGTTTGTGTTCGTCACACAGTTGCAATAAATATAGGTTTATATCATGAGCAAATACATGCAACTTGCTCTTCACCCCGAAGAGTTGAAATCTGTGATTCAATTGTACGTCGAAGCTGAACAACTTACTTCTGAAAACTGTTTAGAGGGTTATATTCGAAATAACCAAAACTTTCTCGGCTTGGCAGCAAAATACTAACGATGAGCTTTTCGAGCGTTTGGAGCACTTACTAGTGTTTTACGCCTTTCTTCTTTCATGTCAAATGTTTTATTGTTCTAGAAAATACTTCAGAAAAAAGATTTATCCATTAAACCCCGCATCAGAAACAGAAAAAACATGTTACGATCTGCTCAAACTAACATCTAGATCATTTGTGGCGGTCATTATGGAACTTAACCCAGAATTGCGTAATGCCATTATGATTTTCTATCTTGTTCTTAGAGCTTTAGATACCGTCGAAGATGATATGAGTATTGACCCGAAGATCAAGATTCCACTTCTAAGAAGTTTCCATGAAAAGTTACTTTTGAAAGATTGGACATTCGACGGCAATGCAGAAAGTGAGAAAGATAGGGTTGTCTTATTGAAGTTTAATAGTATCCTAGCAGAATACTCGAAATTGAAGCCAGAATACCAGGATATCATAATGGAAATTACCAACAAAATGGGTAACGGTATGGCGGACTATATCAACAATGAAGAATTTAATTTAGAAGGGGTCAAGACCGTGAAGGATTATGATCTTTATTGTTTCTATGTTGCTGGTCTAGTCGGTGTGGGATTAACACAATTGGGTGTTGCCTCAAAATTCAGTGATCCTTACTTATTGGATAATATGAAACTCAGTCATTCAATGGGCTTGTTTTTGCAGAAAACTAACATCATCAGAGACTACAAGGAAGATCAGGATGATGGTAGATCATTCTGGCCCGAGGAAATTTGGTCCAAGTACACTGACAAGTTATCTAATTTTACCAGGGCTGAAAATGAAGAAAAGGGTCTTCACTGTATTACGGATCTAGTCTTAGATTCAATGAGTCACATTAAAGACGTTTTGGTATACCTCACGATGGTTTATGACCACTCAACTTTCAACTTTTGTGCAATTCCACAGGTTATGGCAATTGCAACCTTGGCGGAAGTGTTTCAGAACAAGAACGTTTTCAAGACTAACGTTAAGATCAGAAAAGGTACTGCTTGTGATTTGATTTTGAACTCTAGAACCTATGAAGGTGTTTTAGACATCTTTAGCAAGTACTTGCAAATCATTCATCACAAATGTCCCGTCTCTGATCCAAACTATCTTGCCATTGGTATAAAATGTGGTGAGCTAGAACAGTTCATAGAGGAGCTCAACCCTAATCCAAAGCATTTACCAAAAGGTGTCAAACCAATGCAGACTGAGAATTATTTGCGTGCATTGAAGAAAATGGAAACTGAAGAATCTATCAAATCTTTAATCAGGTCCGAATACATTGGAACAAACATCATTTTGACTTTCGTTGGTCTCTCAGCTATCTCAATTATTTACACTTTCGTAGATCTGTTCTTTCACGGTTTATAAACTCTTTCTTTCCTTTCTATCAATAAGTAATTTTTGACCAACTCATCTGAACATAAGCCATATTAATTGTTTCCAAACAAAATATATATACACGTTTATGGGCACAAATTTATAAATCTAAAAAATCCACCAATTTCATATCCGCTTCATAGTCGTAATTTGTGAAACCGTCAATGATTTCATGTTCTTCCTTCCGACGTTCTCGCTCAACCTCTATATTCTTTTCTAAAAAGTCATAGTTCAATTGAGTTTTAATATCAGCTACTGACATGAAAGAATCATTCTGCAAGAGCTCCTGTAAACGTCTGTCATGAACTTGTTCATTCATTTGAGTCAAGAAGGATTTTATTCCCAACGGTATTGTTTCAAAGTCTTCTAACACCCGAACCAAAACGTAGAACAAAGTATCAAACTCTTTCCCAAAACATTGACATCTCATAAGGTGTAAGTAGTTTTCAGCTGAAAGTTGTAACCCCAAATTTTTGAAATAGCTTAAAAATTTCAATCCTAGCAGCTTGCAAGGAAATTTGGAAATCTGATGGAACACAATGTCTTTGTGTGTTTGGGTCAAAACTGATCTATCCATACCTAATCCGTTTAAAAAAAACACAGTACTTCCAGGATGACAGTCTACATTGTCTATAGATGAAAGGATAGAAAATATAGCAATCTTCTTCACATCTTCTAACTCTAACTTTTGGAGTGTGAGCAATTTTTCATCTATGTTAGCGTAAACGTCAAGCTCTTGAATAGATAGTAGAGCAGTTGGTAAATCTTCATTTTTGGGCAATGCAAGAGTTTTATCACTAACCAACCCTTCCAGAATAAGCATGCATTGTTCAAACCCGTAAGATGATATTAGTTTGAGACATACAGCATTTTTAACAGCAGTTGACTGAATTTTTGGTATCACCATCAAGACTTTTTCTTTTTCATCTGCCAAGAGCATAGCATCGGCATAGCATTCCCAAGTTGTATCGGTTAATTCCATACTCAGTATATTTTCAAACACCTTAACTAGTATAGCACTATTTTTAGAAGCAAGTGCACCTGCTAAAATGTGAGAATAGTTTGGTTCCGTGCACAAATTGTACTTAGATAGTACATCGAGTAAGTGAAGAATGATTACCGTATCATTACGTTTGATGGCCTCTTTCAAAATAGTAAAAAAACTTAAAGAATAAGCTAACTTCCCTTTATCCAAATACTTATTCTTTGAAAGCTCTTCAAATTCTTGTAACGCCATTAATGATGCCTGTTCGTATTGATCATTTTGTAAAAGCCTAGGTATTTCATAGTAACCCACACACATTTTCATTCTTCTGAGAAAATCTTTGTACTGTTCACTATATATTTCTGTGCCATCTTTGAGAAATATCACATTTGCAATTGTAGTAATCTCTCTGTTTAACATTTTCCTGTCTTTGATACTGTTGAGTATTCGCAAAGCCGCCGTGAACTGTTTTGTCCCGGACCGAGAGTTCAACAGATAAGATAACTCTTGTTTCAAGTCATTCCTTGATGTATTGAACTTTGTTAATTCTAACAGTCGTGAATTCATTTCATGGAATATACGTAACTCTTCTGCACACCATGTCAGTGTTCATTCCGGCAAATTTCACATTGTTGATGTATTGTATCAGAAAACTACTTTTCATGTTCAAACTCTCGGAAGCGAGGGAGTGCAAAATAGTAGATGGAAAAAAGGAAAAGTTTGGGATTAGATTTCAGTGGATGATGAGTGGTCCGGGCCATTAAGATAAAACCAAAGAAGAAATCAAGTTATCAGAGTTCATAACAGCATCTATATCTTTCAAAAATGTTAGGTAGATCTTTGTATAACAGACTGACCTTGAGATACTACTCGCAAAAGACTGGTGGTGCCAACAATGTGAAAGTTTTCGACAGACATGTCAAATGGTTACAGAAAGAGAGAGCTGCTCATAACCCAAACTCCAAATTTGCAGAGTACCTACGTGATGAAATAAATCGCCGTACTATTGATAGACTAGCTTTTTTGAAGACAGACTTCACCAATGTCCTCGATTTCGGTGCCCATGCTGGCAATTTTGAGAAACTACTATGCGATCCATCGAGGGACACTCAAAACTCGCAATGGAAGGCGGATAGAGAGCTTATCAAGTCAAAGATAGGAAAAATTGTCATGGTGGAATCCTCTAAATCGTTACTGTATAAAGATTTGACTTCAGCGTTCAATAATGAACTTAATATTGATAGAATCGTCGCTGACGAAGAGAATTTTGATGTTCCTGAACTTTCTGAACCTAACCAATATGACCTAATTATTTCCAACTTGTCAATGCACTGGATCAATGATTTACCGGAAGTATACAAAAAGCTACACAATTGTCTTAAACCAGATGCATGCTTCATTGGCTCGATGTTTGGTGGTGATACTCTTTTCGAGCTAAGAACAAGTCTACAGCTAGCAGAGATCGAGCGTTATGGTGGTCTATCTCCTAGGATTTCTCCCTTTGTGGAATCATCAGATGTAGGTAACTTGATGCAAAAGGCAGGCTTCCAAATGCTTACTGTTGATGCTGAAGAATTGATAGTAGATTACCCAAATGTCATGGCATTGATGGAGGATCTACAATTGATGGGTGAGAACAATTCAGTCCTAATGACTCCCCCTCCTCTTACTAAAGACTTATTGATGGCTGTCGAGCCTATTTACAGAGAAATGCATGGTGACAAAAAAACTGGTCACTTGCCAGCAACATTCAGGTTTGTGTATATGATTGGTTGGAAACAAGGTAAGTATTTGGCTAAACCTGCACAGAGAGGAAGCGCAAACGTTAGTTTGAAGGATGCTTTAGACGGTAAGACTATTACAACCACTACTACATTAACCGAAGATGAGGAACCTACGACGACGAAGAAATAAGCAAACTTCTAAGAGATGGTTTTCCTGTGTATAGTATGAATATAAACGAATATGTTAACAAGTAATGAACACTATTTATGGTATATTCATGATTTCTGAGAATACGTGAATTCCTCTTTCAAAAACTCACTCAAGCTACCTCCCTCAGAATTGAGAGATTTCAATTTTGTTCTCAAATTTGCGTCCATCAAACTCCGGCTGTCAAGATAAAAGACAAGTTTGACAAAAAGGTATTTGGTAAACTCATCACAATTCAATCTGAATTTCTTTAAGGCCTGCTGTATTTCCTCATCTGAAGCAGAGATGAAGTTTAGCTTGGAATTGAAAAGGTGGGCAGCAAACTTCCCTATGTTAGATTTCCCTTGGAAAATTCCTTTGAATAAATCATTAGTCATTATTTTGATGAAGTGTGAAGAGTATTTCGTTATCACTGTCGGCTTACCTTGCACTACTATTTTACTAGATTTATCAGCAGACAAATTTCTTAAAAACAAAAATTTTCGGTCTCTTTGATTAAGTTTCTTTGTTTTCTTTCCTTCTGACTTATCAGCAGTTTCGCCAGTATAACGCCCATTGGGATAAACAGTAATTGAAACTTTAATCTCTTCATCGGATTTGTCAAGCGGTAAGTTAAGGATTTTGACAATTTCTTCGCCGGTGGACTTTTTTGCTTTATTGATATTCAGGATTTTCTTGGATTTCAGATGTGCTTTTGTTGTTTGCTTATGAAACGTTACCTTATCAATTATTATTTGTTTCAGCTCCTCGGTCGTTTTGTTCTCAAAATCATTAATGACCAAAGGAATATTCATTTTCTGATTTACAATGATGTGCCTGTCATCTGCTTTCAGACTCTCAATAAACTCATTTAAAATTTTAAGGAAAGACTCGCTTAAAGAAGCATCGGCTGAGAAGCTGCTTAGTTCTTCCCAAAACAAAATCCGATCATTAATTTCCCAGTCAAGATAAGTTTTTTCTACTGTTTTCAACAAATTGTATAGCGGCCTCTTTTCAAAACCAGCTGGAGTGGATTCTATCATATTTGCAAAAAACCTCAAGAAGAAAAGAAAGTGTTTTGAATTTCCGATGACACATGCTTTTATTATCCGGAAACGATTATCAGAAACGCTAATATCCTTGTAGAGTGTGTCAGAAGACTCAACAACTGATACAAGGACTGTGTTTTGATCACTGATTTTGTCTATCAATTTGTTCAATAAAGGATCTATGACGCTGAATTTATTAAAGATCGCAGTTAAACAAGATTGGATATCTGGATCATTGTAACGGAACATATCACATATCATGAAATCATTCATATCAAGTTTTTTTTTGGCTGTCAATGATAACAGCACATAAAGATATATTCGTGTCTCCCTTCTCGTTGCGCCTGGGTATAGTGGGACCACTTGCAATCTAAATGAATCTAATTTCTTGATTGATTTTTTCAGATCTATAACAAGTTTGATCAAATTTAGTGAGTGTGTATCTAAAGTTGAGAAGAAGTTTGATTTATGGAGCTGATCAAGACATATCTTCTTCAATTTTTCTGGGTATTTGGTAAATGCGTTGTTATAGGCTCTGATGACATCAATGTTGGCAAACGATTGTATCGTGTAAAAGAGTTCGTCAAAATTGAACGCAAAAAATCTAGAGTTTGTCTTCTCGAATAAGAGCTTCACTATATACATGTGGGTTATCTCATTGTTATATTCGGTGAGACACTCCAAGCAGAGATCATTAAAGTTTTCCGAGTCGTCCAAACCAATATAGGGCGCCACTATATCCTTTTCCAACGAAAGCAATGCAGTCAAAGCTATAAAGGCGTTCTCTCTAACTTCAGTATCCGCTGAAAATGAAATATATGATAAGAGGATCAAAAAAAACTTCACATTCTCGTAAGGTCTAAGATCATTGACATAGGCAAAGTGGAGGATTTTAGACACGCAAATTTTGAAGTTATGACCATGTTCAATGGGTATATCCACTATTCGACAAAGCTTCAGCAAAAAACTGAGCACCGGTCTGAGAAGTGTGTTTTTAATGTTGTCACCGTTGGAGTAGCTGGATACCAGCACAAACAAATCTAGATAATCTATGACCGATTTCCACTGTATATTGCTTGCCGGAGTTGTGTAAGAGATGTCGGCCAACTTAGGGTACGCAAGGGTCTCCAAAGAAAGTAGGGAGTTTTCGGTCCAAGTTGCATCCTTTCCTTGAAAATAGGCAGCATATTCTTTAACTGAGAAATGGTCTAGAAAGACTTGGAACTGTAGGATTTTGTCGATATTCGAGCTCGTGACCAAATCCCCCCGCTCGTAGGCCAGTGTCCCAAGCTTGACGTAGAGCTGTAAGGTGGTCCGCAAAAGCTTATCGTTGACGCATTCAGTGTTGATGATGCAATTGTGCAAGGACTGGGAGATGTAGTCCACAATTTCAGTGTCGAGGCACTGCTGGGCGTTGTTGAGGATGTAGGATAGCAGGTTGATTGTGTGGTTTGCCGAAGAGGCGTCGACGGTAGCCACTGCTTGACAGATAAACTGCTGCAGCACCGTCTGATCCGACAAGACCAATTGAAGAAGCGGTTCGTTGAGTTTTCGCCCAAGCATCAGGTGCAGCATCGTGCGGTAGATGTAAGGGGTGTCGGCCTGCAAATGAGCCAACGAGGACTGACACACTTGATAAAGGTTACGGCCAGGGGCGGAGCTCAAGTCGGCGGTTTTGAGCATCCTCAACAACAGAATCAAGTGCTTGCCCTTGAAGATCGGGAGAGGCGTCTCCGACAGCTCCGGCTCCGACGCTAACAGCACGTACAGCTGCGACGCCGTCTTGGATGCATCCTTTGTGTCGCTGAGAAAGTCTTCGATTCTTTTCTTCAGCTCGTTCGTAGACACCGACGGCTCTTGTCCGGACATCGGTCAGGTGTCTGCGGATATGCACAGAACCTTTGTCTGGCCCCCCAGTGTCTTCTGGAGCACGGGGGCGGGCCCAGAGTAGCTGGTGATAAACGGTGATAAACGGTGACGCTGGTTTTGCCGAATCGAGCAAGAGCGATCTCATCGGGAGGCAGATCGACAATTACATGTCACGGGCGGGCCCGCTGGTGTTGTTATATAGCATAGTACATGTATAGAGACAAGCCTACTTAGCTGGCGTTTGCTGCTGCTTGCTGCTGCTGGGCTTCCCCTCCCGCCTAGTGAAGCTGAACTTCTCGTGTTCCGGCAGTGGCGTGTCGAGCATGTCAGCCAACTGCTGCCGCTGCTGCTCCGAGTCGGTCCGGAACGTCAGCTGCACCTGGTTGATGTAGCTGCCGACGCCAAAGTACGTGCTGCGGGGCACTTTGAAGTCGACGAGCCGGGGCTGCTGGTCGACACCCTCTGCGCCGGCAACGGCCTCCTTTCTGCTGTCGAGCGTGTGCTTCACGTGGGCGTAAATCTGCCAGACGCACGCCTGCGTCTGCGGTCCTGGCCGGACAATGTACACGACCCTGGTAAGAGCGGGCGGCATGGCGAGCTACGGCCGTACTGCAACATCTCTGTCACTTTGATCTCCTGACCTTTTCCTCTTCTTTCTCTTTGCCTCTTCCTTTTCGCCTACGCCCTCGACAGAGGCTTGGACCGTGAGGGCTTAAAATAAACAATTGCGGAAACGCCGCAAAAAAAAGCTCAGCTGCGAAAACTCGCGTTCTGTGTTTTGCTGTTTTCCTTTTCCTCCTTTAGCACTACCGCAGCCTCTGATGTTGACTGTTGAGAGGAGTTGCAGACGTAGATCAGAAGAAAGAACAGGGCCAGACAGACAGTAGCAGGACGCACGAAGCACACACGAAGCACGCACGAACACACACGAAGCACATACGCAACAACCATGCTCAGCAAACTCTCCACACTCGCTCTTTCCGTGGCATCCCTCGGCGTCTTGGACACCGCTTTCGCCAAGTCCAGCTCGTCCTCTCCAGCCGACATCCTGCAGTTCGACAACGTCGGATACCTCGGGTATTACTACCCGGTGACGAAGATCGAGGCCCTGAGTGACGGCAACTGCTCGTGCGAGAAGGACATGGAGAACCCGTTCGTTTTCTCCGGCCCGTTGGCTCCCTTGGACGAAGAGCTCACGGTCCACTTGAGAGGCCCTCTCAACTTGAGAAAGTTCGGCTACTATGTCACCGACTCGTACTCGTTTGGCTCCAGTTCCGGAAGCTGGGAGCGGAAGGCGTACTACGACTCCGAGCAGGGCACTGCCAACAACGTCACCTTCCTGGCCAACTACGGAAATAAGAACGCATGTTTGGGCAACGCCACCGACTACGTGACCCCAGACGGCCTCAAGCTTGCGAACGACTCGCAGGTCCTCGATAACACCACCATTCCCTCCGGCTACGAGGTGACCATTGCCTCGGACATCAAGTGCCAGGGCGAGGACGACTGCGGTGCTTACAGAACCGACGGTCAGGCCTACCACGGCTTCTACGGCCTCAACAAGATGTTCCTCTTTGAGTTCTGGGCCCCATCCGACATGTCCGAGGAGCACAAGAAGAACAAGACCGACGGATACGACATGCCTGCCATCTGGTTGTTGAACGCACACATCCCAAGAACCTCCCAGTACCCAATGAACCCTAACTGCTCCTCGTGGAACACCGGAGCCGGTGAGTTCGACATCTTCGAGGTCATGAACTACACCGAGAGAAACAACTTCTACTCCACCATCCACGACTTCCAGGGCACCGACGACATCGGAACCGGCTTGCAGAATTTCGGCTACTTGGAAAGAACCCCGGAGTCTGTCATGACCGGTGGTGTCATTTTTGCCGAGGACAAGACCATCACCGTCTTCCTCTCCAACAGCACCTCCATCGACAGCACCATCAACAACTCCGACTTGTCCAATTGGGTCTCCGCCCTCGAAAAGGAAACCGAAGACATCAGAACCTTGTCCTCCATCTCCCAGGCCCCTCCTTCGCTGACAACAACCGGCAAGTCCACCAAGACCAAGTCCTCCGAGTCCACAAGCAGCGCTAAGGTCTCGTCGGTCTCTTCCTCCTCCCACAAGAACGGTGCAGACGTGCTCTCAGCCGCCCCTTCCTCCCTCATGGCCACCTTGACTTACGTTGTTTTCAGTCTTTTCTACATTTGATTCCCTTCAGTCCGGTTCCACACTTCTTCTCCCGAGAAGCTTAGAAGCTACACTACTCAAACCAAAATCCATCGCACGTATACATTCTCCTTGTTCTTTCACTTTCTTTCTTTCCCTCTTTCTCTACCCTTATTTCCTTATTTCTCCCCGACCGTCCCGCCAGCGCCTGCCGCTCCACCTTCGGACGCAAAAACTACTAGAGTTTCTTTCACTACCTCCCCTCTGTCATTCTTGACATCAGGGACAGCACGCATTTTTTGTACTAGCAATATTTACCGTCTCTTTTGAATTCTATACATCCGACCCTCTAGACCTCCAAAATAGAGGCTCATCTGGCCGTTCTGGACCGATCGGCGCGAAATTGGGCTTGCTGGGCTTGTTTGGCGGACTCGTGTCGCCAACGGAGGTGGTGGGAAAGCCATGTGTTGTTCTACTTGGTTGCTGCTGGGGTTGGCTGGAAGGGAACGGGGCCGGTGGGGCAGGTAGGACCATTCTTGACAGCAGCAGCAGTGCTTCCCCGTCCGTAGCACGTCTGTACCACATCAGCCATGTCGAACCAATGGACCGTTGACCCAGACACGCGTAGGAAGTTGCTAGCTTTGCAGAAGCAGCCAACAAACAAGAAATGCTTTGATTGCCAGGCACCGAACCCACAGTGGGCGTCGCCTAAGTTTGGAATCTTCATCTGTCTCGAGTGCGCCGGGATCCACCGTGGGTTGGGGGTGCACATCTCGTTTGTGAGATCGATCACGATGGACCAGTTCAAGCCGGAGGAGTTGAAGCGCATGGAGCTGGGCGGGAACGAGAACTGCGGCAGCTACTTCAGCTCGCACGACGTGGACATGAAGCTGCCTGCGAAGGAGAAGTACAACAACTACGTGGCCGAGGACTACAAGGCGAAGTTGGCGGCAGAGGTGAATGGCGAGGAGTGGACCGAGCCAGACCACACGGGAGAACCGTTGTTCGGCAAGAACGACGCCGCGGGCAACGGGAATAACATCGGCAACAGCAGCAACAGCAACAGCAACAGTAACAGCAGCTCCATTGCCAACGACTCCGCCAGCTCGAGAGGCCCGCAGAAGGCCGAGAACGAACACTACTTTGCAAAGCTGGGAAGCCTCAACGACACCAGGCCTACCGATCTCCCCCCTTCCAAGGGCGGCAGGTACCAGGGCTTTGGCAGCACGCCTGCCCCAGACTCGGGCTCCGGCGCCGGCAACGCTGCGGCCGGCTCTCTGGCCGGCTTCACGCTCGAGGCGTTCCAGAGCGACCCTGTCGGCACGTTCAGCAAGGGGTGGGGTCTGTTTTCCTCCACCGTGGCGAAGTCCGTGAAAGAGGTGAACGAGTCGGTGATCCAGCCCAGCGTCAAGCAGTTGGGCGAGCAGGACTACACGATCCAGGCCAAGAGGGCTGTGGAGCAGTTCGGCCAGAGGGTGTCGGAAACCGGCTCGGTGCTACAGGGCCAGTTTGCCGAGCAGCAGCACCAGAACAGCAAGTTCGGACAGCTATTCGACGGTTTGGGTGACGCGTCGATCCAAGACGAGGCTGAGGTACAGCCGGCGTTTGGGTTGAAGAAGCCCGAACAGAAAACCACCTTGCCTGGTCTCGGCGGCAACGTCAGGGCCAGCAAGGACGACGACGACAAGTGGGAGAGCTTCTGAGATCCCCGCAGTGCTAGAACTGCGTGCGAGCTGTCTTTTATATATTCATGTGTCCATGTATACAAGTAGTCGCTGCTAAAACATGTCCAAAGCCATACCGCAGAGTGTTGTCGTTGTCGCTGCCACTCCACACGTTCAACACACGATACCCCGCAGCCGACTGAAAACGGTCTTTTCACTGACATCATCGGCTAGGACATCTTCGGCTAGGACATCTTCCCCGGGACCTTCACGGCAAGCCCGTCTTTCGTGGAACGATTCCGTCCCTCTGCTGCCTCTCCGCCTTTCTTTGTCTGTCGCCATTTTCCGCATTTGGCGTGAGACACGAGATGAGGCATCTGCTCCGAGGGGAAGTCTTTTTTCCACAGGTCAGCAGAACGTATAAATATGGGGAGGCCCTGGGCAGGGGACGGGAAGTCGGTGTCTTCGGACCGCCTCCGTCTGGTTGGTCGGGGTTTTGCGTCAGCAACAGCACAGTAGACAATAGATACCGGTCAGAAGCAAGTCATGAGCCACACAGAAACAAGCACCGCTCAGGGCACGGCCCACTCTGCTGCTGCCGCCGCTGGCGGCGCAAATGCGACAGGATCCGAGATTCCGGCGGACATCAAGCCGGCGTCCACCAAGGGCTACACGGTGACGACGCAGGGGGCACACAACATCACGATGGGCAATGCGAACCCACACCAGATCCCGAAGTTTGACGACCCGTACAAGGAGCGGGAGTGGATCTTGGAACACATGGCCGGTGTGTTCAGGGTCTTCGGTAGAAGAGGCTTCACCGAGGGCTCTGCAGGCCACATCTCCGTGAGAGATCCTGTTGACCCAACCACATTCTGGATCAACCCGTTGGGGATCCACTTCTCGCTCTTGAAGGCCTCCGACATGGTCCGGGTCGACGAGGAGGGTAACCTTGTGGGCGGGAACACGTCGGCGCCTATCAACGCCGCTGGGTTTGCGATCCATTCTGCCTTGCACAAGGCAAGACCAGACATCAACGCAGCGTGCCACACACACTCTAAGTACGGGAAGGCGTACTCGGCGTTTGGCAAGCCGCTCGAGATGATAAACCAGGACGTGTGCACCTTGTACAACAACCACTGCGTATACTCGGACTTTGGCGGCGTCGCCATCGAGAAGGAGGAGGGCGAGGCCATCGCCAAGGCCGCCGGCGAGTCCAACCGCTGCATCATCCTGCAGAACCACGGCTTGCTAACCACAGGCCGCACGGTCGACGAGGCCGGCTACCTCTACACGTTGATGGAGACGTCCTGCGAGGTGCAGCTGGCCGCCGACGCCGCAGCCGCCAGCGGCAAGGAAAAGAGACTGATTGGTGACGCCGAGGCCGCATATACCGCGTTCATGAACGGCGACCCGGAGACCCTTTACATGGAGTTCCAGAACGACCTAGCCTTGGAGAAGCACTACGACGACTCGTTCATGTCCTTCACAAAAAATCAATCCGCAAAGGTGTGATGCTGGGCTTCGATGACTACACATCTTTACCTGACACGCCTGCCTGCCCTGCTCCCCTCCCATCTGCGCTAATGTATACAAGTAGAGGCAGCTCAACCCGCCACCATACACCCTGTTGTCTATATATAAACCCTATACCAAAAAAGCTAACCGACAATTTCCCCAGCAGGCCTCGAGGGCCGTTTTTCCCTGCGTTGGGCTTATCCGGTCGCAATTGCGAGGCGCTTATCTTCCCTAATCCGCATTTGGCGGATGCACCTTTCAGCGCCGGCTCTATATTGCCTGGAGCCTGGAGTGTAGGTATAAATAAGAGTGTATGGACGTGTCATCCATGGAGACGGTGTCTGATGTATGTTTACCGTTGGTTTCGGGCTCCGACATGAAACGAAAATGACGCCAGCATCGTATAGCACCGGATAGGTCGATAGTAGATATGACATCAACCGCAACAACAACAGCCACTACGCTACAAAACGTCAGCATTCCTTCGCAGGTGAAGCCAGCCAGCACTAAGGGATACACCGTAAGCAAGAGCGGGGCAGACACTTTGTCATTCGGAAATGCCAACCCACACCAGATTCCGAAGTTCGACGACCCGTACAAGGAGCGGGAGTGGATCTTGGAACACATGGCCGGTGTGTTCAGAGTCTTCGGTAGAAGAGGCTTCACCGAGGGCTCTGCGGGCCACATCTCCGTGAGAGATCCTGTTGACCCAACCACATTCTGGATCAACCCGTTGGGGATCCACTTCTCGCTCTTGAAGGCCTCCGACATGGTCCGGGTCGACGAGGAGGGTAACCTTGTGGGCGGGAACACGTCGGCGCCTATCAACGCCGCTGGGTTTGCGATCCATTCTGCCTTGCACAAGGCAAGACCAGACATCAATGCCGCATGTCACACACACTCCAAGTACGGAAAGGCGTACTCAACATTTGGCAAGCCGCTCGAGATGATCAACCAGGATGCCTGCATAATATACAACAACCAAGCAGTGTATGATGATTTCGGGGGAGTGGCAATCGAAAAGGAGGAGGGCGAAGCCATCGCCAAGGCTGCCGGTGAGTCCAACCGCTGCATCATCTTGCAGAATCACGGCTTGCTAACTGCAGGCAGAACCGTCGACGAAGCTGGTTACTTGTTCACATTGATGGAAACCTCGTGCGAGGTGCAGCTCCTGGCAGACGCTGCAGCTGCAGGTGGCAAGGAAAAGAAAATCATCCCAGCCCCAGAAGCTGCTTACACCGCATCTGTGGAAGGCGACTCAGACAAGCTGTATTTGGACTTCCAAAACGACTTGTCCTACGAGATCGCAATGGACGACTCTTTCATGACGTTCACTAAAGCCAACTAAATATAAGCTCCTATTTCCTGCTTTTGTAAGCTTAATTGTTATAGTAAACAAACTTTTCCCGTTTAGCTGCTGGAAATGTAATATGTTTCACATGAAAAAAATGAGTTTGGATTTAAAGCAAGTTCTTGTAATAGCCTCGTTTCTTAGCGTGGCTACTAATTTTCTTCAACTGATGATCACTACTTTCGTTACTAGCGGCCCGAAGAAAGTTTACTCTTTGGCAAAATCGGTTGCCACTCCGAAGTAATGGAGAGGAAGCTATGGACATCAATGATGAACGGCTGAACGATATCACAAACTACGTGGTCGATTTGCGAAACAACGATGTCTTTATCCCTACAGACTTGTCCTCGGAAAACGAACTACCAAACAACAATAATGGCAACACCACACGGACGGCATATTTAGTCGTTGATACAAACTTCATACTAAGCCATTTGTCTTTGCTAGATGATCTGGAGCGACTGTTGCACACTAAATACATGGGTACATACCAGATAGTTATTCCAAAACAGGTTGTACACGAGCTGGATGGATTGAAAGACGCAGATCGGACCATCGACTCCAGGCATTCAATTTCTCGCCTGGCACGATCAGCAATAGACTGGTGTTACTTGCATTTCCATGAATCGATGCCTACAGTTACAGGGCAGCGACTGCATGAAAGGATAGATAAAAATGCCCTGAAAGACAATGCAATATTGGATTGCTGCTTATACTTTCAAAACGTGGAAAATGGAGGAGGCAACATGGTGGTTTTGTTGTCTAACGATAAGAACTTATGTGTGAAAGCATTGGTAAATAACGTTTTAACTATCAGTTATCGTTTGGGGATGACTGCAGATCTGATTGCTAATAATGTGGTTTCGGAGCTAAACAATAACTACAATTTCGACGATTCCTCAAATCAAATGCCACCCGAAGGCCAATTCAACAGCAACGATTCTAATGTGTTAATGAATAATGATGATATGGATGTTGAACCAATTTATATCCAAGAAAACACAATCGACCTTGTTCCAGACGGGCAGGATACCTCAACGCCAAACTCTACCTCTTCTCCATATTTTTTCCACGAGACGTCAGAGGAAATATTTTCACAGGTAACAACTCTGACCCTAGAGGCCATAAAATACGCTGTTGAGAGCATTTTCGAAGACGATATAGAAATGGTGGGGTACGACGATAGCAAAATGAGAACCCTTCTCGATGCAGCACGATGCATTGTCAAAATGGGACTATCCACGTTTTCAGAATTTTTTGATAGACGAAGATTCAACCCTATGAAAATGTTACAGGATAGAGGGCAGATGCAAATATATGTTAATGTGCCCAAAGATGTGCCTTCCCTAAAAACATTTGTCGCATTTTGGACTGACTTCTTAGAAGGCATATATGCTAATCGAGGCCAAAGTCAAAAGGCAGCGTTGAGCCAAATCATCAATCATTGGCAGGGCTTGATTAAACGGCTGTAAATTACTAAGACTGTGTGATTGTGATTTGGAAAAAATTCAGGTGACGGACTCATTCGACGAAGTTGTTTTCATTCTCTTCTTATTTCTTCGCAATAAGCCTTGTAATTTTCTTTTAGTGGTTGGTTGAGTTGAACTTGATGGGGCGATGTCTTCAGTCTCTTCTATATCAGTTTCTGAACCAAAATCCTTTATTTGAACTTTTTCTGTTTCGCTTTCCTTGGTGTGATCACTGCCTGAATGTTTCCCTTGCTCATTAACAGCTTCGCTCCATATCATCTCCCATTTCGGATTTACCAACTCGAGTGACGCATTTGCTGCAGTTTGGCGATACTTGAAACTTTGCTGTATAGCATCTGAGACCGTTGTTTCCAGATACCTTGTAAGCTTTCGACTCACAAAAATCTGAGAAATATGCTTATTTTTTAACAAATCATGAACTGATTCAGGTCTCGTTCCAAAAGGATCCATCTTTTGGCAGTATGTGTATGCCAATTTTTTAATTATTTGATTTTTATTTATTATTTGGTTTGACAAAGAGTTCATGGCGTTTGATTGCAAAAGAGAAAACATTTCGAGATTAGAATACATTTGTCGAGTTAAATCTAGCTGATCATTGGTAGACATGTCTGTTAATGGAAATTTGTATTGGAATTCATTGTAAGAGAATGTGAGAATATTTGTCTGAGAGTTGAAGTGTACATTTTCTACCTCTCCTTCTTCCACTTTTGAGGAAAAAACAGGGCGGAAAGTTTGCTTGATCTCCCTCATTTTAGCCAAAATCACTGAAATCATCCGCTTATCATCTATAGAAAGATAGTTAATAGAAAATGTTTTTTCTGCAAGTTGGTCTGCAGTGCTAGCTATGAATTCTTTGGCAATTTTGTGGATATCAGTGACGATTATCTTCAAGGCAAACCGGTTTTGCTCTTCAGTCGAACCAAACAAAATATTCACATACCCACACACATCTTTTGCGGTTGCATTTTGAATGAGAAATGGTTGAAAAACCATTTTGCTTTCATTTGCAATGGGACCTGTAGCTGAAAGTGGATCTAGTGTGTAGAAGATACCTTGGCTGTAGCTCGGTCTTCAGCTTGACGAGCCGCCTCGCATCCAAAATTCTCAAGACATTTTTTTTCGTTCTCTTGAAAAATTTTTGCGTAAAGTTGACCATGCTATTTTCTTTCTTTTCCCCCTCTATAGGAGCAAACCTTAGTTGTGAAAAACCAACAGCAGTCAAATCAAGGAAGGACGTAAATACCTAATAAAATGCTGAGAAAACAGGCACGTGAACGTCGTGAATATCTTTTCAGAAAAGCCCAACAATTACGTGAACAAAATACTATTGCTAAGAGACAACAGCTTTCACAAGCATTAGCTACAGGTAAAGCATTGCCCAAGGAAGTAGCCGATGACAAAGACCTCCAGAAAGACTTTCTTTATGATGAATCCATCCAAAAATCAAACGATGAATTAGATGATGAGTATTCTGCTCTTTCGGGTCTTATTGAACCAAGAATTGTTATCACTACTTCTAGAAATCCATCAACCAGATTATCGCAATTTACCAAGGAGGTCAAATTACTTTTCCCTAACGCAGTGAGGCTCAATCGTGGTAATTACATTATGCCGACATTAGTTGAAACGTGCAAGAAATCGGGAATAACAGACATAATCGTACTCCATGAACATAGAGGTGTTCCAACTACGATGACTATATCACATCTGCCGCATGGTCCTACTGTCACATTTACATTACATAACGTGGTGTTAAGACATGATTTACTAAATGTTACCAACCAAAGTGAAGTCTATCCACATTTAATATTTGACAATTTCGACTCCAACTTGGGTAAACGATGTGTTACAATACTAAAGCATTTGTTCCCACCTGGCGTTAAGCCTGACAGTCCTCGTGTGATAAGTTTTATCAATAAGGAGGACTTCATAAGTGTTAGACAGCATGTGTATGTGAAAACTAGGGACGATGTAGAAATGAGTGAGATAGGGCCTCGTTTTGAAATGAGGATGTTTGAGGTCAGGTTGGGAACAATGGACGATAAGGATGCTGACGTAGAATGGATGTTAAGAAGATTCGTTAGAACTGGTAACAGAAAGAACTACTTAAGTGCTGAATGATCCAATATAAGAGGTCTAGTTACCATCTCATGGATGCACGTGAAGAATAAATAAGTTGGTAAGTAAATAAATATGTAATTATAAATAAATAGGTAAGTATAAAAGCTGAATCTCTCTTCCATATATACACGAAAGTATTGGTAGAATAGTGAAAAAGAATGACAAGTGATAAAACCGAACCCACTATGATTATATTTGTTGAAAAAACGGCAGGTGCTTTTTAAATTTTTTCTATTTTGTTTTTTTTTTTAAATTAGTTTAACGGGGAAATTCATAAACAGACGTTGTTGAAAAGAACGACCAACGTTGAAACAAAAAGAGAGATAGAGATAAAGGCAAAGAAAGGTAAACAAAGAGTTGATAGAACTGAATGTGAGTAAATGAAGGGGGAAAAAAACAAGCTATAGAGGTAAGTATGTTGAGTTTTCCAAGATAGTAGAAAGAAGAAAAAAGCCCAGGAAGTCATGTATTAGAAAAAATTTCGAAAGGATTTGTCATAGGAAGAATGTAGATAGTTGTATTTGTGGGAAACGAAAAATTTGAAAGTATCGATAAGTACGAGTTAGGAGAAAGAATAGGCCATCCATTATTCAGTTGGCAGATTAGCGGTTTTGAAACTCTTGATACTTTCATCGTCAGAGATCAGCTCATTTTGGATTGATCTCGAATTACTAGAAGGCAATTCATTCTTTTTCAAATTATGTGAAGGGCTGTTAAAATTGGAGCCAGGGTAGTTATTACTGTTGTAGCTACTGTTACTGTTAGAGAGTCTCATTGTGTGTCCTCCAGTGTTGACTATAGGTCTTCCTGAAAATCCTGATCTGCGCGGGGTATTATTATTATTGACGTTATTAATAGGATAATCTCGATTGTCGGATTCTAGGGCGAAGGAAGGTAAGGGAATGTAATTAGAATCGGATTTGACTGAAGGGGAGCCGCCTCTGATGATTTTATTGTTGTTGGAAGTGCTGATGTTAGCACTGGTATTATTGTTAGCGTTATTTGGAGGCAAAAGGATATTAGACACAGTTGAGTTTGATCTAAGGTTGTTTGCAAAGGATGAAGGTGCACAGTTTGAAGGCGACCGAGGAGAATTGCAGCCACAAATCTGGCTTGCAGAACTCATTGAGTTTGTTCTAGCCAATTTCTGGTTATTCAAAGACAGAGATATCGAAGGTCTTCTAATTTGGAACTTGGATTCGTGGTCATCTTGTGCTATGATATCCGCGTAAGAGCAGAACGATTTGTTTTTTAGCACTGGGCTGGAAGATGGGTTTCTCTGGTTCGTTAGAGAGTTAACGGAAGAAGAGGTTAGGCTTGTTGTCAGAGGAGGTAGGTTCGATGCGCCTGCGGGAGGAATATTTGGAGCGGAATTTTGGGAGTTCTGGGAGAGAGATTGGGAGAGGGGTTGCGATTGAGGGATTCTCCGGCTTGAGTTTGAGTTTTGGAATTGTTGGGTAAGGTTTGAAAAACTCGAGTTTGTCTGCGATCTGGAGAGCGTGTTTGTCGAGCTTGAGTTCAACCTGTAGGAGGAGTTCATTCCAAAGGAGGACTGCAAGTTGGCGATGGAAGGTCTTCTGGAGGAGGCTGCCGAGGAGTGGCCTAGGGCCGCTTCGAGGTTGGCCAGGGAGGATCTTCTTGAGCTGAAACCCAACTGGACGCCGGAGGGGTTTGCTGGGTCGTCGTTGCTCATTTCCTCCATGGGGTCGTCGTTGTTGAGGATCATGTGGGTGGTTGTGTCCAAGGAGGCCGGGATGAACGCCTCGGAGGAGACGTGCCTTGGGAGTGAGTGGGGGATTGGCTGGGCGTCGGTCAGCGGGTCCTGGACGAGTCTCTCGAAGATGAGCGAGTCGTCTGCCCGGCTGTTCATGCTGGAGCGGGAGATGGAGGAGGCCAGGGAGAACTGGTCGTTGTCGAGGGAGGACTTTCTGTCGTTGCTGGTGGCGGACTTCGAGCCGGGGCCGCCCTTGTGCTTGACGTAGTAGACGCTTTCCGCGGCGTGGCTGGAGGCAGCGTCGGCGCCCGGGTCCTGCGAGTCGTTTGACTTGGCGCTCTCGAGGGAAAGCGGGGAGTGGATGCCGAGGTTGGACGAGTGGGTAGGGTTGCTGGCGATGGTGGCGGCAGGGACGTCGATGTTCTTGGACGCTGCGGGCTTGGAGGCCTTTCTCCTGGCGACGGACGACACCGGCGATGCGGAGGCAGACGCCGCCGCGGAGGAGGGGTCAGAGAAGGAGAAGCTGCCGAAGTGGTTGCTGGAGCTGTTGTTGCCGCTGCCGTGGCCGTGGCCACGGCCGCCGGGTCTGTTGCCCAGGCTATCGTCGTAGTCGGTTGAGGAAGGAGGGGAGAACATGGTGCGCGGTGTGGAGCAGACTCAACGTTATCCGGGTGCAGACAGGGAGTGTCGTGAGTAGAACAACAAGAGGCTAGACGCTAGACGCTAGACAGAGCTGAACAGTGGCGAGGAGGAAAAGGGCGCCGGGGGATGCTGATGCCTGAGGGGATGCTGATCACACGGACAGGACACCGACAAGGAGGAGGCCACACGGGGGACCAAAGACGGGGGAAGAAGGGTGGAAAGTGTGCACTGAGCAGTGCAGTGTGTGTGTGCCGCAGCGGTGCTGCGAGCGCTGTAGTGTGGTATCGCTGTTGAGAGACCGTTTGCCTAATCTCCCTGGCGCAAGCGCCAGCGCCACTGTGCCGGCCAGCACGGCCGCCGCTTGTGTTGGTGCTGGCGGAGCCGGATTGGATTATATTTTCCCGCCTGCGCACCGCCGCACACCGCCCGGCCGGCAACCTATCCATTGTCTGGGGCCGGACGTGCTGGCCAGTGTTAGGCGCAGTACATAATCATCCGGCACAGAGGGCGCGCGGGGCAGGCAGACGGGTCGGCCACGGCCACGGCGCCGATAAGCGCGGCGCAGCAGACGGAGACACGGTGGCGGGCGAGAGACGGCGAGAGATGGCGAACCCGTGCACCGGGGGATAAAACAACGCGGGTGTGGCACGGATAGAGGAGCGGACGGACGGGAGTGATGTCATGACGATAGGGGGGAGGGGAGGGGTTGGACGGGGCAAAAGATTACGGGGATGGGGATTGATTGTTTGATTCAGCTAGTATACAATAAGAAAGAAGGGGGTTAAACAGGGCAGGCCTAGGCGGTGGCAGCAGCAGTGTACTTGGTGACGGCTCTGGTACCTTCGGAGACAGCGTGCTTAGACAACTCTCCTGGCAAGATCAATCTGACAGCGGTCTGGATCTCTCTGGCAGAGATGGTGGACTTCTTGTTGTAGGCAGCCAACTTGGAGGCCTCGGAGGCGATTCTCTCGAAGATGTCGTTGACAAAGGAGTTCATGATGGACATGGCCTTCTGGGAGATACCGGTGTCCGGGTGGGTCTGCTTCAAGACCTTGTAGATGTAGGAGGAGTAGGTCTCCTTTCTGGTCTTGGATCTCTTCTTGGACTCGGTGGCGGCGGCGGTCTTCTTGCCGGCGGGCTTCTTCTCGGCGGGAGCCTTGGATGCTACTTTCTTTTCTGCCTTAGGTGCCATGGTGTGTGTGTGTGCGGGGTGGTGCGGGGTGGTGTGGGTTGGGTGCAGGGGAGAGCAGGAAGGCCAGCAGAAGGGCCGAGCGGGCGCCCGGAGCGACACAGAAGCAAGACGCCCAGGGCCGGATCTGCATCTGTTTTTATACAACGCCCGCCGGCGTGCTCTGCTGCAGCACGGGGCCGTCAACAGCGTCCCGTGCAGACGGCCGTGGCTGCCATTGACGGCGCAACGCGCTTTGCAGAGACGATTCATGTACGGTCCGGCAGCAGGCTCGTTGCTGCAACGGGGGCGCGCAGAGACCAGGCCGGCCCACAATTTATCTTCCTCGCGTGTAAATGTCAGGCCGCGCGCTTCCCCCCACGGTATACCCTCTTGTGCGCGACAGACGTGTCTTGCGCATTTCCACTGTGCGCGATCCACCCCAGCGCCCCAACACGCATCTGGCGAGCGCCCGGGCTGCACCACCCGCCTAGTCCCACGTTTACTCCGACGCGATAACGTGCCTGCCCCGTCTGCACACAGACACTGCAAATAAATACGTTGGCATCTGCCCCCCGGCCTGGCTCTTCCCAGTCCCCGCTCAGCTCCACGTCCGCCCCTCTCCTCTCTGCTTCCGTTCCCTTGTCAATCACACAAATACAAACTATCATACAACATGTCCGGTGGTAAAGGTGGTAAAGCAGGCTCCTCTGAAAAGGCCTCAACTTCGAGATCCGCAAAGGCCGGTTTGACCTTCCCCGTCGGTAGAGTCCACAGACTCCTCAGAAAGGGTAACTACGCACAAAGAATTGGTTCTGGTGCCCCAGTCTACCTGACCGCGGTTTTGGAGTACTTGGCTGCCGAAATCTTGGAATTGGCCGGTAACGCTGCCCGTGACAACAAGAAGACCAGAATCATCCCAAGACACTTGCAATTGGCCATCAGAAATGATGAAGAGTTGAACAAGCTTCTCGGCCACGTCACAATCGCCCAAGGTGGTGTCTTGCCAAACATCCACCAATCCTTGTTACCAAAGAAGTCCGCAAAGGCCAAGGCTTCTCAAGAATTATAAGTCGTGTCGACTGTGTAAGAAATTTCTATATTTTATTTTATGTATATTAGTGATTCAGGATCAAAGAAATAAACGATCAAATTAGCCCTTCTGCTGCGAGTACAGGTCCACCACAATGTTGATGAGTGAAACCAACACCTCCGCCCCAATCAACAGAATCACCGTCAACTCCAACTGCTCGTCGTTGTTGTGGCCCAACTGCTCCTTCAACATCTGTAAAAGATCGCTGATGATCTCCAATCGTTGGTTCAACAACGCCACCCTCTGGTTGATCTCCAAGTACCCCCTCGTCGCCTGGTAGATCGGCTCGAGTTCCGGCTCCGTCCACATCAACTCGGGCGAGTCCAAAATAGACCCATGGAGGTTGATGTTGATCCGCAAAATAAACAACTCTCCGATACTCTTCATGATCTCCTCCCGACTCATCTCCACTTTACCCGTCTGCGAAATTTGCTGCGGAATATCCTGCGTATCTTCAATAGTGTTGTCAACTAACTCCTCAAACAACGATATCTTCACACTCTGCGAAATCGCATAAGATATACTCAACTTCAACATGTGGTTCGAATCGTCCCTCAAAGTGAAAAAATCGTTGTAAATCCGAGGTTGATAACTCTGCGTAACGTAATAGTTAAACTCCTCCTTCTGAACGTCCTCATCTGCAAGCTTCTCATTCTCGAACTTTGCCAAGTCGTACAAAAATAGTCTCTCTTCACGCTTAGTAAACCCCCATAAAACAACAACACCGTACTCGAAAATAAAAATGTCAGTATGCCTCTTCCCAACATCAATCACTCCACCCTCGTCATCGAGTCGAATCGATTCTTTCTTAACTCTATTAAATCCCTTATCAAATTCTCCAGAATCGTTTGATTTGTGACTCGATGAACTATTTCGTCTCCAATCCTTATATGTAAAGGGTGTATATATACACTCATCAAATAACTTTGGCGCTGTGGAGTGAATCCTTCTCTTATCTTTCAACCATCTAATAAAATCTCTCATCCTATACGAACCAGCAGTGCAGTATGCAGTAACCCTGGGCAGCATCGACCTATGCTTTTTTCCTAATCGTTCAGCATCCTTCCTTGCGTTTCTATCTTTAATCTTCTGTAATGAATATTGTCTCAATGCGGCCGCCTTATTCGTCGCAGCGTCTGCATTACTTTCATCAATCGTCGGAGACTCATAATCCAAGGAGTCTGGTAATAACTTAAGCTTCTGTGTGATACGTGATGTACGCTGAGGAGTCATGTTGGGTCCTAACGCTTTCGAAATATTCTTTTTACCTGTACTACTTATACTACTATTGCTTGCCACTCCCGTAGTCTTACCCACCGTGGACCCTGCCAACGAGATTCCAGGAGTCTTGATCATGCTGGATGCACTTGCATTCTTCTGTTGTTGAAACTCATTGTCTGCTGCATTTTGGTACGGATTTTCTGATAGCAAAGCTGTAGATTCTGTCGCTTCATCTGACATCTCTTTCTAGACTCAACTGCTTCTCTTCTTTTTTCTACTGTCAAAATTCCACTTGTAATCGGATGCCTGATGGACTGAATGTTCTCGTTCCGTAGAATGCCCTGAGCGTTATCAAATTTGATTCATGGATAACAGTTTAGTATCCCATTCTATTCCTATGACGTACACTCTCGATTATTCCAAAGGCACCTTTATTTTCCTCTTTTTTTCTCCTATGATAAAAAAACGGACCGACGCGTCGATTTTTCTGTTCCCCGATTTGATTGTCGTTCCGAGAAAAAAAATATTTCAACATGAATTTTTTTCTTTCAATTCCATTACCTTCCACTACATCTTTAATCACCATTAGTGATAATCCATAACTTGTTCCAGCCACAGTCGCCACTTACAATGGTGAAGAAAATACAGAAAACTGCATCTTCAAGAAAGTTTGCGTACAAGTCTTTCAGGGATCATGTTGACTCCATCAAGATTGATCCATTGAAAGACATCAAGAGAAAGGCATTCCATGATGCTGAAATATCACACTTCTTGTCAACATTAGAACACTGGAGAGAGGTCAACTTGTCGAAAAACTTTCAAGAACTGGTAGAGGTTGTAGAACCAATCTCTATGACCTTACCCCAATTGTTATACCATAAAGATAAAATTTTCATTGCTCTAGATAAGGCTTTATGCTGTAATGATCCATTGTCTTTACAACCAAGTTTAGAATTACTTTCTCAGTTCTACCATGACCTCGGACCAGATGCTATGGAGTATTACAGGCGTACATTAGATATCATCAGAGAAATAGCCTTGAACCAACAGGATCCACAATCGTTAGAGTTCATCTTCAACACTCTTGCTTACATCTTCAAATATCTTTCCAAGATATTATCATCTGATTTGACTATCACATTCATACCTTTATTACCATTATTAACGGTCAAGCATAAAGATTATGTTACAAGATTCACTTCCGAGGCAATTTCTTTTTTGATAAGAAAAGCCAAGATCTCGAACTTACAATCATTTTTGGATCATTTATTCACATCCACAGCCTTAACTGAGGACAATTCTGAAAGCTATCATCTTGGTTTGACTGTTATATTTGCTGAGGCCTTCAAGAGTGCTTCAGGGGTACTACATTCTAAGACGGGACTCATATTGCCTTTGCTTACAAAAGCGTGTCTGCGAAGTCCAAAGTCTACTTCTGTTTTGTCTGACATCATCATGGAGCTTTTAGACTACACCGAAACAAAAGAAAACTCAAACCTATTGTACACTACTTTGGTCAGTACCTTGAAGAAAGACTTGGCGTCGCACGAGACTCTTGATTACAAGTATCTTACTTCCATTACTCAGATTTTGCTAACTTTATCATTTAGTGAGTCGGGTAGACGGGTACCTGATTGGAACATTCTACTACAATTCGTCGACATATTATATGATTCTTCACTATCAGTTGGCGATAGCGAAGATATCATGGAAGTGGATACTAAAAATAGCTCTGAAGAAGAGGTTCGGGACTTGAAGTTGGACTTTCTCAATTCAATGGCTTCTTGGTGTTCAGTCATAATAAGAAATTCTGAGATGAATGTCCTACTCAAGTATCATGTAAATATCATTCGAGTGATGTCTAAGCTAGATGACGGTTCTATTTTCCTTCCATTCATTAATACAGCGATAGAGTTGAATGAGGAAAGAACTGTGCAGTTTACGAAAAATTCCATCACCTCATTCATTGGTCACCACTGGCAAGAAAATTATAAGGAAATTGCATTTTTTATGGAAAGAATTGGGGAAAAAGGTCTGATCAACTCGGATTCAGGATTCAATGTCATCATCTCGTCTGACTTCAAAACGTTCATTTTAGATTCGTTCAAGAATATTCAATCCATCGAGCATAAAAACGCTCTAATAAATAATTATTGGAGATTATTAATTTTGAAACACTCTACCATCACGTTCGATCCATCAATGCTAATTAAATTTCTTTCTTTGCTTCAAAATAGCAATTTAGTTTCAGACTTTTTTATCCTAGATATTTTTGGAGCCACCATTGGTGCCTTAACGAATCAGAAATTGTCAGATGGTCAAACTTTGCAAATTTTGAATTTGGCCTTCAACGATTTTGATAATTTGATAGACAGTACGCTTTTTCTCTCCAACTTTGAAAAGTTCGTCTCTTCAATCAAAAACACGAATACTGAATCAATTGAATTTATCATAGAAAATAAAGAGAGTCTCTTGTTATCTCTATCCAACATTCTTAAATCTCCATCGCATGATTCAAGAGAGACTGCGCTAAATTTAATTATCTCAATATTCACAAAGTCTGGCGACGAAATTCCAGATGCAATCTTGAAATGCCGTACAATAGAGCAGATTCCTTTGTCTTTTAACCATGCTAGAGATGTTCCTCTAAGGTTCAAAAATCTAGCTCAAAACTATTCAGCTGAGTCTGCAATAACTAACAATATTGTTTGCAATTTCCTCTTTGGTCAACTGAGTAACAAGTTTTCTCCTTCATGGCAGGGTGTCCAGGAATTTTTGGTGAAGGTGATTAACCAAGTTTCAGATCTCATTTGGAAGTTAGCTCTTGATTTCATCTCGATGAATTATAGGGTTTTGCAGGAAAAGCCATATCTAGAATATGATTTTGGCAACTTTAATATTAAGAGTGACATCTCGGAATGGTTACCTCAAGACTCCAGGTTGTACACTATTTTGAATAAGTTTGAAGAAGAAACGTTTCATAAATACGAAAATGTTGATTACTCTTTAATTGAATTCTCTGAATCAAAAAGGAAATCAACTTTACATACAGACTTTATAAGATATCAAGTTATCAAACTACTTATCAAGATCCCACAAGTTGCAGAGAAAAACTTTATTGATCTACTTCCATTTGTGCTCAATGAAGACGCTGATGATGTCGGTGATGCTCAATCTGGTTCTTTGTTGGAAGGTTGGAAAATGGCTGACAGAAACGGGTTAATTGAATTAATGACGCAGTTCAGCCGACTAAAATCGGTTCCTTCTGCAGATAAAATCAAAGAGTTCTTACTTGTTGTTTTGATGGATAGGCAGACAGAATTACAGATACTGGCTTTGAATTGTTTATTGAATTTCAAGGATCCTGTCTACTTGAAATACCAAAATCATTTGAAGAATTTGTTAGATGACACATTATTCAGAGATGAGATTGTAATATTTTTACAGGACAGTGATAAGAATACAATTGAAGCTAATGACATTCCTGTTTTGTTGCCTTTGGTGTTAAGGATAATATTTGGTAGAGCCCAAACCCAAAAAACAAATAGTACGAAAGTTGGAAGAAAAATGGCTGCCATAAAGTCATTGAACAACTTGAGTGATACCTATGTGACCCAATTTTTGCAATTGACTTTTGGCAAATTTGATCTAACATCATTTCAAGAAACTGGTACTGTAGAGAAAGGTGAAATCAGCAAAAAGCTTTTGAAAAATATCAATGGTTTTATAAACATGAATATCGAAGTCAGCGAAACATTAGGAAAATTACACAGTAAATGCCTAAGTGTTCTTGTTGAGCCCTTACTTTATGCACTATCAGCAGTTGAGACAGCAATAATTGATGCTCAGCAGATTGATGATAATGGTATTGAAAAAGCAGCACGTCATGGTAGAAAGTCTGGTTTCAAGCTATTCTATTTACTAACTCAATTTTTGGGTGATCAATTTAATTGGTTGCCATACGGTGAAATAGTTTACAAGAACTTGGTCCAATCTAAGATGGAAAAGTTCGGAGAAGAGAATTTGAGTAGTGCCTCGTCTTTGATGAAACTCATGACCAAGCTTTGGTGTACACCTGAAAGACTATTCTTTTTATGTATGGATGATTATGCTCCTATCAAGGCTTTGCTTTCTATTCTACCAAATCCAAATGCAAAGGACTCCGTGCTGGTGCTTATATTACAACTCATACAGTCATTACTCAACTTGCCAACAAAAGAAGAAAGCGTTGTGGAGCTTTTAACAATTGTTATCTCAGAGTGCTTGGATTCTTTGATTTTGATATTCGAACACAGTTCAAGTAGTGAAGTCAATTCCTTAGCTGTTCAGGTTTTGTTGTCATTCGTATCAAATGACTATGTTACCGATAACGATAATAGAAAAACCTTGATATCTTCTTTGACTGCTGCTTTGGAAAAACCTTCTTCCCAGATTGAGACCTCTGTCAAGGTTGATATCGTTAGAATGATTGCAACACTTGTCGAAGACTTTGATTGCTCCTATGAAGAAATACTTCCAATATACTCCAATATTGCCAAACTCTACAGTACTTGTCAACAGTCAGACATGAGAAATGTTGTATCAACAGTATTTTACGGTGTTAGCAATAGGTTTGAGGAGCTGGAAAACATTTGCCAGCTTATAATTGATTTGAATGCTTTTGACTCGAAAAGATTTAGAGAACCTGATTATGATAGAAGGCTTCAAGCGTTCAGTAAAATTAATGAAGAAGAGTACAATAAATTGACAACTATTGAGTGGATTCCTATCCTCTACACTTGTATGTTTTTCATCAATGATGAAAATGATCAATCATTGAGGTCCTCGGCTACTTACACATTCATAAGATACATTGATGGATTTTCCGAAAAATCAGAACTTGATGCCACCCCGTTTGTAGATCAGATGAAGAAATTGATCATTCCAACATTGCGCTCTGGATTAAAGAGGAAAAATGAACTTGTTAGATCAGAGTACGTTCGTGTCCTGGATCATCTAGTTGGAAATGTTAAATACTATCACGAGTTTGATGACATGAAAATTCTTTTGAAATATGACGAGGAAGATGAAGAATCCGATTTTTTTGAAGACATCATTCATTTGCAAACTTATAGAAGACAAAGATCACTTAGAGCTCTTTCCAAATTGGCTTCTCAGCTCAAAACTGATAGTATTGCGCACTACATTCTTCCAATTGTAGAACACTATGCTTTCTGGACTGAAGAAAAATATAGAAATGTTGCCAATGATACCATGTCCGCTGTCAAGAAGTTGGCTCAGCACGTTTCATGGAGGCAGTTTACAGCAATTTTAACGAGATATATCAGCATTATGAATACTGCAAAGGCAAAGGAGCAAACTGAAAAATTAAGGGATTCTATCTTGTTGATTGTTGCTATGTCTTCTGCCATGAGAGAATGGTCCATTGGAACTAGTAGCAAACCTCTAGATTACCCAAAGATGGAGAAGATAGACTCTTTTGTTACATCAGAAATAATTCCTAAACTTCAAAAGATAATATCTGTTAGAAACGAAGAAACAGTTGTTTTGAGAGTTCCTTTATCTGAAGCGTTGATCTCTTTAATCATGTGTTGTTCTCAACAAAAAATTGATTCTGAACTAGCTGGATTATTGACTGGTATCTGTCAAATATTGAGAGCAAGGTCTGAAAATTTGAGAGACTCTGTAAGAAAACATTTAGGGAGAATTGCAGTTTTCTTAGGACCACACTACCTTAAGTTTATAATTAAAGAATTGAAGGGAGCACTAACAAGGGGTCCTCAAATTCATATTTTGAGTTTCACCATTCATCATTTGATCACTCTCATGAGCCCTTATTTAGAGCATGGCTCTTTAGGCGATTCTGTCGGCATGATTATGGAATGTATTATGAATGACATTTTTGGAGAAGCTTCAGAGGAGAAAGAAGCTACGGGATACAGCAACAAAACTAAAGAAATCAAGCATAACAAAAGTTATGATACTGGTGAGCTTATTGCTACCAATATCTTTTTGAAAGATTTTAATCATCTTTTGACTCCAGTGAGATACTTACTGAACGAAAGGTTATCCTTCAAATCTCAATCCAAACTGGAGCAACTCATGAAGAGATTCTCACAGGGTTTGAATAAAAATGAGGAGTCATCTTCTACAGACATACTCGTTTTGTGCAACGAAATTTACAATCAAGCTAATGATATTGTAAAGTCTAGGAAAAATCAAAAGCAAAAGGTTGTTGATGAAAAAACTGAAAGATTCTTAGTCCAACTTGATCGGAGGGTACAAAAAACACAAATGGAATACTCCCTTTATGTTACGACACTACAGCAATTTGCATTTGATTTATTGAAGACTGCAATTTCCAAAAACGACAATTTGTTCAAAGCCAGTTATCTTTCTCCATTTGTGCCAATTTTGAGGTCTAGTCTTTCGTCGGAGGATGAAGGAGTTGTTATTTCATCTTTGAAAGTGTTAAATATGCTGGTGAGATTGGAGTTCACTTCAGAAGTCAACTCCGAGATTATTGGGGCCGCCAGTGATGTATTGAAGATTTTACAAGACATGCCAAACACGAACAACGATTTATCACAGAATTGTTTGAGATTTTTAAGTAATGTTATTCGTTTTAAGGATGATCTTGAATTGAAGGACTCAGCTATAAGCTACATTTTGAAAAAGATTGAGCCAGATCTAGACTCACCAGAGAGACAAGGTACTGCGTTTGGTTTTATCAAAAGTTTGATGTTCAAAAATATCATGATCCCTGAAATTTACGATTGCATGGACATTGTTTCCAAGCTAATGGTCACGAGTACAACGGCAGAAATCAGACAAGCCGCCAGAAGTGCATTCTACAACTTTTTGATGGAGTATGATCAAAGTAGAGGTAGATTGGAAAAGCAGTTCAAATTAGTTATCAACAATTTGAAATATCCTGCTCATTCTGGTCGGTTATCTGTTTTGGAATTCATTCTAACGATCGTCAGAAAGTCATCCAAGGACTTGTTGTCGAGATTGACTACTTCACTTTTCATAGCCCTCGCTAATGTGTCGGTCACTGACGACAATCCTCGTTGTAGGGAGAGTGCCACTGAGATTTTAGGTTTAATGTTCCAAAGGTTAGTTGATTCCTCCATGAATATGGATTTTGTTGAGAAGTACACCAGTGCGTGGTTGAGCCAGGATAAGAAGGCTTTGTTGGTAAGATGTGCTCTGAACGTTTACAAGGTTTACATTAGCTCTGTTGGGATTGCCAAAAGTTCCACGTTAGATGAACTTGCTTTGAATCGTATCAAGAAAACACTAAAGCTCTCTAGAAGAGCCGATGATGATGATGATGATGACAATGATGAAGGAGACAATTTTGTTTCCAACGATGAAGCTGAATGGCAAATGGTGTACTCCTGTTTGAGCGTGTTTGAAACACTATCTGGCAAAACCAATGTGTTTGAGAGAAAGTATAATGAGATCTGGATTGACGTTATTGGCACGATGTTGTATCCTCATTCATGGATTAGGTTAGTATCATCTAGGCTCATATTCAAACTACTGAAAGAGATTGTTGACAACGAGTCGAAGAGCATCGAACTAGAAATCGACGACGCTTCTATCCAAACAGTCGCCTACAGGACATTCCGTCAATTAGGTGCTCCACGGATTTCAGAGAAGCTAGCATCACAAAGTATAGCAAACCTTGTTTATGTTTCCAAAAAGTGGGACGTGGAGAACACGAAATTTATATCCTTCAACAAGCAGGATGATGGTGACGAATCGGAAGAAGAAGGTAGACGTACTAAGAAACAGTTTGTGGATGCGTTCGATTGGGCACTAAACAGATGTGCATCCATCTTGAGAAATGATTCAAGAGATATCAATGATATGCTGGTTACTAAAGGTGCGATTATATCATACTGTGAGTTTTTGACATCATTTTTGAGCGTTGAAAAGCTAAAGGAAGCACTTTCTGAGACACTCTTGATTCCATTACTTCATATTTCGGAATTAGAGATAGCCGAAAATGAAGACCAAGAAAAGGCCTTGCCGGCTCTAGCGGCAGCTTGTTTGTCCAAGTTATCGAAAAAAGTTGGTATCTCAGATTACAATGTTCTTTTGAGTAATGCAATGAAGGCTATTCAACAAAGAAGGTATGAGAGAAAGACGAAAAGAGCACAAATGACTTTAAACAACCCTGAGCTTGCAGCAAGAAGAAAGTTGAAGAAGCATGTCAAGGTCAGGGAAAAGCGTAAGTCTAATAAAGACGAGAACGGGTACTATAAACCTAAAAGAAGCCGGTTCTGATCGAATTTTACTAATGCTGTTATGGATAGCGGATAAAGTATACAGCACTTTTTAATTTTCTAAATAGAATTACATATAAATCAATGAAAAAAATTTGATATGATTATAAATTTATATTATACATGTCATGTTTGACAACAGCAAATTATAACTCATTATCTTCGTTGAAAAAAATATCGTCAGGCTCAGACTTTAACATGGGAATTTCCAATCTCTCATCATCCTCCTGTATACCGTCAGTGGCATCAGTGCTATGGGCTATATCCTCTGCCTCATCGTCGTCTTCTTCCTGCTCACCGTGAGCGTCCTCTTCTGCATCTCCTTCACCGTCGTCTTCTTCTTCTTCATCGCCATCGTCATCTCCATCGCCGTCCCCGTCTCCGTCCCCGTCTCCGTCATCATCTTCTTCATCGTCATCGTCTTCTCCTGCATCATCTTCGTCCTCTTCCTCGTGAAGCTCAGAATGGAATTGTTCTTCGGTGTCACTCAAGTTGTGGCTGGCAGGATGGTCACCGTTACCTGACTGGCCATTTTCATGGACTATAGAAGCCTTGCTGGTATCGTTGTCCTGATTATAACCTTCTACTTCTCCTCCTACAACACCTTCCTCTTCATGCTCTTCTTCATTTTTTAGTGCGGATTTGTGTTCATCGTACGTCACGTCTGTGTTTTCAGGTTCCTGCATGGAAACGTCTGCCTCATCGTCATGACCGGCATCTACAGGAGTAATTTCGTTTGTAGTAATAGCGCCAGCTGGGGTTTCGGCTTCAGGCTCCACAGAAGCATCTGCAGCTGGCTGAGTAGCAGCCAATCGTTCCTGCTCCTTGATAGTTGCAAATTCCTCGACGGCTTTGTGATATCTTTCCTTGTCCTTTTCATACATTTCAAAATACGGCTTCTTGTCGTCGTTGGACATTTTCCTCCATACGTCTGTCATTGCTCTTGACAAATCAATGTGTTCGTTTGGATGGTTCTCTGCCCACTCTGCCTTCACACGATCTCTTTCAGAGTCACAAAAGAAAAGGTAAGCGTTTGTAGGTCTTTTAGGTTCTCTTGGATCTCTGGCTCTCTTCCTTGCCGAGGCCGTCGATCCATTAGCCACTCCTCTTTTCCTACGCGTTCTCCCATTGGCGGCAGGGGCAGCTTCTGTTGCGGAGGAACTGTTTATGTATTGCTGATGTCTTTCCGAAATGAGATCGCCCAAGGCGTTTGGAAGCAGGCTCTGAATGTTGGAGATGGCAAGCGGTGTTGTGCCCAAAAGCTTAGTTATATCCTCGAGAGACAACGACTCGATGGAGTCTGCATCTATATCCGATGGGGTAAAGCTCTTCAAGTCAGGGAAACCAAGTGTGTCGCTTTTTTTCTCTAAGGATTCCAAGAGCAACGAGTACTCGAACCGTAGTCTAGATATCGAGTCCTTGGCTCTCGATACACCGATGGCCCGTACCTGGTTCTGTGCTTCAATGTCTGCTATCTTTTGCTTCAAGTCTTTGCATTTTTGTTTCAGTCTGAGGGCTGTTTGGAAGGAATAAAAAGGGTGGAGGGGAAGGGGGGGACGTTAGTATGCTAAAACTTTGGAGGAGGCAAAGTAAGTCCGGTGAGTGGGTGTAGTACGTACCTTCTGTTTCAAACGGGATAATCTGCTTCGTGGCCTTGTTATGCTTGGCGTCCTTCAGCTGGTTGCTCAGCTCTCTCTCCTTCTGGTCCTTGCTGGCGCCTGCATTTACAGTATTGCCAGGGTTGCTCTGATCGGAGGCTGTCTGGAACATGGTGTCTGTGTGTATGTGCTCTCTGTGTGTATGGTGTGTGTATAGTCTTTGCCACAGATACGGGGGCCTACTGGGAAGAAACAAACGTCCAGTCGTTGCCGCCTCTTGTCCTCTTTGCGGTTTAACGAAGGCTTTGTCTCCCAACACCACAGGCTTGGTTGACGTCTCCTCTCCCGGGCAAGAACTCTTCACCGTGTTCGGTGCGTGAAGAGCCAGATCGAGGGAAAGAGAGAGGGGCCTCGTCGAGTCGTGCAGCGGGGTCCTGGGAACACATGTTTTCTTTGTTCGCTGGCTACGGATTCTAGGTTCTACGACTAATGGTACATATGTATTGTCAGAAGGGCGGCAGCTAGAGGTCGTCGAACTTGCGGATACCGTGTTCGTGTGGGGCAGCCCCCTTGCCCTTCTTCTTCTCCTTGCCGGCCTTCTTGCCCCGCTTGGCCTCGTCGCCACCGTCGATCTCTGGGTTGCTGATCCGAGCCAGGATCTGGTCTCTGATCTCGTGGAGCTCGACAGTCTTGCCTTGGCGTGCACGGCCACTGTCCTCCGTCTCGTCGTCATCGCTGTCCTCCACCTCCACGCCGATATCGGACTCGTCCTGCCCCTCGGGCTCTTCCCGCTCCAGTATAGGGTCAGTTTTGCTTTTCTTGCTGGATGTGCTGGTTGTGCCCTCCATTCGGCGCTTCATGGAGTCAGCAAGCGACCGCTTGGCTGGAAGCTTGACTGGAAGTGTCATTTCCACTGTGTTCTCGGCCTCCTCTTCCCCGGAATCGCTGGCGCCAGACACAAAACCGCCATCGCTGTCGCTGTCGCCGCTTGCTTCGTCCTCGTCCTCGTCCTCGTCCTCGTCTCCAAAGCCGCCGTTCTTAGACTCCTCTTCCCAGATCTTGAACCCGTCGGTTCCAAAACTGACGAGTCGGTAGTTGCAGTCCAAGTCTAGGCCTAGCACCTCGTCGACCTTGTCGTCGTCCTCGGGGTCGTTCTGTAAGAACCTCTCGACGACCTTGCCGCCCTTGATGTCGATCTTGGTAATGTGGCCGTTCGAGCAACCCCCGTACATGAAACGGGAGTCGGAGTCCATGGCGCTGATGAGGCTCTCGACGGTCTCGTTCTTTGCAACCCGGATTCTGCTGATCTGGTCCTCCCATCTGTTCATCTCGGGCTTCCACGTCGTCACAATACCGTCGCCCATCCCGCAAATCATGGTTTCCTGCTTCGCCTGGTCGAGCCATGTTGAGCAGAGGACCTCGTCCTCCTGGTCCTCACTTGTGTGCAACGGTTCCTCTGGTTTCCGCAAGTCCACCTCACACACCGTGGTGCTGCCGGTAGTTATGAACTTGTATTCGCTTTTGGGCCAGCAGTAGTTGATAGAGTTGATTCCCTCTCCTGAGTGTAGCTTCCTGAACGGCTTGTAGGCAAGTTGGAGATGTTTTCCTCTGGTGTCGTGACACATGAGGTTGCCCTCTTCGTCGCCGACAACTAAGAAGTTCTTCCCCGGGGGACTGACACACTTGGTGAAAGTCCCGATTTGGAAGTCGTAGCTGTTGTCCTTGTCACAAGAGAATTTCGAGACTACTTGGCCTGTTTTTAAGTCGGCAGACTTGATAACGCCCTCTGAACCAAGCGTGTATATTTTGTCTCCGCCCGAGGGGAGGTCGAAGCACAAGTCACGGCATGACTTCTTGTGTCTTTTGGTGTGCCATTGAACCACTATCGAGTCGTCGTCGAAGTCGTCGTACTTCACGCAGCTCACGTCGTAGGGGAACTTGTCCTGGTCCTCGTAGATCTCCTCCAACTTGTCAATATCATATCTGTAGGCCTGTACGTGACCTGTGGCTGTTCCTGTTACGAAGACCGGTTCACTGGGGTGACATTTTGCAGCAAACAGCGGGTCAGCCGAATGGTGGATGTTGAAAATTGGCCTCCTTGTGAAGGTATACTGCTTTGTGTCCTTTTTGCTCTTACTAGTCGGCTTCGCCATTGTATTGCTGAAAACAATGTATCTATGTCTTTCTCTCCATTCTTCTCTCTAGATTTGTCTCCATCTTTATCTTTATCAGTAGAAAGGTTGAAAAAAGATTCAATGAAAAATATTCTTTTGTAATTGGCATTATTACGTAATATCAACGAAATTTTAGAGCAAGTGGAGATAAAGAAAAAGTTGTCAATGTATCATTTCATGCCAACATGAGATCTTGCAAGTTTCCTGACATTAGTCTGAGGATCGGAACAACAATCTCTGCACCGCTTGCGTTGAGTTGAGATGAAGAAGCCGATAAGGATATAGATTTAAGCAATGCTGAGTATGTTGGGATAAGCTATCTAGACAGGAAATGGGTAGAAGATGCGAGATGAGATGAGAATAAGGCATTGCAGGATAAAGAAAGAGTCTTGTAAAGACCAGGCATTAAATTAATCTGAACCTGTAGAGATTAACCGACGTGATGACTATACAAATACAAGAGATTTGTCCCTTGTATTTATGTTTGGAAGTACTAGTAACTTAAGCAACAAACATAAGACAACGTATACCACAAGGAATGGATATTCCATCAAGGATAATTGGACGTCAACAGTTTGGGAGTCTGCAAACGTTCTGACAACGATGTCAACAAAAAGCGCAAGATGCTGTAGTCGTTTTCGCCTGTAGATCCTTTCAGCTTATCTCCTACTGGATGTCTGCACTTCTTTGAAGCATAAATTGTCCTATGATAATTGTCTTGAAGTAGACTCGGCTGGCACCATTGTGTTTTCCACAATTTGCTGACATCGAAGAATTTTCTGAGATGATTCTTGAAAATACACTTAACACAAGCTCTATTTGCCGGTAGTGCTTTGCAGAACTTCCGCGATAAGTTACTTTTCTACTACCCCTAATAAGAATCGCCACCCCTAATATTTGTGCCAAACACTTTCCGCGACGCTGGCCCAGTGTGCGATTCCTTTTCTTCCCCCCGGTTCGAAACACAGACACTATCTTGCTTTTGCACACGTGAATTTGCGCTCCTTTGTCCCAAAACTGTGGCGCCAGCCTTTTGCCGTCCCCGACTGCCGCTTCGGGAAGTCCGAAACAGCTCTGCAAAACCGGTGCTGAGTCAACGACGGCGACGACGAAGAAACCCAGCAGATAGGCCGGAGGTGAAAAACTGGGTGTCTGGATGTATAACAACCAGGTCGACGAAGCTGGAAATATCCCACCTGTGGCTTTTCCCCCGGCTGTCTCCCATCTCCACAGAAAGACTCCACGTATCTGCCTACATAAATACACGCAGCGACACACACAAAATGGCAACGAACATCACCTGGCATCACAACCTAACTCACGACGAGCGCAAAGAGCTCGTCAAGCAGAACGGAGCCACCCTATGGTTCACCGGCTTGAGCGCATCAGGCAAGAGCACAGTAGCGTGCGCTCTCGAGCAGAAGCTCTTGCAGGAGGGCATCCAGAGCTACAGACTTGACGGTGACAACGTCCGTTTCGGCTTGAACAAGGACTTGGGATTCAGCGAGAAGGACAGAAACGAAAACATCAGACGGATCTCGGAAGTGTCGAAGCTCTTTGCAGACTCGTGCGTGATCTCGCTGACCTCCTTCATCTCGCCATACAGAGCAGACAGAGACGCGGCCAGAAAGCTACACGAGGAGGCCAACCTACCCTTCGTCGAGGTCTTTGTCGACGTGCCGCTCGCTGTCGCCGAGCAGAGAGACCCTAAGGGTCTCTACAAAAAGGCCCGTGAGGGCCTCATCAAGAACTTCACAGGCATCGACGACCCGTACGAGGCTCCAGAACACCCGGAGATTCACCTCAACACCCACGAGCAGTCCGTCGAGGAGTGTGTCAGCACCATCGTCGCCTACTTGAAGCAGAAGCAGATCGTCGCATGAGCGTCGTGTTCTCGACCTCGACTCAAACCTACTTCTATATTTAACACTGTACCTTGTATATCACAGACACACACATTACTACCACTCCCTCTCTGCCCCCTTCCCCCCTCTCACGTCTATCTATTCTTCAACGCAACCCGTGCCAAAGCCTTCCTTCTCCTGCAGACACGACAATTCTCCGCGCAGCGCCTGTCTCACCTCCTCTCCTCCGGGCCTCTCGCTGATGGCGCTGTGCCGAGAACACACGTCTTTGCTCCGCCCACAGGTGCTGAGGAGCAGCTGTCACAGCAGAAGAGCCTGCCCAGCTGAGAAGACCAGACAGAAGCTCCGTGGACAGAGACAGACAGCCTCAGCACAGGAACAAGAGACATCGCCTCGACGCAGTTCCTCCCCTCACCATCCCGGCTATGTTCCATACCCCTCCAGTAAAATCAGACTGGCAACCGGAGGCCTCGATCGCCAACTCCTACGACGTTGGCAACGTGGACTCCAACTCGAACTACTCCGACAACGACAGCCAGCCGGCAACGTTGGACACCGACGACGCAAAGGACATTCTGCAGCACTCCCCGCTAGAGATCGGCGACGACGTGCTCAGTAAGGTGACTCCGAACATCGCCGTTAAAAATGGCAACGGCGGCGGCAAAGGCTTGGACAGCAACAGCAACAGTGCTACTACTGCGACCATCACCAGAAAGAGTGCAGACAGAGAATCCACACACACAGTAACCCCCATGCATCTAGCACCGAACCCCGTCGACCCACTGAGGTCACCCGCTCTGGATTTCCAAAACGACCTTCCAACCTCCACGGATGCCATCGCCGCAGTCGCCGCCGGCAGCACGGGCATACCCGACCAAACCGTCAGCGATAACTCCTCTTTCATTGAGAGCTTTGACATTGTCACAGAGGCAGACCTACCGATGCAGTTGGTGAAGCTCTACGAGTCGTTCTTGAAAGAGCTCAAGGAACCCAAATTTGAAAGATCACTTGCCAGCTTTGAGATTGCAGAGTTGTTCCAGACTTTCTATCAGCGGTTTCATGTTGGATGCACGCAGTACATCGAGCAGGAAGGAAAGTACGAATTGCATGACCCCCACCATACCGATATAGGGTACCAGTATTACAGATACAACCTCATACTGGAAAGGATACTGTGCGACAAGTTCTACAGTCAGATCATATTTCCCTTGAAAAACATGGAGATCGACGAATACGAGAAAGAATTTAACGACCAGTTCTGCGATAAGCTTGGATGCTTGAGCTCCTTGGACATCCATTTCCAAAACCTCGATATAGATCTACCTGAAAACATAGAAGCAGAATTCATCAATCATTTGGACGATCGGATCCTCCCCGAATTTGAGCTACTGACTGCAGAGAGGTCGCCGACGTTGAAAATGAAGTACTTGATCCGCATCCATAAAAAAATAGGGGAAATCATTCATGACATAACTAAAAGTTCCAAATTCAGTAAAACACTGAACACCGATATCTATCTACCGATATTGATTTTTACGATCATCAAACTGAAAGAACTCCGAGCATACTTCCTTGTCAGGCAGTTGAACCTTATGAAGAGGTTCTCTAACGAGTACATCTTTGAAAACAGCGTCGAATCGTTCCAGATAGAGAAGGGAAAATTGTTGTACGTGTGCGCAAATTTTGAAGCTGCTATCTCCTACCTCTCGAGCGTCACCTTGGACAACTTGGATATGCCTTTGCCATCGGAGGACATCAACCTTTTGCCTGGAAGTTTGAAGGACCGCGACGAACTACTAAACCTCTTAACTGTTCCGCTGAAGCTAGAATCGATCGAAGACGAAGTTAGTGCATTCAAGGAGTCGAATCCTCTCCTAATGACGAGCAGCCTCAAGAACGACGCAAGCATTGGCAGCCCAACACTCACAACGTCCTTGAGCAACATAACCAACTCGTGGGTGGACTATTCGAAGGTAAGCTTACCTTCTGTGATCAACGCGGATCAGGGCCTCAAATCGATCAGTCAAGCCATTGACTCGAGCTTGAAGAATATAATGGGGAAAGTGTCGAGGATTGGAGGCTCGTCCGATGATATAATGAGATATGTCGGCAGCAACGAGATCACGAATGATGGGCACGACGTGAACTACGACATAACCTACGAGGACTACGACGAGAACACCACACAGCACGGGAACGACACAAACACACACACCGAGGCTGGCAGCGCTTCTGCCACCGACGACGGCACAGACAACACGCTCTCCGACTCGCTACTGAGACAGCTAGAGGAGAACCTTGTCTTCGAGCAGACGGTAGGGGGCGGGAGCATCAGAACCATCAAGGGCTCCGAACACTCGCAGGACACAGAAGTGACCTGTCCGACGACAGCGCTGCCACCGGTCGGCGACCCTGCCGAGAACAGCCACCGCAAGATCCCGTCCATCCAGGAGGAGACCCCGTTCCCCGACCAATACGGCGAGCTGGCTAGCAGCAGCATAGTGGGCGGCCCGAGCTCGTTCACGTCCTACACCAAAAGCGCCCTGCGTGAGGTACGCGACCGGACCGAGTCCACGGTCTCTGTCGGCACGCAGGGCACGCAGGAGGGCAGCATCATCAGCAAGTTGACGACCAGCGTCGGTGGCGTCATGAAGAACTTCCGCCCCGTGAGCGCCTCGTCGTCGACGACGTCCTTGAACATGCACCTGACCGACGGCGGCATGGCAGCCACGACAACGGCCACGTCGACCGCAGCTGCCGCAGCACACCCTGCCGCCAGCGGGCTCGAGAGAAGCACCAGCGTTGGCTACCTTGCCACGACGCCCAACAAGAACGCCGCCCGCCCGTCCACGGTGAACATGCGCAGCCGGGCCACCAGCTTCATGAGCACCTCGCTCTTCGGCTCGCCCTCCAACCAGTCCTTCGTCAACGAGGCCAACAACTCCACAACAGCCCTCAACACCTCCGCCGTCGCCAACACCTCCGTCCCCGGCCTCACGCCCTCCTCGCCGTCCCGGGACTACCGCAACTCCATCTTCAGCTCGCTCGAGAGCGCCTTCGACAACGTCCGCAACCGCAGCAGAGACAACTCCCTGGTCCAGGGCCCGGCAGCCCCGCTCTCCTCTACAACAGCCGTCCCGGACGGTGCTCCCGCCCTGACCCCAACGTCTTCCGCCCCCGTCCCGCCCTCCGCCGGCCACACCAGACTCCTCGACGAGGTCGCCAAGTTCAAGCGCTTCGACAAGCCCTTCGAGCAGATGACCGTCACCGACTTGATCGAGATGTACACCAACTACCAGTACATCCTCTCCCGCCTGTAGATAGGATAGATAGACACATACAGATAGATCCACCTAAGGCCAAGCCGCCTCGAAAAAATCTGCATTACGTACGCAATTAGGCGTCCCAGGCTCATGGCCGCGGTCTGGGCCCGCGCCCGCCGCTGGCTCTCGAGGCTCTGGGCGCTTGCTGCGAAAGCTCAGCGATGTCTGTGGATGGACGGGTTTGGTCTGTTTGTTTGTCTGAGCCAGGGGTGGGTGGATGGATGGTGAAGTAGAGATGGGGGTTGGTGTGGAGGTATAGCGGGCTTGGCGAAACGACAGGTACGTGATACCAGGATTGGAGCACAGGGCCGACGGACTAGTGCAAGGCAGAGCGACCGAGCGATAGAGAGAGCTACACATATGTACAGACGGCTAGGAAACCATGCGGCCGAGCCAGGAGAGACGGGGCCTGGACAAACGTTGAAGACGTCGTTGCGGAGCGTGCTTGTGGTGGCGAAGACGTTCAGGTTGCTGCTTGTGTCGATCGCCACGGTGTTTGTGTTGTGCACGGTGTTCATGAGCACGTCGGTGACGTCGCAGATGGACGCGTTGGGGCTCGTGAGCCCGGGCACGGCGAACACGACGGGCTACTTCTCGTTCTACCGGGGCTCGCCGCCGAGCCTGAACACGAAGAGCATGGCGTCGATTGAGAAGCGGCTGCGGTACTTCTTCCCGTTCGACGCTGCGGGGGAGATCGAGAACAACATCTGGCAGTTGTGGAAGTACCGGGCGGACAACGAGAAGTTCCCGTCCAAGTGCTTCACGCACATGGAGAGGTGGCGGGTTGCCAACTTGGAGTACAACCACAACTTGATCACGTTGGACGAGGCGGAGCAGCAGATCGTGGACTACTTCTCGTACGACATGCCCGAGGTGGTGGACGCGTACTACTCGCTGAAGGACACGAGACTCAAGTACGACTTCTTGAAGTACTTGGTGGTGTTCACGAGCGGAGGCGTCTACGCGGACATCGACACGTTGGACGCTAAGCCGCTGCGCTACTGGTACCAGTCGACGTTGAAGCCCACCAAGTTCATGGTCGGCATCGACGTCGACTACAACGACGTCAACTGGGACATCTTGTACAACCGCAGGCTCACCTTCAGCACCAAGGTGTTCAGGGCGAAGTCGCACCACCCGTTTCTCGCCAAGTTGATTGCCCGCATTGTCTACACCTCCTACAACTCGGCCGAGGAGATCGCCAGCATCGACTGGAACCAGGCGTACCAGAACGTCGACTCCAACGACGAGCCACTAATCCAGTTCACAAGCGCCTCCATCTTCACAGACACCCTTTTCGACTACTTCAATGACTTGAACAACCCGGTAGTGCACAGGGTCGCAAGAACAGAGAAGGACCTCATTCCGGAACAGATTTTCGGGCCCGAGACCTCCTCCATCTTCAGCTACAAGCTCTTCACACTGGCCAGAGGCCCGACTCAGGTCGACGACATCGTGGTGATGCCGCAGTTGACGTTCAAGGGTCCAACCACCGGCTACCACAAGGGAGACCTGAATTCCCAATCCTACGACTCCGAGTACGACGATGAAAACGAAAAAGACTTTTACTACTATGCAAGGCCTCTACATTTCTTGAGCTGGGACTCCCTGGTACAGAATGAGAAGGACAAACAGCTGTTGTCTAACTGATAATCACGACTCTATTTGCATTCGGGACTTTGACTTTTCTCACTTTTACATTTCCAGTGTTTGCCCATCCTTTGGTAACAATAATATCATCATTTATCCAGCTTTGTACACATCTATCTAGTATATATATCTATGAAAGCCGCCAAAAGCCAGCCTTTTTTTCTTTCCATCCTCTTGGATATCGTTCACGTTCCACGCACGCCTAGGCTCTGCGGCTTCTGCGGCCTCTGGCCTCGCCGCATCGCTTGTTGCCGCAGCAGCCTCACCTCCTCCAACACCCCGTTCCACAGCTGGTCCGAGTTGATGATCGTCGAGTGATACCCGATAGACACCTTCAGCACCCGTCCGTCGGCCGTGACGCCGTTCAGCGCCGCCATGTAGCTCTGCAGCTGGTCCTCGTGTAGGAAAAACGCCTCGACCGTCACTGACGGCACCTTGTTGTGCGTCGTGCGCATGTTCAGCACCTTCAACACGGTGCCCAGCTGCTCCGTCAACACCATCGTGATGTCCGACTCCGACGCGTCCTCCGTGAGGTTCTCGATCCGCAGGAACGGAAGCAATGAAGCGTTCCGGAACGTGATGTCGTGCGCTTTCTTGCCCGTGAACGTGGCCCCACGGACCTCGCCGTTGCCAGCACTACCCGTACGGCCTCCGGGGGCCGCCCCCCGTGGCCCACGGGGAAGCGGTTTAACTGCTCCGCCACCATCAACCTTCTTCTTGCCCTTCTGCCCCGCAGCGCCGGCTTTGCGGCCTCCTCTGCCACCCATTCCGAGGGCCGCAGCCAACGCGTTCTGCTTCGGCGGTGCCTCCGTGTGCAGCCTGGCTCCCTTCGAGAACGTCATCTTCGCAAACCGGCTGCCGCCATCCAGACGCTGCAGCAGCTCGTTCCTCGGCGCCCTCCCCCGCTGCGTCTCCCTGTCGTCGTATTCGTCCCGGCCACGCTGCTGGTCCACCTTCCTGGCTTCTCTTCCGCCGCTGTGCAACGCCCTGAACAACGGGTTTTGCCCCAACGAAGGCCGCTTCCCATTCTTTGCTGCAACTCTTTTCTCACGCATCGTCTGTGACCCTTCTGCTGCTCTCAGAAAGTTCCCGGCACCGCTTATCCACTGTTCTCTGTCGTCCGTTGTAGTCTTCGTCCCGTTCATCTTCAACACCATTCACCGCCTGAGCCGCGCCCATCGACCTAAAAAACAGTCTTCCAGTGTCTCTTTCCCACGCCCCCGTCGTGTTACTTTATTTCATTTTCTGGCCCTTTTGCTCTGGGTGGCTGATTGATCTAAGCGATGTTTTGGGTCTGTTAGGGAGACACGCAGCACAGAGCAGAGTTCACCGCAGCAGCAAGCCATTGGAAGAACCTGCCGAGTCCAGTGCAACAGAAACAACAATGCCTTTCTGCGGAAGCCCCCCGAAGCCAGGTATGTCGCCAGCGTTTTTGAAAACGAGCCCCGGCCACCTCAATCTGCTCACGCTCGTTCCGTTCTCTGCCCTGAAAGGGCTGCACAGGGTGTGATGGCTCCCGGTACCCGGATGGGAAACGTATACTAACAAAGTTCCGCTTTTGATCTACTACAGTACAAAGAAAAATCGTCATCCTAGGAGATGGTGCGTGTGGTAAGACGTCTCTTTTGAACGTGTTCACACGAGGATACTTTCCGAAGGTGTACGAGCCTACGGTGTTTGAAAACTACATCCACGACATTTTCATAGACGGCCAGCAGATCCAGCTCTCGCTCTGGGACACGGCGGGACAGGAGGAATTTGACAAGTTGAGGTCGCTTTCGTACTCCGACACGCATTGCATCATTCTCTGCTTCTCGATAGACTCTCCGGACTCGCTAGAAAACGTGAAGAACAAGTGGGTTGGCGAGATCTTGGAGCACTGCGAAGGCGTGAAGCTGATTCTTGTGGCGCTCAAGGCGGATCTCAGACAGTCCGAGAACGCCAACACCAACAACGGCGACGATGGTGCCGACAATTTGGGCGGCACCTCTGCATATAACAACGACGGGCAGTTGAAGAAGTTGGTTACCTACGAGGAGGGTGTCAGCGTGGCGAAGCAGATAGGCGCCCTCAGGTACTTGGAGTGCTCTGCAATGAAAAACAGAGGCGTGAAGGAGGTCTTCACCGAAGCCGCTCGGATTGCATTGACTGCGAGACCAGGCGCAGCCTCGGCCAACGGCCAACCCGTCGCAGACAACTCGGGAAGCTCCAGTAGTTGTGCTATAATGTGACTGAGGTCCCGCTTCTAGTCCAGCTGTCCTTGCTTGATTACCCAGCCCCAATGATATATCGACTGATCCCCACTCTCCTTTCCTCTTTCCATGAACTCACTTATCCACTCTTTTACCTATTAACTTTATGTTCATCTTTTCCCTCTTTTCTTCTTCTTCTTCTTCTCTTGTTATCCTAGTAGAAATACACTTACAAAATTTCACTAACCCTTGTGTTAATTATCATATAACCATTATAAAGACTCATATTTTTATAAAAAAAAACAGTTATAAAAACGATAAAGCGAAATGGTGATATGCTTTACACATTGTTGAATGCACCTCTATTAGGACTCCGCACCGGACTTCTCGTTGGACTTCTGGATGAGCTTTGTGCGTACATTCCAACGTGATTGTTTCGCCTTGGAGAAGGACTTCTGACAACCGCGTGCTTAACAGCGTAGTCAGATTCGGGTATATCGTATGAGTTGTTAAAGCTGGTGTCCTCGAACATCGAATGGCTCTCCACGGAGACGTTGTTTCTAGCGTTTTGCATTATGGGGTTGTTGCTGCTAGTACCGTTTTCGTAGGAGATGTCGTGGAGTGTCCGTGGCTGGTCGGTCAACGCCGGCAACTCTCCCGTCGAGATGAACTCGTCCAACACGAGAGAGCTCAACTTCCTGTGATGGAAGTGTGTTTTATGATTCGGAATGTTCACCGTTGCGTTTTTGGCAGCCTTGGTTGGCTCGGCTATGGAGTAGAAGGAGGTTTTGTCTGTGTTGTTTTCTTTGCTGTCTGTCTCAGCCTTGGTGCTGTCGTTTGGCGCTGCAGGCGACTCTGTGCCCAGCATGCTGTAGAAGACAGAGTTGTCGGGATCGCTGCTGTTGTTTTGCGATTGTGATTGCGGCGCAAGCTGCGGCTGTTGGCTGAAGTTCAACTGAAGCACCGACCCTATGGACTGGCTTTTGGAGTGCTGGAGCCCCGGGTGCTGCTGCAGACTCAAGCTGGTGAAGCTGTCGTCCGCATGGTGGTTGCTGTACGGAGGCGCCGCGGTCACGCCCGAGAGGTGGTCCATGGACCGGCGGTACTGCGAGATGAAGTCGACCGAGCTGAGATTCTTCTTGTGTGTGAACGACTTGTTCGAGCTCTCGTACCGGTCGCTGAACGGGTTCTCCAGCTCGTCCTCCCCGTGGCCTCCTCTGTTCTTCCTCAGCTCCGGCCCCGTGTAATCCGTGAACTCGTAGTCCTTGTCGAACGGCTCCACCACCTTCGCCTGCCGGCTTGCCTTGTACTTGTTCACCACCACCCCAAGCACGTACAGAAAAAGAAACCCCCCGATAATCGGAAAGATGATCTCGTACAACGTCCCCTGCCGGAACCTCGTCGACTCCAAGAACGGGTTCCCGTTCGCAGTCGGTATCTCCAAGTTTCCGTTGGTGTTCTTGTGCATCACCAGCCCCGACGACGCCACCAGCCCGCCGCTTCTCGTGGCCTCCCCGCCACCCTGTACTGCGTCCTTTGTTATGAACGATGTCACAATCGATTTCTCCATTCTGCTTCTTGCTTACTGTCCTTTTCTCTGAAGCAATAAGACGACACTGTCCGTTTCCGATATGCTCTCTGGCGTTACCGTCTCCTCCCTTGGCTCTCCTTACTCTGCTCTGTTTTCTGTAAGCGTGTCTTCTCTACAAGCTAAGCACACACCGCCTCTCTTTTTCTTCTTCCTCATCTCTCTCATCTCCCCCCTCTGCCTCAAACCTGCTCCAACCACAAGTGTCTCTCTTGTCTCTGCATCTGGCCGTCTGCCTCCAGGAACCTTCTGTTTACTCTTGCCCGAAAAGGGTAGCTCCCCATAATGGGACCTGACCGTGTCCATGTAAGCCCAAAAAGGAAATGAAAGCGAAAATAAGCCTCGGAGGGCAAGAAAACGGGCGCTTACGTCAGCGTCAGGACGAACCGGCGCCGCCGGCCTTTTTCCCTGCTTGGTGGAGGATGGAGAAGACAGGTTGACAGACGAAGGAGGGGAGACGGAGGGGCAGAAGAGGAGGAAGCACAAGCTTCGACGACAGCAAGCAAGCACAGAAGAACAATGCTTTCACAGAACACGATGCGGACGGCGTTGTCGGCGGCGGGGAAGCTGGGGACGAAGAACAGGAGCCTGTTTGCGCAGCATGCGGTGAGAACGGCGTCGGTCACAAACGTGCGTTTCATCCAGTCGAAGCCGAGGACGGAGAAACAGGTGCTGGAGCGTTATAAGGCGAAGCTTGAGGCCCGGGCAAAGCAGCAGGGGCTCGAGAGCGCGGAGAGACTGATGGAGGAGATGAAGGACACGATCGAGCAGACGAAGAAGCAGCTCAACGCCATCGACCCGCTGAAGGAGCTGGACGACTACGAGCAGGCGGTGAACCTGCGGGACTCGCTGAGCGGGAAGAAGAAGACGCTGGACCCGATCCAGCCGGGGACGCCGACAAAACCGTACAAGACGCTCGACTCGTATCTTGTGCTGGAGAAGATCCGGGAGCTCGACGTGCAGCACATCGAGTTCTTGTGGAGAGCCAAGTTCCAGGGCGACCCGCAGTCGCTCGTGGCGGTCGTGCCGGGGGACACCTTCGACGTGATGTACGGGCACGCCCGGGCCAACCCGACGTTTGTGCTCCCGCTCCCGAAGGCAGACGCCCAGCTGGACGAGGCCGACAGGGCTCCCGCGGACGCAGACACCACGCCGATGGAGGTGCACTTTGTCCAGTGGTCCTTCGTGGGCCCGAAGACCACCCACTGCATGATCACGACCTTGATGGAGTACAAGCTGCACAAGGAGTACGCCAGACCGCACACAACCCTCTCCTTCCACCAGGAGCTGGAGGACGACAAGGGCATTGTGTTGATGTCCGGCCACGTCGACAAGGACGCTGCGATTACGCCCGCCGAGTCCCAGATCTTGCTGCTCAACTTGCAGAGATTCTACGGGGCCTTTAGGACCAACTCCGACATCGAGCACCAGAGAGTCCAGCTCGTGCGGGACTTCAACAGCGGCTCGCCAGGCTTCTCCATGGAGAAGTGCATCGAGCTCTCCCAATCGCTGGATAACTGAGTCTTCCACACGCTGTATATAGCCATAGCCCCAACGACGTAACTCTGATTATACTCTGATTATAGCCCAAACGAACAAACCCGGGGACTTTCCAGGCAAGGAAGGTCTGCGCGCCGATAGCTGGCACTAGATAGTGAGCACCATGGGTGACATGAAATCGAAGATCAACTGTCATCCATCCATCAAGTCAGCTGGAGGTCATGAGCATGCACCACGTCAGGGAATAGACCCAGCCATGGCGTACACCGCAGACATGACGAGGAACAAAAGGGTAATCACCGTCGGGTATTTAGGTCCGCCAGGAACATATTCGCATCAGGTACGTTGAACTCGAGAATGGAAAGTGAAAAGTGGGAAATGGGAAACCGTTTGATCCCGTCCGCATGTGCATCGTATCACTAACTCTGTACCGTCTTTTTCTTTATCTGCACAGGCAGCAATCCAACAATTCAAGGAATACGAGTCGCAGCCAAACACGGACGTCGTGTATAAGCCTCAGAAGAGCATCGGGGCGTGCTTCACGTCGGTGCAGGACGGCGCTGTAGACTACTCACTGGTGCCGTTTGAAAACTCGTCAAACGGCCAGGTAGTGCTCACCTACGACCTGTTCCGGGACTGGTTCACCAGCAGTGCCTCCGAGTCGGCAAAAAAAGTCGTCTCGACAGACACCCCAAGGTTCACGGTCATCTCTGAGCAGTTTGTGCCTATCCACCACAACCTCATCACCTTCGCCGACGACGTCACCAAGATCACCAAGATATACTCCCATCCGCAGGTGTGGACACAGTGCCGCCGCTTCCTCGCCGAGTACGAGCTCGACAACAACATCAAGGTCGAGAAGCTCGACACCTCGTCCACCTCGAAGGCTGTGGAAAACTTGCTGCACGTCAGTGACCCCGAGGAGAGACAGAAAACAGCAGCCATTGCCTCCTCGACCGCCAGCGAGATCCACAACGTGCCCATCAAGATTCCCAGCGTCGAAGACTTCTCCGGTAACACCACGAGGTTTTTGTGTCTTGGGCCCGACAGCGCATACCTGGACCAAAGCGGGCACCAGGCCGCTCTGAACTTCACCCCGGATACAAACAGTGGGACATCTAACCAAAAGATGCACCTGTTGACCTTCCTCATCAAGAGAAACGACGACTTCGGCAGCCTCTGCGACATATTGGAGAAGTTCAAGAAGTACAACCTCAACCTACAGACCATCACCACGAGACCAAGCATCGACAAGCCGTGGCAATACGTCTTCTTTGTAGAGGTGTGGGACGGTCACGAGCCGGACGCTCTGAAGGCCTGTCTGGCTGAGCTGGAGCCTCTCGTGTTCGAGCTTAGCGTGGTCGGCTCCTTCTACCGGAGCAGACGGTTCTTCGAGATGCTTACGTGACCGGGGGCGGGCGGCTGGCGAGGAGCGTTTTTGACGGCTCCGATAAAGGAAAGGGCGGGATGAGGAGTAGGAAAAGACCCCTCTGCAGTATGTTTACTGCGTTTGTAGTGCACGTAGATGTGTGTGTAGGCTTTTGTCGGAGGTGTAACTGTAAATACTAGTGGACACAAAAACAGCAGGGAACTACGCAGAATGTCTGTTGCGAAGGGACTCAAAACGCTAGAGACGGTGGTGTATTTGCCACTGACGCTTGTCAGGTTGAGTTTGCTCGGGTTCTTCTTCTTCTCAGGATGTTTGTCAATTGTATTCAGCCAGTTTCTCTTTTTGACGCTCTATTTCGGGGACAAGAATGGGATCCAGCAGTTGTTGGATTACACGAAAAGAAATTTCGTCATCTTGCTCACGTTTTGCACAAGCATGTTTTCTTCTCCGTCGAAGATCATCCTCAGCTTCAAGTCGGATGAGTTGCGCCAGAGATACATCACGGTGAGGCCGGACCAGAAGGGCAACAACAGATACGAGTTGCACTTTGACCCGTCTGCCGTGATCATCTCCAATCACCAGATCTACTCTGACTGGTTTTTCCTCTGGTTCATTGCGTATTTGAACCACTGCTCGGATCACTTTTTCATTGTCATGAAGAAGTCGTTGGAGAAGCTGCCGGTTCTTGGCTACGGCATGACCAACTACCATTTTGTTTTCTTGAGCCGGAATTGGCAGCTGGACAAGAGCTACATGGTGAAGCAGTTCCAGACCATCAAGCAGTTGAGCACCAAGTTCTGGATGTTGATCTTCCCCGAGGGAACCAACATGAGCCACAACAACCGGAACAAATCCCACAAGTTTGCAGAAAAGATTGGCCTGCCCAAGCAAGACTGTGTTTTGTTACCCCGTGTCAAGGGGCTCTACGTCGCATGCAAGGAGCTTGCGCCTTCCACCACGAAGATCATCGACTTCACCATCGGCTACTCCGAGCACGGCAAGGACGAAATGGCTCAGGACATCTTTACGTTGTGGAAAATATACATTCTCGGTGAATCACCTCGCAATATCAGCATCCTGGTGGACGAGTACAACTTGAAAGAGGAAGTTCCAGGCATGGACCTGAGCGGCTCCCACGATATTGTGCCCGCCGAGGAGGAGGAGCGTGAGATGCAGCTCTTGAACTCCTGGATCACCGAGAAGTGGCAAATCAAAGAGCAAGACATGGAATACTTTTACAAGAACGGCCAGTTTGAGGCTGGAGATGTCCACCAGTACGAGCTGGATCTGAAACTCAATTCGTCGTGGGAAATCCTCCACGTCTACCTCCCAACCCTTTGTGTAATCCCTGTTCTTGCAACCGTTTGGATGTTGGCGAAGTGGGTTTTCTGGTAAGGACTTTAGGGGGTTTTGGGGTATATCTTCTCAGCCGGTACAGTAGAAGTATGTTTTAAGTAGGAAATAGTACAATGTGTAGAGAATTTAGCCATGGTGCTTACGTCAGCACTTTGGAGTTTAGGAAAAAAATGTCGTCGAGAGGGTCGATGAAAATGTAGGCCGGAATGTAGGTGGATGGAGAAGAGAAGAATGAAAGAGATGGCGGCCCTGTTGTTATCAGAATAAGATCCAGAGACAAGGGAAGAAGATACCACCACCAAATAATGCTCGCGTCACTAGCTCGTTCGTTTGAGGCCCTCAACATCCGGACTGCTGTTCAGAGTAGGTCGGTGTCGATGATGGGTCGTTTGACACCTACACAAGATTCCAAGAACCGTGTGAGACGTGTTGGTCGTGGTCCAGGTTCCGGACTTGGTAAGACTTCTGGTCGTGGTCAGAAGGGTCAAAAAGCCCGTGGATCAGTGCCAAACTGGTTTGAAGGTGGTCAGACCCCATTGTGGAAACTTTTTCCTAAGCGTGGGTTCTACCGTCATCAAAAGCTCGAGCTCAACGAGTTAAAGCTCTGCAGAATTCAAGAGTTCTACGACAAGGGCAAGCTCGACTTTCTTGCCGAGGGAGAGACCCTTACTATGAAACACATGAAAGACTGCGGATTGATAACAGGCTCCATGAAGGACGGAGTGGTCATTTTGGGTGACGCAGCCAAGTACACTGCTCCAATCAAGATTGAGTCGACCAAAGCATCACAACCTGCAATGGAAACCATTAAGCAGGCCGGCGGTGAGTTCACCGCAGCATACTACAGTCGTGGACTTGGATTCAGAGCCCACCATTCTCCAGACTGGTTCCTTGAAAACAAGGGATATGTCCCAATCAGAGCCAGACCTATTGCCAGAAGAGACATCGTGTTCTACTCTGACGCCGAAAAAAACGGTTATTTGGCGGACTCAGACTACGTCAAGCAGATCACTGTTGGTGGTAGCAAGGCTAAGAAAGTTTTCAAGAAAACTGCCTTGGACCTCGAGGTCGAAGAGGCAGCCAAATCCGACTCTACCATTGCCGCTACACAAAGCTTTGCTAACAACAAGGTTGTTTCCTTTGCCGATCTGAAGCTTTGAAAGCAATCATATTCAGTTGACGTCCTTTCTTTCATGTAAATACTTTTATAAGATAACATTAGTGTAAAACCGAATTTAAACCTCCATCGAATAAACTTGGTGTCATCTACTCATAATATTGACAATAGGTGGTACATACGCTAACTAACATGTTCAAAATACATAATTTACAAAAATTTCACCATCCTCTGGCATGATAGTTCATATTATCTTCATCGTCATCTACATCTCCTCCATATATTTTTCTTACTATACTATCGTCAATGAAACCATCCGAAGTGAATACTGCGGCTCTTTTCTCCAGCATGGATACCGGGTCATCTTCTCCCTTCTCAATCAAATTTGCTGCATCAAGATGATGCTTTGCAATTTCCACAACCGTGGAGCTCGAGTCCGGGTCATCCAGTACGTCCGATTCATGTAGGCTTGATGTTGTCGCATTTCTAGACGGGTGTCCAAACAACGCCATATTCTCCTTGAATATGGAGTCCACTAAATTGGAAGGTAGTTGTCCAGGGGCAGGCACAACATTACCATCACCATTATCTCCAGCTGCCAGTTTCTTACTCTTCATCTCAAGCTGTCGTTCTTTCCTTCTTTGCTCTTTCATGATTCTATTCTCTGATCCGGGTATGTCAATAGAGGAAGTGGATGTTTTGATACTCGATGCGTATTCTACCTCCGGTTCACCTTCTGCATCGGTGCCTGGCTTGATGACCTGAGCGTTGGCGTATTTGGCAATATTATCCTTTGTGAGTTTGGTGATGTTCAATTCGTTATCTAGAACAGGAACTTGTTTCTGTTGTGTGGCCACTGCTGAAGACTCAGCATGTGGATGATGTTGATGTTGATGTTGATGTTGATGGTGGTGGTGATGTTGATGGTGGGGATGATGCTGTTGTTGTTGCTGGGAGTGTGGTGAATGATGATTAGTATGCGGCTTTTGTTGACCTATTTGTTGCGGTTTTTGTGGTTGTCCGGAATATTGTTGACGTTGTACACTTTGAAACGTCTGGAAATTTTTAGTTGGAAGAAACATATGGGTAGCTAAGGCTGTTGGTAGAAGGGTAGCAGCGGTTGGAGGCGCGTTAGACCTGTGATGAGAATCATAATGACCTTTTGTTTGTTTGGCACCAGCTGAGAACAAGGAAGAAATAGAATCACCATTGGTATCAATTTGGGCACCGCCACTCTTTCTAGGTGATAAAGAACCCGGAGCTCTTTCAAGTTTACCGGTCGTATTGCCTTCTTCTGTGTTGGTATCAGGCTGCTGTTTACCCATCTGGTCCAAGAACAGTCCACTCAACAAACTTCTTTTAAGAACTGGCTTCGTCTTGTTGCCGGCCTCGTCGTCCGTCACGACAGTCTGCTTTTGAAAGCTCAATCCTCCTTCTTCGTTTTCTTCCTCAGCGTGGTCCTCATCTTCACTCAAGGAGGACCATCCGGAGTCGTCATCGTCATCATCATCATCATCATCATCATCGTCATCATCGTCATCATCGTCGTCGTCGTCGTATGTATTGTTGGTTAGCGAATATACACTGTGGTTCGACTTTTTATTAGGAAAGAGCGACGCTGTGGAGGCCTGAGATGCATGTGACCTTGTAGAAGAAGCTGCTGACGCCATGGATACTTGAGAGGCATTTGATTTGATTTGCAGGTTTTGCAGGTTCAGCGTTTTCACCTCAGTTTTCAAGTCACCTGGGAGTTTTTTGAGGGGTGGATTGTTTGCAATACGTTGCTGTTGTAGTTGTTGCTGCTGCTGTTGCAATTGCCTTAGTCTATGCTGGTGTCTCTGCTGTAGCTGCTGCTGTTGCTGCTGTTGCTGTTGCTGGGAACTAACTTGTTGTTTCGACGGCGCTTCGCTGGAAGAATTGTGTGGCTTATCTGGGGTGTGCGTTCGATCCTTTACGAAAAGCGAGCTGGAACTCAGTCTGGCACCTGTGTGAAGCTGCAGCTCCGATCTGGCGTTACCTGGGGGCAGGTGGGCGTTCGACTCCACCGGCTGCTTGGCTGTGTTATTAGGTAGTGCTGGATCTGGCCGTCTGGACTGGTTTCTCTGGACCTGGTTGACCAGCGAGTGCATGCTGTTGTTCTTGGCTCCAAACAAAGACGTCACAACGCTCCCCGCGGGCGGGCCGTTGGAGGACGTCTTGGGAGACTTGTCCTGTCTGGCCTTACCGCCGGAGCCCGTGACCGAGCTCTGCATGACGTCCACTATGGACTCCCTGGCCGCAGCATGAGGCGAGAAGTTCGGCGGACTCATCGAGGAGGACTCCGGCGACGAGTGGTCGATGAAGAACTGCGTCTTGCGCTCGTTCACGGGCTTCTCGTAGAACCCGTCCGGGGTGTGTGTGGCGGAGTGCGTCTGTGACGATGTCTTGCGGAAGAGACTTGGTACGCGGGACACGTTTGTCGGGTTCGGCTGCGAAAGGGCCGACGGGGATGAGAGGTGGCTGCCGGCCTTCTTCTTTGCTGCTGCTGAGACGGTCTTGGCGTTGCTCTGCGTGAAGGAGCTGGACGCGAGCGACGTGTTGAGCGAGGAGGAGGAGTCCGTGTGCACGGAGGAGGAGGAGGTGGGGATGTGTTCGGTGGACCCGGCGGCCCCGCCGGGCCGTTTCTGGAGCTTCTTGCGGTTGTGGTGGCTCTCCCGCAGCTCCTTGCAGCGGGTGCCCTTGGAGACGCTGGCGATGGCCGAGAAGTCCGCCGGCGTGATGTCGTCGTGCAGGATCAGCTTGCGGTTGATCAAGCGCCAGCTGAGGTTCTCCAGCCGCCGCCCGTTCTGGATCACCTCGCTCGCCTTCGTCAGCGTCGTCCAGAACGTGATGATGTTGTCCATGTCTCTCTCCTCCGACGCCTGCTGGCCTCTGCCACACCCCGGCCCCGCACACCGCCCCGCGTCCTTCAGGTGTGTGCTGATGTACTCGATGGACGACTGCGACACCTCGAGAAACGGCAGCCGCCGCTTCCGTGTGTCCAGGTAGCTCGTCGTCATTGCGTCGATCTGTCCCTGCCTGCTGTGTCTGTGTCTGTGTCTCTCTGGCTGCCAGCTTCGATGCGCCAAACGGGTCTGTCCGGTGCCTTCTGCGCTGTTTCCTTCCGGATCGTCCGTGTCTGATGCTTTGCCGTGCTGTTCTGCTGCTCTACGCCTGTCCAGCCGGGCCCGCTGTTGTTCCTCCCTCCGCACCGGCTCTTCTTCCCCGTCTCTCACGGACCTCTGTCGTCTGGCACCCCCCGTTCCACCACCTAGGTCATGCACCTCTCTTTTTCTCGCAGTTTATCCGGGCCTCGGAGCGGGGGACGCTGACGTAAGCGGGGGAGAGAGGGGGTCGTTTGCCGAGGTGTTGTAGATGTTACAGAGGTCTAGATAATACACAGGAAAGGCCGGGACCGGGGGCTAGTGGAGCATGCCCAGAAGAGCCTCGAGGTCGTGGTCGTTGGAGGAAGAGGCCGGGTCGGCGGGGTCGGCGGGGTCGGCCGGTTGGGCCGGGTGGGCCGGTTGGGCCGGGTGGGCCGGTTGGGCCGGGTGGGCCGGTTCGGGGGACTCGGGGGACTTGGGAGACTCGGAGGGCTGGATGGAGTCGTCCTTGTCGAAGACCCTTGTCTGGGTGTCGTTGGCGAAGGAGACGGTTTTCTTGGTGCGTTTGGGGGAGGGCGGGGACGCGGTGGGGTCGGCGTCTTCGGCGGGGTCGAGGTCGGCAGGGCCACGCTTGGCGTGGGTGTCGGGGTCGGGGGTGTCGGTGTCGGTGTCGCTGTTGTTGTCGCTGTCGCTGTCGTTGTCGTCGGCGTAGGCAGGCACGCTCTCGCCGGCGTCGTCTCCGTAGTGGTACACGGCGACGTTGTCCCGCTCCGCGGCCAGCTCGTCCTTCTTGGCCCGCACGTCGGCGACGAGCTTGCGGATCTGCTGCTGCTTGCTGCGGTCCAACATGACCCAGTCGTCCAACTCGCTGGCCAGCCGTCTCAGCTCGGTCGCCAAGTCTGTGCGGAGCACAGCGATGTCCTTGGACTGGGCCTCGATGCTGAGGCCGAGCTTCTCGGCGTCCTCGAGGCGCCGCAGCTCCGTGCCCGTGCTCTCGTAGACGCTGGTGTCGGTGCCGGCGGCGGCGTCGGGCGCCGCCGGGCCCTTCTGCAACGACGAGAGCGAGCTCAAGAGGTTGTTGAGCTGCGTCGTCTTCTGCGCCTGGTTCCCGCCGTCCTCCGTGAGCAGCTTCGACGCAAGCCTGTTGAACTCGATGTAGCTGGCCTTGTACGACTTGTGGAGCCCGTCGAGCGCCCGGTACTTATGCACCGTGGTGACCAACTCGCCCGGAATGTGGCTGTCCGGGTCCTGCGGAGGGCCGGCGTTGGCGGCGGCGGGGTGGACGCCGCCGTTGCCGTTGGCACTGGCGGACGCATTGGGTCTGATTCTGAACGCCCGGTCAGGCTGCTCACGCCGGTCGGGCTCTCTTGCACCGCTGGCGGCGGCGGCCTTCCCTGTCGACGCCCCGTTCAGGGTGCTCTGCAGCTCGGCGATGAACCCGCTCGGGAAGACCGCCCGCTCTCTCCACACGTCCAACACCCTCGAGTACTTCTGCTTCAAGTGGGCGTTGGCGCTGTCCGACGCAACGCTCTCGATGATCTGCGGCATGATCTGCAGGAAGTCGTCCAAGTACGACTTGTACTTGGCCTCCTTCTTCTTGGCAAACTGCACAAGGTCGTTGCAGAGGTAGAACATGGCGAGTCTGTAGTTGGGCTCCGACTGCTCGATCGCCGGGTCTGGGCTGAGAAACATCGTCACCCACAACGCCACAATGTCGCCCGAGTGCCGGTAGTGGAAGAGACACCACTGCGACGTAGTCTGGATCGACTGCTGTGTGTTGTCGAGCTGGTTGAGCTTCTGTCTGGCCTTGTCTTCGGAGAACGACATGGTGGCAGGGGATTGTGCCTTTTCGCTGCTTCGTTCGTCCGGGCAGAGGGGAGGTGCTGACCAGAGATGTCCACCAGAGATGTCCACCACTGCGATGCACTGCACCCCGTCTCTCCGCCCTTCTTCGTGACCCACTCCTCTCCGTCTCCTGGTCCTGTCGAAGAGCGTCGACCCGTCCACGGACGCCCCTCAGAGAGGCAAAGCGCCTAGCGCGGAGCTGCTGAGCGTGGCCTCCTGGCCGTGGACGGGGGAGAAGAGGGTGTTGAGAGGAGGGAGGAGGGGGTTGCTGCTGGTGTGGATTGGCCCGGACCCGCCATTGGGGGGCAGCAGAGACGCAGAGGCCAGTGCAACGCATAGAAAGAGAAGTACACACGATGGCAGACAAGTTTCCCGAGATCGACGACACAACGGCGGGGGCCGGCGACGTGGCCCCTGGATCGGATTTCCTCTCACGGGAGAAGGAGGTGCTTGGCGACGAGTTCTCGACGGCCAACGACGCAGAGGTGTTGAAGGAGACCGGCGACGACGACGACGACGAAGAGGAGGAGTTCGAGGACTTCAAGTCGCAATTCCCCGAGGTGGGCGGCGCAGCGGAGGCGGCCGAAGAGGCACACGCTGCGCTGGACCACGACACCGGCGCCACGGAACACGCCGTGGTGAACAAGTTCGGGGACCTCAAGCTCGACGAGAGCGAACACGTGCAGGAGTGGAAGAAGACCCGGGAGCTCGAGGTGGCGAAGCGGGACGAGATTGCGGAGCGCAAGCTGAAGGAGGTCAAGGCGGAGGCCGAGAAGGCCATCGACGACTTCTACGAGAACTACAACAACAAGAAGGACGACGCCATTGCCGAGACCAAGAAGGCCGAGGCCGCCTTCCTCGAGAAAAGAGACTCCTTCCTCGAGCACGGCACTCTGTGGGACCGGGCCGTCGAGCTGCTCAAGCTCGACCGCAACTCCGACGCCGTCGACACAGAGAACCTCCGGGACAAGACCAAGTTCAGAGACCTGCTGCTTGCTCTCAAGGGCAAAGAGAACGTGCCCGGCGCCGCCGGCGTCTGAACGGCCTGTCGCAGCCTCCGTGCTGACGCCCGCCTTCGGGCCCCACGGGACCCCCCCGACGACCACCACCCACTACCACTATCTACAACTGTGTATCACACACCCTGTAAAGCAATACGTACCCTAGCCAGCCATCCAACCTGTAGCCCACTCGACCCCCGATCTTCCGCCAGGAGACCGTCTAACCTCCTCCCCCTTCTCGCACTCTCCGTCCTACAATCTCTCGCAGAAGGCGGTGTTTTTTCTTGGCCGTCTGTCAGGGAGGGTGGAGCAAGGCCAAGACGGAAGAAGGCTCTGCTGGTCGTAGTGTCTGTTGCAGAGGTAGTCGCCGTGGACAGCCAGCAGCAGCAGCAGTAGCCCCCAAATAGCAGCAGCAGCAGCAGCAGCAGCAGCACCGCCTAACTCATCTCCCGGAGCCCGCCCAGCACGCTCCATCAGTCTCCCACAGGCCCCCTCTGTTATCTATCAGGGCTTCAGCCTACGAAAGCCGATCCAGCAGCACAGAGACCGTCGTTAGCCAACGCATTCCAGCCAGCAGGCAGCACACACGCCGGCAGCACCATGAACGGCTCCAACCAGGGCTTTTTGCCGAACAATCAGCAGCAGCACTTCCGGCTGCAGATCTCGCCGAACGACCGGCTGCAGTTCATCAAGGTCTTGATCACGTCTTTGCAGAAGATCCAGGGCCCGAGCTTCTCGGCGCAGAAGGTCAGGCCCGTAGCCGAGGAGTTCGAGAAGTATGCATTCTCCCACTCGTCGGACAAGTCGCAATACGTGGACTTCCTAAAGTCGAAGATCGCCAGCTTGACGCAGGCCAGGAGAGCCAACCAGCAGCAGCAGCAGCAGCAGGTGCCGCAGCAGATGCCCCAACAGATGCCGCAGCAGATGCCGCCTCACATGTCTCCGCAGATGCAGCAGGCAAGGACTCAGCAGCAGCAAAATCTCAACCAGCACCACCAACCAGCACCACCACAGCAACAACCGCAGCAACCACAACAACCACAGCAGCAACAACTGCAGCAACCGCAACAGGGTGGAAAGATCAACCTGCACACGGCACCAATTCCTAAGGAATTGCTCGATAAGCTACCAAAGGTTTTTCCGCCAATGCTCAACACCTGGCAGACTATCATGCCGTACTTGAGAAACAACCAGCTCAGCCAGGAGGAATTGCAGACCATCAGGAACGTGCACATGATGCACGTGAATCTTTTCAAACAGAACTACGCAAACATGCAGCCCCAGCAGCAGCAGCCTCAACAACAACAGCAGCAGCAGCCAAAACCCCAACAACAACAACAGCAGCAGCCACAGCAAGGACAACCGCAACCCAACTCGAGCAACGCTTCTCTGAATCCTCAACAGATTCTTATGATGAACAGGCAAAGAGAGGTGCAAGCTCAAGCTGCACAAGCACAGGCACAGGCACAAGCGGCCCAGGCCCAAGCACAGGCACAGGCTGCCCAGGCGCAGGCGCAGGCGCAAGCTGCTCAAGCACAAGCACAAGCACAAGCACAAGCACAAGCACAAGCTGCTCAGGCTCAAGCACAAGCTGCTCAGGCGCAAGCACAAGCCCAGGCGCAAGTCCAGGCTGCCCAGGCACAAGCCCAAGCGGCACAGGCAGCACAAGCTCAATCCCACTCGAATAGTCAGCAGTTGTCTCAAGCCAAACAGGCTCAGATCAACGCATACAAGATTCAGGCTTTGCAAGTAATCAGAAAGCTTCAGAGTTTGGGAAAACTACCTGCTACACTGACTCCAGAACAAGAGGCTGCTTATGTTCGTAAATACCTTTTGCATATCTTGCAAAACACAAACAGAGATTCTCAAGATCCGAGTAAGCAGCAACAACAACAACAGCAGCAGATGATGAGACAGCAACAGCAACAACCTCAGTCAACACAACAGCAGATGCAGCAGCCGCCTCAGCAACAACCCCATTATCCTCAACAACCACAGCAGCAGCAGCATCAACCGCAGCATCAGCAGCAGCAGTTGAAGCCAAACGTTCAAGCTAACCAGAATCCAATGATCTCACCTGTTCTACAACAGGCACACACACAAAACATGTTTCAACAATCGGCAAATTATGATAACATGCAGCTACCGTTGCAGGTTCCTAAACACATGGCCAATTCCAACTCGATTGATATGAGCACCCTGTCTAGTCCTTTGATCGGTATGCAGAACTTGAATACCAATACCAATCAAGGTGTATCAAATTTTGGTTCACCTACAATCCAAAATCCTCAGCTGATGGTAAAGAACCAGCTTCCTATTCAGATGCAACAACCGCAAGCTGCCGCTCCCAAACAGCAACTGCAACAACAGTTGCCACAAAACTTTCAACAGCAACAGCAACAGCAACAGCAACCTCAATACTCGTTACAACAAGCAGCTCAACAGTCGTCGGCAAGGAAACAGCAGCAGCAACAACAACGCCAAGTTTATCCATCGCAGCAACTTCCGACCCATCCCGTACAGCAGTTGCCCACGAATCAAAACCAGTTTGGAAACGCCATTAGTAACCAGATGCCAGCTAACCAGTTTATTAATACAAACTCGTCTGGTGCTAAGTTGTTGCCTGGTCTTAAGGCTACAAATGAAGACTGGACCGCTTTGAAGGAAATTTACCATGAGACTTTGATTTCTCCGATCAACCTGAAAGACATGACTACTACCCTGTCCGATGACGACAAGAGAAAGGTGTTGGGTTTGGCCAAGCAGTCCAAACAGTTGATGGTTTTGTGCCAGAGCATTATTATACCGAATTTCTACTTCCTCACGAAACAACGTGATGCAACTAAAAGAATCATGTACAGTGAACTCATGCTAAAACAAATTTTAGAGAAGTTGAGTCTTTCTGGTAAGTACGTGGCTGATGAGAATTTGATTCACAGGATCCATGACCAGATCAAAAAGTATCTGCAGTTTGTGAAGGACCAAAGTAGTAAGATCGTCAAGGCTCAAGTTCAAGCACAGCAGGTGAGGGCACAACAGCTGCAGCAGCAAATGGAACTGGCTGGGAATGTACCACCTAAGGGAACATTCAACCAAGCACCAGTTCCAAATGCAACGCTGACCCCTTCTACAATTCAAAATTTCCAAAATAGACCTGTACAGGACAGCTTTAATGCTGATTCTTCCCAGTTCAACCTTCAAATGATGAACAACGTTAAGGGGAACAACAATATGAATGCCACCGGTAATTTAATGGTTCCTACTCCATCTGCAATCCAGCCGGGTGGCGACAACATGAAACCGGTCATGAACAATCTACAAGCAAATGGAGCTCAACTGTATCCCTCGATGAATGCACCTCCGATGCAGAATGTTCCTGTGAAGCCAGCTGTTATTTCCTCTTCTGCATCTACCCCTTCACAAATCAAAAAACCTAAGCGGAAGCCGTCAAAAAGTGTGGGCAAGATTTCAAATCCTAATACCCCTGCCTCAAGTAATACGGTTGCTAGCACACCTACCTCTACTACGGTTGCACCTAACAGAAATGCTGCAGGTAATACTGTAGGAGCTACTGCTGCTCCAACAGCCGCTTCCCCATCCAACGTGAATAGTGCTGAAATTCAGGCTGTTCTAAAGGTCAACAACGAAAATGTGGAGAAGGAAGAGGCAAGATTCAAGGCTATAGATGTTGCAAGAGCCCGGAGACGTATGTTAGTATCATCAGGTACTCAACCATCGAATGCAGCATCATCGCCTGTTGCGAGTGCAAATCTGCAGCCAATATCAGGAGCTGCAGCGTATTTCCTATCCACGTTATGTGATACTTTGGGATTGGAAAGCGAAGAAAAGGCCATCATTTCTAATGCCAACAATTCTTCTCTGGATGGCACCAATGGTGGAATCCCGGGATTCATCAGAACTAAAAATAACGGAAATAACGGAGGCAAGGTGTTAACACCTTCTGCTGTCCTTGCGACTCCTATCGGTTTGAATGCCAAGACACCGGTCGCCAAATACCCTAGCGCATTATCTCCAGAGGAGCTGAAGATCCTTCCATGGACCGGCAAAATCTCTGCTGACTGTATTGCCAGCTGTTTCAGAGCTCTTGACAGCAAGAACTTGAATCCTTCGCCCTCTTTTCTGAGCGCTGCCCCAGCCACACCTGTCGGCCACAAATGCTCCCAGACAATGTCGGCGGGCAGCACCAAAAGTTTTGTGCAGCTTGTTCAGGAAAGACAGTCCAAGCGCAAAACGATGTCCATACTTTGCGGAGGAGAGGACAAGAAATGGGGTGTCGATCCCGACAGCCCGTGGAATTGGAACACGAAGAAACAGACCGACGGATTGAAGGTTTACCCTACTCCCCCCGAGGACGCCGACTGTGCCAAGAAACGGAAGCTGGTGAGTGTCTATCCCGTGAAAAACGAGGACGACGATTCTGCTGCAATCAAGAAATTCAAAACCGAGGATGCCGACTACAATCTGTTGTGGGACTTCGACAAGGTGTAGTTGGATCTATTTACTTCTCTCCAGCCTTCTATTACTTTCATCTTACTTGTTTTATGTTTATTACTTCTTTTCCTTCTTCTTTCTTACTTTCTTAATTATACTATTTATTACCTCTAGCTTCTGTACCACTTTTTGCCTTTTCTTTTACTTTCTCTGTGTGTGCTTTCCGTCTTTATCTTTGTAACTAACTCCTAATTTGTGTCTATTATTCTTTGTGGATGACAAATCCCGGGCCCGCGATACCAGTATGCTTTTTTATCAGCATAACGAGCGAAGCTATTTTGAACTTTTTCTTTTGCCTCTTGGATCTCCGCAGACATGATTAGGAGGAAAAAGAAACGAACGATCTGGGAAGAGGACAGGCTGAACTTGTCTACACCCACGAGGACTTCATATCTTTGCTTTCTGATAACGACGAGGTCGAGGTTGGTATTGAAGCAGGGTTTATCATAACGGAAATGGTGCCACCAAGAAAGAGGACGAAGTCCGGGACGCGTGTGAACCAGCCCAATGTTCCAGTTAGATCAAGACGAACAAGGAGCACCGTGAAGAAGGAACAGGATACGGATGTGGCTGATGTCGAGGAAAATGGCGTTGACAATAATGGTGACGTGAAGGCGGAAGAGATCAGTCACTCCGATAAAGATGAAGATTTCCACATATCGGATATCGACGAGGACATTGAAGACGGCGATGACGACGACGAGGATCAGGATTACGTGGACGATATTGTCATAACTGGACACCGCAGCCGTGGCCAAAAATTCAATCCTGTAGAGCTGAGTGATGACGATATAGTTGTTTTCAGCGGAAAACCATCGAAGAACAACGGTAGACATGGTCCGGGAATTGAGGTTTTGGAACTTCAAGACGAAGTGACCGAGCTGCTCGACGATCAAAACGGTAACGAGTCGATAGAGGTGGAGCAAGAGGGGCAGCCACAGGAAGGAGAAGAGGAAGGAGAAGAGGAAGGAGAAGGAGGAGGATTTGTGAAGGATGAAAAGAAGACAAAAAAGAGGAAGGCCCCTGCCAAGCGGGCGAAGAAGAAGAAGGAGCCCAAGCCAAAGTTGACGCCTTTTGAGAGACGTACCAACAAGCTCTACGAGTCGCATCCCGAGTTACGTGACGTGTTCCCTCGTTTGGAGGAACGGGCTGCAAAGAAGGTGGAAAGGGCAGAACAGCCGAAGAACATGGCTGTTACTCTTTTGAATTTCCAACTAGAAGGTTTGTCCTGGATGCTTCGCCAGGAGGAGGCCAACGAGTACAAAGGCGGAATTTTAGCAGATGAGATGGGTATGGGTAAGACTATACAGATGCTTTCCCTAATGATGAACGACACGACTAAGGGTCCGAACCTGGTTGTTGCTCCGACTGTCGCTTTGATGCAGTGGAAGTCTGAGATCGAGACGCACACAAACAATTTTTTGAAGGTTGGATTATTCCACGGTGCAAGCCGAGCCAAATCTCTGTCTGAGCTAGATGGATTTGATGTGATCTTGACATCATACGCCGTGGTGGAGAGTTGTTATCGGAAGGAGAGATACGGGTTCACTAAGAAGGCCAAAAAGGTGAAGGAGAAGAGTATTCTTCATCAGAAGAAGTTTTATAGAGTCATCCTTGATGAAGCTCATAACATCAAGGATAGAACCAGCTCAACTGCCAAGGCGTGTGACTACTTAAACTGTGAAAAAAGATGGTGTTTATCTGGTACACCATTGCAAAACCGTATCGGTGAATTGTACTCATTGATTAGATTTTTAGACATTGCTCCGTTTTGTGAGTATTTCTGCACCAAATGTCCGTGCACTTCGAAGGAGTGGAACTTCCCCGATTATCGAGTATGCGCACAATGTGGACATGCTCCCATGCTGCATATGAACTTCTTCAATCATTTCATGTTGAAGAACATCCAAAAGTACGGTTTACAATTTGAGGGAGAGGAGAGTTTTCATCGGATCCAGTTGTTGCTACGGCAGATTATGATTCGTAGAACAAAGGTCGAAAGAGCAGACGACTTGGGGTTGCCGCCAAAGATTGTTGAGATCAGAAGAGACTTTTTCAACCCAGAGGAGAAAGATCTTTACCAATCTCTTTACTCAAACTCGAAGCGTCAATTCGACGATTATGTTTCCGAAGGTGTTGTGTTGAATAACTATGCAAACATCTTCACTTTGATTACACGGATGAGACAACTTGCAGATCACCCGGATTTGGTTCTTAAGAGAATGAAAGTGCCAGGAAAGAAAGGCGGCCCTGGTGCCAAGAAGGGAAATGGCTTTGACATGGAGGTATTGCTGGGGGTTATCATCTGCCAGCTTTGCGACGACGAAGCAGAAGAGCCGATCGAGTCCAAATGCCATCATAAGTTCTGTCGGATCTGCATCTCCGAGTACGTGGAGAGTTTCAACGGAGACACATCAAAGTTGAAGTGCCCCGTGTGCCATATTGGCCTCAGCATCGACTTGGAGGCCGCTGCCATCGAGATGGACATGGATGCGGTGGAGAAAAGCTCGATCGTGAACAGGATTGACATGGGCGGCAGCTGGAAGTCGTCCACTAAGGTCGAGGCCTTGATGGAGGAGTTGTACAAGTCTCGCTCGGACAGGGTGACGACAAAGTCCATCGTATTCTCGCAGTTCACGTCGATGCTCGACCTCGTCGAGTGGAGGTTGAAGAGAGCCGGCTTCGAGACCGTTAAGCTACAGGGTTCGATGACTCCGACACAGCGACAGTCGACCATCAAGTATTTTCTCGAGACGCCCTCCGTGGAGGTGTTCCTCGTGTCCCTCAAGGCCGGAGGTGTGGCGCTTAACCTTGTCGAGGCCAACCAGGTGTTCATATTGGACAGCTGGTGGAACCCCTCTTTAGACACGGGCCAGGCCGCTGACAGAATCCACCGTATAGGGCAGCACCGGCCAATTCGGATCGTCAAGCTCGTTATCGAGGACAGCATTGAGTCCCGGATCATCGAGCTCCAGGAGAAGAAGGCCAACATGGTCAAGGCAACCTTGGACAAAGACGAGCGGGCCGCCAACCAGCTCAGTGCCGCCGACATGCAGTTCTTGTTCAACAACTAGCGGTTGCCCGACTCCGGGGTGCTGCCTCGTCAGTTTTTATCCGCATTTCTCGCCATTTTTTTTCCACTGTTGCTGACTCATTTGGCTGAAATCATGCTGCGATAGATGTCAGAAGCATATCGGCGGATCTCTTGTTCCTATATATATATACTTTACTCCCTGTACGTTTTATTGTTTCTCCCGTTATAGTAACACTTTTTCGTTCTCTAGCAAAGAAAGAACGAAAACAAGACACACGCAATAATGGTGTATCCACTTTTACCATACTACACTGCTGCGGACAGAGTTGACTCGAAACTCTCTGTTGTCGGACAGGCCATCTACGAGTTTGACGGTACAAACGCCGAGTCGATCATACAGGCGGCCAAGTACGGCAAGCCAAATGTCTATGTGGACCTCAAGGTGTCTGCCGTCACAGACGAGACCATCGATGCTATTCTTTCTCTCTACAACAACGGCGTGGTGAGCATCTTTGCGTCTGAGGAACAGGGTGCACAGATCGCCGACAAGATTCCAAACGCCAGAATCACCTTCAGGATCTCGTTACCAAACCCTGTTGCTAAGACAGCCACATCGCTGGCCTACACGTCACTGGACGCTTTGCCAGCTAAGGCCGACGAAAACGTCGTGTCGTTTGTCTACTCCCCAACGTCGGCTCCGTTGTCCGATTTGCAAAAGGCCGTCAAAAACGGCTTCATTCCAATTGTTCCTTCCAAGCTTCTCACCACCGAGTACGAGAATGCGTCTGCTTACCCAATTGTTGAGTTTCTCGTTCCTTCGTTGGTCACTGACCGCCAGGATGGCCTTTTCACAACCTTAGTTCTCGACGAATCCAACCAATGTCTTGGCTTGGTCTACTCCTCCATAAAGTCCATTTCCGAATCCATTAAGACCCAGACCGGCGTGTATCAATCCCGTAAGCACGGTTTGTGGTACAAGGGCGCCACTTCCGGTGCCACGCAGAAGTTGGTTTCTTTAGATGCCGACTGTGATAACGACTGCTTGAAGGTTGTTGTCGAACAGGCCGGTGCAGGGTTTTGCCACTTGAACACGAATTCCTGTTTCGGTAACTTGAAGGGCCTTTCTGCCCTCGAGAAGACCTTAGTTTCTCGTAAATCAGATGCTCCAGAAGGATCATACACGAAACGCTTGTTCAACGACGAGGAGTTGCTAAACGCCAAGATCAAGGAGGAAGCTGAAGAGTTGGCAGATGCTAAGACGAAGGAGGAGATCTCGTGGGAAGCTGCGGACCTTTTCTATTTCGCATTGGCCAGATGCGTCAAATACGGTGTCTCCATCGCCGACATCGAAAAGAATCTAGACATGAAAGCTTTGAAGGTATCAAGAAGAAAGGGTGATGCCAAGCCTAAATTCATTGAACAAAAGAAGGCTGAGCCAGCTAAACCGGCTGAGCCTAAGACTGCTGAAAGAGTCATTGGTCCTAACGACAAGATATACATGAACAGAATCAACGCTGAGACTGCGACAGCCAAGGAAGTTGAGGCATGTCTCGAAAGACCTATCCAGAAGTCTGCAGACATCATGTCGTTGGTAACTCCGATTGTCGAGAAGGTCAAGCAAGAGGGCGACAAGGCACTGTTGGAGCTGACTGCGAAGTTTGACAGAGTTGAGCTCAAGACGCCAATTTTGAATGCCCCATTCGACGAGAGCATGATGCAGATCACCGACGCCGTCAAGAGAGCCATTGATATCTCGTTTGAAAACATCAGGGTTTTCCACGAAGCACAGAATCAAAGCGAGGTGATGACTGTTGAAACGTGTCCCGGTGTCTACTGTTCCAGATTTGCCAGACCAATCGAGAAGGTTGGTTGCTACATTCCAGGTGGTACTGCTGTCCTCCCATCGACGTCGTTGATGTTGTCGGTTCCTGCGCTTGTTGCCGGATGCAGCGACATCATCTTTGCATCTCCACCAGGAAAGGACGGCAAGTTGACGCCGGAGGTTGTCTACGTGGCACATAAGGTTGGTGCCAAGTGCATTGTTTTAGCTGGCGGTGCCCAGGCCGTTGCGGCTATGGCCTACGGTACAGAGAGCGTTCCTAAGTGTGACAAGATCATGGGGCCAGGTAACCAGTTTGTCACCGCGGCCAAGATGCTTGTTTCGAACGACTCTAACGCCTTGTGTGCCATCGATATGCCTGCCGGGCCTTCTGAGGTGCTGGTCATTGCCGACAAGCACGCGGACCCTGACTTCGTAGCCTCGGACTTGCTTTCGCAGGCGGAGCACGGGATCGACTCGCAGGTGATCCTCCTTGCGGTCGATATGACGTCGGCGGAGGTCGACCGTATCGACGAGGCCGTCCACCAGCAGGCCTTACGCCTTCCAAGAGTGGACATTGTCAGGAAGTGCATTGCGCACTCGACGACAATTCAGGTCAAGACCATGGCCGAAGCGTTCCACATGTCCAACAGATATGCGCCAGAGCACTTGATCTTGCAGATCGACGACGCAGAGTCTTGGGTGCCCAAGGTGGACAACGCCGGCTCTGTCTTTGTCGGCGCCTACTCGCCAGAGTCTTGCGGAGACTACTCCTCTGGTACCAACCACACCTTGCCAACATACGGTTACGCAAGAATGTACAGTGGAGTCAACACCGCCACCTTCCAGAAGTTCATCACGTCCCAAGTCGTGACCAAGGAGGGTCTCAAGAGCATCGGTTGTGCGGTCATGGACCTTGCCGCTGTGGAGGGTCTTGACGGCCACCGGAACGCTGTCCGCGTGAGAATGGACAAGCTCGGCCTCCTTCCAGAGGGCTACTGAGTGTCCCGCCAGACCCCCTGACGGGCTCCTCGCCCGTTTCTAGTTTACTTGTCAGTAGAGGCACACCCGCCTGCGTAGAGCACCCGTGTATACAGTGAAACAGCTTTGTCTTTGTCTTGTCTGCGTCCCGTCTACGTCTGCAAAGAGCCAGAAACCAGCCACCTTCGAGGGCTCACCGTTTTGTCGAGGCGGTGCGGGCCTGACGGATTCTGATCCCGCCGTTGTTTACCCCCGGCTGACGTGCTGGTTTGGGATGATTGCTTTCTTCGCTTGGAGCTTTCTTCCGTCTTTTGCTCCGGTGTAGTGGCTGCTTAGTCCCGTCTGTCTGTTACACTTCACGAGGCACAGAGACATCCCGAGAAACAACCGTCGTCGGAAGATAGAGACGCAATAGAAGAAAACGAGACGCAAAAAGCACTTGTGACAAAAATAGCAACATATTGCAGACTCGAAACCAAGATATAACTACATCACACACTCTCACACACAGACATGGTTTGTTGCAGCTTCATAGGAACCATCATTGTCGTGCTTTCGGCACTCGTGTCGCTGGCGTTGCTCATCGCCAGTAACGTCGGTACCATTGGGGAGCAGGCCGCCAAGAGCTCCATCTTCTTGATGGAGCTCAGCATGTCCGGGCTGGACGTGTCCAAGCTCTACCCTGGGGGTGCCGATGTGAAGCCCTCCGAGCTGGGGTTTGCAGATGCGTACATCTTTGGGATGTACGGCTACTGCCGGGGCAGCCAGGGCACGACGGAGGTGGTCGACAAGGTGTGGGAAAACATCCACTTCACGTCCTCCTCGTGCACGCAGTCGTCCATCACTTACGAGTTCGACCCGGTCTCGTTCATCGTCGACGAAGTCAACAATCACAACACCGTCGGCATCAACATCACCGCCGCCGACGTCACTCTCCCGGGCTCGCTCAACAAGTACATCAAGACTGCCGAACACATCTCGCAGGTCATCTACATCTGCTCGATCATTGCCATCTGTCTGACGATCGTGGCGATTCTCTGCGAGTTGCTCTGCTGGTGCTTCGGCAGCATGGTCATCGTGCTCTTCTTCCAGACACTCGCCTTCTTTGCAGCCATCATCTCCTCGGGCTGCGCCACAGGCGCCTTTAAGTACATCGAGACCGAGTTCAACAAGAACGGCAGCACCTTCGGCATCCACGCCAAGCTCTCGAGAAACTACCTCGTGCTCACCTGGGTCGGCACCGGCGTGTCCTTGCTGACCGTCTTCCTCGTCATGATCGGCCGTTGCTGCTTCGCTCCACGGCCGGCTCCCGCCCCAACCTACGACCGTGTCCTCTGATGGACCCCCCTTCTCCCCCACTTCTCCCCCACTTTCTTCTATTTCACACCGGACACTTTTTGTAAACTATTCTAGAGCTATCACTTATATATTCCACACATCACTCATTCCACAGCATATAACTCCCCCAACCTGGCTGGGGGCTTCTCGTCTTTTTCGCTCACCACGCCTTCCTTTAAGATCACCCGACTGGCAGGCCTGGCCTGGCCTACAAGAACGTCTCTTTGTTTTTGACCTGCTTCTTCCCTGTGTCTCTCTAGTTTTCCACTAGCCATCCCCGAGCCGTCCACGAGTCCTCCACCAAACCTATCAACCGCAATGAGCTTCTTGCTGCCTATCCACATCCTCACGTACGGATACACCTTCGGGTCCACCACCTTCCACTCCTTCGTCGCCTCCATCAAGGGCTTGGAGGTGCTTCCACGCCGCCAGTTCGGCGAGTTCCAGGGCGCCGTCTTGCCGATCCAGATCATCACCCAGTCGCTAGCCCCCGTGGTGATTGGCGCCACCGCCCCCTACACGATTCCGGGCGTCGGTCTCGGGCTCTTGCTGGCCAGCTCCGCCGGCGGTGCCATCAACTGGGCGTGGTTCACGCCATTGTGCAACAAGTTGAAGGACGAGCGGTGGAAGCTTGTCGACGCCCGTTTCGGCGGCGACAACGAGAAGGCAGTCGCTAGCGGCGAGTTGAAGGCCATCGACAAGGAGTTCGGCAAGTGGCACGGCATGAGCATGGCTGCCAACCTCGTCAGCATCCTCACCATTACCGCCTACGGCTTCGTTCTCAGCGGCAAGCTCAGAGTGGTCCCATGATCTCGCAGCGCAGAGATACACTGTATACCTTTTCATGAATTGATGCTATTTACAAAGATGTCTGTAGAAGAGCCGTCGGCGGCCCCCGCCCGTCAGAGGTTCGGCGGCAGCATGATCGACGCCACAAGCGCTGGCGACCGCTCCGTCGCCAACAAGTCGTAGCTCAAGGCACTGCTCCTCGTGTCCCCCGTCTCCACACGTATCCCAAGCTGGCTCAGCCTCTCCTTCGTCTTGGGCCCCAACATCCTTGTGCGCTTCCCGAGCCCGGCCACAAGCAACTCCGGCTTCGGGTACACCAACCCAAGCACGTCCGTCACCGCCTCGCCAAGCTCCACCACCACCCCGTTGTGCTGCAGCTCGATGCCCTCCAAGCTCAGCTCGAAGATCTGGTTGTTTAGGAGCAACGCCCCCACCGGCTGGCCCTGTCCGGGCGCCGGCGACCGCACCACCTTGAGGTTCGAAAACACTATCGAGTCGTCCGAGATCATCTCCACGTTGTTTTCCGGCTTGTCTGCCAGGGCGTAAATGTCGTACTTGGCCAAGTTCTGGCCGAGGTTCGACGCCTTGAACGTCGTCGTGTAGTGTCTCGACACCCGGGCAGTCGTGTGCAGCAGTCTCCTGAAATGCATCCTCCTATCTCTAGCTGTCGTGCTTCTGTTGTGCTGTCTGAGCTGTCCCTGTCGTGCTGCACTCTTCCCGTCTTCCTCTCCCTCTTCTTCACCATGTCAACTGTCCATATCTTCAACTCTTTAGCTTCCCCTACCCTTTTTCAAAAGTGACCCGGGACGATCGGCCCAAAATGTCTTTTTTTTGCTCTTTTTCGCTTTTCCGTCCTTTTCCTCCTCACGGGAATGTTTCCAGATTTCTTTCCAGGGTGGACGAAGAGGAAAGAAAGTGAAGAGAAAGAGGCTGTAGGAGTCCGGAGTGCAGTCCACAACCTAGACATATACTGATCCACAGATAGAACGCCGAACATGGTTGGAATCAACGTCTTACAACAGGTGTCCCGTGCCCGGAACGGGGTGGGTGCGTTTGTTCTCCCATGCAAGCGCATAACGATCTCGTACTGCAACTTCGGGGGTTCGTCGACGGGAATCAGGGACTTCTTGCGACTCAGACTGGCTGGCTTTGCCAAGCAGCACCCGGAAGTGGAGTTCCGTGTTGTGGAAAAGCCGGGCAAACACCCGGTCCTCAAGGGCGAGTACACGACGCCAAACACATTCTCCGCCGAGGGCAGTCCAGACTCGGTGAAGCAGATTTGCGTGAGAAAGTGGAACATCGACGTTGTGGAAAACAAACTCAAGCTGCTCATCAACTCCTCGGGAAAAAAGCTCTCGAAGCCAAAGCACACCGTCGTGTCGTCCAACCCTTCGGTGAGAGGCATCTGGTCTCCGTTCTACGTCGATCCAAACCACAGATACAAGATATAGGCCTGCCTCGAGACCAGCACCCTGCGCCGCTCTTCTCCGTGTACATAAGCAATATCCCAGTCATGTATGCTATATATATATTTATATATCAGTGTGAATATAGAAAGAAACTATATATTTCAGAACATTTCGATGTTGTCTTTCTCGTAGGGACAGTCGTCGGTGCTGTGTCCCTCCCTGTCGCAAAAGGAGCAGAAATCCTCCCTACCAGCAGACGGATCGATTTTTTCCTCCGGGACAAAGACCTTCAAGCCTCCGTTCTCGTCAAGCAAGTTTTGGTTGCTCATTGTAGTGGCAGAAGAGGGGGCGTTGGGCCCCTGCTGTGAGACAACTCCGACACCGCTACCACTGCTGCTGCCGACTCCACGTTCGTAAGACTGCATCCGGTTCCGCAGAACGTCGTTCTCCCCCCGTGATGATTTCAAGAGCTCCTCGAGACTCTTGATCTTGGTATCTCGCAGTTCGATGTCTATTCTCTTGCTTTCTAGCTCTTGTACAAGCTGTTCGTTCTGCCGCTTCAGGTTTTCTGCCTCAACAACGTCTACACTTTCCTCTCGAAGTCTTTCAAGCTCTTCGTTCAACTTGTAGGCCTCCATCTCCGCTTTGCGCAACTCGTTGATTTCCATCGTTTTGGAGATTTTGAACGACGCATGCATCTCTTTCTGCACGCTCAACTCTTGCTCGAGCGTCTTGATCTTTTCTTCAAGCGCCGTAGTGTTACTGCCCGGAGAGCCCAGCTTCTGCTGTTCTAGCTGTCTGAGTTTGACAGCATACGTCTCTTCTGCATCGCCTACTTTTTTTTCCAATGCTTCGATTGTTCCGACAAGTAGTTTGATCTCGTCCTCCTTGTCGTTCTTGTACCTATTGAATCGCTCTTCCTTGCGTGCAAGACGTGCATCGTTGGTGCGGAGAGTGGCATCAAGCTCGTCTAGCTGCACGTCCAGCTCCCTCAAGTCGTTTTCACGCTGGACGAGACGCTTTTCAAGAACGCTGATATGTCGACGAAGTTCGTTGCTGTTTTCGCCGACTGCCGGATTCCCGTTACCAAGAGAGGACAATGTCGCTGCCGGTGACCCATATTGCTGCTGCTGTTGCTGTTGTGCATTTGGAGGAGAAAATATGTTTGAGCTGGAGAAGCCGTTTCCATTCACGTTACTAGTGCCCAGCCATCCAATAACTTTTCGCAGCGGGACAAACAATCCACTGTTCGGGGTGTCCACTTGGAAGTATGCCATGCCGTTGACGGAGCCATTGTTTTTCCCTCTGGCAGCCAAAGCACCACAGAGCTCGAGTCCACAGAAGACTCCGTCGTGGCCAGACACGGATCCGACGTACTTCAAGATGGCCACGTCTGATGAGTTCGGAAACGGTAGTGGCGACCCAAGGGGCGGCAACACGGTCGATTGCATGGTGGTATTGTTCAACGGGGTGATTGTGCCTAAGACGTCTGGGATAGCGTTTCCGCAGAGGAAGACCGATAAATAACATGCGGGACTGAAATATAACCTTCCTGGTTCTGGAAGTGTCAACACGGTTTGACAGATCTAAGATATATAAAATTCATGATATCCTCCTCTGCATTAGGGTAACGCGCATAGGTTTTCGAGGTGTAGCAGGAGGGACTGATCTACAGATAGGATCGAAACATCGATCTAGGACTACACTGAGGGTTGGATGACTTATTAGGGGGAGGGAAAGGGAAGAAAAATAAAGGGAGGACAAATGGAATGAATGTAAGAGAAAAATGAAAAGTATATAAATACACAAGAATGGGAAAAAAAAATGTATAGGAAAGTGGGAAAAAGGGCGGAATAGCTGGGAGAGTGAACAATCGATTGTATGACAAATGGCTGTTTTCTTTTAACTACATGTCTAGGCCATTTGGAGCAATCATGATCTTGACGTTGGTTTCCTTGTGGTTGATCAATTGCATGAACCCACCTTCAATGGCGTCCTTTGCCTCGACCTTACCTGTGATCAACAACTTCATCGACTCTTGATCGATCAAGCCCTTTCCAATGGCATCGATCACCTCTTGGAAGTCTTTGGTGACGTAACACATCGAGCCGGTGGAGCGTTTTTCCTGGTAGGTCAAGCACATTGGGACAAACTGGATTGGCACGTTTGGCCAGATGGCGACGTTGACGGCGGTGCCGCCTGGACCCAACACGTCGATGGAGGTGTCGAAGGTCTTCTGGATCCCGGAGCAGTCGAACGAGGCTGTGAACCCTTCCGTTTCCGGCAACATGTTCTTCAAGTTGAGGATCGGGTCGTCGTAGTCCATTGGGTTGAAGGTCTCGGCACCCAACTTTTCAGCAAGCTCTCTTCTAATAGCTGCTGGCTCGGAGCAGACGATTCTGCCGGCCTGGTGGCCTTTCAAGGCCAAGATGGTGCAGAGTCCGATGGGGCCACCGCCCAAGACGACAGCGGTCTGGCCCGGGCTGAAGTTGGCGCAGTTGACTGCGTGCCAGGCGACCGCCAAAGGCTCGACGAGGGCGGCCAGGTCGAGCGGTAGGTTGTCTGGGATCTTCAACATGTGGTCCTCGCCGTAGACGACGTACTGGCCGAAGGCACCGTGGTCGGTGCCCAAGCCGACAAAGCTCAAACGCTTGCAGCAGTTTGGCTTCTCGACCTTGCACGCTGCGCAGAACGACATGTCCTTGTTGACCAAGTCCTCCTTGTATCTCTCTCTGTCGGAGCAGTGGGAGGTGGCCTCGACAACAACACGGTCGCCCGGCTTGACTCTGGTCACGCCGGAGCCCACCGAGTCGACCACGCCGGAGAACTCGTGGCCGGGACACAGAGGCAGCTCTTTGCCCGAGATCTCGCTCTTGCAGTTAGGCGCAGGGAAGAAGATGGGGCCGTCCAAGTACTCGTGTAAGTCTGTACCGCAGATCCCGCAGTAGGCGATTTTGACCTTCACGTCGTTGGGATTCTTCAGCTGGGGCTCCTCGATCTCCTCCGAGTATCTGAGCTGCTCCTTGCCGTAGTATAACAAGCCTTTCATTGTTGCTGTTGCGTGTAGTAGTGTATTGTAGTGGCGTGCTGCGGTGCTGTGGGGTGTGTTCTGTAGCGAAAACAGCGGCTGTGTGCTGGTGTGTGTTAGTGTATGTGCAAGACAAAGAGATATGAGGGGGAGTGGAGGGACGAGACCACACGAAGGGCCGTGGCGTGGGGTCCGTTGGCTGATGGATTCCCGATTCGATGCCTTGCTTGACATCTTTTTCCGGAATTTCTCATTTCTCGCCTTTTTTTTCTCGCCTCTCGTTTCCCCAACTTTTCAGAGCCGTCCCGGAGCACGAGTCGGCTCAGAGGGCCTGGCCACCTGTTGGCGTTGCAACTTACGGCTTGGGGTGCCTGTGTTCAGGTCTAAGTGCACTGGGTGTGGACTGGGTGTGTGGAAGTCGGAAAATGTGTAAACTACGAGAGTTTGGCCCGAAACCAGGATCCAGCAGAGGAGAAAACAGAGAACCAAGCAGAGCAAATACAGCAAATACAGCAAATAGAAACAAACACAGAAAACAGACCAGGGTGCAACGTGCCGCAGCCAGGGCGAGTAAAGACCGGGTGGAGACGCGGCCCGTCTTATAGCACGACCATGTGGGGTGGGATTGGCCGACGGGGCGGCTTGTCTCACGGGGGGCGAATGCGCCAGTGCCGTGGGCCGCCAGGACAGGCCAAGGACAGCCCGGGACGGGGGGTGGGGGCGGCGGCCCTGGCGGCGTGCATGACTGGTTGGCCGTGCGCCGGAGAAACTTGTGGGGTGAGGCGTGGCTGGCGGGCCGTGACAATGGATGGCAGGGGGGGCAGGCCCGGGGCCCGGGCGCGACGGCGACGGCGGCAAACGGTGTGGGGCAGGGCCGGGGCAGGGCCGGGGAACGGACGGCGATCGCGCAGATCGGGGGATCCGCGGGTCTGGCCAGGGACGGGCAGGCCGGAGCAGGAGCAGGGCCGACGCGACGGCGACGCGACGGCGTCGCGTCGGCAAGCGGGCCGCGGCGCCGCTGCGCGCTGCGCGTGTTGCCGCGAAGAGCAGGTCCGCCGCCCAATGAGGCAACAAGTTGCGCAGGAACGCCGTCCTGGAGCCGCCCGTTTCGGGGGGCGATTCCGAGCGCAGGCCTCGCGGGTGCACAGGCGCCCATGGCTCTCTACACAAGCTGCCCATCGGGGGCATCTCGGGCCCCGCACAGGCAGGCACCCACTCAGCGGGGAAGACAGTACAGATAGCAACGCACGCAGCACAGCGCAGCGGGCAGGCTGGACGGCGTCTGTCCACGAGAAAGAGTGGCGCCAGCGCTAGCACGACAGCAGCAGCAGCAGAACAGGCGACGCAGCCGCTGGACCCACCACTCGCTAAGATTTGCCGTCCCACCGGCCACGGCTGCGGCATAGTCCCGCAGGGCGTATCAGCTGCTCCTCCGCCAGCCCCGGTGGCTGCTGCTATCTCCCCCGTTATCTGTGCACCACCGCTCATCGGCCCCGCGCGCAGGCTGTTATCAGCAGCACGCAGCACGCCCTTATCTCCCGCAGTGTGCTTGAGCCAACTGAAGCCATCATTCCGACGCCCTACACCCTGGCGGAGGAGCTCCTCGGTAACTTCACCGACTTCCGACCCTCCCGCAGGGCTGACGTCTCCTCGGGTTGGGACCACAGCGGCCTTCTCTCGCATATATATTCCCCGGGCCCTCCGTCCTTCTTCCTCCAGCACCCACCCACCCCAGCTGGCTCTGTCCTCTCGGCGCTCTGCAAGCTACCCACCCACCTACCCACCCACCTAACACCCCCCCTCACCATGAACAGACTCAAAGACGTTTTCGGCACCAGCGGCCCCGTGCCCGAGTCCACCGTCACCACCTCCGACGGCGAGGTCTACGAAACACAGATCGGCTCCGCAACGTCCAAGACCGAGAAGAACCTGTACGAGTTCCAGGTCGACCACGATGAGGTCGACGACTCGGAAAACTCCCTCATGGGCACCCAGCAGAAGGGCACCGAGATGAAGCAGGGCCTCAAGTCCAGACACATCCAGATCATCGCGTTGGCGGGCGCCATCGGGACCGGGCTTTTCGTCGGTTCCGGCTCCGCCCTAGCCTCCTGCGGACCCGCGGGGCTCTTTGTCGGCTACTTGGTTCTCTCTCTCCTGGTCTGGATGGTCATGAACCAGATTGCAGAAATGGTCACCTTCATCCCCGTCCCGGGCCAAACAACAGTCTATGCTCTAACCCAGAGATACACAGGGAACCCTTCCCTTGCCTTCACCGCCGGATTGAACTTGTACTATGCTCAAGCGTTGATCGCCCCATCCGAAGTTACTGCAGCCGCCTTTGTCATTCAGTATTGGACCCCAATCAACTCCGGTGCTTGGATCACCATCTTCTGGGTGACAATGGTCGCCTTGGAGTTCTGCGCTGTCCAATACTTCGGTGAGGTCGAGTTCTGGATCGGTCTCATCAAGATCTTTACCATCACTGGTTTGATTATCCTTGGTATCGTGATTTTCTTCGGCGGTGCGCCAGCCTCCCATGGTGTTTTGGGTTTTCATTACTGGAAACATCCAGGCGCTTTCACGGAACATCTAGTCAAGGGAAACACCGGTAAGTTCTTGGCATGCTGGACGTCCATCATCAAGTCCGCCTTCGCGTTCATCTTGTCCCCAGAGTTGATCACCGCGTGTGCCTCCGAAGCCAAGAACCCAAGAGTCAACCTACCAAAGGCCACCTCCAGATTCATCTACAGAATGATCTTCTTCTACGTCTTTGGCTCCTTGACCATCGGTGTCATTGTTGGATCCAACGACCCACGTTTGATGAGCGCCATTTCTGCTGGCGCTTCCTCTGCAGCTGCCTCTCCATTTGTCATTGGTATCCAGAACGCAGGTATCAAGGTTTTAAACCACATTGTGAATGCTGCCATTTTGACTTCCGCGTACTCCTGTGGTAACTCGCAGTTTTTCTCTGCAACAAGAACCCTCCACTCGATGGCAGTGAGAGGCGAAGTTCCAAGAATCTTCGGTAGAACCAACAGATACGGAGTCCCAGTCTACTCCGTCATCAATACTGCTTTGATCAGCTTGGTTTCATACTTGAACGTCTCCAACAGCTCTGCCGTCGTTTTCACATGGTTGACCAACATCTCCACCGTCTCTGGGTTCTTTTCTTGGGTCTTCATCGGTATTGCATACCTTAGATACAGAAAGGCCATCGACTACCACAACCTAAATGACAGAGTCACCTTCAGACCAAAGTTCGGCATTGCAGGTGCATACCTCACCATCTTCTTCTTCACCTTGATCTCCTTCACAAACGGTTATGCCGTTTTCTTCAAGTTCAACGCTAGTGACTTTGTGGCTGCATATATTACCATTCCAATCATCTTGGTCCTCTATGTTGGACACATGTTGTGGTACAGAAACTTCACCCTTTTTGCACCACCAGAACAGATCGATTGTATCACAGGTCTCAAAGAAGTTGAACAACAAGAAGCTGAGTACGAAGCTCCTGTGGCTAAAAATTGGTTGATGAAGGTGTATTTCTGGCTATGTTAGCGCCGCCTACTTTACTTGTTATAGTTGCTCTTGTCTTATTTGTTTTCTTTTCTTTTCTTTCCATGAAATTTATTTTCTGCTTTTCGTCTGTGACCAGAACTTCTTCAGTGCAAAGCCACCAATAAAAACTCTAATTTTCGTAACGTTTGATACCCTTTCGAGGACTTGCGGCTTGTCTACATGTTGTATTGACTTGCTGCGGCTATAGACTCATCGGTAAACGAAAAAAAAACAGTCGCTGATACGGATACCCCACACTATTGCCCCACACCATCGCCCCACACATCCTGCGGATAGCATTCTTTTTAAAGAAACTTGCAGCACTTCTTATAGAAGGATCTACGATAAGCACGGTACAGCTTCACGAGGCAGACAGTAGTAGCAAACTGCTACTGTATAGCCCATACCGCCAGCAATGCAATCTTTTTTCTCAGTGCAGCACCACGACACCCCGCCCCGTTATCCGATAAGAAGGTTTGAGCTTCTGCTGGGAAACAATAGCATTGCGCTTAAGCGTTATGCGGAGACTCGAAAGTAACGCCTTGACAATTTCCAAAAACGCTCGCGCATAAAAAAAAAGGGCCCAGGCCTCCGCCTGCTGCGTGCCAGATACCGCTGGATCTGCTATCTATCCGGGCCTTATCTATGAATTCGCCTATCTAGAGCGTGGTGCTCCACAATTACTCAAGCCCCTTTGGTGCAGGAAGCGTCGACAAACATGAGTTTCTAAACCTCTGTGTTTTATGGAAACTGTCCCCCACAGAGCCAGTAAGGGAAGCCAGAGCAAACTGCTATCTAGTTTTAGGTTATCTGGGGTTACCGGGAATCAAAACATAGAGCCCAGTAATAATTTTTGTGTTTTGATAGTAGAGGGATGGCAGATCTTACAAAGATAGTGAACGTTACACCCCTCTGTGTATCCTGATTAGCAGCAATGTAAAGATAAGATTAAGACGATAGGAAGAGAAGGAGGGAGCCTGTAATGCCCTTTCGGGGTATTCAGACGAAGAGAATGGTCGGAATCAGACCTCTAACTTTTCGTGGTGACAAGAAGAATTAAAATTGGCCAACAGAAAAAGACCAAACAATAGAAAAAGTAAAAAATAAAAAGAAATAATGAAGCAACAATAAACTTTTGTTTTTGATTTTCAGCAGATGCCTTAGGAATTCGGGATTACTTCTCTTTGTGCATAATCTTTATCGGGTTGGTGATAGCATATTTTGGCGGTAGATTTTGTATTTTCCTATCCATAGACCTTGCAGCACATTTTGCTTTCCCCAGTAATGCCCCATGGTGTGTAAACACCGTGAACTTGCGCAAAAGTGTTATCTCTCATGAATACTCTTACGCCACCCATGTATTTATTTATATATCGACTGTCGTATCCCCAGAACATATGATTCTGATGGTAACGAGAAAATGAGAATCTTTTGGAATTTTGTTCCAGGTATTAGAATTAATATATCTCCAAACCCCGAACAGGACTTTTTAACAAGATGAGTTCGTTAAAGAACAATGAGAAAGGGGTCCCTCCCTCATCCGTTGCAAACTACTCTATTGGCTCTAATGGTGAATATTACGAAACCCCAGATAGTGCCAAAAAGGAAAACTACGAGTACCAGGTCAACTCAGTAGACCTTGATTTAGATGATGCTGATAGTGGCGAAAAAGCCTACAAGACAGACATGAAGCAGGGTCTCAAGTCAAGACATATCCAAATCATCGCATTGGCTGGTGCTATTGGTACTGGTCTCTTTGTCGGTTCTGGTTCCGGACTTGCTACTTGTGGGCCTGCTGGGCTTTTCGTTGGTTATTTGATATTGTCTTTGATGGTCTGGCTCGTCATGAACCAGATCTCTGAGATGGTCACTTTTATTCCCACGCCTGGTCAAACCACCCTTCCAGCTCTTTGTCTCAGATACACCGGAAATAACTCAATCTCCTTTGCTGCCGGTATGAATTTGTATTACGCCCAAGCTTTGATTGCTCCATCTGAGCTTACTGCTGCTGCCTTTGTCATCCAATACTGGACATCGATCAACCCGGGTGCTTGGATTACTATTTTCCTGGTTGCTATGGTCGCCTTGGAGTTCTGCGCTGTCCAATACTTCGGTGAAGTCGAATTCTGGATCGGTCTTATCAAGATCTTTACCGTCATTGGGTTAATCATTGTCGGTATTGTTATTTTCTTTGGTGGTGCTCCAGCCTCCCATGGTGTTTTGGGTTTTCACTTCTGGAAACATCCAGGCGCTTTCACGGAACATCTAGTCAAGGGAAACACCGGTAAGTTCTTGGCATGCTGGACGTCCATCATCAAGTCCGCCTTCGCATTTATCTTGGCTCCTGAATTAATCACCGCGTGTGCCTCCGAAGCTCAAAACCCAAGAGTCAACTTACCAAAGGCAACATCAAGATTTCTTTACAGAATGATCTTCTTTTATGTTCTTGGATCTTTGACTATTGGTGTTATTGTCGCTTACAATGACAAGTCTTTGTTGGAAGCTATTGCCACCGGTGCACAGGGTGCAGCTGCTTCTCCATTTGTCATTGGTATAAAAAATGCAGGTATCAAAGTGCTCGACCATATTGTGAATGCAGCCATCTTGACCTCTGCATTTTCTTGTGGTAACTCTCAGTTTTTCTCTGCAACAAGAATGCTCCACTCAATGGCCATCAAAGGGCAAGTCCCAAAGCTCTTTGGCAGAACAAACAAATATGGTGTTCCATATTACTCAGTTTCAATTACAGGATTGATCAGCTTGGTCTCATATTTGAACGTTTCCAACAGTTCATCTAAAGTCTTTACCTGGTTGACCAACATCTCTACCGTTTCCGGATTCATCTCTTGGGTATTCATCGGAGTTGTTTACATCAGATTCAGAAAGGCTATCGACTACCACAACTTAAACGACAGGGTTACTTTCAGACCAAAATTCCAAATTGCTGGGGCATACTTCACCATCTTCTTCTTCACCTTGATTGCTCTAACCAACGGTTATGCCGTTTTCTTCGACTTCAACGCTAGCGACTTTGTGGCTGCATACGTCACTATCCCAATTATTTTCATTCTCTTATTTGGACACATGATCTGGTCTAAGAGCTTTAAGCTTTTTGCACCACTCGAGGAGATTGACTGCATTACAGGTCTAGAAGAAGTTGAACAGCAGGAAGCTGAATACGAAGCTCCTGTGGCAAAGAACTGGTTGATGAAGGTTTACTTCTGGCTATGTTAACCTTCAAGTTTTATTGAATTTCCTTTCTTCGTTTAAAATCTTGAGTGCTTTCCTTATCTACAATCTTTTATATTTTATGCTTTTCAATTCCACAACATAGGCTAGTTTACTACACTTTTTGTTCTGTCGATTTAACTTTCAGACATACAACACGCCCTAGTAGCTTCCTGTCACATGGGTGTTGTGTGCCAGACTACTTTGTGTAGCTGATTCCTTAGTAAAGAGCAGTGTTCTACCTTTACTGGTCTCATTAAAATGCTCTAGATGTAAAAAAACTGGAACACTGGCAATTGCAACCTTCACTTTGAACGTTAATTAATTAAAGCAAGACTTGCATTTTTTGAAATTTCGCGTAAGCAATTGTTATAGACTGTCCGTCCTTCTTCACCAAAATGGCGGCAAGTTTCATGTACCTATTTCTCGCGTCTCAGTACATGAGACTAGCAAGTAATGTCTCAAGTTTCAACTAGAAAAGCTGGCTGATGCGACACACTAAGTACAGCTGGCACTGAAACCAAGATATCACTAACCTAGCAAGCAGCTTGAAATCATGTCGAACGTTGCATCATCCCCTCTACTATCTCAGGGCCCCGCTGTAGGAGCTCCCAGCTCTCAGCTTAGTGACTTCAATTTGGATGATGATACGATGAATCCACAGACTAATAATACCCAATCTTCTTTCTTTGGTGGTGGGCCTTCCAGTGATGCACCCACAGGAGCACGTGGTGTAAGAGCCGAACAGTCAGATTTGGCCACAGGTGGTTCGGATACTGCTCACAGAATCCGTGTTAACGCAGGTGTCTCGAATATACCAAAAGTGGAAGATAAGATATCGGAAACTGTTCAAGAGTCATTTGAGGAATTCTTGGAAAACTTCAAAGTGGACTCCGATGACGATGCATATGATCCTCATTTTGAGGGTAAACTATACCTTGAGAGGGTCGCTAAGATGGTCAACGATGATAGCACTCTACTCAATATTGATTTCAAGCATCTCCAGTCTTACCAAAACGGTATCCTTGCTGCCGCCATTACAGAACAGTTTTACAGATTTTTGCCATTCCTTCAAAACGGTTTGCGTCATATTGTCTCACAGCACCAACCACAATTCTTACGACGTCAAGTCTCTAGCGCTGCGTCGGACGAAGCTTCTAAAACTATCGAACATAATTTCCAGATTTCATTTTACAATTTGACCGTCGTTCACAGGATTAGAGAGTTAAAAGCAGAGAATATAGGTATGTTGATGGCTATATCTGGTACCGTAACAAGAACAAGTGAGATCAGACCAGAATTATACAAAGCGGCTTTTACATGTGACATATGCAAAGCTCTAATCACCAACATTGAACAGACGTTTAGATACACGGAGCCTACGTCTTGCATCAATAGTACGTGTGTGAACCAGTCTGAATGGACTTTGAACATTTCCAAATCCCAATTTCTAGATTGGCAGAAAGTCAGGGTCCAGGAAAATTCTAATGAAATACCCAACGGTTCGATGCCTCGTACACTCGATATAGTTTTGCGAGGTGAATTGGTGGATAGAGCTAAACCAGGAGATAAGTGTAAATTTACTGGTACAGAAATAGTCATCCCCGATGTCTCACAATATCAACTTCCCGGAGTAAGACCTGCTACTGTTCGTAGTAGAGGTGCTGGGCCTGCTGATTCCTTGACCGGCGGTATCTCGATGAGGTCTTTGGGTGCTAGAGATTTGACTTATAAAATTGCTTTTCTTGGATGCCACGTTAACTCTTCCTCTGGTAAGGAGCTTGAAGAGGCAGAAGATGAAGGAACATCATTGGAAAACTTTCTTTCTAATTTAACGCCCTCCGAGGTTAACGAATTAAGAGATATGGTTTCTGACAGAAATGTCTACTCTAAATTAGTCCAGTCTATTTGTCCCACCGTATATGGGCACGAGGTGGTTAAAAAGGGTATTATTCTTCAGCTTTTGGGGGGTGTTCACAAAAAGACTGTAGAAGGAATCAATTTGAGAGGTGATATCAATGTTTGTATTGTTGGTGATCCCTCATGTGCCAAATCCCAGTTTTTGAAGTGGGTCAACAGTTTTGCACCAAGAGCTGTTTATACGTCGGGTAAGGCATCAACCGCTGCAGGTTTGACTGCAACGGTTGTGAAAGATGAAGAGAGTGGCGAGTTCACTATTGAAGCAGGTGCGTTGATGTTGGCAGACAATGGTATCTGTTGTATCGATGAATTCGATAAGATGGATATCGCTGACCAGGTTGCCATTCATGAAGCTATGGAACAACAAACAATTTCCATTGCAAAAGCTGGTATTCACGCCACTTTGAATGCCAGAACCTCGATTCTTGCAGCTGCAAATCCTATCGGTGGTCGTTATAACCAAAAGGTCGGATTGCGCAGCAATTTGAGTATGACTGGTCCCATTTTGTCAAGATTTGACCTATTTTTCGTTATATTGGACGAGTGTAATGAAAAAGTGGATACTCAGTTGGCTACCCATATTGTGAATCTACACTTGTTCAGAGATGAGGCATTGAACCCCCCATATTCCAAGGAACAAGTCCTAAGGTATATTAAATACGCAAAGAATGTCAAGCCAAAACTCACTCCGGAAGCCAGAGCATATTTGATTGAAAGATACAAAGAATTACGTATTGACGATAGTCAAGGTGGACGATCTAGTTATCGTATTACTGTCAGACAATTAGAATCTCTTATTCGTTTATCCGAAGCAATTGCACGTGCCAATTGTAAGGACGATGTTACTCCAACCTTTGTTGCTGAAGCTTATGACTTGTTGAAGCAATCCATTATCAGAGTTGAAAAGGAAGATTTAGATCTAGATGATGATCAAGATGATATTAGTGGTGGTGATGATGATAATAACGACCAAGGTGATAATGGTGATGATGATGGGCTTGGTGAAGGCAACATGAACAATGAAGATGAAGATGGACGTGAACAGATGCTGGAGCAAAGTCAAGGAGCAAAAAGACCTAAAGGAAAACGTTCTAATAATATTCCATACAGCGTCTTCATCAATCTTCGTAATGTTTTCTTGGAACGTATCAAAGACAAAGAGGCTGATTCTGCGATCGTTGCTGAAGAAGAAGGTACTCATGATGAAGGGCCAAGCGGGTATACTCAAAAAGCTTTGTTGGACTGGTATATGAATGCTATAGAAGACCAACTTGAATCGGTCAGTGAATACTGGGATGAATTGAAGATTGCGAAAAAAGTGTTGAATAAACTTGTGAAAGACAATATCTTAATGCGTGTCAATCCTGATCCGACCGATTTTGACGAAAACGAGATTCCGGCTGATTTGGTTATCACTCCAAATATGTCCGTGGAAGAGAAAGAGAGGCTCACTAACGAACAAAACAACTGGAGGAGACGTCAAAAGAGAGAATTGAACAAAAAGTTGGTTTATATTATTCATCCAAATTGCTCCATAGAGGATCTACTTGGTGAAGTTGACGAAGAAGTAGAAGTACAGGAAGACTGATCTACTCAATTCTACTAAATTAAACTTCTGTATTACTATAAATTTTCTACTTGATAAATTAAACCTAAATTACAACTTAGGGACTAGCTCCTTATTCACTCTCCGATACCACCAATCTATACCTATTTGACCCTTCTGACAATCATATTTATTCACCAGGAGAATGTTGTCCCACAAAACATCGTATAAAAAGTAGACGTCCTGACTGCCTACTAAATTATCTATTTGATGTTTGATGTCTTCTAGAATATTAGTAAAAGAATTAATACTCGTAAATTGAAGAAGATCAATATAAATTGAAATAAGTCCAGCACGCCGTGTGCAAAGCTTTTCCGGAACAGTCATTCTGTCGCCATTAACAAAGCTGATTCTGGGCGGTAATGGTGTATATGCTGACATGTTTATCTGAAAGCGAACCAGATCAAGTAGTGTATTTAAGAATTCAGGATCATTAGGTGATGAAATAGCAGCAGCTTTGCCGCACGTTTGTGTAATTAAGGAAGTCTGGTTAAGTGAAAGGTTTTTGGGAAATTGGGCAAGTACTCGATTGAAGCATGAAAAAACTGCCTCCTGCAAATGGGCTTCATTTTCAGATTCGGAAAGGTTCATACACAGCAAATTTAAGTGTTTGACCATTATTGAATGGCAAAACTCAACCGTGGGAGCAGAAGAGTCATTCGAGTCGAACACTGAATTCATCAAAGGAAATAAGGTTGTTTCTTTAAATGATTTTTTTAATGATTGGAGCGTAGCTTCAGTGGTCCTGAAAAAGTAGTTCAATTTGGATTCATTCGCAGGTGTTTGTCGCTTTGAAACTGGAATTTCATTAAGCATGGAGTACAAAAGCGACTCAGTCAAATCAGGATTGTATTCCCCCAATAAAGAAGTTGTAGAATCAAAGATAAAGTTATAAGAATCGAAGCCACCGGTACCAATCTGATCGAGAACATAGGAAAGATAAAAAAAGGAGCGTAATATTTGATTGGAGATCATAAACGCAAATTGATTAATTCTTGAGGTTCCCAATACAATCTCTCTGGTTGCATGTTCAAATATCATGACTACCGTGAAGAAAATATATTTAACAAGATCCCACTTATCTGAAGCCTCAAATAGCGTTTCTAGTCCAGCGTTGGATATATTGATTGCAAATGAAACAATATAATCAAGAGACCTAGAAATAGCTTTTAAGTTTTGCAAAGGGTCTTTGGAGGCTTTTGCTATCTTTCCAAAAAGAAAAGCCCATTTATTTAGCTGCCTCAAAATAGGCTTTGTTCTCATTATATCATTGTAGCTTATATTTGAACTGAGCAACGAGCCTTTGTCTAAACCATATTTAGAGAAAAAAAGAATACGCATTAATTCTGGTAAAATTTCAGGATCTGCATTGGTCAATCCTGCATAAAAACTACTTGATAAGTGTTCCTGGGTGTAGATCAATGACACGAGGATATTATCTTTAAATTCTGGCAGTAAAGGAGATCGTATCACATAGAGGAATGAGTCCGAAAAAAGAGATAACTCTAACTTGTTCACTTTTGCAATAACATTATGATGAGACGGGCATGGGTTATACAATTCCATCGATGATATGGAAGAGATGCAACCTGCTAAGACGGGTAGTATTTTCCAGTGTGCAGTAGAGTCATGCAGTAGTACATCACGTATAGAATCGTAAATGGAAATATAAAACTCATGAAAAGAAATTGTTGGATTGCTAACTTTGTATTTAGTTGTGATTATGTATTGGTAACATTCAATTATCTTAGTGATGTTCTCTAAAGTTTGATCTTTCAACGAACTGAAGAAAAGGGGGCACCTCAAAAAGTGCTTCGTCAACAACTGAATATTTACACTACTTTTAAGTCTTGGATAATAGTGTACAAGATAAGAGAATACCTTATCAGCAGAAGTTGATGGTTTAGGATTAGCAATGTCATAGAGCAAGTAGTCTAGCTCAGTGGGAAGCTGAAATTGTTGAACCTTTGGTATAGCGCCATAACTGTCCTGAGCTGTGACATTGTTGGAATTAAGTATTTGGCGTCCCTGTTGCCCCAATTTATAGCCCAAGCCACTCATATCATACAGTGTTGTTTGAAGATTATGATGTTGCCTGTCATCACTCATGTAGTCCATATAAAGAGGGGCGGTGAAATCGGCTTCAGATCGTTGAAGATAACAAAACTTAGCGACGGCGCAGGCGACTTTTCGGGCTTGACCCAAAGTTGACATCGGTTAACATCTATTGACTCCAGCCCTTCTGTGGTGATTAAGAGTACCAATCTTTGTCTATTGAATCAGGTCTTCGATCAAGGGTAAAATGTCGTTGCCAAGGGGGTTCAAGTTTTTTTCTGTCACGGCTGGGATGGCGACCGGGCTCATCGCTATACCACTAGCTGTATCAATCTCTAACTGCAAGCCATACTTTATGTTTGCTTGGGACCCATTCATCACAAAATGGAACCAGTTCTGGCGATTACCACTATTGCAGCTTCAGTTTCAGAACCAGTCTGAAGTGACAATTGCCGTGGTGATTACAATATTGAAGTTGAAGGGATTGGAAAGAGTCTATGGAAGTTTAAAAATGATAAAGATTCTCATTCTACTTTATTTTTACAACTTTGTGTTGACAACAATAGTCTCCTTTTCTCTATACCGAAGTATTGGGTGGGATCTTTTCATTCCATCTGGTCCTTTTGGAATAATATTTGGGCTATACTATCCCTATATGAAATACATACCAGATGTATATGTTGCTGAGTTTGATTTCGGAGATCTCGCTAGCTCTGGACCGTCTGGAAAGTCACTCAGCATTTCCATAAGTGACAGGTTCAGTTGCCAGATACTCTATCTGATGTTGTTCTTCAGTGAGGGAGTACCTTCGATGGTACTATGTACAATCGGCTATTTCATCGGTTACCTATATTTTCATGACTTGGTACCTATAACGGACTCTGCGTTGGGCTATCTCGATCCATTGTACTACAAGCTAACTAATATAAAGGAGTACGAGTCTTCCGTTGGGGCCGCCAGATTCAATTCTGTACAGAATTCTAGTACCAACGACACGGCTGAGAATGAATCACAGGCTATCGACTTAGCCGACGAAGATGCAAATGGTACCAGCAGGGAGGATACTCCTGTGCGGACCTTTGGGCAGCAGATGCTAGATTCTTTCAGAAGATGAATTGTAGATATCATGTTTAGGCAATTATACAAAGATAGCATACTTACAAATTAACAGGTGTTTTTTTCCTCTCCTAAATGGCTAGCTGATGCAGAGGAAAGAAGTGATGCGTCGAGATAGCCCACCATTACTTCGACTCGGTTGTTTGTTTCAACTCTTTCCTGCGCTGGACATCCCAATTGTACACACGGGCCGTGTTGACTTCCATCGTTGTGATGTTCACCCTGAGGTAGTCCAAATCTTCCAACGTTGTTGCCTTCGAAGCTTTGGTCTTCTCAAGTCTCTCGGAAAGCATCTGGATCGCCTCGTCAATTGGATATTCTAGCATCACGTTAGCTCCAAGCCAGAGAGACACGGTTTTGCAGTTTTCTGTCGGTATCTGTGCGGTGGCGTATATGGTATCGTTGAGCTGGTAATCGATAAGCAAATCGTCATTCTCCTCTCCGGCATCTCCCTCTCCCTCTCCCTCTCCCTCTCCCTTTTCTTCGTCTTCGGTCCTCTTCTTCAAGAACTTGCACATCGTGAACGTGTTCTGAATGTCCGGTATTTTGGTCTCTAAGTTCGCAAGGGCCGTTCTCTTGTTCTCCTCCATGTATTTGTACTGTTCCAACCGCATTTGCAACTCATTTAAGAAGTTGGTCACGTCTGCATCCGTGCATGTCTTTGGGTTGATGAAATCATCAATGTTCTCGATGAACTTTGCCTCTGGGATTCCTCTAGGGTTAGTCTTCCCTGTTTTAAGACGGTCTGTTGCCATTGTGTTTTTTTCGTCTGCCACTGATGTTGGCTCTCCAAAACTCCTCTCGATCACACTCCGAAACGTCCTCTGGCCTCCACGTCTTCTTCAACTTCCCTTTTCATCTGTCCATTCTTTCCCTCCAAATCATGGAGCGGTCGATCGACCCAGCTTTCTAGAAAGAGGGTTAAGGGAAGGCGTCACGTGCCAAAAGAAACCCTTTTTTATGCAGCGCTTTATTTTTTTTTCCTCCTACGCGCACCGTTGGCTTCTCACTGTGAGGATGAGGGAGGAGACCGAGGGAGCGAGCAGGAGGGAGAACTGTGGTGAAAAGTCTTCTTTTTCTGAAACCTATCTCAAGTGCTACTCTTTCCCGTGATCTACGACAGGATAATATAATAAATCTTTCTCTGTCATCAAGCAACTTTCACAATGGGTAGAGATCACTTCAGCAGACCACACGAAAAGAACAGTCACAGAACTACTCCAAAGTCTGACAACGTCTACTTGGCATCCCTTGTCAAGTTGTACTCATTCTTGGCACGTAAGTAATTGAAACGATACGAAATGAAAACGAAGCCTTAAGGCCTCTCTGGAGTGCAAGCGCAGCTCCAGTTTTCTCTTCTTTTAATTCTTGCTGTCTATAATTTCACCTGTACGAAGAAGCAAGATATCATTCGGGCAGTTTATTATAGAACCAGACCTTACTATCTAACTTCACAGGGGAGGATGGGAATAGCAATATCCCCTTCGTCCGTATTCTGCAAGTGCGTATTATTCTTAATACTAGTGCGATTATAGAGCAGAATTAAGGGAAGGTGGTGTGGCCGAGCGTGGACGATGCATTTCGTACTGCCCGGCTGCACTATCCTTCATGGCAAGAAATACTAACTCTGGATTACTTTTTTGATGTTTACTCATTTTTTTTCCTACAGGTAGAACTGATGCTTCCTTCAACAAGGTTATCTTAAAGTCTTTGTTCTTGTCCAAGATCAACAGACCACCAGTTTCTGTTTCCAGAATTGCTAAGGCTTTGAAGCCAACCGTTTCCTCCCAGAAGTTGGTTGTTGTTGTCGGTACCGTCACTGACGACATCAGATTACACGCTTTCCCAAAGGCTACTGTTGCTGCTTTGAAGTTCACCAAGGGTGCTAAGGCTACCATCTTGAAGAACGGTGGTGAAGCCATCACTCTCGATGAATTGGCTTTGAGAGCTCCAACTGGTAAGAACACTTTGGTCTTGAGAGGCCCAAGAAACTCCAGAGAAGCTGTCAGACATTTCGGTTTCGGTCCACACAAGGGTAAGGCTCCAAAGGTCCAATCTAAGGGCAGAAAGTTCGAAAAGGCTAGAGGTAGAAGAAGATCAAGAGGTTTCAAGGTCTAATCTAATTAATTTTTAATACGATAGTTAATTATTTAGTCCCGGTGTATGTTTTATGTATAGCTTTCAAACTTGTGTAATCAACACTGTATTACCTCCTTCTGGGTATTTTCTAATCAAAGGTTTTATTATACATTCGGTTGCCTCCAATGCTGGCTCTGTAGTAGTATATCGGTCCATTCATGACACCTATGTCAGCCGATCAGCTGGAACAGATATGGCTTATGTAAGCTCAAGCCATTATTAAGTGTGACTGCTGCCCTTTCCGGAAGTCTGTACCGCATAAAATGTGTGGTGCGCGGGTTCTGTATTGAAGTCTTGGGCGCGCCACTGTAAACACGCGACACCTCACACAACTCTCTTGAAGGGGAAAATTCCGTTTTCGCTGTTGGTCGTGGTGCTCTGGATCCCTCTCTCGCTCACTCTCTCGCTCACTCCCTCAGTATCTGGAACGAGGTGGTGAAAGGTGTTGAAAAATTTGCCCGTGTTTTACAAGTCAACTAACACAATATAGGCCTTAGATAAAGCTTTTGAAAGACTTCCAAATATCAAGTACCAATAACCATGCCAGGTGTTACTGTTAGGTATGTACCGTACCCACGAAAGCAATTATGCAGCGGAAAGAAAGCAGAAGAAACGTGAAACAACTGAAAGTAGTCAACTTCATTTATGAGACCAGAACCAAGGAAGAGTGACCATTAGACATATCAGAAATAAGGGAATGAACAAAACGAGACCTCGTGAAGCTTCTCCAATATCGGTTTTACCAGTTTAGAACATCAAATGGAACAACGATTTAGTTTACATAGACTGTGATGACATGCATACAATGCGTAGGATTAGAAGTGATTAAGGAAAATTAAACTTATGAGAACCCATTCATAGTGCACCGAAGCCAATTTGGAAAGCCAGAATACAAACCAGAAGCCAACAGAATCAAGTGATTAACAACACAAAAAGTAGACACAGATACCACTGAATATTTCAATCTTTCAAAAAGTTTTACTCACGTTTCAAAGCTATATTTTCAACTCCCCGCATAGAATAAAATTCACGAATGCAAATACTAACAACTTCTTTTTGACTTATCAAATTTTCATTAATACAGAGACGTTTCTGCACAAGAATTCATCAACGCTTACGCACAATTCTTGCAAAGACAAGGTAAGTTGGAAGTTCCAGCATACGTTGAATTAGTCAAGACCTCTGCCGGTAACGAATTACCACCACAAGATGCAGAAGGTTGGTTCTACAAGAGAGCTGCTTCTGTTGCTAGACACATCTACTTGAGAAAGACCGTTGGTATCGGTAAGCTTAACAAGGTTTACGGTGGTGCTAAAAACAGAGGTCCAAAGCCAGGTAAGCACGTCGATGCTTCCGGTTCCGTCAACAGAAGAGTTGTCCAAGCTTTAGAAAAGATCGGTGTTTTAGAACTTGCTGAAAACGGTGGTAGAAAGATCTCCGAAAACGGCCAAAGAGATTTGGACCGTATTGCTGCTCAAACTTTGGAAGCTGAGGATGACGAATAAATGTCTTATAAATAACATTATATACAATACTACCACGTTGTTTAAATAGCTAATCTCCTTTCTAATTCTAAAACAATTACAAATTTTGCAAAGTGTCCCCATCAATCAATCATCTTTCTCCCTTACTTAATTGTATGCCTAAACTTATTGCTGAGCTCTACTTGCCTTTGAAAACTTGTTGAAGTATCTTTCTCTGAAGTTATTAATACCTTCACGGTGTTCACTTCGAATAGTTTTTCCCCTGTAAGCGTCATCCCTTTTGACATACACCAACAGTCTCCTCGACCATTTATGGAAATCCTGAACCAATTCGTATATAAGCTCAAGTTGCTCGTGTTGTGGAATCATAGTTGGAATGTCGACATCATTAGCGACTGGCATCCAAAAGCATAGTCTGGATCCAGTGTCCAGTCTTTCAGCAGCAAACTGTAGTAAATCATCTAGTAAAAGATCCAATGAATACGTCTTTTTAGGCTGGATATAGTCTCTCCTCAAAAACGCTAGCTCGCCATCGATCATAACAGTTTCACGTCCTATCTTGCTGTCCGTAGTACCACAAACCTTCACACCTTCTCGAACTCCATAAGGAGGGTCGCAGACAATCGATCCGAAAGTCAAGTCTTTTCTGAAAGCATTATTAGTGAAATCCATGCAGAGAACGTCGGTGAACAATAATGGATCCTCGTAGTAATCGAAATTGTCCTTCAATCTTCTCTTTGGACCCTTACCCTTCAAAGTGAGAAAGTCTATATCCGATCCAATAGTAATGCCTCCGAATTCTGCTGCGGTGACTAGAAATGACCCCGTTCCCACAAACGGATCATAAATGAGCTCGCCAGGACGAACTTGTGCCATATTGCAGGTGAATAACGACAATTCTGCATCAAACGACGTTGTCCCAAAGTAAGGTCTCTTTTTGATATCATACTTCTCGACAGCACCCCTACTCCGTGCGCTCAAGTTGATTTGTCTTCCGAACCAGCAATGATCTGGATGATCTAGTGGAAATAAATCTGCACCCAATGAATATTGCTCTAAGATAGTAAATGTTTGATCTGGGGTTTTCATTCTAATCTTACCCTTGAAGTCCAAATACACAAATTTCTCGTACATCTTAATCTGTTCTTCCCTAGACTTTTTGCCTCCTTGAAAGGTAAGATTTTCAAACTTGAATGTGTTGAGTAGATAAGGTTTTCGAAGTTCTGCCATGTTAGACTTCACACTCTCGTGCAATTCCTCAAAAGAGTTTCCATGTCCCCACAACTCATATATCCCCTTTGACAAAATTGCCCGATCTATAAGCTTGTATGCCTCTTCGTCACTTTGCAGACTTACCATCAAAAAAGGATGTTCTTCATTGTGATTTGAAAAATCTGCCTTTATTCCGTGAAGATTAGCCAAGGACTCAAGTTCCGCTTTTCTAAAACCAGGGTGACTTTGCGCAAGAAAAATAAGATAATCTTTCATTGTTATATTTTTCTGAGTAGATGCGGTTTCCCAATCTTCCTTCAGTACTTCTCTCGGTGCTTCCCCAATTACTTTTTATTCCATTCCCCTGTCTGGCAAAATAAATTTTTCAGCTTCCATTCTCATGTCTGATTCGGACATTTCCCTTTTGGGCGGCTGTCGCGAGGAGGGGTGAACAGAATGCCATGCTACCAAGTACCAGAAAAAACCATAAATAGGGGGCGCTTCCCAGCTGACGAGAGGCCGCCGCTTTTTTGAGGGCAAATTACTCCTGCCTGCACCGAGAGTCTTCTTTTTACACAGGACAAACCAGCACACAAAGTGTTTATTTTCAATTTTACTTTATACCTGGTATATACTCCCATATTTACTTCTATAGAATTAGACAGTTAATATCAAGTTATATCAAGTTATTTTTGATCCACAGATAGCAAAGCAAACTCACAAACGAACCTCACAGATATTTCAATTGTAAACTATATTTAATATATATTCACTTATAGTTATATAGATCTGGAGTTTGTTTGACTATTATCATCTGTTTATTTACTGCAACAATATTTTTATATTACTAGGATAGTTTTAGTTATTGTCTAGCTTTATATTGCCCATAGCAGCTTGTTTCACTTGACTCTCTTCTATTGACTTTCCACCATGTCCAATTTTGAAGACGACGAAGCCTTATTCGATGACATTTATGCAGGTGATCAACCTAAAACCGTTGACACTGCGCCTTCAAATGTTACCGAAAAAGAAACTTCTCTCACACAACAACCATCAAGCTATAATAATGAAGCACAAGCCACCACCGATAATACTGGTAATGATGCAGCTGTTGGTACGGTTCCAGAAAGTGAATCGGTCAACCAAAGTGGCTCATTACAACCTTATAACAACCTTCCTTTGACCGACTCTAACTCTAGCAATACTACTGAACAACCCCAGCAGAATTTACTACCTAGTGTTAACGGACAAGGCCAAGGTCAGATTCCTGGCCAGCCTGACTATGCCACCGCGTTCCAGCAGCTGCAGCAATTCCAAATGATGCAACAGCAGCAGCAACAGCAACAGCCGGGCCAGGGGCAGATGCCAATGCATGGAATGCCTCAACTATCACAGTATCAACAGTATCAGCAATTCCAGAATCAAAACCAAAATCAAAACCAAAATCAAGGCCAAGGCCAAATTGAAAATCAAAATCAAAATCAAGGTGATGTTCAAAACCAAAACCAAACTAATGCACACATTCCTGATATCACTGAAGTTGAAGTTCCAACCAATTATAAAGATACAGTGAAGGCAGACTTGTCTAATAAGGATGTTGGAAAGCTTTTCATTGGTGGTTTGAACTGGGAAACTGACGAAGATAGATTGAAACAATACTTCGGTAAATATGGTGAGGTTCTTGAGACAAATGTCATGAGAGATAGTAGTACTGGTAAGTCCAGAGGTTTCGCCTTTTTGACCTTTGCAGCCAGTGATAGTGTTGATGCCGTTCTGAGAGAAAAGCATATTCTTGACGGTAAGTTGATTGACCCAAAGAGAGCTATCCCAAAAGATGAACAAGAAAAGGTTGGTAAGGTGTTTGTGGGTGGTATCGCAGCTGATGTCACCCCTGAAGAATTCAGAAATTATTTTGAAAAATTTGGTACTATCATTGATTCTCAGTTGATGATCAACAAAGATACTGGTAAGTCTAGAGGTTACGGTTTCGTTACCTATGATTCTGCCGAAGCAGTTGATAGGGTGACAAGAAACAATTATGTCATGTTCCACGGGAAGAAGATGGAAATCAAGAAAGCAGAACCTAGAACTCAACACCTGAGAAATCAAGGTAAAACTGCTGATGGTTCCAGCCCAATGGGTGGTAACCAGATGAACATGATGAATAACGGCGGCTACATGATGAACGGCTATGGAGACATGTCACAATATTGGCAGCAGATGCAACAGATGCAACAGATGCAGCAATATTGGATGCAAATGCAACAACAGCAGCAACAAAATCAGCAAATGTCGCCAAACTCCCAGGAAGCTCAAATCAACATGTACCAAATGGGAAATGATAATGGCAATAGCAATAACAATGATGATGATGTTCCAAACCCACAAGAGCGTGGAAACCAATACCGCGATGATGAAGAAGATTCAAGAAGCATTCCCAACTTACCATCTGGTCCTAAAAAATTCAGGGAAAAAGGTTCAGGAGGCAGTTCAGGAGACCGTGACCGGGATCGGGACAGAGATCGGGATCGTGGAAATGGTGGAAACGGTGGTAGCCGTTTTAACGAGAGAAGAAGTGGTGGTGGTGGCGGCGGTAATGGAGGTGGTAGTAGAAGAAGCGGAAAGTACAGAAGTGGAAGAAGGAACAACTACCATCCATATCGCAGATCGTAAATGAGTTGATGAAAGGCTACTCATATTGCTACAAATGTATATAGGTGATATATATACGCATGAGTGTATGTATGATGTGTATGTTCTGGCATGAATAATCGTTTTTCTAATATACTTCCTTTTTATGTTTCACTGGAATTGTTGCAAGATATCGTTTTGACAGCTCCGATGGATTTTTCCTCCCTCCGAAAAATAAAAAAAAGATATTCTCGCTATGGCTGAAAAAATTCACAGCTAAAAAAATTTTATCAAATTATATTTTTTAGGTATAAAAAGTATCTATATAACTTATTTTATTCCTGAACTTTTCTATTGAAATACTAGCTATCAAGTATTCTATATTTGTCAAATATTACAACCATTCAAGAAAACAAGATGTCTAGTGACGAAGAAGACACAGTTGATATTTGGTCGTCTTTAGTAGCGAACAATGGCGTGAATGGATCATCAGATGAGGATTCTGATGACAGCGGAAGCGACAATGAAACAGGAGCTATTCAAGATGAAATAATTTCGTCCGATGAAGAGGATGAAGACGAAGAAAGTAAAAAGCCGAAAAAGAAGCAAAAGACGGGTGTTAAAAAAGCTGCTGATAAGCTTGATTTCCCGTTATTGGAAATTGAAGATGATGGTAATGATAAATCTGCTGCCAATGCGCATGAAGAAGATATGTACTTTATTAATCAAGAACAAGCACAACAAGGTAAAGCCAAGAATAAAGGATCCTTTGCATCTTTTGGACTGTCTAAAGTTGTTATTTCAAATATCGGGAAAAAGGGATATAGGCAACCTACTCCAATTCAGAGAAAAACAATTCCATTAATCATGCAAAACCGTGATGTGGTGGGTATGGCTAGAACTGGTAGTGGTAAGACTGCTGCTTTCCTATTGCCATTGATCGAAAGGTTGAAGACACACAGTGCCAAAATCGGTATTCGTGCTATCATTCTATCGCCTTCAAGAGAGTTGGCCAGTCAAACACACAAGCAGTTTAAAGAGTTCAGTAAGGGAACGGACTTGAGAAGTTTGTTGCTCATTGGTGGTGACTCCCTTGAAAATCAGTTTGGAGCTATGGTGAACAATCCTGATGTTGTTATTGCCACACCGGGTCGTTTCTTGCACTTGAAGGTCGAAATGAGATTGGATCTATCGAGTATTGAATTCATGATTTACGACGAAGCTGATAGATTGTTTGAAATGGGATTTGCCGAACAGTTGAATGAGTTGTTGGCAAGTTTACCTGAAAAGAGACAGAGTATGTTGTTTTCGGCTACACTACCAAGAAACTTGATCGACTTTGCGAAGGCTGGGTTGGTCAATCCTGTGCTAGTGAGGTTAGATGCAGAGACGAAGATCAGTGAAAATTTGGAGATGTGTTTTTTCAGCGTAAAGAAGAATGAGAGGGAGGCCAATTTGTTGTCGATTTTACAAGATGTTATCAAGATGCCATCTGCAACCAAGGAACAGTTGGAGAAGTTGACGGATGCAAACGATAGATTTAACGATTCGGACAGTGATAGTGAGAATGAAAACAATGTGAAAAACAGGAAGAGAAAGGCTCCCAAGAAGAAGGTCAAGATGCCGAAGGCCAACGAATTACCAACTGAGCATTCCACGATTGTTTTCGTTCCTACGCGTCATCATGTGGAGTACATCACCAACATATTGAAAGCAGCAAATTATGCGGTGTCCTATATCTATGGGTCTCTTGACCAGCATGCCAGAAGACAGCAGCTACAGAATTTCCGCATGGGATTAAGTTCTGTGATGGTTGTCACTGACGTTGCTGCGAGAGGTATCGATATTCCTGTGCTTGCTAATGTGATCAACTACTCGTTGCCATCATCTTCTAAAATTTTCATTCACCGTGTGGGTAGAACTGCAAGAGCCGGTAATAAAGGTTGGGCATACTCTATTGTGAGTGAGCAGGAACTTCCATATTTATTGGACTTGGAGATTTTCTTGGGACGTAAGATTCTGTTGACCAAGATGCAAGATAAGAAGGTGGAGCTTTTGCAGAAGAGGTACGAGGAACAGCACGGAAGCTTACAAGGATTTGAAGGGCCAAAGGTCTCTTATACTAAGAGAATGGTCTTGGGCAGTATTCCTAGGCTCCTGGTCGAGACTATGGAAGACTTGTACGAGACGATTTTGAGACACAACTTTGACATCCGGACTATCAGAGCTGTTTGTGAGAAGGCTGAAAAGTTGTACATGAGATCGAGGCAGCCTGCATCACAGGAGTCAATGCGTAGATCGAAGGAATTGGTGAGTGTTGGCTGGGACGAGCAGAACCTTGTGTTCGGGAAGAACCTCGAGACGGAGAAGAACGACTTCTTGGCGAAGTTGCAGAACCGGATAAACAAGGAGACTGTGTTTGAGTTCGGCAAAAGGGACGACGGTCTCATCGATTTGATGAACAAGAGACGGAAGCAGATTGCTCCTGCGCAGGCGAAGCAGAAGGAGAGAAGAGCTTTGTTGGAGAAAGAGAGAATGCTTGGTCTTTCGCACACGTTGGAAGACGAGATGTTGAAGGGGGACAATGGCGACAACGAGGAGGTTGGGTTTGCCGTGAACGAGGAGGAGTTGCTGAGAGACTTCGAGGACGGAGACGAGGTGTTGAGCGGGGCGGGCAAGCGCAAGAGTTACAAGGACCCGAACTTCTACATGTCGTACTACGCGCCACGGAATGTGATCCAGGACCAGCAGCTGGCGATCGACAACAACGGCGGGCACGGGAACTTCGTGGCGGAGGCCAGCAAGGCGGCCTTCGACATCGATGCCGAGGACGACAAGGTGCAGATGCAGAGACAGGGTCCCCGGGTTGTGTGGGAGAAAAACAAGTTTGTGCGCAAGCAGGACGACCGCAAGTTCATCATCAGCGAGAGCGGCCAGCGCATCCCTGCGAGCTTCCGGTCCGGCAAGTACGAGGAGTGGAAGGAGAAGAACCGCGTGGGCAGCTACAAGGTGGGCGGCGCTGAGAAGAGCGATGGCGCCGGCGCTGCCTTCGACAGCAAGTTGAACGGCAGCCGCATCGGCGGCCGGTTCAAGCATCACGGCGAGAAGGCGCCTAAGCTGCCCCGCAAGGGCCGTGACGACTACGACCGCCAGATGGACAAGGTCAAGAAGGCCGTTGAGAAAGGAGTTAAGGTCCGCGGCTACGTCGGCAAGGGCGCCGGTCGCAACGAGATCCGCGACAGCGAAACCATCCGCAAGCAGCGGGAGCAGAAGGACAGACGCCGTGAGAAGAACTCCCGCCCGACCCACAAGAGGCGCAAATAACCGCCCTACCTGTGCACTTTTGTATAGAATAAAAACAATAACACCAGAACCCTGTACTACATGCCCACCTGTGAGGCCAGTCTTCCGCGGCCCTAACTCCTTCTCCGCGCCTCCAACCACCGCCAGAGCTATCGCCGCGTGGCTGACGTAACGGGGGTGCGATTGGCTGGCCCCGGCTGGCCCCGGAGTGCGACATGGGCCGAACAGGGGGTGCGGCGCGCAGCGGCACCCAGTGCGGGCGGGCCCAAGAGGGGAAGCGAGGCAGGCAGCGAGCCGGGGGGCGAGCCGGAGAGCGAGCCGGAGGGCGATGGGGCGAAGACGCGGAGAGCGACACGAAGACCGGGTGCCGCGAAAAATGGAGCCGAGACCGGGGGAGAAGGCGGAGGAGTTGAGGCCGGGCGGAGACGAAGGAAGGGCTGTTGCAGATAACCAGGTCGGCGGTGTTGTGGCGATGTGGCGACGAGTGCGGTATAACCGTGTAGCCGGTTACAGCCCTGTGGCAGCCATATGGGGGAGCGTTCATTCGACGAACGGGGGGTCGTGCGGCAGCTGGTGCAGCAGCGGCAGCAGAGGGGCAGGAGGAGGTAGTGCCGACACCAGGTGGTGGTCTGCGGCAACCGTGGTGTGGGTCGGCCGTCACTGGAGCGGCCGGGAGGGGAAGCAGGGTGTTGTGTCGACAAGGGCCCGCTGGCGGAGCCGCCGGGGGTGATCAGGGGCGCCGGGGCCCGGGCAGGCTGCGGAGCGGGGCAGGGGGCGGCGGAGGCCGGGCGGAATCCGATGGGGCGGGGGCGGTCGCGGGGTGGCGGAGTCCGGCTGCGGGGTGGTTTTTCGCCGGGACGGGGGGTTTTGGTGGGGTGCTGCGGTGGAGTCCGAGCAAACGGCGTGGGTGTGCCCGGCCTGCTCGCGGGGCGGGAGGGGGTCCCACCGGGGGAGTCAACAGGGTAGTTTTCCAATTTCGGTTTTTGCACGCCCCAGGGAGCCCTGGCGGGCTGTATATATATGGAGGCTTTTCTTCCTTCTTTCCTGGGGGCCGGGAGGCACGCAACCCCATGCGATGTTGTGGCAGGGACACTCCTGCACGGTTTGTTGGTCCTGGCAGGAAAGAGCGTCTGCAGAGAGCCCAGCACCAGCGCACACCCCACCCAGAAAAGCTACTGCCCACCCACCCCATGATGATGGACCACCCTTCCCGGTCGTTGCCTGTGCCTGTGCTGCACCCCGGCGCCGGCAGCACCCCGGCACCCCCACACGCACTCCCACACCCACGCACAGTCCTCACCACCACGTCCTACTGCCCCATCAAGGACATCGCCGTCATGCACAACCGGTTCTTCCCCGACACGTTCCCGAACACCCTCACCACGACCACGCTGCAGAGCCGCAGGACCGCGTCGAAACTGCCTGCCCTCTATGACAGCGGCAGTGGGAGCACCCCCGGCAGCACGGAAAACCCGCTGTCTCCCTCATGCAGGTCCTCGTCTGTGTCCGGAGCCTCGTCCCCACCCCAAACTCCGAACGCCGGCTCCGCCGCTGCCCCCCAAAGCACATCTGCCGAGCTCCCGGCGCCAGTCAGCCCCGCTGCTCCTGCAGGCCCTAACTCCGTTGCCAGCACAAACTCCAGCACCAAGCTGAAGCTCAAGTTGACCAACCAGTTCTTCAACGAGAAGTCCGACATCAAGCCCTGGCTACAGAGCAGGTTGAGCTCCTTGGGCATCAACATCGTCATCGAGCGCTCCGACGACACGAAGATCGTGTTCAAGTGCAAATACTCCTTCTCCCAGCCACTGGGGTCCTCATCCAGTACCTCTGGTGCTGCCAATAGCCCCAGCAACAGAAAGAAAAAGTTCTGCCCCTTTAGAATCAGAGCAAATTACTCAATAAGACTCAAGCACTGGAGTCTGGTCATTGTCAACGACTCCCACAACCACCCGCTTCCCTTGGTGAACATCGAGGACGTTCAGGACAAACTTTCAGAAAGACATAATACAGACTGTAACAATAGCACTGACAACACCAGTCATAACAATGCTGAGAATGGCAATAATTACACACACTCTCCAAATTCCACCATTGATGCCGCAGAGGAGGAGAGGCAGCATCCAACGAAAAGAGTGAAGCGGTCGAAATCTAGCAGCAGAATCGCCCTTTCCCCGCTACCACTTCCTCCATCGACGACCATCAGTGCTGCTGCCCAAGACGGCAGCAGTGTTCCCATTCCGCAAAAGACGTCTCCGATGTTGACTCTATCATCGGAAATGACGCGTAAGTCATCAGGGAGTGTGGATTCCTTATTGAACACCGAGAACAACAGCAGCAGCAACATACCAAACAAGCTTCCTCCTCTAACGTCCTGCACACAGCTGCCAGCCAATAACATGGACTACCACCTTCGCCAGCCACATTTTCTCCAACCCCAGCACTTGGATCCTGCCTATAGAATCCAGGTAAAAAGAATCGAAGATACCCTCAAGGGGTTGGAGAAAATCGACTCGATAACGGAAGACTCGAAGGAGAAGATTTTCAGTAACGTTCTTTCGGTGCTAAACAACTCGATCTCGGAAGCGGCAAAGCCGGCTGTTACTGTTTTGGCATCGCCTCTCTCACTAGCACACTCAAACTCCTCCGCTGCCTCCTCCTCCTCCTCCTCCTTGTCCTCATCCTCCTCCATCCCCGCATTCAACCTTGGCAAATTAATAGAAAACCCTCCCTCGCTGCATAGTCCTTCTCTCGGATCCTCGTCGACGCATCAGTCGTTCAAATACACCCCGGCACCACTACACACACACATCTTCGACTCTTCCAGCCAGGCATCGGCTCCTCTATCCACGTATCCCCATGCGTCAGGAAAGTTCGGAGAGACGATCATTCTCCCAAGCTTGGACGTGTTAAAGCGGGGTCTAGACAACAACGCAGATTTAGACAACCACGCGAAACCACACAACAATCATCTGACCATTTCGTTAGGGTACAACAACGGTATCGGTAAAGAATATACATAACGGGCCTCTATCTTCTCTTTTTTTCTTCTTCTTGAGCTTTTCACCCTTTGCCTGTCCTCATTCATAGAGCTCTTCTTCCGGCAACTTTTACTATCGCATTTATACTTTGACTTTTTCTTCTTTTTGTATTTGATACATATACATACTATACATATCTTTTGTACTAATAACATTGTTAGCATAGAAACTGTATACTCTATTGCTTTTTGGCTTTTGGACTTGGGAAAGTACTTCTAATGTACAGCAGATAACACGGAAACGAGATCACCCCCCTACGACTCGTCACTTCGGAAAACGTTCTTGCACTCGAGACACACGTAGAACAACACCATCGACGTGTCCTTACGCCTCTGTTGACTCTGGAAAAACACACACTCGTTGTTGTGGCACTTTGGACAGATCTTGTCCGACCGCGGGAGCTTCGGGTCCGACCCGATGTCGTCCACCACACCAGCAGTCTCACCGATGTTCGTAATCAACTCGTGTCTGTACACGCACGCAGAGTCCGCGAGCTCCGAATACGAGCAGTTTCTGCACTGGTAGAGAAGTCTCCTGTTCGCCTTGTCCTCCTTCGGGTAAAGCATGTTGTTGCATTCTGCACAGAACTTGAATGACATGGCCGGCTGTCTTTTCGGTTGCTGTCTTGTGCTGTTCCCTGTTCCTGCCCCTCTGGTTGCTCCTGTCCTCTTTCTGTTGCAACAACGCCCTGCTATTCTCCGCCATCCTCCTCCTCTTCTTCCTCTTCATCTCCACCACCAAACCTCCAAATTCATGCAGCGACTCGCCGCCACGACACCTTTAGCTGTTGTACTGGCTCACCGGCCGATGTCTGTGTACGCGCACACGGGTCCGCGACAGTTGTGCCCCATACATTACGGCGGGTCCTACTGCACTCGATTTTTCTCGCTTTTCTCACACCTTTTTTTGGAATTTTCAAGTCGTCGAGGCCAAGACGGATTAGACAGTTAAACCCCATTCAGGATTAGAGCTAGGGCAATTGAAGTTCCGGCCGGTTGTCTCGTCAGTCCTAACACAGCACACACGCAACAGCACACCATGTACGCCTCCTTGAGAACCACCACCGTCAGATCTGCGCTACGATTCTCGTCTGTCTCGGCGAAGAGATGCTCCAGCCCAATAGTCGTGAGATTCAACTCGACTGAGGCTGCGCCAGTCCAGGCTGCTGTGGACCCAAAGATCCAATCCATTGTCGACTCGATCTCCACACTCACCCTTGTTGAAACCTCGTCTTTGATCAAAGCTTTAAAATCGCAGCTTGATATCCCAGATATGGCTTTCCCCGTCGGCGGTGCAGCTGCTGCTCCAGCAGCTCCAGCTGAGGCGGAGGCTTCTGCCGAGGACGCTGCTCCTGCTGCAGCCGAGAAGACCATTTTCAACGTCAAGTTGGAGAGCTTCGATGCCAAGACCAAGGCCAAGGTCATCAAGGAAGTCAAGGGCTTGCTCGGCTTATCGCTTGTCGACTCCAAGAAGTTCGTCGAAGCCGCTCCAAAGGTCTTAAAGGAAAACGTCGCCAAAGAAGACGCAGAAAAGATCAAGACGACCCTAGAAGGTTTGGGTGCCAAGGTCTCTTTAGAATAGGCGATTTCCGTAGCGCATTTCACTTCCTTGTATATAACCTCTATATATCTATACTCCATGTTAACTCTCTTGCAAGCTAGTTAGAAAAGAAAGAAAAAAATTGGAATTAAAGAGCGTAAAATAGGTATGAGAAGCTCAACGTGCCGCCTATAGAATGTGGACCTTGTTGACTTCCTTCAATCTATTGTTCAAGTCGTCAAGAAAGTGGTCTAGATCATCCTTCTTGAACTCGCTTTCGATCTTATCGTAACTGTATAAATCTTTTCTTAGTGGAATCTTGTATTTTTCAGGGACTTTGTCATCTACCCCTACTGATTTAATGGTTCTATCTGCCTCTTCTCTGTTCTTTTCGTTGTGGCTTACTCTCGGTCTGTCATTCTCATCAAAACAGGGTGAGTCCAACAACGCCATGTTCAATTGCTTCTCCAACCCGTCAATGAAGATCTCCATCGACGAAATTGCGAGTTTCCAATTTTCCAAGCATAGCTGGTGATCAGATTGTCTTTTGATTATTCTGCTTCTCATATTTTCATTGAACAACTTTTTCATAGCCTTGCAATGGATCATCAAACTACCAGTCATGTAGCTGGGCTTTTTCTTGTCCATATTCTCAACCCTTTCATAACATTCGCAAATTTGATCGTTCAATTCGTTACCTATATATGGTGACATCAATTTATGACTATTGACACTTCTCTTGTCCTTCGTTTTGCCGGAATTCGTAGACGATGAGCTGATGATTTTATAAAATAGCCTCGAAATAGCACTGTTTCCCGGTCTCGAGCTTGATCCTGTATCCAACAAGTCGTGGGCAGCAGATAGTCGTGGCATTTCAACTCCCATAAGCTTTTCCGACTCAGAATATAAGGAGAGAGAGGATGCACTTGATGCAGGTGATTCTTGTGTGCTTTTCACCCGAGAGTTTGCGTTCGGTGAAGACATGGTTGGCTTGGGCTCAGCCTTATCTGTTGTCGGGTCGCTATTTTCTTTACCGTTCTTAGCAGTATCTTCCCCAAAAACATCTGAAACACTTCTACGAGTTTTCCAAAAATTCTTGTACCTATTACTGGTTCGTAATGTTTGTGATGTCTGGCTCTGAGGGTGACCTGGTTTAGGTGCAGAGTGGATTGGTTCAGAGTCCGCTCCCTCCAAATTGGTACGTGCGTCGTCATCCTCATCACCTTGGTTTTCTGGTTGCATTATGGGCTCTAGCTAGTGACCTTATCGAGCAATGAAATGGTTATTTGAAAGATCTTCTTTCTTTCACAAAGTTAATCCAATCAATTTGATATATTATTGATGCTTTCGCCGGGCAGGATATACAAAAAGGGCAATTAATCTTGGGCCGCGTACTTTGCCAATTCATGTTCCCGCAGCAGAGTTACTTAATTCGGTCACTGGGGGGAAAGGTGAAGAAAAAATGAGAGAATGAGGTTTTATGCTGAAACAGATATCTGTAGTTGAAGGGTAGGTAAAGCTGAAGAGGTACAAGTAGTGAAAAAGAGTAGAAAACCTAGAGATTGAAAAAAAAGGGGGCAGAAGTATTATATAGAAAAAGCCATGGTAGTAAAATTATAGCCCTACGAGTTTGTGTTTTGATTCATATTTAGTGTCTGGTAATGTTTGTTTGATGTCGTGGGGTTCATGATGCAGAAGAAAGGCAATTAGAATTCGGTAAAATACTTTGCATATGGGTCTTCGCAAGAAATACCATAATCTAGCTGTTCTTCAGGATAGTGGTCGAATAAACTTGTGTCACCAACGCCCGCTGTAATTGGTGGCTCGTAAGGCGTCTCGATGTCTTTCAATAATAACTTTTCCCACACAACTTCGCTGAACCAAGGGTGATCCCGGATGTCGCAAGGACCGTTTTGCAAATTACCCAATCTTCTTGTCAAATCTGAAGTAATCAACTTGGACAACAAGTCCACTGCCTCGTGGTGGAAATGTGAAGGATAGTGAACCTTGCATGCCAGGATCTTTTCGTAAGTTTTCATTGGGGTCTGGTCATAGAAAGGGGTATATCCAGCCAACATTTCAAAAATCAAGATACCCAAAGACCACCAGTCAACACTCTTGTTGTAAGGCTTTGTTGTGATGACCTCGGGAGCAATGTAATCGGGCGTACCACAAAGAGTCCAAGTGACGGTCTGGACTTCTTTGGCGAAACCGAAGTCGGTCAACTTGATGTGGCCGTTACGGTCTAAAAGGATGTTTTCTGGTTTCAAGTCTCTGTAAATGATGTTGTGGGAGTGTAGATACTCCAAGGCAAGGATGACCTCTGCGGCATAAAACTTGGCTACCGGGTTAGGGAAGCGCTGCGACTTCCGCAATAAAGAGAAGAGTTCTCCTCCCTCGATGTAGTCCATCACCATAAACAGGTTTTTGCTGTCCTGGAAAGTCCCCCACATTCTGATCAAAAAGGGGTGTTCGACCAACTTGAGCATTCTTCTCTCGTCATTCGTGTGCTCGACCTGTTTCATCTTGATCACCTGGTACTTCTTCAACACCTTGATCGCGTAGTACCGGTGGTTGTGTACGGACCTGACCAAGTGGACCCGACCAAAGGAGCCTGTGCCCAAGGTCCGCATGATCTGGAAGTCCTTCAACGAGTACTTTCCCTTTGAGGTGGTCTGTCTGCGGGGAAGGAGGCTCTGCCCAACGAACTTCTTGTGGAGCGCCTGGTAGTTCGGCTGGATGATGGCCTGGTAGGACGGCATGCGCTGCAAGTATTCCAACTGGCCCTGCTCCTCCGGAGTCAGCTCGATGCGAGACGAGTACACAGGAACGCCGTGTTCATCCACCTGTGGTGCCTGGGCGTATTGTTGGTGGTATTGCGCCTGTGCTTGTGCCTGTGCTTGCGCCTGAGCCTGTGCTTGCGCTTGCGCCTGGGCCATCTGCGCTGCGTGCACATGTGCTTGCACTTGCGCCTGCGTTAGCTGTGCAGCATGGGCGTGGGCATCGCCAGCAGGACTGTACTGTGTTGCTGCATGAGATGCTTGGTCGTGCTGGTTTGGGTACGCCTGTTGGTAGTGCAGCTGGCCCGGAGTTGAGGTCTGCCCGTGCTGCTGCTCGGTCTGCAACTGCAATTGTGGCTGCTGCTGGTTCTGGTTCTGGTTCTGCTCCTGGTCCTGGTTTTGCAACTGGTTGAAGTCCAACGACACAGACTGCCGGGAGTTGTGGAGAAGGTGATACTGCTGTTGCATGTTGTCCATTTTGGGGTCGTCGCCTACGGAGACACGGTGCTGCCAGAGGGGTCAATTGTGGGCGATTCGGAGTGCTGACAACGGCCTGGAAAAAAAAACGGCTCGTGGGTGTCTAAGTAGCTTCCCAGTGACCAGCGTGGACCTCCGACACTTCCATCCCAGATATAAGCCTGTCCGGCCATATGCTGTGTGTAGTAGATCTGTAGCAGCAGCTGGTCGGGAGCAATCGCAGCCAATTTGCAGCAGCGGGGGGCGGGGGTGAAGCGCCGACGCGTCGGCAGCGGCCGCCACTAAAGGTGTTGAGGTTTCTGGCGACGGAGGAGTGCTGGAAAAATTTTCAAGGTATGTAGAGCAAAAGGGGAAGATGAGATACAGAAGGGAGTCTGGGGGGTCGTGAAGAAGGCCTTAAGCGAGATAGCCAGTGTTCAGTATCAAAGTCAACATGTCGCAGGAGATACTCACGCAGAAACAGGTTGAAACGGCCAGAAAGTACGATCTTTCGGCCCGGTTTTTCGACTTCTTGGACAGACATTTGATCTACCCGTTGTTGGATAATCTAGTCACAATCTATGATGAGAAGGAGATCGACCAGATGGAGTTCGACATCCTCAAGGACACATACATGATCAAGCTTTTGCGGGACCTCTACTTGAACTTGCATCCGGAGGCGGAGGATCTTCCAGAGGAGATTTTGAAGAAGGAGAATGAGGTGATTGCGAAGTTGGTTCCATTGAACGAGTCGACAAAGAAGACGTTGGACATCTTGTGCAGCAAGGAGGTGCAGGAGAACTTGAAACAGGACAAGTACTCGAACCGGGACTTGATCAAGTCGCACGGGATCGACGACAAGAAGATTCTGGAGTTGTACGAGTTTGGTAAGCTGCAGTACAACAGGGGCGACTACGTGATGGCGTCGGACTTGTTGAACAACTTCAAGCTATTGTCGACGAACCAGGAGTTGATTTTGAACGCGACGTGCGGTAAGTTTGTCAGTGACATAATGAGCGGCGACTGGGCGGAGGCCAAGAACGAGATGTCGAAGCTGAGAGAGGTGACGGACAACAGAAACTACCAGGGCTCCTCGCTGGAGCAGTTGAAACTAAGAAACTGGCTCATCCACAACTCGCTGTTCATCTTCTTCAACGAGAAGGAGTTGAAGGAGCAGCTTGCCAACAAGGAGACGTGCAGCCAGCTCTTGCAGATGAACGAGATCTTCATCTCGTCGTCGTACTTGTCGACCATCGAGGCCTCGTGTCCGTGGATCCTCAGATACATAATCTCCTCCGTGCTATACACAAAAGACTACAGAAGACTGAGAGATTTGATCCGGGCGGTCGACATCGAGTCGTACGAGTTCGAGGACCCGTTCACCCAGTTGATCGACGCCTTGTTCATCAAGTTCAACTTCAGCCAGCTGGGCGACATTTTCGAAAACATCAAGATTCTCACAGAAACAGACTTCTTCATCAACCACCTCGACCAGAAACAGCTCTTGAAGAACATCGTCGAGCTCATCCTCAGAAACGTGTTGAAGATTTACAAGACCTTGAGTGTCTCCAACTTCAAGGCCCACTTCATCAACGGCATAAGCGACGAGCTCTTCAACGAGATCGTCGAGTCCAACAACGACATCTCCCTCGATGCATCCAGCAACACCCTCAGCTTGAAAAAAGACAAGAACGATCCGTACTTCCAAGTGTACGAGAGAACCAAGGCTCTCTCTTTCAAATCGACGCAATTTCTCAACAATGCTTTCGGCAAAGACCTATGATCGACCATCTATATAAATTACGTATTCACACCTATATTTTAATGGCAGTAGTAAACAACAGTAAGCGTGTAACTATCTAGCGTCTGTGGGAGGAAACTATATACAGCAGGAGGATCGTGCTCCTCCGAGTCCACCACTACTCTCTTGGCACAAACTCGAAATTCGTCGTTTGTCTGTTGAAGCCGTTGGTGTGGCTCTTGAACCTCGGCTTGAGCTCGAGGTCCGCCTCGTTCTCAAAAAAGTTCTCCTTGCAGATCTGCACCGTTTCCCTGAACTTCGCCTCGCCGTTCTCCTTCGAGGAGATCACCTTTTCCATGTTTTTCTTCGTCAAAGGGTCCGCCTCGAGGCCCTGAAGCTCCAACCGAGCAACAACCTTCGCCATGTACCAGAACATCATCTCCCTGTCCGTGTTGTCCACCATCTCGAGAGCCACCTGCGGCGCGTTGTCGCCGTAGCGGGGCTCCAGCTTCAGCATACGCGTGAAACCCGACGCACGGTTGGCGTATCGTTCTATGAACTCGCTCGTCATCTTCTCGATCGTTATATCCTGGTTGTAGAGCTTCCCGTACAGCAGGTGCTTCCACTCCTTCAACGCCTCCGGCCTGGTGCTGTGTTTTTTCGACTTGATGATGAGGTTTTCCACATAGTTGGCCGTCAACTTGGCCTTTGCAGGGGTCGTGGTTATGTGTTCGTACTGGATGAGCGAGGACACGAGGTTCCTGACGGTGTGTTTCACCTGTTTTGCGTTTCTTCCAAGAGTCATCGTGGCCTGTTTTTCGCTGTCTCTGCCCGGTTCTCCTGCTCCTGTTCCTGCTTTTGTCTCCGTCTTTACCTCTTCCACCTCCATACCTGTCCGTCACCGTCTTCTTTCCCCATATGAAAAGAAGACAGCACTGGAAGCGAGAAGACAAACTGCCTTCCGCGCGCCGGGTAACTTTTGCGCCGATCGGTTCCCCGAGGTTTTTTCCCAGAGTGGGGGGTCCCTATTGGAAGACATGAAAAGACAGGACAAGGGGAGGCCAGACCAGGAGGAAGAGGAAGACGGGAGCAGGCATTGAGGCGGCGGAGTCTTGTTTGGCACAGAGTCGAAGAACACAGCAGCAGGGATGGCAGGAATTACACACGGAGTGCTCACAGGGGTGCTGGTGACGAGCGGGCTGGCGTACTTGACGGCCCGGCAGTTTGAAAACAACGCAGGCACGATCAAGCGGGAGATCGGCCAGTGCATCGACATTGCGGAGCACAAGCAGGAGGCGGTTCCGCACGTGAGTAACGTGCGGACGTACTACTCGAGCAGCGTGGTCGAGGGGGCGAAGGACCTGTGGAACGAGGAGGTGATTGGCGCAGTGAACTGGTGGTACGGTCTGAAGGTGGGCAGCCGGCTGATGGCTGCGATCTCGGATGCGTTCAAGTAGCGGTGGTGTCCATACACCGATGTATAGGTTGTTTACGGGCGAACAATGCGAATTATTTATTACTGTTCTACTTGAGCTTGCGGGCGGCGCCGGGGCCGCTAGGGCCGGTGGAGCCGCCTCTGGCGGCGTCCCTGGCGGCGTACCACTTGGCGATGAGCGACTCGTGGTAGAGGTCGATGAGCCGGGCAAAGAGGGCGCCGAAGAGCGCCAGCAGGACCTGGAGCGGCCACCACGAGCGGGGGCCGAAGCCGAGGCTGAAGCAGTTGAGCACCCAGCCGATGAGGTCGGTGTGGATGTAGGTGGTGCCGGCGTGGAGCTGGCGGAGGACGATGTCGGCGCAGTCGTCGACGGAGATGGGCTTGCTGCTGCCCTCGACGTCGGCGGTGATCGACGGCTTGGTGAGGTTCTCCTCGGCGTAGCCCTCGCTGGCGAAGTTGCCCGGGAAGACGGTTGTGACCCGGATGCCGTGGTACTTGAGCTCGTGGCGGAGCGTGTCGCCGAGCGCCTTGAGCGCCGCCTTCAGCGGCGCGTACTGCGAGTACCCGATGAAGGAGTAGAACGCCACGGACGACGACAGGATCACAACGTGCTTCTCGCGGTCCGTGCCGGCGTCCCTCGGGTCTGCGTCGAGCACCATGGCGGGCACGAGCGCGTGCAGCAGGTACAGACACGTCTTGTAGTTGATGTCGATGCCTGCGTCGAGCTCTGCCAGCGAGAGGTCGCCGAAGAGCTTGGGCACCGACGACCCTGCGCAGCAGAACACCACGTCCGGGTCGATCATCTCCTTGCGCAGAAACCCCCGCAGCTGCTCCACCTGCCCCGCGTCCGAGAGGTCCACTGCGTACGCAAGCGTGAACTGGTCTGCGTGCCGCTTGTCCTGCTCGTGCTGTGCTGCCAGCTGCTCGAGCCTGTCCTTTGACCGTGCCAGCACCACGAGGTTGGCGCCGCGGGCGTGCAGCTTGTCTGCGAGCGACCGTCCGAGGCCCTGCGACGCCCCGGACACCACGACGATGCGGTTGAACACTTCGAAGCCCATTGCGGTGTATACACGGTTGCATCTACACAAGTACAAATCCGCCACAAGAACACTACGTGGCCAATTTGCCTCCCAGAGCCACCTGGTGAGGAAAACCACCCTGCATTCATGTCATGTTCCGCAGCTCGCGGGCGCGCGCCATCATAGTGTGCTGGAGGTCCTTGCGCAGACCCAGCATGAAGAGCAGCTCGAAGAGCACCAAGTAGGGTGCCAACACGAGGGGCTGGACCGGGTTGTCCAGCACGGCGGGGCTGCGGTGCTCGTAGTGGAAGTGGCCGAAGAACTGCAGCGCCCACGACACAACGTGGACGGCCGCCGCCGCCGCAAGGACGGCGCCGCTGCTGTAGCGGGCGTAGAGCGAGCCGGCCACCAGGCCGATGGCGGCCAGAGCCGCCGACGCGGCGGCGCCGGCCGCAGCGTCGAGCAGCACGTAGTAGAGGGCGTAGACGCCGATGACGGGCCAGGTGAGTCCGAGCGGGTGCACGAGCACGAGTGCCGTGGCAAGGATGAGCGGGATGCAGTAGAGGTGGATGCGCACGTTGCGGCTGTCCATGTGGTAGGCCTTGTAGTAGGCCAATTGGAAGGGGAGGTCGAGGAGCTTCATGTCTGGCTTGCGGCGGATCGTGGAGCGGGGGAGGGTGCTGCCCAGCGGAACCAGAGTAGCAGCACAGCACAAGCAGGCCTGCTGCAGCTTGTTTTCGGGCACCTATCCAGAGCACCAGCACCAGGCCTTCGCTCGGCATATGCACCGGGGCTTCGGTTTGGGTGGCGCGGGTGCGGGGAGTGGGACGAGGAAGGCAGCAGGAGGAGGAGGCAAGAGGGAAACAGGTGATGAAAGGACAGACGGGGGCAGAGGACGAGGGCAAAAGACGGGCCACGGGGCGCAGTGGGGCACGGGGCAGACAGACAGACACGGAAACAGAGCAGCAGGATGTCGAAGACCAGCATTGAGGACTTGCAGGAGCAGATCAACGACCTCAAGTCGCAGGTGGTGAAGCAGCGGGCAATCATCGCCAAGACGGCGCAGCAGATGCTCAGCATGCAGGTGAAGGACACGAAGCAGCACATGGACTCGATCCCAGACCCGCTGGGGCTCGGCGGGGCTGGAAAGGCGGGCGGCGGGGCGGCCGGGGCGGCGGCAGCGGTGGACACGGCGGACTTCGCCACGAACGAGGACCTCGTGCAGCTCGTGGGCGAGTTGCAGGGCCAGTTGAACCTGCTCGAGCAGAAGTCGGTGCTCCGGACGGTGAACTCGCACCAGCACCGGGACAGCGACGTGCTCTTGGCGTTGCCGAACCTCGACGGCGACATGCCGGCCAGCGAGGTGTTCCCGCACTCGGTGGCGGAGTTCGTGAACCTGGGCGACGACGTGGTGGTGCAGCTGTGCAAGTTCTACCAGTTGCTGCCGCCCACGCTCGAGGAGCGGGCCCGGATGCAGGCGTTTGTCGAGGGCAAGATCGCCAGTCCGAACGAGCCGCTCAACGGCGACTACGAGCCGCCCGCAGACGACTACCCGCCCGAGACGCTGGCCGAGCTCTTTGTGGAGCTCGCCAACTTCATCGGCGTGTCGCACATCAAGAAGAGAGAGGACTGAGCGGCGTCCTGCGTTCGAGCTGTATACTGTCTAAAGAAATAACCGTTGCGTTCAAGGGTCCGCCTCCTCCGGCGCCGGAGGCGGCGCCGCCTTCTCCAGGTGCACAAACGCGTCGCCGATGAACTCGTGCAAGTTGCTCGTGAGCATCGCCCGGCCGTACTTCTCGTACGCCAGCCGCCCGGCCCGCCGCGTCGTCGTGCACCCGCCAAGACACGCCAGCGACACCACCTGCTCGTCCGTGAGCGTGTCCGGCGTCTCGTACAACCCCCGCCGGTACGCCCCGGTGCCCCAGCAGAGGAACGCCCCGACCATCCCCGTCAACGAGTCGCCCTGCCCGCCCACCCGCTTCAAGCTGCCCGGGTCGCCGCACCGCAACACCTCGCCGCCGTGGTAGCACACCTTGTCCACCGTGCCCTTCTGGATGATCGTGCAGCGCAGCGTCCGGCAGAGTTCGCCAAGCGCCCGGTCGCTGTCCGGCCCGTCCACAGACACCCCGAACGCGTCCGCTAGCCGCTGGAACTCCACCACGTTCGGCGTGAGCACGATGTTCGGGTTCCCGGAGCCCTGCACAAGGCCCTGCAGCCGCTTGTTCACGCTCAAGTGGTACAACGCGTCCGCGTCGAGAATCACCGCCACGTCCTTGCGCTCCGCCTTCGCCAACACGTGCTCCAGGATCGCCAGCAGGAACTCCTTCATCTGCCCGTCGTTGCGCCCTATTCCGGGCCCGACAATCAGCACGTCCACCCGGCTCACGAGCCCGACTATCTTCTCCATCTGCGCCGCCATCACCTCCTCCGCCGACCCGCTGCCCTGCTTCACCCTCATCCGCACGCTCTCCGAGTCCAACAGGTACGGATGCACCATCAAGTCCGGCGAGTAACTCTTGATCACCGGCGCCGCCGCCTGCTCGCAAACCACGTGCACGAGGTCCACCCCGGAGAGCATTGCTGAGTGCGCACTGAAGTACGGGGCTCCCGTGTAGTCCTCACACCCGCCTATCACCGCAAGCTTGCCCAATTGGCCCTTGTGAAACGATGGAAGAAGCGGCGGCAAGAGGTTGTTCCTGATCAATGCTAGTCTCGACATCTTTCTGCCTGCTTTCTCTGTGTTTTCTGATTTTCTGTGCTCTTGTACCGTCTTCGACAACGCAAAAGAGCTTTTTCGTCTTCTCTACGGTCCTTTCCACCGGGAGAAGCACCCTCTTATACTCCCTTCAGGCCTCTCAACCTGCCTGTCCTTCTTCTTACCGTCTGAGCCGTCACATGTCACCTCACCTCCCACCCTCACCGCCTGGCCTCGCCTCTCCCGGCCTCGCCCTCGCCGTCTTTTCTGTGGCTCCTCTCCCTCTCCCCTCCCTCCCCGGAGAGACAGACACCGTCCTGGCCCGCCGACCCTTCTTCTTCTTCTTGTTGTTGTTGTGGTGGTGGTGTTTCCGCTGCAGGGGCAGTGGCAATGTCTGTGGCAGCACAATTGGCATCAAGCAGCATTCTAGCGACCTCACACAGCATGTCTAAAGTCCTGAAGTTCCTCGTTCCAGCCGCCGCCGTCGCCGGCGGCCTCTACTTTTACCAGACCGGCTCTGCGGCAGCGCCGGCTGCACTTGTGCCTCCCGCCTTGAAGGGCGACGGCGAGTGGGTCGACCTCAAGTTGACAAACGTGAAGCCGGTGTCGAACGACACGAAGGTGTACACGTTTGCGTTCCCAAACGCCAACCAGACGTCCGGGTTGGTTGTTGCGTCGGCAATCCTGACCAAGTACGTGACCGAGAAGGGCAACAACGTGGTGAGACCATACACCCCGATCACCGACGTCAGAAAGAAGGGCTCGTTCGACTTGCTGGTGAAGACGTACGAGGGCGGGAAGATGTCCGTCCACATGCGTGGCTTGGAGGTGGGCGACAGCTTGCCGTTCAAGGGCCCTATTCTGAAGTGGAAGTGGGAGCCTAACCAGTTCAAGGAGATCGGCCTCATTGGCGGAGGCACCGGTATCACCCCGCTGTACCAGCTGGTGCACGAGATCCTCTCGCACAACGATGTCGACAAGACCAAGATCACCCTCTTGTACGGGTCCAAGACCATGGACGACATCTTGCTCAAGGAGGAGTTGGACGCGTTGGCCGCCAAGTACCCGGACCAGTTCACCGTCAAGTACTTTATCGACAAGATTGTCGACTCCAGAAAGGACGACAAGATCACCGTCGGCTACATCGGCAAGGACGTGTTGGAGTCCAACTTGCCTAAGCCTTCCGCCGACTCGCACGTCTTCATCTGCGGGCCTCCTCCTCTCTACAAGGCCCTCTCCGGAGTCAAGGTGTCCCCTACCGACCAGGGCGAGGTCTCCGGTGTCTTGAAGGAGTTGGGCTACGACAAGACCGACGTGTTCAAGTTCTAAGGACAGAAAGCCGAGTTTCTTTGTGTACAAGACCATCCATTCTTTACTTTCTTTAAACCTATTGTTATGACGAACATTTGAATAAACATTTCTCTATCTATATCTGCTGCAGCCGATGCGGGGCCTGGCCACGTCTCCGATGTCCCTCGTCTCTTGTAGTGAGTGCCACCGTTCGTCCACAGTGGAGGCAGAACGGAGCGCGTCTCTGGAAACCCGTCTGACTGGACATGTTTCGTTCCGCAGGGCCTAGCTACGCTTCTTCTCTGCGTTTCTACTCTTCTCCCCCACTCATCCCACCCAAGTCGTCTTGTACAGACCAGCAAGAGCAGACAGCAGCAGCAGAATGGACGGCATTGACGAAAAGAGCCTCTCCGAGACGATCTCGAACATGGCGAAGGGTCTCGAGGCCGCCGTGGCGGCCAACGGCGACCTGGCGGCGGTGATGGCCGACCCTGAAAAAATGGCAGAGCTATTGGGCAAGGGGTCCGGCGGGGACGATGCAGACAGCGGCGACGAAGACGAGGACGGTGACGGTGACGGTGAAGACGGCGGCGCCGAGGACGGCGAGGAAAACGAGCAGACGATCTTGGAGGAGTACAAGCTGTGGCGGAAGAACTGCCGGTACATGTACTCGTTTGTGAGCGAGACGGCGCTCACATGGCCGTCGTTGTCGATCCAGTTTGCCCGGGCAGACACGTTTGAGAACAAGACGAAGGACACAAAGTATGGGGTGACGAGAAACCTCTTTCTCACGACACACACGTCGGGCGAGGACGACGACTACGTGAAGCTTGCGTCGCTGCAGCTGCCCCGCTCGTTGACCGAGCAGAAGGAGCTCACGAGCGAGGAGCTGGAGACGGTGAACTCGAGGTTGAAGATCAGCAAGAAGTTCCCTCAGGCGGTGGAGGTGAACCGCGTGCGGGCCAACCCGTTCGACTCGAAGGTGTGGGCGACGATCAACGCCAGCGGCGAGGTGTACGTGTACAACGTCGACGCCAGGATGAACGAGGTGTGGCGGAGGAAGCTGGAGCACCACACGGCGAACGGCTTCGGGCTTGCGTGGGACCCGACGAGTCAGCATCGGCTCGTCACCGGGGCCGAGGACAAGAGCGTCGCCGTCTGGGACTACCGGGACAGCACGGGCGGCGCTGCCGCCGCCAGCCTGCGGCCGACAGCCGTCTACAACGTGCACACCGACTCCGTCAACGACGTGCGTTTCTCGCACAGGCGGCCGGGCGTGTTTGGAAGCGTCGGCGAGGACAAGCTCTTTGTGCTCGGCGACTGCCGCAGCCAGGCCGTCACGATGCAGCGCACCCTCAACGCCGCCACCAGCTTCAACAGCCTTGCCTTCTCGCCCGCCAGCGAGCACCTCGTCCTCTTCGGCGGCGACGACGCCAACAACTACATCTACGACCTCCGCAACATGGACCGCTGTCTCCACACCCTCGTGGGCCACAAGAAGCCCGTCACCAACGTCGAGTGGGACCCCTTCCACGAACACGTCGTCGCCAGCAGCAGCATGGACCGCCGTGTCATCCTCTGGGACCTCACCAAGATCGGCGAGGAGCAGCTGCCCGAGGAGGCCGACGACGGCGTCCCCGAGTTGCTCATGATGCACGGCGGCCACACGGGCGGCGTCAACGACTTTGCCTTCAGCCCCGAGGTCGAGTGGTGTCTCGCCAGCTGCTCCGACGACAACATCGTCCACGTGTGGGCCGTCAAGGACGAGATTGCCCGCAGCCCCGACGTCGACGCCGACGCAGACCTCCTCATCGACCCTGCCGTCCTCGAGTAGTCTTCTTTCCTTCCTTCTTTTCCCTGTATACCATCTTCAACACCGTACAGCCCCTCATCTTGCGCGAATGGCCGCAAAAACCCTTCTGCGCAGTGCGTGCTCAGCTTTTTTGCACGTCTTCTTTCTCGAGAAGAGGCCAGACGGGACAAGACAGGACCAGGGCAGCAGCAGCAGCAGCACACCAGCACACCAGCACACCGCAAGCCACAACAGAGCCCCCGCACAAAATGTTCAGAGCCCTCAGACAGTTCTCCACGAGCCGGGCCAGCCTCGGCCCGAAGATGCAGGTGTACGAGCCGCTGCCAAGACTCAGAAACGGCCAGTGCCTCATGGAGTACGTGAAGCAGGCGCAGTACGAGAAGTTCGACAAGACAGGCGCCAAGAGAAAGGCGCTGTCGCTCGCCAACAAGGAGCGCATCCGGGCGGACGACATCGTCACGGTGGTGTACAAGAACCAGAAGCCCGTCACGGGCCAGGTGCTGATGGTCAAGCGCAGCGGCTTGAACTCGACCGTGCTGCTGAGAAACAAGATCACTGGGCTCGGCGTGGAGATGAACATCCCCGTCTACCACCCGAACATCATCCGGCTCGACATTGTCAGAAGACCCGTGGCCTACAAGCCGAGAAACAGACACTACTACATCAGAAACTCGAGGTTGGACGTCGGCGAGATCGGTGCCAGCGGCAACTGAGTCTGCCGTCTTGCCACCCTCTTTGTACATACACCGGCCGTGCCTCCTCCCTCCTCCCTCCTCCTCTTTACCCTCCCTCTTTACCCTGTATAGACCCTACTACTGCCTACTACTACACCCCCCTCCTCCTCCTCGCGGCCGGCCCCTCTCGCCGCTCTCAGCGGCCACAGTGGGAACCGAGGCCGACGAAGTGCAGAAGTGGACGTTGCTTATCTCTGTGGCGGATAGGCGGGGGCAGCAGCAGCAGGGAAGGCAGCAGGGCAAAGCCAAGCAGCACACTCGGTACATCCAGCAGCAGCACCAGCACCAGCACAAGCACAATGGCCTACCCGCAGGACATCACGCCAGAGGAGTTCAGCAAGCTGCCTCTCCTCGAGAGACTCACGACATACAACTGGAAAATCGAGATCTTCGCCTTGGGCGTCGTCCTCGCGTACTTCGTGCTGTTCAAGCTCGGGTCCGGGTACAACAACAAGATCGCCTCGAAGTTCATCGACTCGGTCGTGCCGGCGCTCAGAGAGAACTTCTTCCAGGTGGGTGTCACGAGCCAGCAGCTCTACGCCCAGGACGACGGCCAGCACTACTCGCTCTACGCCTCGGGCAGACTGAGAGTGCAGTCCGTCTTGGCGAAGATCGAGTTGCAGTCCAGACAGAACCTCTTCATGTGGGCCATGGAGCTCGTGATGTCCTTCTTCCTCGACTCCGTGCCTCCTCCGCAGGACCTCGTGACCGTCGAGTTCACGTTCGACGAGGAGGCCAGCGAGAAGTTCGACAACTTCGTCTGGGCCGTCGTCACCAAGGACAAGATGAACACCTTCCGCTCAGAGAACTACTTCCTCTCCTTGACCAAGACGTCCGAGTCCCCCAAGTTGCCGCTCCAGTTCGTCTTCATGAACGAGGTCTCGGACATGAACGACGTGCTCTACACCAAGAAGCTCGCCGACCTGTTGCAGGCCAACGTCTCCACCCTCAAGTTCCTCGCCATCACCGACCAGCCCGTCGAAAAGCCCGTCAAGATCGCCGAGTTGAAGCCGTACAAGAGACTCATCCTTCAGTTCGCATTGAGCAACTCCGACTCCAACATTGAGGCCAGCAAAAACCTCTTCAACTACGTTCTCAACGACTACTTGGACCTCGTCGTCAACCGGGCCACCTTCAGACCAGAGCTCACCAGAAAGGTCAAGAAGACCAGAGAGAACGAGTACAACAAGCTCAAGAAGATCTTGGACGACCTCAAGAGAGAGGAGCTCAACACCAAGAAGATCGAGGAGCAGAAGAAGCTTAAGGCCTCCATGACTCCAGAGGAGCAGCAGAAGTTCTCTAAGAAGCAGCAAGAGCGGAAGCAGAGAAAGCAGCTCAACAGACAGAAGGTCAGAGGCTCTATGTAGCCCCCTCCCGCTTTTCTGCACTCTATAGTTTACACCTAAACGTGATACATTTTGTATAAATAAAAGCTAATCAAACATTTCTTCAATAACCTCCAAACACGTACGCGAACCATCTGCCAACATGATTTCCCCGATTTTTGTCACTTTTTTTCCACCTTCTTAACCGAAAGACGTGTCTTCTTCAGACACTCAAGATCAACAACACTGGCTAGTGAGCTAGCATCCAACAGTCGTCGCAATGCAACACCTCAGATTCGTTTACTTGCTGCTGCTGGCAGGACTTGCCCTCGCATACTTCTCTCCAACTCAATTGGAGATCTTGGATCTACACTACAAGATACAACCGAAACAGGCTTCAAAATCTGCAGATAACCGTACCTTCTACTCGTTGCTTTCAATCTCGCCATCGACACCAGAAGATCAGCTTGAACGTGCGTACAGAAAGCTAAGCAGAAAATGGCACCCGGACAAGTTTGTTATGGCTGAGCCAAAGGAACGCCGTCGGGCTGAACGGAAGTTCGAAACACTCTCTTTGATCATTTCGATTTTGCGTGATGTTGACCGTCGTAAGAGCTACGACTATTTTCTCAAGAACGGATTCCCCGTGTGGGATGAATCCAAAGCCAGGTACGTTTTCCAGAATAGATTCAAACCAAACTTCACGCTAGTTTTGGTGTTCCTGGCCGTGCTGACCAGTATCGGGCAGATGATCATTTTGAAATTAAACAGGTCTCAGAAGAACAAAAGAGTAGAACAGATATTGCGGGATGTCAGATGGAAGGCGGACAATATGAACCGAAGTAGTGCAGACCCTAACAAAGTGATGGAGCTCCCAGATGACTATGAGCTGGACAGCAATTTCTCAGGCTACTCCGTCGACGACAAGTTGGTGACCTACTGTGGCAAAGTTTTTATTGTTAAGCCCGACAGAAGTGTTCTTTTGTATAATGACGAGGATTTTAATGCCGAAGACCAGCAGAGTATGAACGATCTCACAAAACAGATAGTGGAATCTGGACATTTCAACCTCGCCGGCTTCCAGAAAAAGGAAATGAATAGAAAGGAGAGAAGATATGCAGAGAAGCAAAACAAGAAGGAAGCACAAAGCGAAATTGACAATGTCATCTCGAACCTAGTGCGATTCCAAGAGGATGATTCTGGCCTGAAAGTGACAGATCTATATCTTGTGAAAGCTGTTCTCAAGCTATGGAGTATTTCAGTAGGTCAGCTATTTGGCAAATCCAGTCCAGCGTCAGCGAAGGAAGCGGTGGTCACTGAAGAGCAAGTGATTGATACTGAAACTGAATCACATAATACTCCTTTGCAGGATAACGCAGAGAATGCAGATGGTAAGAAAGTGTTGTCAAGTGGGAAGGTACTTCGTTCAAGAAAGAGGTAATGTGGAAATGTCCTTAGTATATAAAAGTATCCTACATCGAGGTATAGTACTAAAAGCAAGAAGATCACTGCTTCAAAGCATGACTGTCGGACGTGCACTGAATGTCTGGAATACTACCTCGGCTGCCCTTCTGACTTTTGTAACCGGCATATTTCCCTCTCCAGGCTTTAAGTTCTTATAACAGTTAGCCAAAGCACATGAATTGAATGTTGATACACAAAAGTAAGCCATTTGTGTAATGGCGATACCAACGAGTTTAGACAACGCCTGGTTTTGTGATTCTGTCATGTAAATGTTGAACAGGAAATTACTCATTGGACCATCTCCAAGTAATAAACCGATAGCAAACGTGGACATGAATCCGTAATTTCCAAAAAATACATCCAAAGCACTAACTCTGTATAATTCTCCAAAATCTTCCCATAAACAGTACCATGTATCTCTGACCCAACTGATGCATTTATTCCAAAATGGTGAAGTATTGTACTCTTCATATACTGTTTCATTTCTATAATCTTGGATCGCCCACGCGTCATCAAGTGATAGTTTTAGCCCAAATACAGCAGGAATTGTTTGTTTGAACGATTCATAGTAGTAACGGTTGATTGTCAGCCTATAGGTGATAGCTGTAATCAATTTACCATAGATGAACTTCTGAAGTGTTGTGGTTATCCCAGAAGCAGGTATTCCGTAAGAAAATGAGGAGTAGATCGATGCAAAAATTAGTTGCAACAACCCCACGTTTGGAGTAACCATCGTATATACAAAATGGGGCACCATTATGAACCTCAGCAGTTCAGTGTAATCGAATTCTTCCGTTTGTTGGAAAAAATCACTAGCCCAGTTCAAGCTAAAGGCAAATGTTGCAGCCATCGAGAATGATGAAAATAAAGCTATTCCAGATACAAGACCAGCGGAAACGGTGGCCAATGCAAAAGATTTCAGATGACTGACAACCTTGTGAACACCTGATAGAACGGATTTCCTTCCAAAAACCAAAATAGAGGCACGGCAGTTGGGGCACAACATGGTAAAGGTATCGTTGGGTCTCATACTTGTAAGTTTTAGCAGGTCAGAAATAGAGGGTGTACATCTAATTTTGGCATCGACAAAGCCACACGTTAAGCTTTGTCTGTAATGGATGGCAATAGGTCCGGGGGAAAAGGGATCTCGAGGCGTCGATAGCTGTTCATACACTTTCCGATTAAAGAGCCAAAGGAGCCAGTTAACTGGATCTATCCTTTTTGAATCTTTTATAGCGTTAGCGACTGTCCTAATGGAAAGGTTCAAACATTCTTCATGGAAACATACCAAGCACCTGTGGCATGGATTCACAAATGGATCATATTCGGTGGGTCCTTGCTGGCATACAACACATATTGTTTCATCTGATTCCATTGTAAAAGAAATAGTTCACTCCCTTACTTCATGTAACAACGAATAGACGTTGGAACCTTTTTAAACCCCTATTAAAACAATGGAAAAACAGTATAAATCTCAGATAACGTCAGTGGGCTGGAAAAAGACGCTTATTCGAGATTGTTCAGCCACTTGTCGGGTGTGTCACTGAAGGCCTGAAAAGTCCTTGACAGGTCCTGCTATCTTTTCAACCTATTGCTTTCTTCGGCAACAAGCAAATTTGCTCATGTCTCATTGCGTTATTTGCTTTGACGATGGCACTCCGAAACATCCCCTTATCAAACCATGCAAGACATGCAATTTAGAAATTCACAATGATTGCGTTTTAAATCTCGTTTCAACACATATCATAGCTAAAAGAGCAGCATACAAATCCCACTTATTTCCAAACCACACGAACCCAAATGTTGTAGCCTCATTCGATGGAACCCTATTGCAGGATTCCTACTTTAGAGCATTGATCATGAACACCCCATTCGATGGAAGTGAATCACACTATTTCAAATACTTTAAAAGAGGTGCAATAATCTCGACACCCCCAAAGGCAGCGTTACAAAGTAATCTAGATACCATACTTCTGCGTGATTTGGATAATCCCATGGTATACATTCACGATGTGTGTCCACAATGCCATAGTGTTCTTTCGTTTGTCTCCCCTATAAAGAGCTTAGTTCCTTTTAGATCTATCTGCAATCGCAAAATACTCAGTGCATGCGAATCCTTTACAACTAAAGTGAAGGCCGTCTACAGTGTAACCAGGATGTTGGCTCCTCACTTATTATGCGAGTACGGAGAAGTTCTTATATGTGCAGTTTCCGTGATCTTTCCTCTGGTGCCATGGATCATCTTGGGAAGAAATATACAAGAATACAGAGTTGAATTTTTGAATGCAGATGGCATTTCGGAGGTGATAGGAATATCAGATCTACTGGCCCTATCCTCGTATGTCCAGACAAACATCAATCTCTTTTCTTGCCTACGACTTCTCTGGTTGGGCTCGAATGCTGTGGAAACAGTGCCATCGTTGGTGAGGTTTATTGCACTCTTTGTAAAGTACGCTAGCGATTTGGTTTACGCTGCAACTTTCAACATCTGCTACTTGAACTGGGCCATTGAAACCAGCCCCCAAAGGGTTGCAAAGTACATCAATCGGAGCGCCAAGACCCATGTCGTTGCCGACTCACTCGGGCAGCTGAGTTTGAAAGACAAGTTCTGGTGCTGCACATTTGTTGACTTCAAAAAGGTATTCGTCACGACGTGGGATCCTTCATTCGGGAGTTACGTGCTGAACAGCACTAAGATTGCGTCTTTGGATGCACCCTTTGACTCGATATTCTACACGTTGCTCGGCATAGGCGTCGGTCATAAGCTAATAGGGAAGTGCAAGCCCATAGTGAGATTCATCTACAAGGCTGTCAGGCGGTACCGGCCCGTGCCCATGGAAATAGAGCTCTGCCTTGAGTACCTCGGGTACCAGTCTGTACTGCTGGCGAAGACACTGTACGAGTTTCTCTATGTTTACTCCGAGTACAGGTCGATCACATCGTACCGCGTGTTCCGGACCGTGCATGAGGGTCGGGATTGACATTTTATCATGATTTATTATATAGAACGATATGTGGTAATGATAGGGAAGGATATACGAAAAATGAATATACAGAATACTGGAACATGAGGACTAAACTCTCTTCTTTTTCATTGCACCGACATTGGCAGTGAAACCTGTTCTGATGGAAGTGACAGATTTGGTCGAACCACAGGCCTTACAGACAATAAAGTGCAATCTGTTGGCAGCCTCTCTCTTCAACTCTGTGTTCATGGACTTACAAGTCCTGCAGATGACGTACTCTTGAATGTATCTTCTCAACACACCTTCGATGTTCTTGGCTTGGAACCTACCCTTGATGACCAACCTTTGCTCACCGTCAATGGAACCCGAGGTACCCAATTCGGCGAAAAGATACTGGATCAAGTGCGATGGGTTTCTCTGTAACACCTGGGCTATCTGCTGGACGTTGGCAAAGACCGTCTTCTTGTTACCGTCTCTCAACACTTCAGGAGGTGGGATCTTCAATCTCTGCTGCTGGCCACCGGCCAACTCAGGGTTCTTTTCTCTCAAGATGTTGTAGAACCTGTCCAACAGCTGTGAGTATGGAATGAGGTCCGACGTGGTCACGCTCTCGGCCGCGTTCTCTTCGATACCGGCCTCCTGCAACTGCTTCTCGAACTCGTCGATGTCAGCCTTGACTGTCTTCTTCTTCTTCTTCTTTTTCAGCTTCAAGCCCTCAAAGCTTTCTGCAAGCTCATCCTCTTCTTTGCCTGTCTCTGCCTCCTCCTTCTTGTCCTTGCTCTTCTTCTTCTTCTTCTTCAATCCGGCAAATAGATCTTCGTCGTTGCCGTCGCCGTCGGCCACCGCCACAGCGGCGGCATCCTTCGACTTCTTCTTCTTTTTTAAGGTAGGATCGAATCCTAGTTCTTCAGCAGACATTCTTCTTCTTGGCTTGCTGATGCGGAGACTCTATTTATCACTATTCCCTTCCTGTGCCCTGTCTCTGGCTAGCCCCCCTCCTCTTGCCAACATGAAGTGTGCAAATTTCATTCACCACTTTTCCCTCCCACTGAAAAAAAGTCAACGCGGACGGAAAATTTTCACTGATCTGGGCCGATCGGCGTAGAACGGTTTTGGCCGCCGAAGAGAAGAGATAAGAGTGCAAAACGAAGGGCCAGAGGCCTGACGGCACAGAAGTGGGACAGAAATGTACAGAACTGGTACAGAACGGACGGTGTGGTATTGCTATATAGGATGTTGATAGAGGTATACGCCCGGTGCGGGCGGATCATACGGCGAGGTGGTCGGTCTGCTGCGTGAGCTGCTCCACAGCTTCCGTGTCGTCCTTGGTCACCTTCTGGATCTCGGTACCTTCGCTGAACTTGACTGTGCTGGCTGCTGCGGCCGGTTCGGCACCTGTCTCGGCGGCGCCGTCGTCGTCGTCGTCGTTCTCGTCGTCGTTGTCGTCTATGTCTTGCTCCACGATGTTGCCGTACTTCTCGAGGAGAAAGTCGTCGACCTGCTCGTGGTCGTTGTTGCTGGCCTCATAAAAGGCGTCGTGGTTGTACGCATTCCTTATGAACGGGTCGGCGCCGTTCTCGCAAAGAAGCTTGACGGCCTCCAAGTGGCCGTTGTACGCTGCCCAATGCAGCGCTGTGTTCCCGCTGTCGTTCTTGGAGTTGAGAATGGCCTTCTTCTCCTCGGCGTCGGCTAGCAATCCCAGGAGGTACTGCAGCACGTCTATGTGTCCGTTGGCCGCCGCCATGTGGAACGGCGTAGTTAAGGAGTGCTCGTCCTTGATAGTCTTTAGCACAGCCGGTTCGACCTCCTTGCTGAAAATCTCGGTTAGGGACTCCACGTCACCCAGTCTGGCGTCGTAGATCACGTTGTCCATTTCCTCCTGCGTTAGCTGTGTGAGTTTCGGCATGTTGCGGTCGTTGTGGTTGTCGTTTCGGGGTGAAGTGTTGCTCAGTTTCCAGACAAGTTCTCCCAGAGGCTGCAGACGAAGAAAGGTGTCTAACAAAAAAATATTTGGCAAGAGAACGAAAAAAGCCGAGAAAAAATCAGAAAATGAAAAATAGCGTTTCACGGACTTGATTTCAGGCCAGACGACTTCTCTGAGTCTTCTTGCCTTCCGCCACCGGGTGCTGTTTGGGGTGCATACTGCAGAAGAGGCATGCCGGAGCTGGACCAGGAGAGGCTGCAAAGCTTGAGGCAAGAGCTTGCCAAGTTCAAGAGGGGCGAAAGGGTGGAAAAGAGGTCGAGGACCACAGCGTTGGGAAAACTCTTTGATGCCATTACTAAGAAAATCGAGGGCTACCAGACAGAGTCTGACGTGATCAGCTTCCTATATGCACAGTTCAGTCCTCATCAGGAGCAGGCCGGATCTGCAGCTAGAAGGAAGTACGTCATTGACGAGTTGCTGGGCTACCTAAGGGAGATTAACGTGCTTTCGGCGAAGAAGAAGGACTCAAATATGATCTCCATCCCGTTGTATGACATAAGAGTGGTGGGGGAATTGACCAACATCATCATTATACACGGCGTGTACGCCATCATGCCAAGCGACATTCTGCTGCCGTTGGAGAAAAGAAAGCTCAAGAACTTCAAGGCTCCAACAGCATATACTAAGATGGATTTTAATTCCGGAATACCTATTCTCAAAGACATCCTCTCCACGTTCACGGAGATCTTTGAGTCTGAGAGTGACTTGAAAGATCTTATCCTCGTAGGAACTGGTTTCACAGACGCTTTGTCCATTGCGATTTACTTCGCGGTGTCCATCGGACTAGCTGAGTACCAACAGTACATTGATCGTCTAGAAGCGCAGAGCTCTACCTATCAGCTACTTTCCTTCTACTCCATTCTGCTGAAAAACTGTCGAGCCAATCGGACAGTTGCGACATTTGTGTCTTTTTTACTTTCAAAGCAACTTGTGAAGCGCAATGGGGTGGAATCGCTAATTGATTTGGCGCTGGGACTCAGAGAAGATGAGGAGGTGGACATTGCCAAGATTAATAGTATTGTTCAAGTGCTACTCACGTCCAAGCCGCAGAGTATGAGCTTGATCGATTACTATAAGAATATTTTCTCGCAGATTTATGGCATGCTCGTATTGGTCAATAGGCCGCTAATGAACACCATATTGGTCGAGATGATAACTGTCATATACAAGAGAAACAAGCGGATTATTGCCGACTTTTTGTTTTCTGATGTCTGGGAGAATTTGAATCCAGCTTTAAGGAAAGACCGAGATATCTCTACGGATGAGTCGGTAGTCTTGACCAACGAAATAGATCTAAACAACTCTTTCAATGTTTGTCTTTCAATCTCCAGAAGTCTCAATAATTTGGACCAGGAAATAATGAATGAATTTTTCCAGCCAATACTTCTTTCATTATGGTACTATGCAAACTATCAAAGAAGCAAGCAAAAAGATTATGATATAGTATTGAATTTGGTTAAAAATGTCATCATTCTTGGAGATTCGGATCACTTCATAGATCTGATCACAACTAACTTGATTGACTATCAGATGGAATGGAAATTTTCTGATGGTGAAAGTAATCTAACTTTCATAAAATATAATACTAAAGAGTCCGAGACTTCGAAAGAAAACAAAATTTTGGAACTATTCAATAAAATAGATTTCTATATGGAAACGTTTGTTAATTTAACCTCTAAGTTGAATGATTCAGATATAGACCATACGAATAAAGTTCTCATTGCAACATTAAACAAACTGTATTCCAATACAGCATTGGATGACACTGATATTCCATTCAAAAAAATAGTTTATTTAAAGCTCATACAATCATTATTAGAAACTTTCAAGTCAGAAATTGAGGGCTCACCAAAGTCCCTACTAATTTTTGCAAAAACCTATTTCAATCAGTATTTTGAGTCCGTGAAATCGAAGTCAAAGTTGGACATCGTCAAAACTGAAGACTCCGATGATGAGGATGAAGATGAAGTATTGTTTGACGGAAGCGAAGGCGGAGATGGCATCACCTCTTTGGTTCCTATCTTGGATATCATCTCCACTCTATCTCCTTCTAGTGATAGCGAGAAAGAACAAATGGAAAGCTTGCAAATTACTTTAAAGACTAATATAAAATATATTCCAAAGTCGATTTACCAGGTGTGTGAAGATATAATAGGTATTGATACAAAAAATACAACCATCAAAAGCAGTTCCTCTGGATTCAATATGGAGACAGTTTTGAAACAGATCAATGATCCAACACCCTCGGTCAGGGTGTATGCACTAGACAAGCTAACAAACTATACTATAAATTCAAAGACTGAAGAGAGAAAGCAAGTTTCAACTAAATATACCCTAAATTTATTACTCTCACAGTTAAAAGATCTTGAGCCATTTGTGTATCTAAATGCAATCAAGAATGTGGTCAGTGTACTTTCATTCGACAGAACTTTTTTTAGCTATGTGATAGAGCTATACTCTACTTCTAAAAAAAGTATTGACGAGAAGTTACGTATTGGTGAGATTTTGACGAAGTTCATTTCCTCTCATGGTAAAGTTCTTGTGGGGTCACAAATCAAGGTGATCATAAACACATGCATAAAAATTTCACGAGCAGAATCCAAAACGGAAAAGAAATTGGCTGACAATAGTGATTTAAGAATGAAGATGTCTTCTCTATCCATACTCGGTACTACTTGTCATGAATGCGGATACAGCGTAATCCCTTATATTACCGAGATTGCAGACCTAGTTCATGGAATAATCACCTTTGAAACAAGCGCTGAGCTCAAGAGAGCGGCCGTTGTTATTATAAACGATATAGTTTCTAGTGATAATGGGTTGGAGATCATAAAAGATCATGGCGAAAAGCTTCAAATTCTTCTTGACTATATTTCAGAAAATGACCATGATTTGCTTGTTTGCCAATTAGCATCTGCAACTCTCGACCAGATAGAGGAAACCTTCAACTCGAGATTTACTATTTTAGACTGAACTTTTTTACATAACTTAGCTTAGTTATTTTAGATATCTTGATAGAAAAGGAAAAAGCAAATCGCTTACTTAATGGTTGTCTTACTCTAACTTTATAATTCTGAATTCGCCCATGATTCGTGAAAAATGTTCCCTATGAGAAGTATTCATTCTTCTTCTTCCAAAAAACCGAAAGGATTCTTGTTTTCCACGACCAGTGGTTCATCATCGTCTCTCATTTCATCAATAATCTCTTCTTCGACATCAGTATCTGTTTTCTTTTCGCTGTCTATCTGACTGACCAAATCATTGGAAAGGGAATTCTTAGCAATTTCGTTGATTTTGTCCCATCCTGTTTTTCTCAGATTTGCAATAGTCTTCTTTCTCTTTAATGCATTTTCAATTTTTCTACCTAGTCTACCGTCCACATTCTGGAATCTCTGAGTTTTAGTCCGTATCGTTTTAGACACCATATGTTGCTTCTTTTTGCTGTTATGCATGGTCACAATATTATCTCCAGGCTTAAGTTTCGAACCTTCTCTGGAAGCCTTGGTCATTCTATCATTTAAAAGTTGTTGGTTTTTGTTTATCGAAGAACGAATCAATGGGGAGACTGTATCAGTTTTTTCTAATCTTGGTAAAGATGCAAGCTCTTTTGCTTCTGAACTCTCGAAGGGATTCACATCTCCGCGACGAGCAGCACGTGAGTTCTTAGATAGTCCTTTCTTTGCCATTGCTATGTGATGTCAATAGTCAGCTTTTGCTATGTTAAAAGATCTTAGGAGTAAGGAACAATCTGCAAAATGTTGGAGTTGAAGATAAAGAAGGGTCTGTCTGAAAAAAAATTTAACCGAAGTAAAAAAAAAGTTGTTCTCCACAGCCCGATATGCGGAAACATGCTTAGAATAATCGATCGTAGAGGACTTGTAAGTGTATTGGTTATGTTATTGTCTGGTTGTGGGTAATCTGTTGATTTAGATTCCGGTAGAAAATTTTCACAAATGTACCAAAATGTCTGAAGTGTTTTGTTTGAAAGAATACCAATTTATAGTGGACAATTACACTAAACTCAAATATCTCGAGCCGTTGATCACGAAAATTGAACTTGTCAAAAGTGATCACTCTAGTTCTCATCTCAAGGTGACCTGGATAGAGCAGGTGTCAGAAAGAGTATTTGTCGATCACGAAGGGTGGTATGTGAATCCTTCTGAAAAATACCCAACGTTTGAAGCGTTAGCCATGAAAAGAAGTGGCGGGTATCACGTCAAGTGGGGTGAAGCTTTAACCGAAAGGTTGAATGAGTTAGATCAACTTGAAAGCGATTGAGTCAGAATTGGAGATTTAAAATACAAAGCTTGATACAACATTACGAATCACTATATGTTTTATATATTCTACATACTTATTTTGGTTGATAAGAGCGGAGGACAAGATGGCGACAGAAGCTCTGCTAAATTATATTCTACCCGAGTTCAGCAAAAGATTTATATGTTGTCTTAAGAAATCGTCAGTGTAGAAATCGGACTTTCTCACCAATTCTTCACTGACCAAACCGTCCTTACCGAACGACATTGAATCACTGCTCAAAATCTTCAAATACTCGTCATTCTTTTGCAAGATGTTTTCCATAAACTTGGTAGGGTTCTCACTAAACTTTTTGTAGAAGTCATATTTCATCTTAGAGTAGTTTAAGATTTGCATGTTTAACTTCAAGTTCTCATCGAGCTTGACTAAATCGGCAATGCTCTGTTTACTCAGAACGTCGTCGGTTATGAGTCTGTTGATGTCATCCAATTCGGACAGATTGCCCTTCTTTTCTTCGAGTAATGCTTTGTTGACCTTGATGTCGATCACCACATCACCTAAAGTGGTGTTCTTCAAGGTGTTAATATTGTAAGTAACTCTGATTGGCTCCACTGGCTTCAACAATTTGTTTCCAACAATCTCCATGATTTGGGGCATAGTCATGCTTGGCAGACCAAAAATTTTCATCAACAGTTCATCTGACTTGACCGAAATGATTTTTTTCCCAGTATTTTTACCTGCATCATTTGACTCTTTGACGTCAGTCTCTATATTCTGAGCTTCGAATAACTCATTCACCTTCGCATACCAGAAAATCCTCTTGATACATTCGGTCTGGGTGATTTCCTTTGCACCAACCAGCTCCATCAAGTTCTTGTCAGCCACCATCAATTTGATAGGATATAATTTAGGTTGAATCACCACATTTGCAACAATCTCCCTATCTTCTCCTGTTCCATCTGGAATACTGGATCCTCCCCGCTTGATATCCATCCCATCGAATTGCTTCGCCATTCTTTCAGCCTTTGGTGCCTTTATGTCGTCGTGCCATTCAATAAGAGTCTCTGCACTGCCACTGGCACCTGGCGCATTGACACCTTTGATGTTGGTTGGTGTTGACGCGTCGCCATCTGCAGGCTTCAGTTCGATACTCAAGCCAGATAGAAACCACGACATCTTGTGTCTGTTAGGGTTACTGAGTGGTGTTTTATCGTTGAGTAGTCGTCCCTCGACCCTCAAGGTCCACATTGGAGACTGATCACTGTCCGTAGGTGGTGATCCTTGTGCCTGCTCCAGCTGGGCAGCCTTCTGCCATGGTTGGTTTTCACTTGTGTTGTAGATGAATATGCGCAGTGTCTCCTCATGCGAGTCGCCTGAGAGCTCGCTAGTGCTGATGCGCTGTTGGTGATCTTGCAAGTCAAGCAACTTTCTGTTGATCATCATGTCGAGCAGTCTTTCACGGCTCTGCAACTTCTCGTACAGCTCAACCTTCTCTGGAAAATGTTCTTTGAGCGATGGCGGAATTGTCTGGTCAGTTGGTTTCAGCTGAATTGGAAGACTGGACTGTGCACCTCCAGAAACCTGTTGTTTTTGTTGCTGCTGTTGCTGCTGCTGTTGCGCTTGGGCGCCACCAGCCCTCGACGCGTTCGCGTGATCTTCCGTTGACCTTTGGTCAAAAGTCATTTTACTCTATTGTCTGATTAACCTGGGCTGACTGCTTTGGATATGAAATGCAAAAGCTGCAGTGGTAAGTGCTGAAGAAAACACCGGCGTATTTCATGTGTTCGATCACTGCACAGGCCTGTCTAAAATAATCGGCCAGAAGTGCTTCGCGCAGCTCAAAAAGAGGACTCGAAAAGGCGTAAAAGCATGTTGTTTTAGATGGTGGTTTGTACACATTTTGTTTATAGAAAGAGGGTAGAAGTAAGGGAAGGGAAAAGGGGGGAAAGAGACAAAGAGGTAAAAAGACAAAAAGTCTAACTTGGGGGGAAAAAACTTTAAGCCTTCTTTTCCTTGGCAAGTTCTTCAACAATGGCGTCCTCAATAGTCTTGAGGTCGGCGTGTTCAATGAGTCTGATTTTCTTTGGCATGGTAGACAGTTGCTTGAGCTCTGCTGGTAAGACGTCGTTTTCGAACGAATATCCTTCGAAGCCACCCAAAGCCAGGTTTACGACTTCGGAGAACTTAGCTGGGTGTGCGGTGGAAAGAGAGATGTAGTGTGTGTTTGGAGCGTCTTGTGCAGCGTCGATTTGTTTCAGGCATGTAGTGATACCAACGGCACTGTGAGGGTCCAAGATGTACTTGTTGGAGGTGCTGTCGTAGGTCTCCTTGATGGTTGCGACGGTTTCCTCGTTGGTAACGGAAGCGGAATCGAGAAGCTCTCTGGCTGCTTGCACGGTTTCTTGAGAAACGTTGAACTCACCCTTGGTGGATGACAACTCGGCCATGAAATTGGACATGATCTCGCCTGTCTTCAAGTCGTCGTTGCCACCGTCGGTCTTCTTGATCATGTACCACAAAAATCTTTCAAAGTTGGACGAGACACAGATGTCCATGGCTGGAGAGTAGGTCACCTTGACAGGCACCTTATCGTACTTACCGGAGTTGATGAATCTGTGGAGGATGTTGTTTTCGTTTGTGGCAACAACCAACTTATCAACAGGCAAGCCCATTTCCTTGGCAAAGAAACCGGCAAGAATGTCACCAAAGTTACCGGAAGGAACAACGTACTTCACGTGGAAGTCGCTGGTGCCGACTTGTTTCTTCAATTGGAAGTATGAGTAGAAGTAGTAGGTCATCTGGGCCAAAATTCTGGCCCAGTTGATGGAGTTGACCGCACCCACATGGTAGGTGTCGTTAAACTTGACATCGGCAAAGACCTCCTTCACCAACGACTGGCAGTCGTCGAAAGTACCCTTCACGGAGAATGTGTGGATGTTGTCGTCAGTGACAGTGGTCATCTGCTCCTCCTGTAGCGGAGACACTCTGCCTGTTGGATACATTATGATGACGCTCACGTCCTTCTTGTTTCTCAGACCATAGATGGCGGCAGAACCGGTGTCGCCGGATGTGGCACCGACAACGGTGATGATGTCCCGCTGTTCACCTTCCTTCTTGCTGGCGTTTTTTCTCTGCAAGAAGTACTCGAACAAGTTCCCGACAAACTGTAGAGCCACGTCCTTGAAAGCGTAGGTCGGCCCGTGGAAAAGCTCCAAGAGGTGCAAGTTGTCCTTCGAGTCGATCTTGACCAGAGGAGTCACGTCTTTCGCTCTGAAAGTAGAGTACGATTTCTCAATCAGTTGGCGAAGATCTGCGTCCGAGATCTCCTTGTCCGCGATGTACAGACGCATGATTTCAAAAGCGAGTTCCTCAAAGGACAGGTTTTCCCATGCCTGCAGGAAGTCCTTTGGTGCCTGTGGGATTTCCGAGGGAATGAACAACCCTCCATCCTTCGCAAGCCCGGTGATGATGGCTTCCTCGAACGTGATGGCCTGTTCAGCAGCAGAACGAGTGGATCTGTAGACTTGGGACATTTGATCTGTGGCTACTGGATATACGTGTGTTTTGGGTGTATCTTTGGTGCGTTTCAAGCTACTTCTTGCTGCGAAACACTTCGAAAATCACACTACAGGCCAAAAGAAAAGGAACCATTAACAGGGAAGAGTCACCCACCGGGTCCGGAAACATGTTGCGACAGAAAAGCGAGCTGGAAAAAAAGAGAAAAACGTGTTTTCACCGTCGCCGCCACCGGAGCTTTTTCTTTCGGGGTTCTGCCTGGCTCAGAGGCTCTGCGGAGAGAGAGGGCCGGCGGCTAGGGCAGAGGAGGGGGCCAGACAGTAAGAGAACGAGGTGTAGAGTAAAGAACGGAAGTGTGGGAGGGCCCAGACTGCTGCGCTATGGCGGCATAGGCGTTCAGTTTCAGAAAAGGAGCTCTGTTCGCCGTAAAAAGGAGGAGAGCCCGATAGAGCAAAGAGAGAGAACTGTAGTAGTAGAAGGGAAGCTGATAAAAATTGAGGAGGTTGGGAAATTCTCCAAAAAATAAGAGGTCTAGCCCGGATTCGAACTGGGGTTGTTGGAATCAGAATCCAAAGTGATAACCACTACACTACAAGACCTGTTGATGTCTTCTCAATATTCCACTTATACTTGGGGAGATTCGCGGGTGGATTTCGCAGAGTGACAACTGTCCATTGTCAGTGGCTGAGCGGCAGTGCGCAGCATTGGAGCAAATGGCGCGGGTTTATATTTCACAATGCACTTGGTAGAAGTCGAAAAGCTTAAGTGAAAGGAATGTAGAACATTCAAAGTGGAACACAAATTCCTTGTTACCGATTGCTCTAAAGAAGGATTCACTGTGTTGAGATAAGATGCCAAAGCCAATCATGATCGAGGGATAAGAGATAAGAATCTTATCATGATAAGGTATCTTAGGGTTGAGATAAGATGCCGAGGCCAATAAGGATTGAGTGATAAGAGATAAGAGTCTTATCATGATAAGGCATCTTAAGTAATCTAAAACTGGAAAGTTAGCCGCCATGATAAATGAATAATGGCAAGTTTAACCGAAGGTGTAAGTGTATAAATACAAGAGGTTTGTCCCTTGTATTTATGTTTGAGAATATTAGTTTGTAGGCTAGTTATATTAGTTATATATTAACAAGCAACAAACATAAGAAAAAGTGAACATATACAATGGATATTCATAATAGAATAGCTAGATTAAAACAGGTTATGAGCCAATTCGCTCTCACTTGCCCTAGAGATGAGAGCTTGAAGCTTT